>NC_134277.1:160705890-161330834 GCF_949628215.1 Phalacrocorax aristotelis
CAGGGAAATGTGTTCTGGAGCCTCACCACCCTCAGTGAAGAATTTCTTCCTTATATTGAATGTAAATCTACTCTCTTTCAGTTTAAATCCATTACTCTTAGTCGTATCACTACATGCCCTTTTAAAAAGCCCCTCTCCAGTTTTCTTGTAGGCCCCCTTCAGGTACTGGAAGGCTGCCATAAGGTTTCCCTGGAGCCTTCTCTCCTCCAGGCTGAACAACCCCAACTCTCTCAGCCTGGCCTCTCAGGAGAGGTGCTCCAGCCCTCGGATCATTTTTGTGCCCTCCTCTGGACCCGCTCCAACAGGTCCATGCCCTTCCTGTGCTGAGGGCTCCAGAGCTGGAGGCAGCCCTGCAGGTGGGGTCTCACCAGAGCGGAGCAGAGGGGCAGAATCCCCTCCCTCGCCCTGCTGGCCGCGCTGCTTCTGATGCAGCCCAGGGTACGGTTGGCCTTCTGGGCTAAAGGACTGAAACATGGCCAAGCAGTATAAGCCATGAAAGAGACTTCTTTCTATCTATTCCTAGCAGGGCTGTTATGTTCATCCCTAGGCATCATTGTCTAACCTCCAAGGCCTCATCCAGTTTCTCCTAGCCCTTGATCTTCCAGGCTGGGAAGCTTACTGGGCGCTGCTGGTGGCCTGTTCACCTTCCCAGTTCATGGATGAAGGGAAGAAAGAGAGGATATCTGGGCCTCTTCAGGACATGAAGTCAAATGTAAACAGGGTCTGAAAGTGAATACGGGAGCTGGGAAACACAACTCAGATTGCTGGAGTTTTCTTGGTTTTGTTTTTTTGTTTTCAGATATAACTCAAGAAACTGCTTGATTTGTGTTTAGCCTCTACAGCCACTTAAAAGACAGGTTATAACAAAGTATAGCTTACATTTTCAAACTGTTGGTTTCAGCAACACAGCACTGCAGGGAGTTTTCACAAAGCAGCTCACCTTCAAAGCCCAGTGTGCAGGAATGGCTTATTTCACTTTTGCAGCCCTGGAAGGGAAATAACAAGACAGCGTGAAATGGGGGAAGTACTCCTCTGCGCTGCAATCCTCCATTTAATTTGTCTGAAATTCTGCCTTACTTCAATACGAATCGAGTTAACTCAGCTGTGAGGTTAAATTTAGGTAGAAGGTTTGCATTGGCACTTCTCCTCCTTCCCTATAATCCCCCAGTAATACTCACAGCAAACTTGGCAGCAAGTTGGCTACCCAAGTACTGACTCCTTACAAGTACTTGAAAGATCTACACTTTCAATGACAGAGTAGCGCAGAAAGTGTTTTCTAAGGTCAAAGGTTTCTTCCTATTTACCTAATAGCCACATTAATGTAGCTTTCACATAGAATTTATGGCTATGACTCTACAGTACATTAACCAGTGCCAGGGAATGTTCCTGGACACGGGTGTTCGGTTCTCTGTCTGCAATGCGAAATCATTCAGATGGTCCCTGGTGCTGTTTTGGCCCATGCCAATCAGCACTCCCCAAACAATGTCCAAGCACAGTTTGGGAGTTAGCACAGGCCAGTGTTAACTTGTAGGAGGAAGTCTGGATGTAGCCACCCTGTTTTGGAAGCTAGAAAGCTTCAGTAATGTGGACACAAGCCATTAGCTTCAGGGCAGATGACGGTCTTGGTTACTTTTGACTTGATAGAATAAGAGTAGTCTATGATTTTGCTATATGAAAATGTACATGCCAAGAAAGAGATGCTTACAAAAGGGTGAAATTTATAGCCATCATAGATCATAAAAATCACATTTCCATTGTGGTAGCCAGCAGTGCATGTTATTAAGGCAGTTTATGAAAATAGTGGGTATAGGAGATGAAGACAATTCCAGACAAGATGGATCCAACAGGTAAAATGTACTGTGAGGGTGACCGAGCACTGAAATAGGTTGCTCTGAGAGGTTGTGGAGTCTCCATCCCTGGGGATATTCAAAAGCAGTCTGGACATGGTTCTCGGCAACTGGCTCCAGGTGACCCTGCTTGATCTCCAGAGGTCCCTTCCAATCTCAACCATCCTGTAATTCTGTGACTCTAATGAATAAAAATAATTTTAAATTCTTCTGTTTTAATTCTGTCAAAGGCCACAAAGAAGATGAAGGGAAATGTCACTGCTTCTGGATTGTTTTGTAACAGAATTTATTGCCTTTGTGTGGCTGTGTAAGGTCTAGGCAGCAGAGAGCTTGACCCATAAAAATACTCTGCTCCTGGATATGCTCCTATACTATAGTGCACAGGGAAGTGAGAGACTGGTGAACAGGTGAGGTAACAGAGTTGAAAAAAGAAGAAAAGATATCTTTGCTACCCTGTAGTGATAAAACGTCAAACCCTACTACTGACTAACTCAAGCTGGAATGCAGCTTTTTCCTTTAAAGGCAGGATGTATTTCTCACCAAAGGTGATGAATTGTCCAGCTTCTGCACAGAATAGGAAAAGTACAGGGAATGCAAAAGGAAAACTTTGTTGTCATGGATTGACAAACATGTTAGTAAGGCTATTTATTCTGCATATATGCCTCTGGAACAAGTAAGCTGTCATCCTGTCATCTGAAAGAACTACAATTAGGGTCATTAAGTGGACATCTGACCATTAGAAATGGCTGATATCACTGCACTCACTTTTGACCACAGGCTGTAGGATAAAAGGTCCCATATCCCATAATTCATCAGGCTTATCCAGCCAGAAATATGGCCACATCTGTGATCCTGTTTACTGAATATGCTTAGGTGTTAAAGCACAAATATATCAACTTTTAGGTAAAATCTGCAAGGGAAACATTTCTGATGTCTCTTTAATATTTCACAGCTTGAAGAGGATTATTGCCCCCTTCACTTATGAGAGGGTTAAGCATTTGAAAGACATGTCTGTACCACCTTCTTCTCATATCAAGTCCACCACATGTTATTCTCTCTAATTTACATTCTGGATTAGATTCATCAAACATTTCTCGATAACTAAGTAGAAAGAAATTGATCCTATTAGTAAAATATATTTTTCATCACTTTTAAGAAATCTATATTCATGGATTTTTTTAAAAGTGCCCTTGGACACTGGAGCAATTGATGGTACTAAGGAGAGCAACAGTTTTTATCACTGAAAATGGGCCATGGCTTCACAGAGGTCACTGCCTGTTAAATGACTGAGCAATTAGAGCCAGATCAAGGTGGAGAAGGGGGAAAAGCTGTTGCCAAGTGAAACAGAAGTGGAAGGAGTAAATCCAACATGGGGCTCAGCTGACTACCACTGAAACACCTCATGCATAGCAGGTTTCTCCTCCTGGCCTTGAACTCACTGTGCATGCCCAGAATTGCCCTGGTTAATCAGATAGGTCCCTACCTCTTGCCTTCTACCTGGGCCATGACAGGGTAAAAAGAGTAAGCCAGGTAGGTCCACAGTGCCTTGATGAGCTCATTTGGTCTGTTCAGGGTCACGTAGTCAGCATACCAACAGCTGTCTGGAAGCTGCAGATTATGTGTGTATATTCAGTGCTACCTGATGGCACTAACAACATTTTCTATACCTCATATCACTTAGTACACTCCTCTCAGGCAGCAGACTATGCTGGCTGGGGCAGAGGATTCCTGTCATTATTGGTGGATAGTGGAACAGATAGGTATAGCTTCTTTGAAAGCACTGTGGTTGAGAAAGGCTTTGGACCAGGGTCTCACTTTGTGGGTAAGATCTTCTAACCACCCCTCTTGAAGGTGAAAGAGTGACAATACCATTGCTTCTCCTTCCTCTTTAAAAGGGCAAGAGTAAATCATCACTACATGAGCTCTTTGAGAGAACAATTGTAGAGGCTTATCCTAAGAAGACGACTTTGGGCTCTAGCTTCCAAATAGCTAGGTAAATCTGTCTGAAAGACCTTTGTTGAGACTCCTCATTTTTGGAAGAGAGTCAGGTTTAAAAATGCATCCACATGCTTAGCAAATCCAATAGACTACATGGACAGAAGTCAGCCTGAGCTCTGAAATTGTTGAATTGGTCCAATAGTTCACGGTAATCAGAGAGGTGGCCTACTTATGGTCATTTGTTCTCATAGCATCTTATATTCATGAGAGACCTTGCACTTCACTAATCCAAGAGAGAACCATTCCCTCTTTCTTTGTAAGGTATTTTCCTTTCTAGCATAAGGGATGGAACAAAGAGAGGGGAACAAAACTATACCTCTGACTCATTTTAGCCTTTTTCGTGAAACTTCACCCTCAGAGTGCAAATTCTTAACTTGCTTTCTCTGCCTAAATCTTCCTGTACACCGTATCGAAAGCCTCTGAGATCAGGATGTGACCCTAGGCATCAGGGAACTTCACTTGTACGTACTTAAGTCTTATATTGAATTAATTCAACAAGTCAACAGGCTATTGTTGAAAAAATCTCAAGGCCCGGCAACCACAGGTCAATTCACAGTCAACAGACCTGAGCTCTGTTGCACCTTCCTAATGACCCTCTGGCTGAGTTAAATTTTCTTCTTCTTCATTGCTCAAAGATGGTCAGCAGTATGGAGAAAGCGATATACCTTGGCAGGTGCAAAGCACTTTGGGAATCCCACAAAAATTGATATTTTGCTGTATAACTGAAAACCATTTGCACCATCATTTTAAAAATAGGCCCTTGTGTAAATCTGCAATAAGCAAATCTGTGCCTGAGCTCATCAAAACAGATATCACAGTGGATAATTTAACACTTTAGAAGCTCGGATATTTACCACTTTTATTCTTGTTATTAATAAATTTGCACAATTATTAATCCAGGATCTTATTTACTTTTGTGTCATTAGGATTAAGCCAGACTGGAATTCCTTTTTTGTTGTTGTTGCTGTTGTATTTATATTAAATGGTAGTCGATGCTTTCATGAAGGTAATTACTAATGGACAAGCCATAAGAGGCGCGTGTCTGTGCTCTCACAAGTACACTGACTAATGGAAATGATTGCAGAGCTGAATGAGATAAAGAAGTAGTAAGTAAAAGTAGAAGGGGGGATTTTGAAAAAAACATATTATTTCAGTATTAGCCATCAATATACATGATTTAGGGTTAATTAATAGGGGTAATTGCAAGTCCTCACTGTCCTAAACATTATCAGATGGCAATATTATATAAATATTCATGTTATTGGTATGGATCACCATTATTGTTCATAGCCATATTAATTTTTATAGTGATCATGCATGTGTGTTTTCATGCATGTGGGTCATATCAAAATTTTAGTTTTCATAGAAAGAGATCTGCTTCATCCATCTTAGCACAATTCAGCAGCTGATGAATTTTCTGATTACTTAACCCTGAAGAAATATTCCTGCTAAACTGCCATTTTCTCTCCTCTAGTCATAATCTACATTTCAGAATAGTAGGACAAATGCTGGGAGGTGTCAAGCATTTATAATTTGACTTCAGTGAAAGTTACAGATGCTTATACTTTTCAGGTCATGAACCAACATCTGCTTCTCTAGCTACTGAAACACTGATGCTGTCCACTGTAACTGGAGTTCACTTTCAAATCACGGATCTGATTGTCAATTGCTGGAGTTAATGGCAGCCTTGCCATTCACCCCACGTGGGCAAGAGAGGGCTACGTGCAAAGAATAATAGAGATTTATTTCTCGTGATTGCATTGAGTATTCTGTGAGGGAACTAAGTAATAGTAAAACTGTATTTACAGAAGTCATTTTATACAGAAGTCGTAAAAGTACTTTACAAATAGCACAGGTCTATGCTTCATGCCCAGCTGTCCCAGCAATTGAGATAAACCCTTGTGGTAAGATTTGGTTAGGCTTTGCTCCAAGTTCAAGGCTCCAGGTAATCAACAAAGTGTTTGTTTATCAACAAAACCGAAGAAAACACTTCTGAAAAATAGTATTTAATTTATTTCTCCAGTAAAATTAGCCATATAAATATCAGGTTTGGTTTTTATATTTTATACTTAAATGGTCAAATTTCAATAAGTATTGGCATACAAATAAGAGGAAAATCTGAAAAAGGATAAATAAAGGCATTATTTGCATGTTGATATATGGCCATGTATTTCTCTGCCTAGAGATTAGATGATGGTTTTGGAGAGGGTCGCCTGCATTTCAGATATTCACCTCTGAGGTCTATAGTATTTCTGATAAGTATTTTCCGTGTAGAAATGCAGAGTTGTACTGATGTTTCAGCAAGAGTAAGACCTGCTGCACAAATGTTGTCCAGCTGATCTATGTTTGCCCAACAATTCTGAAATTTCCCAAATGGGCTGACCATCCAAGGAGTGGAGGCTGTGAGTCCTCCTGTGTCTGAAGGGACACTGAACACATTGCAGTTGCACATAATTGTGCAAAATCTTCTAACTCCACTCAAACTAAACTTTCAGGCAGAAAAAAAGATGAGACTGAGAAAATGTTGACATATGGTAGCCATAAACCACTGGGCTCTGCAAAGCGGAGATGTGAAGCAGAAGAAGAAAAGTAAATTAAATGTCTTGCAAGATGTTGCAAATGAAAAATAGTTCCATTAAAATTTGAGCGTTAAAGAAATCTCACCAGTGGGGTGACAATGACAGTGTACCACTGTCAAGATCTCCACAAGTTCACAGCTCTCTATTTATTGTATTTTTTAGAAGGATTTTGATCTTGAGAGTTCTTCATCACTTATAAATGAACCAGTCATTAGTAGTCTTTTATGTATCTCCAGAGAGCTATCACAGCTCTCATTAACTGCTGTATCTAAACAACTGAAATCTCCTGTTCCAAAGGCATGTATTTTCAAGTCTGAGTCTTTACCCATTACCATGTCCTGTCTTGCAGAAGCAGAAAAAAAGCCTGAATAAATAAGGTAAACCACAACTCTCTCAGCACTGCCTCAGTTAGTGTTTAGAATGTATACAAGATATATTGAACTTAATATTTCAGTCTCAAAGACTTTTTCAAGAAAATGAGGAGAAAGTAAAGTAGTGTCACAAAATATTTCTTGTGAACTGACAGAGCTGGGTTTTTTTTGCAACAACCGTTGATAATTTATATTATTCATTTGCTACCTATGAATGTGATCATTTTAGTCAGAAAAGAAACCTGTACTAAGAAGGGTTTTATGCAGAACCAGTTTGGACAGTTATTGAATCCCATCAAGAAAAGCAGCTGTGTTGCTTGTTCTTTTTTGCCACAGCTTTCCAGAGGGGGGGGGGAAAAATCCAGAAATGAGTTGTCACCTAATTCACAGCTTCCACCCAGCCCTTTGTATGGCTCTTGTCTAAGACTGTGTAAAAACACTGTATTACTTAATTAATGAAATAATTTTGCTTCTGTCAGTCTTACTACTATCCTTTATTTTAGGTAGAAATGCAAAACATATCCATAGTGGATTAGAGAGAAGGTCCATCTTGCTGAGCCCTGTCTCTGACAGTGGCCAGTAGCTGCTGTTTACAGAAAGGTATAAAATCTGGTTAAGGATCCAATGGTGTTTTCCCTCATCCACCCTACCAACTTCCAGCAAAAATATAATGGGTTGCTTTATACTCATCTTTTCACCCAATTTCTTTCCTTCCTGCTAACTTGAAGGGTTTTATGAAGCACTATAACTACACAATCTCTGTCCTCTTTTATGGGCACAGACAACATTTCCCCCCACCCCCCTCTGTTATTACATTTATAGTCTTTGCCTGCCAAGATACTTTTATGGCAGTGGGAATGATTGCCTCACTCTTGATAAAGTTTGGAGTATCCCTTGGTGCTCCATATAACTTGTCACAATATTCTTAACTACAGCTCATCGCGTATTCCTGAGTGACTGACGCTTGCTACCAGCTCCCTTGATGTGCTTTCTGACACTATTGAAAAATATTCTTCTTTACAGCATCTCCCACACAGTGCTGAGCACCAGTTCTTTCCAACTTCTGCTCTTGGTTTCTTCACTTGTCTTGGCTCCTGGGCTTTTCCCTTTGGACACAATGAAAATTTATGCATTTGCTTTGCGCTGTAACTACACATACAATTTGAAGTAAAACATTGCCTTTGCTGCAGAGTATTTTTGTTGAGAGTTCTGTGCATGTTCCTGTACAGGGTATATCCCCAACACTTTTTTTTTTTAATGTAACTGGAAACCAGGCATGTTTACCTCAAAGAATCTTGTGGAGAGCAGCTCGCATTGTTACAAACAACTCTTGGCTTTCCTTTCAGCTCAGTCTTGCTGCCTGGTTCATCTGCATTTCCAGCTCATAGAAGATTACATACGCACTTTCTGTGCTGAAATGCATGACCTAAAAGGAATAAAAACCCAAACAATAGTATAGATTTGGTTCTTCTTCAGAGAATTAAATGGGAAAGAATTATTGAAGATACTGTTAGGGCCCCTCGCTGAATCATCAAACTATTTTGCAGTGGTAATTGAGACAGCATATAAATACTGCATAGATATCTCTTCAGGCCCTCTTCATAGAGCCGTTATATTCCATTAAAGTGCTTTTCTTGTACAGGTTAATCTCTCAGAATAAAAGTGGAAAATACAGCAACAAAACGAGATGATATTTTCACTACTCAATAAACCTCTCTTCCCTTGTCTGCAAATAAGCGATTCCCAGAGGCATCCCCTCCAGGGCTTCTGAAGAATCAAAAGGGCAAGGAAAGGAATTAAAAAATATCACAGCCTGCTCCAACACATTCATAGTATTTATTAAAAACAAACAAATAAACAAACAAACCAGCATGTCAAAGGCTGTTCTGCTTTATACTTCACAGAGCCTCACTGATTCACACGGTATGCAAGTTAAATCAGATTTGGACCCAGTCTGACTGTAGGAATATATGCCTTCTACTCCCATTGATTGAGATAAAGGTGAAAACAACCTCCCAGTTGACATGAAGCAGAAAAGCTGTTTTTTTGAAAACGAGAATAGCAAATCAGTCTTGATGATCAGGACAAATCCAAAGTGTGAAAGGAGTAGAACAAGCTGCAATATCACCTCTTGTAATTTCTTGTACATCCCTTGCTTTCTTCTTTTCTTGCCCTGTGATTTTTTTTTAGTAGCAGAACTATATCTACAGCAACTGAACAGCACCTGATATATTTTGGATACTATGATAGCGTAACTACCAGCGATAAAAATGCACTCTCATTGCAGCTGCACACATAGGAAAGTATGTCAATGCTCACTGTTGGATTGATTTCACATTATAGGTTAAAAAAATACAAATGTCTCTCCTAAGGAAGGTCCTGCAGTATAATGGCTAGATACCAGTACCGTGGTACTTAGGTAAATTGCATTTATTTATACTGCATCTAATTATATACTATCTGCCATTCTGTTTCAACACCTTTGTCCTTCACTTCCTGTCACAAACTCTTGTATAATGGTATTGCATATTTTGCCAGACGTTTGTTCCTTGCCCAAGCAGTGGTCACATTTTCTTCATGGGCCTTGTATTTCCTCTCAAAAAGGGTGTTTAAAGGAGTTCGTAAAATGCTTTTGGACCTTTGGGGAATGAAAGGCACTATATAAATCTCAGTTATTACTATTAAAAGAGCACTGAGTGAGTTGTCTAGAGGCAACTCCACTATGTGGTTTGGCTCTTATTGATAAATCATAGAAGCCTGCATTATTGGTCTGCTTTACTGTATATGAAACAAGAGTTGGATGACACCTTGTATTTCACCAGCTGCTTTCCTGCAATTTCTCAAAGAAAGTAACATAATATATGGCCCACCTGCTGTGAGAACATCTGAAATACCACAGACAGTAAAAAGCCTTTGAGTAAAGTTCTTCCACAGTCTTTTGTTGATATGCTCTATAGCCCTTGCTCTGTTTTCAGACAGTATCTCTAGTTTTCCATGGAAAAGAACTATTCTTACATCACTGTTCATTTTCTTACATGCATGAGAATTTGATGCAAATATTTTTTTTAAAAAAAGTTCATTTTCCTTTTGTGTTAGGCTTCCTTTTTTTCTTTTTAATTTTCATTTAGGTCTGCACAAAGGATCAATTAGCCCATTATTACCTCATTGCTACCAAGTACAAATTCAGTCCCTGCAAGAGTCCTAACAAACGGCTGATCTTGTATCCTTCACTTACATACGTAAATTGTCAGATGTTAGTGGAACTAATTACGAGATCATTGCTTTCTGCTTTCATCAGGACTTCAAGGCCTGATTGAAGCGTGGTCAATATACACCACTGTCTTCCAATAACACCTTTAGTCCAGGTGTTGATTTTGAGTAGTGTCCTCTTTGAAAAGTGTGAAAAAACTTTATAAGCATTAATTCTTGCAGTGACCCTTGAAGGGGTCTACAGCCATCCTACAGACAGGTCAACTGAGTCGCAGCAAGGCTAGGTGGTTCAGCCGACATGTCATCACCAGCGACTGAGCCACATCTTTCATAACCCACACAATTCTCGTCATTAAATTCCACTTGATTCCCTACAAGCACTTTGTGCCTTTGATTTGTACTCGATTCCTCTAGATCCACAAAGCAGCCACTAATTGTACTCTCCGTACACAGTGGAATGGGACCTTAAGGGATAGGTTTTTAGTAACTTTGATGACACCTTTCTAGTTAGTGCGGTGTAGCAGTATCCTATTTAAGATTGCTTTGTTTAATTATTTAAGAGCCATTATGGTAACTGGATATACTCTAACTGTAATTTATTAACTCATATACTTGAATTATCCAGGTCTCTACATCCACTTCACAGAATTACAGAGGAACTAGAATAAGGTAGTGGTATCAAAATGCTACAGAATATTCCCTCTCCTGAGAAATACAGAAGATCTCTTACCTCTCATACCAAAAGGGTTCATAAGCTTTTTCAAACTATTCACTAGATCAAAAGAATCATTTTATACCAGCAGCAGTTGTTAATATAGACAGTATTAAGAAAATGTGTGCATTTGATATACAAGTCTATGTATATGGATGTACAGGTAAATATTTACACCTATATATCCATTCATAGATACATTTTCAATGGAATAATACAACTTGCTTCCCTTTTTTGTGTAAAAAATAATACTGCATCCTTCTGTTCATCCCGCTTTCTCTGCTACTTGAATATGCTTCTTCACACTCTGATCCTTGTCTCTTACTACTCTTGTGCTTTCTTGTTGTCTACTCGTCTTGTCTAAGCTAGGTTGCCATGTTAAATGCTTCCTTTCTGACTGGAGATACTGCCTGTTCCCCTGAATCCCTCTTCACCATCATCCCCTGCATACACCACCTGTCTGCCTCTTGCCTGCCTGCATGGGACATCTCTTTTCTCTGAAAAATGACAGCTCTGGGAGCAGCACCTTGAGAGTAGTTTTTCCTTGCTCCAATATAATGTCTATTCTTGCCATCAGCAGCTAGAATCTCTTCTTGCTATTCAGGCACTTTTACACATCTCAGAGCTGTCATTTGCAAAAAGAATAGAGACACATGAAGCAGCAGATGAAGAAAAAAAATCTAGACTAAATCATGTGAGCAACCAGCTCTCTGAAAGCCATAGCAAGCACTCACAGACCATCTCAGTGTCATAAATTAATTTGGAACTGCTTAGAAAGAAAAACTTTTAGCACTCAAAATTCTTACTTATAGCAGTCTCTTCAACAGAATATTGCTTTAGTTACAGCATGTATCTTGCTTAACCCAAGATGCTTACCAGAATTCTGCTGTGCTCCAGACAATATGTCATAAACATCATGAACGTGCAGAGCCATTATAGATCCTGGATTCAGGGCTGCAGCATCCCTGCTGTTCAAATGTACTGGAACAGGACAGAAACTGGTAACAGTAACTCTAGAAAGCTTTTAAGTGAGGAGAAGAGGATTGTAACCAAATAGTGCCTTGGAGGCTCAGATGTTCTAAAGCAAAAAGGGGGAAAATTTATAATTCGCCTGGACTGACCACTCTTGCAAAAAAAAAAAAAAAAGTAATTCGCTCTAAACTAAGAGCTTGCAAAAACTAAAAGTTAGGCAGGCACACCTGAGAAAGATTATCAGAAGATACAGAATGCTTTCCTGCACAAACAGAATTGCATAATCACTAACGTACAACATCCCTCTTACACTTAACCTTTATGTGCTACCAAAGTACAGTGTCAAGCTTGTCCTTCCAGCACAAGTCTGTAACTAAAAGCTTTTAATATCCTCCTTCCACCTCCCTCAAAGCCAAGTTATCAGGAACATAGAAAGATTTAACCACTTATTAAACTGTGCTATCTTGTCAGGCAATATGTTCTTTCCCACAGGGCACAATGAATTGAATGTGCAAGAGAGACAAAGTGTCTAACAAAGGAAAAGTTGCTGCATGACAAGGATTCTTCTCCTCTCCCAAGGAATTTGATTAGCAAGGAAACCTCCTCGTGGAGTACAAAACAAAGCAATCCTATGACAGGCAATTTGGCAATAGGAAATCACAGAAATAAAGATGTAGAAAGACACTGGCAGACATGAATTTTGTATCTTTTTTGCAAATGCTGCTTCAGTAATAATAAGAAAACTTAGGACCTAATTGCTTTGGTTACCTGGCTCAGGGTGAACATATCTCTCCCTTCCTCTTTTTCTGCAAAGTGGAGTTGACAAAACCAACTCTCGCTGTCATGTTTTACACCACCACTGCACAAACATGGCACAAAGCAAGCCTAGTACAGAAAGTAGCTGAGAATCAGGCCTTGTGGCAGGCACTCATATGCTTAGGAACATGAAATAAATAACATTATATGACTATGGGGGGAAGCTGTCATTGAGGATTGCTCCAGTGAATGAAAATGCAACAAGTAGTTCTCCCATGGCAATATTAACACATCCTTATTCCACTGACATAGAGAGGTCAGAATGAGCCTCTGTCCAGCTTTACCACCCCACAACTTTGGAGACAAAACAGCGCAAACACTTCAGGACTCCTACATCTCTATGCCAGTAACTCCCCCCTTCCACTGAGGCAGCTGCTGATTCAGATTCACACCAGCTCACGTTTGTTTCATCTTTAATGCTCTATCTAAATCCGTAATTACCAGTTGATGTATAGTCATGAGTCATATATACAAAAGTCACCAGTACTTCTGGGCTTTTTGGTTTCTGAAACCCAACATGAGACATACTGACCAACCTACAATATCTCTACTTACCTCTGCAGATCTCTCCTAACTGGAGGATACAAGGGCTTGGTCATATTCCCCTTTGTTTTTTTCTTGTGGGTAGAATTCCACCCAGAAAAAGAAGATGCAGCCAAGAGTCTCTGGATGAATGGCAGCCTTGAGTTTCAGGCTTCCGTGCTTAAAATGGTTACCTAAAATCGGTAACTATTTTAAAAATGTAGGTTGTAACTTTTACAGGGTCTGGAGCACAAAGCAACCCCTCAGAACTACAGCCCCAAACTGAAATACATTGTGGTTTCAAAAGAAAACTAAAATATTAATATAAACATTCCAAATTAACTACACAGCCATAATGTTAAATTTACAGTTAATTTAGTTTTCTTGTTTACTTCACCTTTAAAAATAATGGGAATTGTTTTACATTCAGTAAAACAGACATTTCATTAGGCTTTGTAATTCACGTATAATTGAATAAAATACTTGGAAAAGGGCATATCCATCTCAACTCGTCTTATATCATTGTTTGACTTAATATAGCATGCCTCCATAAACAGCCGCTACAGCTTGACAAAATGGAAGTGTATTGTTTCTAAATGAAACATTAAAAACAAGGACATCTGCAAATTGTTGTACAATCAATCATTTAAGCTCCTTTCCTCCTCCTTCCCAAATTTAGGATGAAGAGGAATGGCTAGCTGAGACGTCTGTATCACTCTTCGTAAAGCGTTAAGTTTCTCATCCAACGTGTGCCAGGTAAAGCTGACAGCCCCTGAGACAAGCTCGGGAAATGATCTGAAATACCAGTGTCGGTTTTAAATTTCAAGATCTCACTCTCTGGGGGTTACAAAGAAAGTTCCCCTACAGACTAACTGTGCCCTGTGCTTATTCATAGCTACATGACTTATCTCATTATCTACACATATATATGTCCCAGATGTCTATAATTTGATCACGTTTTAAGATTTTTCAGCTGCTTAGTACATGAAGTGTTAAAAAAGAAGCCAGCTATGAATGTGACAGTGGGAGCTGCGGGAGAGAGTGCCCAGAACTTTAGAAAGGCTGACCTTTCTTTTAACAGTGACTTTCAGCTTTTGAAAACCTAGTCACCTCCCTGAGGTCTGAGTGAGTCTGTAGTCTTTGTGCACACAGGTCAAGTGGACCTGGGTGTTCTTGGACACCCATAAGCAACACAAAAAAGCTAATGCATATAATTAAGTTGTAGGATACAGACTTATTAAATAATTTCTGCAAAATTATGAGAAGTTGCTTACAATTAGATTGTTCAGTATGCTACAAAAGAAACTTGACTTAAGGACTTTAATGCTTTGTGCATCTTCCTAAATAATCTTGCCAAGCCAGAGTAAGAAGAAAACGGCGTGTTGGAGGTTTCAGTCTGAGTCTCAATTACTGCAACTGTAGTAGAACAATCATCTGAAAAAGTCAGGAAAAAAAATGTCCTGCAAATGCACATATGGATGTTACAGTGCCTTATTGTATGCAAAAAAGGAGTGTACTTACTTGTGTGCCTTTGGCAAAATACAAAATCCAGTCAATTACAATACAAAAGAAACAACATAATTTGTTTCAGCCAAAATCCAACTCTAAAACTGAAAGGCATCAAGAATGAATGACAGACGAAGCCACCGGGAGGCAGTAGTGTCACTTAGCAAGTGCATGATCAAAGTCTCTGCTAGTGCAGGCCCTCGGCCATAACACTGGGAAGCAGAGCCTAACAGCGTTGTATGCAGGTCAACTTCCAAACACGAACATCAAAGCACAGAAAAGATAGCACGTACAGATATCTAAAGTCTGATGCATTTGTACCTACCTTGATTAGTATTTGCAATAAAAGTGATGTGTGAGTTTTGCTCGTTACCCAAGACTAAAGTGGTTTGGTTTGGGGTTGTTTTTTTTGTATAGCACCATTTATCTTTATCCTGAACAACCATGGTATAACAAAAAAGAGGGCTATAATGAACAAACAAAACTTTTATGTGCTTATGGAAAAGCTTCTTTGTACACTAGAAACTAAGGAATATCTACAGAATGAATACTTCCCTTTCAAAACTGCAAATTGCTATGCAAAAGAAGAAACTGAAAGTGGTGATTTAATACGACTCTCTTCTCAGTTGACAAAAACTCCTAAATTTGTGCTTTGTTAATTTTCAACTGTATCAACCCCTTTGATTATAACCTCACCAGAAGAAACAAAGCTATGTGAAGCAAAGATGAAAATCAGAAACCGCAGGAGCCTAAGAGACATCCTGTTCTTATACTGTCTCTCATCAGAATAAAAGTCAACAAAATCCAACTGTTTTTTCCAGATTCACCTAAGTAAAATTTTTTTTCATGTAATTAACAATTTTTTGCAACTTTTTTCCACCCCTTCCTTCCATGACTCGGAAGAAACTTCCTAAAAAACTCTGACTCTCATATAGTGTCACAGTCAGAGGCGGCTTTCTTAGTATTCTGTCTTACGCATTTATTATATTATTATATTATTTTATATATATATTATATATATTTTATATAATTATTTTATATTTTTATTTTTTATATTTTATATAATTTAATATAATTATTATATTATTATATTATATTATATATATTATATATATATTAAAAGCTGCCATCAACTTGGAAAAATACAGCACTATTTAGGATTTTTGTTATTTTATAATGAAAATAACGTACAAAAACTGCTATTTCAAAAAATGCTTTATGGTCTCTAGTGGTCCACGCCTACAGGGTTCAATTCCTGAAGCTGATCAGGCATATAACATTCTCCTTTTCTGCTGTTACCCACAATATTTCACATGCAGGATATTTGCCCTTTTTCACCTGCAGATAGAAAGACACACACCTCTAATTATCGATAAATGTGCTATCATCTCCCTTGACTGCCCAAGAACAATTAACCTAGAAAGATTTGCTGATAACATGAAGTGTAGAAACACTTATAAAGAACCAAAGTGGACAATTTTAAGGCACATCATATTTTGGATTACTTAGCTCAGTACGCAGAATACATTGGGAGAAACACAATACACATCTCATTTGAAACTCCTCTTTAGTGAAGAGGTTTTAATGTTAAAGTGAGTCTAGTAGGCTAATCCCTGGGAATATCAGATGTTGCCTGGTATATCTGTGTGTGTGAAAAGCATGTGCTCAGGCAGGTGGAAACATCTGGCTTTAATTTTGCTTCCACTCTAAGCTAGCAAAATGCAAATCAGCTCCAGGTTTGATAGCTGCGCTCCTGCGAGAGTGTGTCACCAGAGATGATGGACACAAGCAGAAACCTGAGCCAATTACATTAACCAGTTCTGCTTTTACACCTGGATGCACTCTGCCCTGCTGCAATGTAGGCAGTTAGCCCAAGGCAGTACAGGGTCACGAAGATATGCCAGGGCACCAGGGAAAGGCAGTTTGCTGTATGGGGTGCCCAGTGAAATCTAATCTGCTGCTCTGTCATAGGTTATCTTTGGACAATTTTCTGTGCTTTGGATCTTCACCTAAAAAATGTTATTTCTCTAATTATCACAGTATTGTAAAGATAAATCACTTTATAACTGTCATGCACTTTGATACGGTTGTAATGAGGCTCATATAAAATACTTCACAGACGTCCTTAGAGCTATCTCCTATGGAAGTGCAGTAAAGCTGGACAGGCAGCACTTACATGCCTCAGGCATGAGACACCCAGCAGCTTCAGCAAGAGGAAAAAAATCTGTTCTTCTGATGCATTTATTTATTTCTTATTGCTGGACAAAGTGAACAAAAAGCAATCATTTAGTTCTACTCCAGAGAGAGAGAAAAAACCTGCAAAGTTCAACTAACATTCTGGCTGTTTGCGTTTACCTTTATTAAAAACAACTTGTGACATTATAAAGCTAAATGTGGGATTCAAACCCACTTGTGATTCACAGTTGGTGGTTACAAAGCAGCTCTGTCTGACACTGCTTATCATTAGAAGATACACAGAATACACAGAATCATTTAGGTTGGAAAAGATTTCAAAGGTCACCAAGACCAACCATAAACCTAACACTGTCAAGTTCACCAGTAAACCACGTCTCTAAGCATCACATCTACACATCTTTTAAATAGCCCCAGGGATGGAGACTCAACCACCTCTCTGGGCAGCCCATTCCAGTGCATAATAATGCTTTCAGTGAAGAAATATTTCCTAATATCCCACCTAAACCTCCCCTGGCACAACTTGAGGCTGTTTCCTCTTGTCCTATCACTTGCTACTTTGGAGAAGAGACCAACACCCACCTCGCTACAACCTCCTTTCAGGTAGTTGTAGATAGCAATAAAGTCTCCCCTCAGCCTCCTCTTCTTCAGGCTAAACAAACACAGTTCTCATCCTCTCCTCAGAAGACTTGTGCTCCAGACCCTTCAACAGCTTCTTTGCCCTTCTCTGGACACGCTCCAGCACCTCAATGTCCTTCTTGTCCTGAGGGACCCAAAACTGAACGCAGTATTCGAGGTGCGGCTTCACCAGTGCTGAGTACAGAGGCAACCACCTCCCTGCTCCTGCTGGCCACACTATTCCTGATACCAGCCAGGATGCTGTTGGCCTTCTTGGCCACCTGGGCACACAGCTGGCTCATGCTCAGCCGGCTGTCAACCAACATCCCCCGGTCCTTTTCCTCTGGGCAGCTTTCCAGCCACTCTTCCCCAAGCCTGCAGCGTTGCATGGGGTTGTTGTGACCCAAGTGCAGGACCCAGCACTTGGCCTTGTTGAACCTCATACAATTGGCCTTGGCCCATCGATCCAGCCTGTCCAGGTCCCTCTGCAGAGCCTTCCTGCCCTCAAGCAGATCAACACTCCCACCCAACTTGGCGTAATCTGCAAACTACTGAGCGTGCACTCATTCCCCTCATTCGGATTATTGATAAAGATACTAAACAGAACTGGGCCCAACACTGAGCCCTGGGGAACACCACCTGTGACCGGCCACCAACTGGATTTAACTCCATTTACTACAACTCTTTGGGCCTGGCCATCCAGCCAGTTCTGTACACAGCGAAGAGTGCACCTATCTAAGCCATGAGCAGCCAGTTTTTCCAAGAGAATGCTGTGGGAAACAGTGTCACAGGCTTTACTAAAGTCTAAGTAGACAAGATCCACAGCCTTTCCCTCATCCACTAAGGAAGCCACCTTGTCATAGAGGGAGATCAGGTTAGTTAAGCAGGACCTCCCTTTCCTGAACCCATCCTGAGTGGACCTGATCACCTGGTTGTCCTGTATGTGTTGTGTGATGGCACTCAAGATGATCTGCTCCATAACCTTCCCCAGCGCTGAGGTCAGGCTGACAGGCCTGTAGTTCCCTGGATAAATACCAGCATGAGACTCATGGCCAACAAGTACCACAAGGGAAAGCTGAAAAGTTCTTTGAAGCTATAAATTCTGAGAGCCCCAAAGAGTACACCTACAAACTGTGATGACATGGGTGTGTGTCTTCATTCCCTTACGAGACTTAACAATATTACAGAGAAATCTCATTTTTTAAAAGTTGCCATTTCCAACCTTGATATCAGAGGTAACTTGCAGGTAGGAAATAGTTTCACTGATGTTATTACAAAACTTAGTTTTTCACTTTTAGCCCCAGACTTCTGGGGTTACAGGCAACCAGAATAGGTTCCCTGAAGCTGTTGCACCCAGCAGCTCATCAGAAAGTATATAACAGATTATATTTCCAATGTTGTTCCTACAAATAAAGCCATCCAGAGGAGACAGTTCCACAGAAATCCAGAATCTGACCACATGAAACTCATCTGCCTTCATTATCAGGAACATGAATTTGTACGGGACTGAGTTCTTTTTTTTTTTTTGTCCCCATAGAACAATATTGTTTCTACAAGTTGGTGGGAGTGGAAACCTATAAACAACTCTTGATTGGTTGCAAATTACAATCCTCTTGCAGCTGGACAGAATTATAGTCATAACTAATAACAGTAATATCCTGTACGATGTTATGACCTGGTATAAGGTCTTTCATATATAATTAATTATACTTCTCATTTTGGATAGATTTTATTTTAGAAATAGGAATGACAGTATTTGTCTGTTTAACTGCTAACATTAGTCTAATCTCATTCATAGTGAATTTTTGTTTCTGATTTCCACAGTGGAAAAAAAAATCAGATGCATGTGCTGGCTTTGGCTGGGATAGAGTTAGTTTTCTTCATAGTAGCTTGAATAGTGCTGTGTTTTGGATCTGTGAAAGAAACAGTGTTGATAACATGGGGATGTTTTTATTATTGCTGAGCAGGGCTTACACAGAGCCAAGGCCTTTTCTGCTCCTCACCCCACCCCACCAGCGAGTGGGCTGGGGGTGCACAAGAAGCTGGGAGGGGGCACAGCCGGGACAGCTGACCCCAACTGACCAAAGGGACGTTCCATACCATATGACGTCATGCTCAGTATATAAAGCTGGGGGAAGAAGAAGGAAGAGGGGGACGTTTGGAGTGATGGCGTTTGTCTTCCCAAGTAACCATTTATGCATGATGGAGCCCTGCTTTCCTGGAGACAGCTGAGCACCTGCCTGCCCATGGGAAGTGGTGAATGAATTCCTTGTTTTGCTTTGCTTGCGTGCACAGCTTTTGCTTTACCTACTAAACTGCCTTTATCTCAACCCATGAGTTTTCTTGTTTCCACTTTTCCAATTCTCTCCCCAACCCACCGGGGGGAGCGAGTGAGTAGCTGTGTGGGGCTGAGTTGCCAGCTGGGGTTACACCACGACAGGCAGAATTTCTGAAAATTACCTTAAAGCTAACTAAACATGTGCATGCTTTTACCGAGGTACAGAAATAAAATTTTTTCCATATAAAAATGAGAAAATATGCACTTACTTACCTTTACTGTCTGGAAGTTATTGTCCATTTCTTCCATGTTGATAATGCAGTAGCTGTAGAGCTAAAAGATAGGCTCGGGGAACATTTCTTTTAAAATTTACTCTTTGGGGCGTTATTGGATTTATATGCTTTTTTAATCAAAAATTTCAAAACAAAATGGTGAAAATTAGAATGCATAACTAGACTGTGTACCTAGTTATGTCCTATAAATCACACAGATGAGCATTTTTAAGTGGGGAAAAGCAACACAAGAACAATGAGGAAATGCAGCTGTTTCTAAACCCTAATGTGATGATATTCTGTTGTTCTAGAGACACTAGAAATGCGCATGTACACAGAGGCTTATAAAGCTTTGCTTACTTCTCAAAGGGAATTGATAAATGGGGGAAGGCATCCCAAGGGGTTCCCTTAGTTTAACAAAAACAAAAGTACTTTTCAGCACATTGCTTTTTCCTTACATCTTCCCTCAAATAAAATGAATTATGCACACAGATTGTTTATTGTCAGTTTGCGTGCTGTGGAATTTCTGTTGTAATAACCAGGGCTCTGCGGACTTGTCTGTAAATGCTTTTCCTGTTTATTTATGTGGTTTTTATCAATACAGATGCTTATCTCAGCCCCAACATTTTAACTCTCCCCCCAAAATAAAAACAAAAAAACAAAAACCAAAAACCAACACATTATTAGTTTGGGCAGAGCAAATGGTATAGGAAAGTTTAAATTCCTGCAGGACAAATGTGCCAAAATGCACTTGTAGCTTCTTTATAGAAACCCAGCTGCAGCAGGATCTATCATGATAGCAGCCCAGTAGTTGCAATATTTACCCAGAAACTGTTGAGAACTAGCTTGTATGCTTTGGGAAGATTCTCCCCTCCCAAGAAGCTGCTCTAGTCAGTTAGCAGTTCACTCTTCCACATCCTTTGTCCCCTTGCCCTATGAATCCTTCCTCCTTTTCAACACAGGGGAATGCTCTGAATGTACCTACAGGCTACCATGTTTTGCATTCTGCAGTCAATGGATTTAAAAAAGAAATAACCTTGAGGGTAAGTCAAGACTCCAGGACTCCATGCTCTTAAGTCAAGGCATTAGGCCCCAGTGTAAAACCGTTTCTGAGTAAGTGTTAAACCCAGTAGGTTATTTTGTACAATGAGGGCATCGCGATGTTTTTAGCATAAGGTTTTTCCATTCATTCAGATTTGGCATCTTCCCTCATGAACCTTTTGACTCTGGACTGAGGAGGCTGTGTAGCATCTCCCTTGCAGAACAGACTGTGGTGCCTGAATTGCAGCGAGGACACAAAAATTGGACTTCTCCCATGCTCAGGCTTTTCCACTGGTAACTGCTGAGGCCCTAGAAATTCCTTAATGAATCTGAGGGACCCTGGATTGTCTCCCCAAGTTCTTCCCACAGCAGTGCAGGGAAAGCACATGGTGGGCTTTGGCTTCTTCCAGTCACCTAAAAAAACAACCATTACAAAAAATCACTGCAGTTCTTTGTCCATCTCTTTAGTGGTGGCGTGACGCAATTTTACTCTAAGTTGCTGGTAGTGGAGGAGTCCTACTTCACTAAAGTATTGCCATCAAAAACAGCTAGGCAGAGAAGCTGTTCTTGGAGGATACCTTTGCTCACTGAAGCAGATTATAGGACTCCACAGGCTTACACAATCTTGAAAAAGTAAGAAGATGCAGAAAGCTTATTTTTGGCTGAGGTTTCTGTGGCTCCCTGTCCCTGTTATAAATGTGCTCGTTAGAGCCCATCATAAGAGGTCTTCATTTATGTTTGAAGTTAGACACCTGCACAACCTTTGGCACAATGGGGTCATAACTATTACCTGTTATACCGGTAGTTGTTTTCACCTGCTGTCATGCTGGTTTGTTTTCTATATTTTAAAGAGGTTACCAAAGCACCGTAATGTCGTTAATTATTGTCAGGACATGAAAAGCTTGGAGAAGAACTTCAATTCCTGCAGGAAAAAAAGAGAAACACTAAGCAAAAACTGTATCAAGCCTTTGTATGAATATCAAAATAATTTAAGAAAAATCAGGATTTTGACAACTACAAAAAAACTTGTCGTAACAGATTTCAACAGATGATTTATTGCCTGTTGCTCACAGACCCTATTACGAAGCAAATAATGAAACCCAAACCAAACTGTCCTACGTTATTCTCATAAAAAGCATCTGGTTTCTTTACTGAAAGAAATCAAAACACAGGCTCTAAAACCACCAGATAACCTAGACCAAAGGTAGCACACAGAAGGTTACGGACCCCTGTTACACCCTAATGTTCCCCTGCCAGGGCCACGTTGTCTTTAACTATAAGATACAGCTTTGTCAAACACTACCAGCTCTTCACCCCCTTTTCCCAGTGTGTTAATAAGGTTTAGTTACCAAAAGAATCGCTTGCAGTAGAACTACATTTCCCAGACTGTGTTGCAAAGCAGTTATCTTTCAATAGCTCTCAAGGCCCATATAGCAGGAAACCTCCTTCTTGAACCTCTGTCAGGGACCGGGTGATAAGACCCAGTTGAATCAGCCACACATCTGGTACTGTAGAGCTGTTCCCAACTCAGGGTTTGCAGGTATTTGTAAACAAAGACAAGAGGTTAATTTTTTATAGGGAGTTTATCTTTTCTCAATTTACTATACTGTCACATCTGAATGCTGTTGTGTGTTATAATGAATTTCCTTATAACAAAATTTGAAGGGGGAACAAAATTTTCTAAGAATTTCCTCACCACAAGAAGTGATAAATTACATGTAGCACAGGAAACAACTAGGACTATACCGAGAGCTTCAATTTTGGAGGCCTTAAAAAACCTTAAAAACCACAAAGGACTTGGTAATATGAGATAATATGCTTTTTCACTTTTTTTAATCCTTGTTAACTTTTGTTTGTTTCAAGTTTTCTAATATTAGAGCCAATCACCTTTTTGGTGAGTTGGTTCTAAAGCTCTGGAGGATCAGAAATGGATTAAAAATTCCAGGGCTGCTTCTCTCTCCATGTGGATTAAGAAACATGTTACAAATATCACTAGCTGTGTGTGAGCCTTTAGGGTTTTGTGGTTTTTAAGGTGGAGGTTGGAGGCTTTTTAAAAATCAGGTTAGAAATTACTCCAGTAAAGACTCCTGCTGTATCAGCAGATCTGGATGAAAGTAATTAGTATAAAATGGCGTATGGGTTTCTTTCATTAAAAAAAAACCAAAAAAGCAAAAACAAAACAAAAAACCCTGAAAGAAAACAAAAGTTGAGAGCTTGGTGTACGTAAGGAAAAACTAGTTGCAATAAAGATTATATAAACATTAAATTAGCTTAGAATCTAGTCTTTTTTCTTCCTGTGTCTCATATGCTTTCGAAATGACATATTCAATATATTTTTATGTCTTTGAAATGAATATGCGGAATAAATTTTCTTATTTTTATTAACAATAACTTATATAGTTGAATATTTTTCTTCTTCTGAAGGACACAAATATTAGTCCTTTCAAGCTCAGGACAGTCACAGCAATGAAATGCCATAATCTGGATCTTTTTAGCTCCTTGACATGGATGAACCATCCTGTAAAATTAGGGCCACAAATAGTCAATAGACTTTGATTTAATTTTTTAAGAAGAAAACAATTTACTTGTTTCTCAAATTACAGTGTTTTTCTCATCTAATATCAAATTCTTTTGTAAGTTTACAATAGAAAAATTAGACAAACACACCTTTGACTTCCTTTCTTTTTTTTTAGCGAATGAAGATCTTTTGTCTTACCACTACTGTAGTAATAACACTATCCATGTCTATTTTGCGAGCCCTTTCGTTTGGAACAATTTTTAGACTGAATATTGTTTTCTGAGCCTCACCCATCCTATAGTGCAGGGCAAAGCAATCTAACAAAAATGACTGAAGCATTAACATATTAATTATAAAGATTTTATTCAGAATTTATTCTTCAAAAGTCCATAACTTTCATGTTAACCTTTCACAAGTGTCTTCCTCTGGCCTTTACATTTAGTGAGACACAGAAGACCATTAGTCTGTAGCAATTTTATTGCAGTAGGTTTTAAATAAAGAAGTCGACTAATCATTAACCTTTTCAGCTAAAAAGGGGTTAATTGGGAGATAGTATTGCTAGCATTATTTTAATAACTGTTGAGGACTGAAACATGCTCGAAGAGCTGTGTGGAAAAAAAGGTGGATGCTTTCACATGCAATTTACTCATTCCACATGTAAATAGACACGGTGGTGTCAATTCAGCCTCTTCTATGAGCCCTGAATTAACTTGAAAAAGAATTCATACTGGGAAATAGCATAGTAGGGGTTAAAGTTAGGTTTTTGTCTTATGTCTATTATAAGAAAGGCTAACTAAGCACTTGTGAAGAGACTTAGATTTTAAAAGCATACCATAATTATTCACATTCTTGAGGGCGGGTGAATATTAACAAACAAGATGCAGGATGTGTAAGAGCAACCTGCAGAACCTGAACAAGTGGGATAAACATTACACACATTGTCTTACAATTTTAGGGCAAAAGCTCAAGTGCTACAGTGAGCTCTGTCCTGGTGCACTTGCATATAACGCTTTATATCAAAGGAGATGTCTGTAGGTATAAGAAAAGGTCCTTATTGGGGGCATTGTATCCAATTTTCTGGCAAGGTAGTTCAGCAGATATTAGTGTCCCCCGGACTCTTTCCTTGGGCAAACTGTTGGATTAGATGACCTTGTGGAGTCTCTTCCACTCTGTTTTTCTTTGGTTCTGTATCATGCAGCTCACTGTAAGACTGCCATTGAGAAAGAAAAATCCATGCTGATTTTTTCCTGCCTGTAGAGGACAACAGCATCTGCCAAAGCAATTGTTTCTAAAGCTACAGCTGACCACTGGCCCGTTGTGTTAAGGAAATGTGAATATTTGTATTTTCTTCCATATAAAGAAACAGCAAGACTTTAACACTGCCATAGCTAAATACCATAAATCTTGAAATGAAAGCATATGTTTCTTTCACACATTCCCACTTTTATGCTTTAATTTGTCCCAGCCTACCTGAAGTGTTTTTACTCAGATTAGATCTGTTACTAGTATAAAATTATAGCTGTTCTATTTATGTGATATAAAAAATGAAATAGAAATGTATCTGGCTATACTTAGGATGGGGTATTTTTAGGATTGCTTCCTAACTGCTGTGGAAATGTAATGCAATACAGAACATAAGAGATGACGTTATTATCCTTATAGATAAAATACAGGCCATTGTGAAGAAAAAAAAAAAAGAATACAATAATGAATATTAAAATCTAATTATTTGTGTCATTTAGAACATTGTATATGTTTTATAATACAACCAAGAATACGGCACATTTGTGTAACATATTCTGTTTATTGAAAAACAAATACCAAATGAGATAATTTTAACTGCATATTGTACCATGTGAACAAAAGATCTGTGGCAAAACACTAGGAAAAAAATAATCACAGTAATGAATGAAAAAATCAGTAGCTGAGAAACTTACAGCTAGGGACCCATTTGTTCTTTGGGATTGTTATGCTAATTTTCAGGACTTGCTGCCACAGCAAAATTGAGATTTAGGATGGATGCATCAATTACCGACTACTAATGCTATAAAAATATCCTCAGCTTCTCAAGGTAATTTAAAAGACCCATTCATATCCAGTTTGTCAAGCATTGCACTTTCGCTTGAACTCCATGAGAGGTAAACTCTTCAAAAGTCAAAAAAACTTCACAGTTTCCTTAATAAAACAGAAGTGGTTTCCTTGGGAAGTGGTAGGATCTAATTCTCCACTAATTAAAAAAAAAAAAAAAAGTCTGCCTGGAGGCCTGTGAATAAGAGCCAGAATTGAGGTTTCAGCCCATTGATGTATTATTCTTATAGAAATGTGTGCTCGGATATATTTTAAGCCTTACTATGCATTTCTTACCCAAGCTTACATTCATGGCTGTTCACTGCCAAAATAAGACAGCGCATCAATAAAATTCAAACCCTTGGTTTTTAGTAAGTTTTTTGACAAAAATATGTTTCTCTGTTTAAGTCACAGAACTGCATTAAGTCGGTATCCCAAATTATTAAGGAAAATGATTGGGTGAGGGAGGGAAACTACATTTCATTAATTTCTTCTAGCAGGAAAGCAAAGGCATATTTTTATCGTAACATTTCACTTCATACACTGTTCTATAATGAAGTGGTCCTGCTTCTTACTTTCCCTCATTTTGCTACAACTTAATACGTGGACAGAAGTGCTGTGATATTTGTGAACATATGGCCAGGACTATTGTTTCCCAATTGAGTTCTAAATTAAAAATCTGAAATCAGGTCATTCTCACCCACAGAATTCTTAGGCATACTTTGTAGAAACAGGTTATTTTTTTCTTCCCAGTGACTTCTCTTTCTCTTTCACAGCCACATTTCCTTTACCACTCCCCAAAGCAACAGCTCTCTCAACTCTTATATTGCTCTATTCTGTGTGTTCTGTCTTGTTTCCAAAACACATTTAGGACTCACAAATCCGGGACAGCCTCTAGAATTACTCTTTAAGTCTCAAAAGCCAATCTCCTAATATGTAACTGCCAGGCAGTATTCCCAGAGCGCTTTCCCCTGGGTTTTATTAGTACCCAGATATTTTTTTAAATGTAACTAGATTTGATACTTTAGATTTTTTTTCTTGCTACACCATAAAAATTCCAACACACTGTTCACAATTATAACCTCTCCTTCTGGAGTTTTTTTGTTGTTAACAGGGCAGGTAAAACTGATTTTCATCTCTTAAGGTGAAATTTTGAAATTACCTACCTTCTTCAAACACTCCTAAAACTGCATGCAGTAACGGCCGCTGTAAGACAACTGACGAGATACCACCTTATAACTGTAAAACTTACATGAGGGGTTGTGACAGCTGTTGTAATAACTCTCTCTCCCCGTATCTCCATGTAATGATACCTGATGCTGTGTCCACTCAGCATTTAAACAACACATGATACAAATATTTTTTTCCTCCTACAGTGAGACAATTAATGGGAAGATGAATCCTGATAAACAATTTGAATTGATACTTCCACCCAGACTACTTTATCTCAAGTAATAAATAAATAGATGGCTGTATATTTAATATAATCACTACAAAATATATAATTATTACCAAGAACTCAAGATTACTATTCTAATGCAGTACCATATTGCAGAGCAGGCACTTTAAATTTCAGATCATGTCTGATATAAAAGATAACCTGAAAATGAAATCAGACTGTTACTGAAGTGGAAATTACCTTGTCTATTTACTGTCTAAAGCAAGAAATGCTAAACTTACAGATAACTCAGATTGCTTATTGCAAAAAATGAGAGAAAGTTAAGTAAGGAAACATTTTATTTCAAAGTATAAGACCAGAACACAATGACTAGAAGGTCCATTAGAAATGAATTTACACTTATGTGACAGATTTAAATGGTGATTTTCTTGTGGAACAAAATTCATAAATGTAGCATCGGGCACAACTGTGCCTTGCCACCACAGGTACTCTCTTTTTCTATTACTAATAATTATTGATATATACACAGCTGAATTTTTTTTTCAAAACAATTGTTTTGCACATATTGGCTACCTGCTTTGTGATATTACAAAATTAAGCAATGAGATACATATGTAACACATCAACATTCAGTGTGGAGCTGGTATTGATCGGTGGTTTGAAAGGTTGGCTTTAGAAAACAGAACCATTTTGTGTTAAAAGTGCAAATGACATTATTTGGAGCTAGACATAAAAACATGCTAGCCTTTACAGCGATTGCTGTAAAGTGGAGCAAATCTCTGATGGCAACTGTTTGATGATTCTGCTTCTGTCCCTTATCTCTCTGCATCACAAAAGAACATAGGATACTGAGACCAGTTTGCACTGCTTGATCCTTCCGTTGTAGGACACTTGCCTGGCAGAGTGAGAGCACTTACAAAATCCACATTTCACATACCGATTTGCCTGTATACTTCGAGCAGGAGCTGAGTCTTGCTGTCTTTCACAGTGAGTTCATCCTCTTTCTTCTGTTACTTGTAAAAGGTGCAGAAGGAGCATGCTCCCATTCCTAAACAGGAAAAGAATGGGTTAGAGTGCTTTATGGTCTTTTTGTTGATGGTCCCCCACCCCACCCCAGTTTCTTTGGGGCTCTCCTACAGCTGCTGCTTTGCTTCGTAATCTCACTTCACATATGCAGACTCTTGAAGGTCACTTAAAAGTGTCATTGTTTTTGTGTGTACTTTGGTCTCATCATAGTCTGCAAAGTTTTCTTGAAGTGTGTTCTGGCTCATTCTTGTAGAAGTAGCTGGTGCAGGTGAGCACCTGGACTAAACCCCCCCATCTTCCAGCATTTTAAGTATTTTTTTTTCCCAAAAGAAAAATGGACATTTTACTGTTGTCCATCGTCCCCCTTAAGAGAAGCTGAAGGACTGCTTTTTATAAGACAGCTTCATGATTCTTCTGAGTTAACTCTGTTTAAAATCAAATGCAATAAACTACTATCACCAAATGGCCTCTATTATATAATAACTTTAGTTTACCCTAGCTTTTTGAGGATCTGAGCAGTCTGAACAATGATATTTGCTGATATATTATGAGAAAAAAAGGAACTATCTACAGTTTTCATGCAGAATAATGAAAGAAATGGACCATGGTTTAGATCAGAAAAGAAGTATTGCAGAAAATAGTGGTATACAGAAGATATTAATGCAGCAGATTTCTTTCAGGGTTGGAGCAGATAATGTTCTTCACCCTGAATAGCTATTTGTTCCACTAGGTAACAAGGAAAAAGGCAGGGGTATTTTCAAAGCTCAGGTATCCAGTAAACTCATACAAGCAGACAGGAAAACACAGATTATCATTCTGAATTGAGTTCTGTTTCTTTTTAAAGAAAACATCACCATACAAAGATAAATGTTGTGAGACACATCAAGGTCTTACTAAGACAACTGATAAGTTATGGCTGATGAGGCCTTGGTAGTTAAGAAAGACAGTCAGTGAAAGACAGGCTTTGAATGGGATTGAATATAAGAGAAAAAAATAGCAACAAACATTTTCGCACAGGAAAAAGCTGTCGTAGGAACAAAAGAGAACATTCATTAGCACACAACACAATGTGCTAAAAGAGGTGCAACCGGGAAGAAGACAGGTATAACAAAGATGAGAGTGCAGTGGATTTGGCATCACCCACGTTCCGAGCAATAAAAGAGGTATGTGGGAGGACCAGATGCATCGAGGTTTGTAATCCATTTGACTGTCCAGCACTAGAGAAGACAGTCACAGAGTGCACAAAGCAATCCACTTTTATAAGCATAGTACACAGGGAAACGGGAAAGTAAAGAGCACACAAATTTGCAAAAGCTCCTAGCAGAGGATTTTAGCAATAGTAGAACAGATTATCAGTACAGGATCAAGAAAGGGGTAGTAAGGAAGTATTTAAATCTAAATATGACACAAGAGAAAAAGAATATACAAAAAAATTTTTTTCACCATGATAATGTTGATATCTTTTGCATCATTAGAAGGACATTGAGTATTAGCAAGTATATACAGGAAAATGTCAAAATCTAGATTTTTAATAAATACATGTGCAAAGCCAATACTGGGCCAGAGAGCTGTAAAATCATTGCACCTTATTTAAAACAAAATTAGAAAAGACTCTTTTAATTCTACAAAATACTTCAGAGAAAATAAAGTTCACCATGATGCCTACAGGCACATCGTATGATCAATGTATATGTGCATGCAGTTCCAGGACTGTGCGTTGTTACAACTGCCATTAGCAATAATGCCTAAAGGAAAGAAAAAAGCCCTTTGGATCACGGCATATATGAATGTAATGAAAAAGGTGGTGAACTCGCTGCAACGAATTGCCTGAATTGCTGCACTAGAAACTGGAGAGGCTGTTCTAATACAGTGTGTTAGCTTTTAAGACCTAAAAAGAACAATAAGGTGGAAGCCAAAATTTACTGCTACGGATGATGCAGGTTTTTTTGCTCTCCAAGCCTCGTACATTCTACGTACTACGTGTTCAACCTGGGTACCAGGAGTTCAGGCCAGGCAGAGTGTAGCAACCCACTTTTCAGCTCTCTGGAAGATGGCAGTTCAAGAAAATGCTTTTTATCATGACTGTTGCATATGAGATTTTTAAGGAAGGTGCAATGATATACTAGAAGGACTGTTTGGAATTAGCCATTATTGATACTATACTGAAACAACAACAACAAAAGATTATGACAAAATCCTCATGTCACAGGCAACAGATACAAGGAGATGCAATCTAAAATTCAATTACAATTGATGGAAAACTGGCATTAATCATTTTGGTTATGTCTAGGAATAGAGACGGATTTAACTCTCCAGAGTTAGTGCTTAAAGCAAATAAAAATATTTTCTTCTTAAGAGAGCTGAAGACCATAATGAAGATGATGACTGAGACTGGCAGAAATCTAGAGCAATTGGGGAGGGAAGGATGAAAACGGTATTGGGCTCACAGTCTGAATGATTTCACAGATGATGTTTTCCGTAACATGAAAGATTAAGTCATTTACTTGTTCTACCGTAGTATCTTAGCTCATTCAAGAAAACACACTGTGGGCCAATACATAACGAGGAGAATTTAAGAGTAGCCCTTCATTAATGTAAAATTACGGTTATCAGAATAGCAGTTACTTGTGGATACTCTACATATTCTTTTTCATCACACTTATGGGTACACAGGAACAGTAGAAACTACAAAAACCAGTTCAGATCCAAGAAAAGGCTTGATAAACTTTTGGCTATTTCAGTACTGACTCTATAACATAATATAAAAAATACAAATGTACAACTTGAATGAGGCATATAATTGTTAAAAAAAAATATTTTTGGCCAATTTTTTGTACAACACAAAATACGGTCCGACCCCGTTTCTCCAGCAGGGCTGCCTAGAGCCAGTTGCCCAGGACTGCATCCAGATGGCTTTTGAACATCTCTGAGGGAGACTCCACAGCCACCCTGGGCAACCTGTGCCAGCGCCTGGTCATCCTCACAGTAAAAAAGTGCTTTCTGATGTTCAGAGGGAACCTCCAGTGTTTCAGTTTGTACCCATTGCCTCTGGTCCTCCCTGGGCACCGCCAAAAAGAGCTTGCCTCCACCCTTTTTGCACCCTCCCTTCAGGTATTTATATACATCAACAAGATCCCCCTGAGCCTTCTCTTCTCCAGGCTGAACAGTCCCAGCTCTCGCAGCCTTTCCTCATTGGAGAGATCACCAGACCCTTCATCATCATCATGGCCCTTCGTTGAACTCTATGCAGTATGTCCATGTCTGTCTTGTATTGGGGAGCCCAGAACTGGATACAGCTCTCCGGATGTGGCCTCACCAATATGAAGCAGGGGATAAGGATCACCTCCCGCAAGCTGAGAGCAACACTTCTACTGCAGCCCAGGACACCATTAGCCCTCTTTGCAGCAAGGGCACATCGCTGGCTCATGTTCAACTTGGTGTCCACCAAGACCACCGGGTCCTTTTCATCCAAGCTGCTTTTCTGCTCAGTGGCCCGCAGCATGTATTGCTGCCTGGGGTTATTCTTACCCAGGTGCAGGACTTTCCACTTCCCCTTACTGAACTTCATGAGGTTCCTGTCAGCCCATTTCTGATCTTTAAGACCATAAAAGAAGGTATTAAAAAAAATGGAAGACTGGCATGAAGAGGTGCATGTTTGCAGGAAGAAAGTATCTTGTGTTGAGTGTTGATCTGCTTAAGGGTAGGAAGGCTCTACAGAAGGATCTGGACAGGCTGGATTGATGGGCCAAGGCCAGTCATAAGAGATTCAACAAGGCCAAGTGCCGGGTCCTGCACTTGGCTCATGACAACCCCATGCAACGCTGCAGGCTTGGGGAAGAGTGGCTGGAGAGCTGCCCAGAGGAAAAGGACTTGGGGATGTTGGTTGACAACTGGCTGAACATGAGCCAGCCGTGTGCCCAGGTGGCCAAGAAGGCCAACAGCATCCTGGCTGGTATCAGGAATAGTGTGGGCAGTAGGAGCAGGGCAGTGATGGTGCCCCTGTGCTCAGCACTGGTGAGGTTGTATGTCAAATACTGTATTTATTTTTGGGTCCCTCAGTACAGGAAGGACATTGATTTGCTGGAGAATGTCCAGAGAAGGGCAACGAAGCTGGTGAAGGGTCTGGAGCACAAGTCTTCTGAGGAGCAGCTGAGGGAGCTCGGGTTGTTTAGCCTGGAGAAGCGGAGGCTGAAGGGAGACCTTATCACTCTTTACAACTACCTGAAAGGAGGTTGTCGTGAGGTGGGTGTTGGTCTCTTCTCCCAAGCAGCTTGTGATAGGACAAGAGGAGATGGCCTCAAGTTGTGCCGGGGGAGGTTTAGGTTGGATATTAGGAAAAATTTATTCACTGAAAGAGTGGTCAGGCACTGGCACAGGCTGCCCAGAGAGGTGGTGGAGTCACCATCCCTGGGGGTGTTCAAAAAATGTGTAGACATGGCACTTCAGAGCACGGTTTAGGATGCCTGGGGGCATTGGGTTCATGGTTGGACTTGAAGATCGTAGAGGTCCTTCCCAACCTTAATGATTCTATGAGCCTATGTTAGTAAAAAAAAGGCTTTCAGGCATGTAAGTTCTGTGCCACCATATTTTCAGTCACTATATGAAAACAATATAACAAGTTTTTGAAAGAAACAACCTTAACATAGTTGACATTGAAATAAATTTCAATACGGATGAAAATAGGCTAACCATTGAACTATGGGGCAAAAGGTATGAAAAGGAAAGCAATGAATTTTTAGCAGAAAGCATCCAGAGCTTTTGAAAATGCTTCATGATGGATGTCTTGACATGACAGTATACTCTTGTCTATTTTTTCGTACTGTAGCCCATATGCAAGTATAACAAAAAAAAAAAGAAATGGCCACAGGAATATTGGAAAAAGGAGTGCAATGGTAATTTCCATGTGCCTAATAGAAATTGGCAAGTGATATATTGGAATACTAAGGAAGCCAGCACCTACTTAGCAACATGCTAATCAGAACTGTGGTGAGTCACATCAAGGACATATTCACTAGATGTGGTATTTGTGACAAACCATTTCCCAAAATAGACCCTGCTTCTATAGGTCTTCAGCTGTGTGCATTTTAATGAGCTGAAGTCTCAAATAAATAATGGTTTCGTAACAGTCTGTTGTGGTCTGAACTTTAAATCAGGAACCCAGAGGTAAATCAGAGGTGAGAACTACATTAGAGCCATGAAAAGTCTACCATAATCAGTGGCAGCTTGATATGATTATTAAATAAATGGAGTAACACTAGTCACACAAAATCAAAATATGAGTGAACAGTAATTTAGGCAAAATTACAAATATTTAGGTGTGCTTACAATATTAGGAACAAAGACTTAAATGATGAAAATATTGCTTATGTTTACCAGCAAATACAGAAAATGTGACTGCAATAATTTCTTCAGAACCTACATACCAGAGAGACGATGCAGCTCACTTTCTGCCTCTTCACACATAGTCCTCAGACGCCCCATCAGCTGCATCAAAAGGTACAAGAAGTAAGAAAGTGAATCTCACCCCTGAGAGTGAAGGTACGAACATGTCCTAATGCTTCTATGACATCTGAATATTAATTTTGGCATCTACAATTTTTGCTTAGAAATAGGCAGGCTCACTGTCCAGTCAGACAACCGGCGCTTTAAGAGAAGTAATGGACACTACTCTGACACTGGCTCTTGACTGATGTACACCCACCAGACTAACTTCCTGAGACTACCACCAGCATATAAGCAGCAGAGCAGGCACGTGTCAAAAACCGTTCAGCTTACTGGTGGAGAGTAGGGATAAGCACATTTAAATCGTGAATCTTAGGAGTTTGGACTAAAGACTTCTAAACATTTGTGAATACTAAAGCTAATACTGACTGGGCAGCTCCTTGATCAAGCTGCTTTTCAGGCTTTGTATAGATTTCAGTAGCAAGAAAGCAATCAATCCTTAAGAAGTTGGTGTTTCCTGCCATTCCTGGAGTGTAAGAATTACGCTCAGCAGGCTTTTCCCAGCTAACCACATCTTAGGCTGCTTTCTGTGGCCTGAGGCTCATAATTTCCCATCCTTTCTGTCCTCCTCGTTTTATTACATCCTAGTGAATTTCATTGGAGAAAACAATATATACTGCACTTGCTAGGTGCAGGTTTGAGTTTGAACAATAGGGTAAAATGTGGGTAATTTTATAATTCCTATATTATTACAGACCTGGTGAGAAACAAGTCTTCAGACATCCATTAAGTCTTTCTGCATTGTAAGCCAGTGGGAATTGGTATAATTTGGGAAGAAATACTGTGGTTTCTTGAAACACCAAATGTTTATTTAATCAGTTACCAGGGCAAATATGACTCTTACCAAGAAAGGTTCACTGTGCTTTACACCATTTGTAATAAAATAGCTGCCTTTCTGTCTGAGGTCCTGTATGCTGTAGAGGGACTTCAAATACATTTTCAGCTCTACTGGCAAAGATAGGGATTATTTTGCTCCAGGTCATTCAATAAAGATTACACTCCTACATATTGTTCTGTGTCAAAGTTGTATGTGTCTGCCTGTTTCACAACAGATGGCTGCATTTCAGTAGTGTTTTATAAAAGATGTATATGGAAGGTTGAAATAAAACATTCATTGTAATCCAACTTCTTCCAGTTGCTTGAATGTTTTAGTCCTATCCGTCAGGCTCGATGTCATGCAGGAAAACTTTTAAATTATTACTTTGTAAATTTGTTCCTGTAGTCCTGGGTCAAGATTTATTTGGAATGGTTTTAGAGAGATTATAAATCAAGTATATTTCATATTGTAACGCGTCAGACATTGTTTTATGAAATATTCCAGTCTGTAAAATGCAACAAGAAATGATACCTTAATATATGGTCCTTCTGTTTTAAGGGTGAAAGAGCACATGTAATTCTGAGAAGGGAGCCTTAACCTCTGCTTCCAAGCTTTGAGTGAGTGATTTCTCATGCTAGCCTGTTTTTCAGAGCTTTTTTTCTCCCTATCTTGCAAGGATATCCCTATCTTTGCAAAGATACATTGCAAACCTTTTTTTTTTTTTTCATGAAATAAAAAGTAAATGCATGATTTTTCCATTCACAGAAATAAGAATATTTTCAGTGGTCTTTTAACTGTTGCTTATCATTTAATTTCCTATCGGCTTTTCCAGTAAACGTTAGTTGAAAATCGACAGAGAGAGAGGAAAACATTACTTTAGCATTAAGATTCTGGCTTCAGTGATTTAGTAACTTTCCTGTTTTGCCCTTGTGCTCTCTGTCTCGCTTCCTTTGGGCTTTTGTCAGCAAAGACTCATTGATGAAACACCTAAGGTCTAATGAGGAGGCTATGTAAAGCCTCAAAGCTAAAGATCAAAGTGAATAATGATCTAATATACCAAGTGTATCCACTGAAAAAACTAGAACAGGCTTGAGCAAGGGTCCTTAAAACTTTGCTTCTCTCTCCTGTAAAACAGGCTGCTGCTGAATCATAAGCCTGCTCACCATGGCCCATCGGTGTAATTCAGCCGAAGTAAGATTTTCTGGCTAGTATTTATGAAGTGCTTTGTATTACTAAAGGCGTAAGTACAAAATGCTGGATAAACACACAGTACCGCTGTTTGAGGGAGGAAAAAGACGTTAAAATAGCGTTTTTACTCCTCCTTTTAAGAACAAATCTTGCCTTTCTTCGTTCCCCCTCCCCTTGGGACGGGAAAGGCAGGGTCAGGACGCTGCCCGGGCTCCCCCGAGCCCCTCTCGCAGCCCCTCTTGCCCGGGGGAGCGGGCGCGGAGGAGCGCGGCCGGCAGGAGGCGGGGCGCGGCGGGGCCCCCCTCCCCTCTCCCAGCTGCCGCTCTCCGTTCGGGCGCTCCCGCAGGCCGGGCGCCCGCACAGCCGCCGGCGCCGCCGGGGCGCGCTCGGGTCCCTGGAGCGAACAGCAGCAGCTCCCCGCTCCGCGGAGTGTCCGCTGTCGTTTCTAACGGAACCCCGCGCTCCCCGGCCGCCACCCCTCAGCGCCGCCCAGCCCCGCTCCGCTCCCCACCGCCCCTCAGCACCGCCCCGCCCTCCCCGCCGTCCCGCAGCGCGGCCCAGCCCCGCTCCGCTCCGCTCCCCGCCACCCCTCAGCGCCGCCCGTCCCCGCTCCGCTCCCCGCGCGGCGCCGCTGACGGGGGCGTTCCCTCAGCGTCCCACCGGCGGGGCGCAGCAGGACAAGGGCAGCCACCAACTCGGAGCTGCGGCCCGTCCCTGACTGACAAGCACACCACCCAATAGAAGTCGTCACTTGAGTAGGCGGGGCGACAATGAAGGGGGCTCTGCTATCCCCGCCCGTTGGGAGGAGCCGGGGAGCGGGGCTGTGGCACGGGGCGGGGCTCGGAGGACAGGGGGCGCGGCTGAGGGACGGTTGGGGGCGGGGCCTCGGCAGGGGTATTTAAACCTGGCGCGGTGGGGCTCGCCCGCTCAGTCGGCGCGGCGCCGCTGGACGTGCGGGCGGGGTGCGGGGTCGCCTCGGCCGCCTCACGTTCTCCCTTTTCTTCTTCCCGCGCGTGTGCCGGGGGCTGCGGCGGCTCCCGGGGCGCCCCCCTTCCCACCGCCCCGCGCGCCTCCTCAGAGGGATTTCTCGCCGCCCCTTGTCCGGTGCGGGGGGGCGCCCCCCGGCCCGCGCCCCTTCCCGCCTCGCTCCCGGCCGGGCGCTCGCGGCGCTTCCCTCTGGATGCGCCCCCGCAGCCCCGGGCGGGAGGCGGCCGGGGGGAAGCGCTGCCTCCGAGGATTTACCGCCGCCTGGGACTCGGACCCGCGCCGCCTCCGCCACCGCCCCCTTCCCCGCGGGGGCACCCGGCGCTCCGCCGCCGCCGCTCCAGGCCGCCGCTGCCATGGACGAGAAGTACCTGCCCGAGCTGATGGCGGAGAAGGACTCGCTGGACCCGTCCTTCACCCACGCCCTGCGGCTGGTCAACCAAGGTGAGGGCGGAGCGGGGCCGCTTCGTCCCGCCGTGGGGACGAGCCGGAGTTCGCGGGGGATGCCGAGCGAGGGGTTTGCTCTTAGCTTCGCACGCTGGGTGGGTGTTTTCGGGTTTTCTTTTTTGTGTTGAGGCTGTCGGTGTTCGCCGGTTCCTGCCTGCTCCCGGAGCCCGCTGCTGGCTCGGCCCGGGTCCGGCGGCGCTGCCCCGCCTCCAGCCCCGCCGCCGGCCGGGCTCCCCGCGCCGCTCTCCCGCGGCTCCGCAGCCGCACCGGGCGCCCGCTGCGCTCCCGGAGCGCTCCGCTTTCGGAGGTGTGGGTTTTTGTTTTGCAATAGCGAATCGCTCACTGCCCGAGTTACAGACTATTCCAAGATGAATTGCGTAGAGCAGCGTGGGTCTTCTGCGCCCTGGGCTCCAGGGCGGTTAAAACCCCCAAAGGTGCTCTTCTCCTACCCTGCTCCGAACAGTAAGTAGCTTATTGTATATATGTGAGCCTTTTCAAATCGGAGCCTACAACCTATGGCCTTTCCTAAGACCTCTCGGATCGGGAACTAAAATATTAAGGAACCAACAATACGTTTTGGTGATTTTCTTAAAAACCCCAAAGCATATTTTATTATATGACTCCAAATAACAAGTGATTCCTACCCTTTCTGCATCTGACATGTTAGATATGGTTTAAAGTGCTGGCTCTTTGCTTCAGTGATACCGTACTCAATAGGGAATTCTATGTGGTTTACAATGTGACTTAATGCAAATTTGGAAGTATTGTATAATTGGCCAGTGATTTTCAAGTACAGCTCTGGAGAGACGAACCCTTGATAGGGTGCTTGGGATGGTCAAGTGAAACAAGTTACAAACTGATCTTCCAATATAACTTAATGACAGTCAAAATGATTTTGGTTTCAGCTGAAGTGATTACAAAGCTGTACTAGTGTACTTTCCTGTAACAGGAATAGGTTGAAATCAGTATTGCTGCTTTTAATGATTTGTTGTCGTTTTTGATGTGTAATGGATTGCGAATGCTCATCTCTAAATCAGGAGGAGAATCAACTATTGTCTGAAATACGCCGGAGTTAGGAGCAGCTGTCACAGTTTCAGCTGTGGAATGCATATGCCATGTGAGTTGTAGCTGCGTGTCCTTGGATGGTTGGTGTTTTGCATGTTTTCCCTAATTTTATAAAAATACCACTGTTGATAGTGGAAGGAGAATTATACTAGTATATATTTGTATTGTTTGCTGTAAATAAACTTGCTAGTTAGCTTGATGGGTGAGAATTTAAGGCTGCAAATTAGTGAAAGAAGATTTTTTGCATATGTAAATTATTTGAGGAAGTTACAGAAGTATGTGACTTACTGTTTTACAGACAGTGCTTATGGAAGTAGATATGACTGAGTGGCTGTTACCAAAATTGTGACTTTTTGGGACTATGATAGGTTTTTGAGGTTCTCTTGAAATGAGAAATTAGAGGACAAACTTCTGCCTGCTTTTATTATGTAACACTTGGTATCTGCATACATACTTTCGGCTCCAAAAATAAAAGATATTGTCAGTGGAAAAAATTAATATAGATGGACGTGGATCTAACTTCCTTATTCTAGCACGTCTCCAGATTTTTTTGCTTGCTTTGAAAGTGATGTCTTACACTAAATCTGAAGTATTTCACGTTAGAGATGGGTAAAAAGATTAAGGAGCGTGACTATCAACTGGTTAACTAGTTTAAAATGCAAATTTGTATAGTATCTATGTAAAATCGATAATTTAGGCAGTTGTACAGACACCAAAGAACCAAATACACAGTCATTTCACCTTAATACAAGTGGGAAATGCAAGAGGAGATGTTTTACAAACCCATCCTGTTGTGGTGCAACTTTATCAGTGACTCTTTTTTCTTGTCAATTTCAACAATTCTGTGCAGTTAAATGAAGGCAAATATGTATGGAAATGTATATGTAATAGTTCTGGCTTGTGCTTCATATGTCAGGTCCACTGGGTTCTTTCTATGCTAGTTCAGTGAACAGGCAAATGAAATGGCTTGTTTAATGTTTTCAAACTGGGTTTGTTTACCTTTTTGATTTAGAATGAAACCTGTTTCTCAGTTTGGGTTCTTCCAGGTATGTGCAAGAAAGTCTCAGCAAAGGGTTTAAGTGCTTAAAATAACCAGCTTAATTATGTAATAGCATTTTGCTGTCTTAATACTATTACATTTACTATCTGTACTGTAGAATAGCCAACTTTCTTCAGAAACTCAGGACTGATTTCTAAGAATTGTGTGGTTGAATTAGTAAATCCCTCTAAAATGCTGAAGGAATTGAAGTGTGTGTACTGTGTAGACAAAGGAGCCAAATCACTAACAAATTTCTAATAGTGTTGAAAATTGGTGTCTAGGGAAAAGTCCTGTGCTGAGACTTCCAAAATCTGTTAATTATAGGTCTGGAATAGAAGTGGACACATTTGCATATTATGCTTATAATTACAGATTATAATTTGGGTATGCACAAATTACATAATTCTAAGTGATACAGGAAAAAAGTGGAGCTTGACATGCTTTCGGAGTTCTAGGGTAGCCTTTTGTCTGAAAAAGAACAATGTGGCAATAACTAGGATGCTGCAAGAATCCTTTCCTGGGCAGTATTATTAATCTGTGTTTCGGAATTGGGAGATGACGGCATCTCCTCTTGCCCTAACAAAACCTTGTTTTAAGCATTTCAAAAACATTGAAATCAAAGATCAATATCCTTCATTGTTCCTGCAAAGTATATGGAAGTGGTGATTTTTCTTGTTGAAAACTCTGCTCAAGTATTTGATGACTTGTCTCTTGGGACACAAATACAAGACCTATTGTTAAATTTTCCTTTAAACAGTCATTGAAACATTCAGCTGCTGCTTAAATTTTAGAACAGTAGGAATCTCTTGCAGGAGACTAGACTATAATGTTTGCTCTAAGATGATATACTGTATGCTTGAACAGTATGTCTTCCTCAAAAAGGGGGTATCGTTACCTGTAAACCTTTAAATTGGAAGTAGAGTTACTTTGCGTGGGTCTAAGGTGACCCTGCTAATAGGATTAATTAGCAGCTGGTACCAGACAGTGGCAACTAGAAGGTTATGTCCAATTATTATTTTATAATTAAGTTCTGTAATTGATGTACCTTGGGAAAGATGAGGTTCTGTGAAGAAGCAAGAGTTTAGGACATGTGTACTTGTATTTTTCCTGTTTAAAACTCCCAGGTGTGTGTCTTTATGCAAAATCTGAAAAGCACTTTTGTATGTGAAAGTGATGCTTGTTCCTTGTGTTTATTGTTGCGAGGCACTGAGTAGCTTTACTTTTTAAGCCTTTTTTGGAGACTTTTTGAAGACTGATTTTGTTTGCATTTGGTGTTGTATGTAAATATTAGTAAATGTCCAGGTGTAATGTTGATTGTCATAACTTAGTTCATGAGCGATGCTATAAAAATATTGAAAGCTCTGCAAGAGAAGAGTTACTTTATCTTTGTCTCACATTTAAGTATAGTATTGATTTATGACAGTATTTTGTGAATGTTGGGTAAAGTATGAAATTGCAGATGGAAGAAGCGAACTGTAAATAAAACATGTTACAAAACAGCTCTGGTATCAACAGGGGAGATATTAAGACGGATGCCTGGCGCTTTTTTGATTTGTGTGATGTTAAATGTGTAGGTGGAGAGGACTCTGATCAGTTAGGGCAGCTGAAATCCTTATGAGTCCTGGTGCCTTTGCTGGAAGACAGCTATTACTTCTCTGTAGATGGTACCTGTGGAATTCTTCCGTACAAGCTCATTTTAGCTACTCTGAGGTCTGAGGTAATGTCTTAAATTGGCGAGGCTTCCTTTAAATTGTCAATGAGATGGTGTACAGCAATAACAAGCTTTCCTATCAGTAGATGGCTGTATGTGCTAGCTGTATATTGAATGATTTTACTGAGTGATGTGACTAGTACTGATCAGTAGAGGCTTGCTGGTCTTGTGTCAAATTTTGTGTAGGAGTTCAATAATTAGACCAATATGTCCCTGAATATCAGGGAGACTGGAGTGTGAGGAAAAGTGTACAGACTTTCTCCATTCGTAAACAACATTAACTGTCTGATTTTTAGCAGGTAAGGGATAATTTTGTAAAAATGTTTGAAGCAGGAACTTGTAAATTGAGGTTACAGAGATATTTATTTTGAACAAATCTGTCTTCCTATGCAAGGGCTTCTAGGTCTTAGCCAGGGTTTCCTTTAATATTTCAAGAATACGATTTTAATTTTCCACAATTCTAAAAGAATTATATGTAAAGAAATGACATGTCATAATATAAATAACCAGTTTGCTGCTGAATCATCCACTTTCCTCTGAAGGCAGACGTTTCATGGCATGGAACAGACGTGTGGTGCTGCTCGTTCCCAGCCCCTAATGGCGTTACATGTACTCTGTTCCTGTATAACCTCAAGCTCTCATTGTAGTCTCAGTTGTACGAGCCACACTTGTTTCAAGTGTCCTGCTCTTGGAGTTTGGCAAAACACTTTGTGAATGTCATAAGCATTTTCTAAAGCAAATATAGATGAAGAAATCTGGGTTTTAGGATTACTCCGAGCATCCCACTAATTTGAATAAGATAGTTTTGTGATTTGCTCTTCAGACAAACATTTTTTTAGACAGCAAGTCCCTAAGTTGTCTGTCTTAGAGGTTAACTAGAAGAAAATCTTCTGTCTCCTGGTAACCAGACTTCAACAATTTATTAAAATGTGCAGGGGGAATTGATTATTTGGCAGGCTCAGTGTGATAAGAAACTTATTGACAGTAACAGGAATGGATGTGGGGTGATGGTAGCACCACAAAGCCAGGGAAGGCTGGTTCTAGTTTTAGTTTCTTAAAAGAGCATGAAAAGTAATAAGGTTTGAAGTAAATAAGAGATTCCAGAGATTGTCCCTCATGTCTCAGCCTGCCTTGTGAAGTTCTGAAGTGTTACTGAGCACTTTTTGTAATGGTTGCCTCTTTGCTTTTACTGCAGTGAAACTGTATTGGGAAAGTCATAGGACTTATTAACAATTAGATTCCAGTCTTGGTCTCAAAGGGCTGGGCATGTGACTTATCAGCTATTCCAGTCATGTTAACAGGGCTGCTGCAAAATGCAGCTGAAGATAACCATACATACCTCACCCTAGGCTCATCATGCTCTGAAGCATGACCCTAGCCTGCAGCCACTCACCGATGATCACATTTAGTCTAAAGCTGACTTCTAATTCACTTGCACACTTACTTTGGCAGTCAATGAGAGAGCTCGAATTTAAAGGGTTCAGATTTAAACTGACATGGTTTGTCACTTTCAATCCTTTTCGACACCAGCCATGCAAATTAAAACTGTAACCTTCTGAGTACTTATTTACTGGAGAAATCCGAAAGAAGGTCACAGCCGTGCATGGCTGCTTTTCTGGCTTGTTTGACTTGACTTGCATGTACTTAATGTGTGTGTCACTTAATGTGACCTTTCTGCCCTCTGAGTTTTTCCACACACCCCCAACTTCAAGTGTAATTAAGAAACAAAATGATTTAGGATGTGCTTTGATTGAAAGAATGGGGTATCAAAGTTCAGAGCTGAGTAGCCTTTCTAAAGTATTCAGTGTGGTACTGTGTGACTTAATCAGTATTTAGTAGTTTCAGTAAAAAGCATGTTTAAATGGATTAACTGGTAACTGACACACCTAATATTTTATGGTGAATTAACTGACTGTTCTTAGCTGAGCTCTGCAGGAATCTTGCAAGCTTAATGTTTACATTATTAATGCTGTTTTTCAAATATAAAATGATAAATGACAGGATGCTTGTACTAGGCCAGTGGAGTATCTTGATCAAGTGGGGTTATCTGTCCTGAGACCTGGGAAGGCAAGTCTCACCTGTGCAATGGGAGCTGCATGGTAGGGGTTGTAGTAGTTCTGGGAATTACTTTAGAGCCACATATTGTTAGCAAACTGACTTCCAAGTACAGCACTAGCTGGAAAATTAATATCTTTATGGCCTTAAGCTAAGGCCATAAGGGCATATGGGCTAGGGAATGTAATTTTCTTGTGACACTCTAGGTACAGAAGTCCATGTGTCTTCATCTTTGAAGTTCATGGGAAGAATACAATGCTTTGCAAGCTTGAAGGTCTGTAGGCCTCTTGCTAGTCTGATTGGTTTGTGAAAATGATGGTTAACCTGTGGTTTGAGTGCCTTACTAACCTCACAGAGGTAAAAAAGGTGCTAAGAGGCCCTTTAAACTGGTGATGAAATGTCTGGCCAAAAAGTGCAAATGAAAAAATAAAGCACAGTGCCTTAGCAATGGATGATTAGCTCCTAAATCAGATGTAAGAACTGGTAGATTTTGCATCTTGACATCTTCAATTAAAAAATGTTTCTGGACACCTGATAAAACTGTTAAGCTTTTCACTGAACTGTCAGTGTCTTGGGATATACAGTAGATGTAGGCTGGCTACTTATGACAAGAGCAAATTAAAAGTAGCAACTGGAGAGGTGGGATGAAGAAACATTGTTAAGCTGAAAAAGCTGTATCTTGCGTGTCTCAACAGCTGAGCAGTGCATGTGTTATTCTTTGTTTATCCTATCTTAATGTTCCTTTGCTTGAACTCAACTTTGTCATATTTATCACTTATTGTTCTTTTGTGTTTTTCATTCTCTTACCTTATTGTCAAGGTAAAATTAATAAGAACCTGTAAAGTTAAATGATTTCCTTCCTTCCTATTCTCCATTTCTAGTTGCTGTTCTGCTGGCTGCCTTCCATATCTTATTTTGATGTGTTTATCAGGCTTTTGGCTTCAGCTAGCAGCTCAACAGGAACCAAGTTGCAAGGCAGCAATCGAATGTCAGTTTAATTCTTGTAGTTGGTAAATCTTTCACTTTTTTGGCCTATATAGGTGTTATTTTGTAGGTCTTCATTTTCTAGGAAGAATTTCTTGACAAAATAATTGGAAACCTAAAAGATTAGAAATCATCTCAGTAAACCTATTCTTGCACTTAATCCAAAAGAAAATTTGTTAAAAATGCTGTGCTGATCTTGGTATAATGCAGTGACAGTGAAAATCTGAAGTTGCAAATCCTTTGAGGATTTACTGATTTTCTTCAGCTTTATTAATCCACTTGGGTTGTACAACAGGAATAGTAGGGGAAGATGCCCACAAAAAGGTAAGACAATCTAGGAAGAAACCAAATTACTGCTGTTGCTCTGACACTGAATACTGCTGCATTTACTGAATGCTTGGAGAGTAAATGTGCCCATAGTATCTTACTGCCTCTGGTTATTCAGTAACAATACTCTGGAAAGCAGATGTGTCTGAAAGCACAATTTTATTTTCCTGCTGCTTTGGGTTAATAAGAATGTTTTTAAAAGATGTAGAAATAGAAGGACTGCTTTTAGTGCAGTCATTCTTCCTTTCATGCACCTCCTTTTCTGTTAACTGATAAGGGGTGAAAATTTTTGTCCCTGGTTCCTTTTGATCTGTCTCCTAATTAACTAGAGAAGGTCAACTAGAAGTGGTGGTGAAGCACCAATCCTGATGTGTCTCTGGTCAGCAGCCTGGTTTCTGCTCCCTGAGCTCCCTAACACTCGGATACTGAGGATCTGATATTTTAATGTTGTCTTTATCCTGCTACCAGGAAGAAATGATAGGCTGCGTACACAGATTTGAGTGATACAGCTCTATGGTGTAAACCAGTGAAGTACAAAAAACCCTTTTCTCTTTTGTTCACCTCCAAAATAATGTAAAATTTCACTTTTGCAAAAAATGAAAAGCACTAAGGTCCATCGTATCTGTTTCATGTTTTATGTTTAACTACACCCTATAAGCCTCCCTGAATTTGAAGGAAAACAGATTGTATATTCTAGACTTGCCTTCACACAGCTTGAGTACAATGTTCTTGATCTATTTGTACAGACATGGAAGTTCAGAAACCTAGAGCGGTTTGTCACTTTATGAATTATCTGTTTCATGACTGTTTCCAGCCTGCCTGTTTTTAGGATCAAGAAGCCCTAATTTCAAGGAAGAAGGGTGTGTTAGTGCTGAGTCTTTGCCTTCCTTACAGGGGTTCCCCAAAACTTTTATAGTTAGTGGGGGAGTTTCTCAAGGTGAAACAGTTTCTTACTAATGATTTGACTGTTTCTCCATTTAAATTCTGGCTGTGTGTGGAGGGGCTAATCTGCTTTACTTTCTGCTTCACAGCAGGTAGGTGCAGTGACACCTCCAGCTCTAGTTAACTCTTGCTGCTTTTCTAGAGATCCTAATGATATCCTAGGCTGAGTAGACAGTCTGCAAGGTGAAATGTGGCACCTTAGCCCTAGATTTTAAGACTGTAAAGGACTACTGTGGTCCAGTTTGTCTTATGAACACAAATTGGTCTTAAATATTCTTTTCACTTATATACCCTTGACCTTTTTGTTACACCATGTATCCATGGTCTGGAAAAACAATTGGGTATTTATTGGTCTACTGTATGAAAGCATACAACAGAAGATTTATGTCTTTAAAGTTTACTGTATGTATTTTTCAGACATTTTTTTCTGCAGACGCTTGAAGTCTTCACAGAAGCCTGTTAATATAATGTGAAGAGACTGTTCTGAATGACAGAAGTACAGCTATATAAAATGCTTGTGGGAATTATGACCTGTTAAGATTTCTTCCAGCCTTATTTTCTTCTGTGAATTTGGCTATCTTGGGCAATCATTAAGTATTAGTATGAGCACATATTGGAAGGAGGAGTGTTCCACAGTGGATTTTCCTGTAGGATACCTATAGAGTATCTTAAATATAGTGATGCTGAAATTTTGATGGTGTAACTTACCCAGGAAGGTTTTTGGATGCTAACTGTGTCAGGAAGCTCCAGTGTATGAGCAGTAGGTCTCTAAGTATTAGAGAAATCACCATGCTGTTTTTAACTGTGGAGCTTTTCCTGAAAGGTGTCTATAGATGGTTTTATGGAATTATTTAAAAGGCAAGGCTCCCTGCATTTCCAGCTGGGCAGCACTGTCCCGGTGCTCAGCTGAGCCAGCCCTGCCGGAGCTCCCTGGGGAAGTGGCATGTTTCTGCTTGGCCATCTCATAGGTATTTGTCTTTACTGCTCATACCTTGATCACAAGCTTAGGCTCACATACCGAGTGAAGGCTGTGGCTGTAATAGAACTACCTTATCTTTGGACACAGGGTTTCCAAATACAATAGAGATATGAATAGCACCTGAAATAATAGCTTTGGCCTGTGCTGTTCTCTTGGTATATGCTCTAACTAGTAAGACTGTTGTCAGTCCAATTTGATAAGTGTTGAATGAAGTTTTAAAGGAAATAGTTTGCCAGACTTTTAAACTTTAAGCTCTTTGAATACCACACTATTATCAGCTGATTAAACAGAGCACAGGGAAACTACCATAATGTTATTTATAAATCATTTGTTCATAGACATATTTACAGAATTTTCAAGTAACTTGAAATAACAGTTCTTGTTTGGAACACTAAGTAATAGTTCACAGTTCAATATAAGGTTAATTAAAAATGCTGATATGTGTTCCATTATCACATAAGTGGCAAGTAGCTGGCTGTGAGATCAGCTCTATGAAGATCTCTAGACAAATTAGCCTTTCTAAATTAATGCTCCTGATAGAATAAAAAGGATGTGATTTGCTTTCTTAACCAGTGGTTTCTTTAGACTTCAGCGGTATGCTGAGCATTATGCTAACATAATGTATTTTCAGCTTCTGAGTAGCTTGAAGGTCCTCAAGGCACTGATCCCTTATTGTCAGCATGCGCAAAGCGATGACCGAAGCTTTCAATGGCTGGTTGTCTAGGCTAGAAGGCTACCTGTTAGGATGGCTTGGCATGAAGGTGATGCTGAGAAGTTAGCTGCTCTGGGCACCAAGTGCTTAGCTTGCTGGATGGCTTCCTGCTTGGTCTTTCTGCTGTGGAAAACAGTGAGATGGATAGGAAAAAATGAATCAAATACTTTTCCCACTTGGATGAGCTAGGATGTAAAACCGTTTCATTCTGTACAGTCCTTTCAGATTCCTTTGCTTAACTTGATGCTGTTGTATTGGAGTAATATCTGGCTAGAGCTCAAGCCTGTAGTTTGTAGTGAGTAAATTTTTAGGGTAACTATTCATTATTTATAAGTTTGCAAATGGTGCTAATCATGTATGTATGTCTTGTTCAGCATTTGTATGAGGTATTTTTGGGCACCTCATTTGGAAGGCTTTTGTGCTGTTATCAAAGGAGGTACTTGAAGCTTTTCTGCAGAGTCATCTGAAAAGAGCTGAGTGCAGAGAATACAGAAAGCAAACAGTCCTTTTATTCAGATTCGGCACCTTAAAGCATGGCTGTGCATACTTGTAAGGGATGCCAAGCTGTGTTGTAATAAAACAAATGTTAAAGAATTATTTGCCCTTCATTTTATTGATGACTAATTATCTAGTTGAGCTGTATCAATTATAGTCAATCAGCTTTTGGTAATAACCCTTCTAACCTTACAGTATTTCATCTTCAAGACAGCTATCCTGACATGGGAGAAATTTTTGCATGTAACTAATTGAAATCCTAACAGAATAGTGAATGCAATTTCAAGCTAAGCCGTGAAATCAAGAAATAAGAGCAGATGGCCCTGTCAGAAGAATAGATTAAAGAGAATAGATGCTCCTGGACAGCTATGTAGTTAATCCCTTGCTTCTTGTCAAGAAGTACTGCCAATAGATAGTTACTATGCAAGGGTAAAATAAAAGCTGTATGAATTTAATGAAAAAGCTTTTTCTCATTCCCAGCTTTTTCTGATAATTTAGTGTTATGTTCGTCTTTTTAAGATACAGCTATAGTAAATTGGAATAGTAACATGCTAAATTAGCTGTGCGTTGCTTCAGAAAGGGATACTAAAAGAAGCAGTCCCGGGAAGGTAGTTTCATTTATATTCAGTGAAGATTCATTCTAGCACTTCTGTTTTTTTTCTTGCTCTGTGAAACACTGAGTCTTTAAACTCTTGTCAAATTCAGTAGACATATTTGTGCCTCTATTTCTCCTGATGGCATGAAGAGGAGTTTAACTTTTCCCTTGTTAAATGTTCTAACTTTACTAGTGGATAGTCAGATCTTTTTCACCTTTATTTCTTGAGTTTATGCGAAGTAGTGTATTCTAGCATTTTAGGTGGTTATTCTGTTTGTAACTAGGTAAGTGGTTCCTGCACTTCCTCTAAAATCAATGAATCAAGAAGGGGAAGTGAGATTTGAAACTTAATATACACATGAACCATTCCTTAGGAAGACTTATTCATGGGACTGTAAGTACCCACTATGACCATTTTGGTCTTCTGTTCTTCCCAAATGCACTTGTATGCTTTGCTTCTCTCTAGTGGCAAGGAGTGATAGAACAATTGACCGTACTAAGTGGTTATTGCTGTCTCAGCTGTCCTTCATCCTTTGGGCACCCAGACCCTGAATTTCTTGGGTAGCTGCATTTTTATAAAGGCATCCCCTTTTTCCTCTGCCACATCTAGAAGGTAACTTGATGCTATACTTTTGAAAACTGGATCATCAAAATTTCCTTTCCCATGTAGAAGAAATTTAAACATCACCAAACCAAGAAGTAATGGTACCTCAGGTTCTTGGCTTTTGCACTTTTCTTACTGTTTCTTGGCAGAAGGAAGTGATGAAAGAGCAGAAACTTGAGAATATGGGATTATGAAGGCAGGTGGGGACAGGCAGGGCATGTCTGTGGTTAGTAGCAGCGTCTGCATTTTCCCAGTGCTACTTGTATCTCAATGTGACCAGTTCAGCTTTGGTGTGTGCACATGAACGCACATGTACTTCCCTGGCTGTGAATTGTTCCACTGCGCTTAGATGTTAGCTGCCTTGCGCATGTGACACTTCCTAGTAGCTGATCATTCTGTGCAAAATTAGTAGGAATGTACTGAAATCAGTTATTTCAACTAGTAAATATAGGAATTACTACCACAAGAAAATTCATAATACACACAATCCTCATTGGGAAAAATTTGTAGTGTTCAGTGAAGGCTGGGATTTTGACATTAGATTGATTAAAACTAAAACAGTAACATTTCTAAAATTCATCATACAACTACATGAGATAATGGGGCTTCTGAAACTGCAGTAAAACTGAGGCATCACCTTTTCCACTTCCCCATAAGCACATAAACCATCTTCAAAACAAATTTGTAAAACAACTGAATCTTCAATATCCTGACTGCTGAGTAGTAGCTCAGAACATCACGCAGGTATTCTGCTTCACAGCTATAACAACTAGGTCTATTGGAAAGAAACTTGACCTTGGGTTTTCAAAAAATTTTTACTGAAGAGGCTTTTCATAGATTTACTAACCTGAAATATGACTTCTTCAGAAGGATCTGTTTAGTTTTACTTAAGATAAACATGAAGCCACTTTCAAGAAAAAACTTTAATTCAGAGCTGTTCCTATGGCAAGTAGAATCATACCATAAATGCTACTAAAACTGTAGTATATTAATTTTCTTCACAAGGTATATTTCACCAAAAGCTTACTGGCATAAGTTGGTAGTTATTTCAGATTTATGTAGGTATAAACTACAAAGGTCTTTCTTGAATCTGGAAAATTGAGTAATATTCTATTAAGTGAATGTTAGAACTACTAGTTTAAGAAAAAAACTGTCAGATGCTGTAAGTTAGAAGATAGCTTTCCTCAGTGAGGGTGCTAGGTGGTTAAGCACATGGTCCTACAGAGAATAGGCTTATTGCAGACTTAGATCTCACTTTCCTGGAGAAACTGGTCTGTTGGCTGAGATGTTAATTCCTTCCCTTGTGATTTGCAGCTGTAATGAGTCCAGGAGCTGGACTTGCAAGTCTTATCACACTTATAGGGAGGTCTGATCTTGGTCTAAAATTCTGTGAAGTGATTCTGCTGATTTTTGAGAATAAGTTTAATAGAATATTTGGAAACAACTGAATGTGGCAGCAGCCTGCTTAATTGTGATATGTATCTTTGTACACAGAAAACATGTTTGGATTCACCTGTTATTGAGCGTGTGGAAGGGATAGTAATTAATGTTATCCTTCTGCCAGTTAATTTTTAACTTGGATGCTAAGTTTTTAAACGTTCAATTTATGTCAAAGTTCATACATAAAATTTCCACATGAATTTTTTTAAGCTGCACTTTCCCATAGGGCAGTAGACATACAAGCTGCCTTTGTTTTTCCTGCCAAGCTATGTTACTGCAGCCAAGGACTGTAATGGATGACAAATAAAAGTACTGCCTACAATAATTGTATCAAAAGCAGTGTTTTGCCTCTTTTTGTCTGCTCGCAGTGGCAGTAGTGGCCTTCTGAAGGATGAGGTGTGTTAAAGTAATCCAGAGTGGCATGCTGGAAATTAGTCCCCTTCTGCATACATCAACTGACCTCCATAGGTTTGTTTCATACATCTGTGGACCAGAATATACAAATGCTTTAGGATCTTTGGGTTGTTACCTCTTTTCCTTAAGTATTCTGAAGGCATTTTTCAAATTCTTGAGCTGTTTGTTTTATGCATTGAAATACAACCCAACCACAATATTAAATTCCTTCACATTCACCTGTGGCTTCATGTTTTCTGTATAAGTTTACCTTTTCACACCTCTTGGATATCAGTAGTTCATGCTTCAATAAAGTTGCAGACATGAAGTCTCAGGAATCTCAGATCAAATTACATCAAATGACCAGGAAACTCGTTAGAATCAACAAGCTGAGAAACTTAATTAGCTGAGTCAACACAGGTCTGTGTGAAGGTTACTCCAGCACATACTGGTTTCAGTAGTTGATGGCTTACAGGCACCTAAGTAGTGGTAGCATTCACTTGACCAGTGCAGTGTCACAGAATTTATAGATGTTCTCAGTTGCTGTAGTAAAAATGAGGTTACACTTGTTGGTGATGGTTATGTTGGATCCAGTGGGTATGAGTTCTCTAAGTACTAAGTGTCTGGTGCTAGCTCTGAGTTCTAGTGAACTCACTGCAAGAATTTAGGGGCATTACAATTACTTGTGATAGCCTCATCTCTGTTCCTTTTCCTAACAATGTGAAATATGAACAAAAGCTTTTATTGGACAGCAATCTATTTTAGACAGCATGTTCTGGAAAGCAGTGGGAAGAGATGTGTAACTTAGAAAGAATGTGTACGCTGCCAGCCATGCAGAGCAGAGTAGTGGTGGTGCTGTGGAGAGGGAGACAATGGAGTGCTGTACACCAGATCTGAATCTGGTACTCTGGTCTGACCACATGTAATCCTATGATGCAATATGAATTTCTAGCATGCTTTCAGGTAATAAGTCATGGCTTCTGGGCTATGGTATTTAATGAGAAATAAATCTTAGGGTGGGGATGGAATTCACTAGAACTGATACTCTTTGAAAACAGCAAAGATAGAACAAATTTTTCCTTTAAAAAATATTTTCAAAACTCTTCTGCAAAACAGCAGAAATAAAACAAGTAGCATGTGAAAACTTGTGCCAGTGTTGAGTAGAGAGGAAGGATCACCACCTTCAAAGTGCTGGCAATCACAGAATGGTAGGGGTTGGAAGGGGCCTCTGGAGATCATCTTGTCCAACCCCCTGCTTGAGCAGGCACACCCAGAGCAGGGGGCACAGGAACGCGTCCAGGTGGGGTTTGAATGTCTCCAGGGAAGGGACTCCACATCCTCCCTGGGCAGCCTGTGCCACTGCTCTGGCACCCGCACAGGGAAGGGGTTTTCCCTCATACGTGGGTAGAACTTTGTGTTCCAACATGTGCCCATTGCCCCTTGGCCTGCTGTTGGGCATTATTGAAAAGAGTCCAGTTCCATCCTCTTGACACCCACCTCCAGATATTTAAGTATTGATAAGATTCCTCCAGGCTGAACAAACCCAGGTCTCTCAGCCTTTCCTCATAAGGGAGATGTTCCAGTCCCCTGATCATCTTGGTAGCTCTCCGCTGGACTTGCTCAATCAGTTCCCTGTTTCTGAACTGGGGGGCCCAAAACTGGACACAGTACTCCAAATGGGGTCTCTCTTTGGCAGAGTAGAGGGAGAGGATAACCTCCCTCGATCTGCTGGCCACACTCCTTTTAATGCACCCCAGGACACCATTGGCCTTCTTGCCCACAAGGGCACATTACTGCCTCAGGGTCACCTCGCTGCCCACCAGCACTCCCAGGTCCTTCTCAGCAGAGCTGCTTTCCAGCAGGTCAGCCCCCAGCCTGTACTGGTGCCTGGGGTTGTTCTCCCCAGGTCCAGGACCTTGCACTTGCTCTTGTTGCATTTCATGAGGTTCCCCTTGGCCCAGTTCTCCAGCCTGTCCAGGTCTCGTTGGATGGCAGCACAGCCATCTGGCATGCTGGCAGTGCTGTCCTAGTGCAGCCTGGGATGATGGTGGCCTTCAAGCATACATTCCTGGCTAGTGTTAAGCTTGTCTGGACTCCCAGGTCCTCTTCTGCAAAGCACTTTCTAGCTGTTTTGTTGCCAGTCTGTTCTGGTGCATGGGGTTAATTCTCCACTGACTTTGCAGTTCCGTTTGAACTAAATGACATTCCCATTTGCCCATTTCTCCAGCTTGTCAATGTACCCTGAGTGTCATTGCAATCCTCTGGTGTTTGAACCGCTTCTCCCAGTTATCTATTACCTGTAAACTTGCTGAAGCTGCACTCTGTCCCATCATCCAGGTCACTGATGAAGATGTTAAATAGTATTGACCCTTGGAGCACAGTACTAGTGTCTGGCCCCCAGCTGGACTGGTTGTGATGCCACTAATCACAACCCTTTGATCCAGTGTTGTGGTTTAACCCCAGCTGGCAACTAAGTACTGCACAGCTGTTTGTTCACTGCCTCCCCTTGCTGCCCTGATGAGATGGGGGAGAGAATTGAGGAAGAGAAGTTAAATGTGGGTTGAGATAAAGACAGTTTAATAGGACAGCAAAGGATGAGAAAAATAAGGATAAAAGAATATACAAAACAAGTGATGTACAATAGAACTGCTCACCACCTGCTGACCGATGCCCAGCCCAAACCTGATTGCTGTCCTCAGTTAAGTCCCCCCAGTTTCTATACTGAGCATGACATCATATGGTATGGAATATCCTTTTGGCCAGTCTGGGTCAGCTCTCCTGGCTGTGCCCCCTCCCAGCTTCTTGTTCCCCTGGCAGAGCATGGGATATTAAAGTGCTTGTCTTAGTTGTTGCTAAGTAGTGCTTATACTAAAATGTCAGTGTCTTGTCAACATTCTCATGCTACATCCAAAACAAGCTACCAGGAAGAAAATTAGCTCTGTCCCAGCTGAAACCAGGATGGTATCCACCCCTTATTCTTTACTGTCTGTCATGCCCAGGTCCTATGCTTTCCAATACATTCTAATTAATCACCACTACTTTCCTGGCTTTTGATATTCTCACACGGATATCATTCCCTTGGTCTATGGGCCATCCCTCTAAAATGTCTCTTGAGTTCCTTCTGCCCATGACTTTGGGTTCCATCTGTCATAAGTCTTTCAGAATGGGGAGATGTGTGGTGTAGGATTGTTGCATGCTAAAGTCAGTTGTAGTTCCATTACTGCTGTACTTTGCTCAGTTTTATCGAAGTTCATTCTTCATTAATCTACATGATTCTTACTGTAGTACCATGATATGGCATAAAACTGTAGCAGTGATGACATATGGTATTATATAGCAATTAACATCATAAAGTTCAAATCATTGGTTATTCTCACCTAAAATCAAATCCTCTTGGTATACATCACAATTCCCCATCCTTTCACATCTACCAAGTGCACCCAGGCCCTTGAGCAAAATAAATCCCACAAATTGGGTTCTTCCTGGCTTGGAGAAAGGAAAACCAGACCGTTTTCCCCAGCATATGTATGTGCACTACAGGGACTTTATCCCCCTCCACAGCACATAACAGTGCTGATTCAGCAGGGCCACCTCGATTGGCAGATTCCCTATTTTTGACTAACCAGGTGGCTTTTGCTAAATGTGTATCCCAGTGTTTAAATGTTCCACCCCGCATTGCTCTCAGTGCAGTCTTTAACAGTCCGTTGTATCGTTCAGTTTCCCAGAGGCTGGTGCGTGATAGGGGATGTGATACACCCACTCAATGCCATGCTCTTTGGCCCAGGTGTCTATAAGGTTGTTTAGGAAATGAGTCCCGTTGTCTGACTCAACTCTCTCTGGGTTCCATGCGTCCATAGGATTTCCTTTTCAAGACCCAGGATAGTGTTCCGGGCAGTGGCATGGGGCACATGGCGCTTGACTTGGCAGGTTTGTGGGAGTGTAATATAGTCAATTTGCCAGGCCTCCCCATATTTATATTTCAACCATCATCCCCCATACCACAGAGGCTTTACCTGCTTTGCTTGCTTGATTGCAGCACACGTTTCACATTCGTGCATAACTTGTGTGATGGCGTCCATGGTCAAGTCCACCCCTTGATCACGAGCCCACCTGTATGTTGCATCTGTCCCTTGATGGCCTGAGGTGTCATGGGCCCACCGAGCTAGAAATAGTTCACCCTTATGTTGCCAGTCCAGATCCACCTCAGCCACTTAAATCTTGGCAGCCTGATCTACCTGCTGGTTGTTTTGATGTTCTTCAGTGGCCCGACTCTTGGGGACATGAGCGTCCACATGATGTACCTTTATAACCAGGTTCTCTACCCGGGCAGCAATATCTTGCCACAATGTGGCAGCCCAGATGGGTTTGTCCCTGCGCTGCCAGTTGCTTTGCTTCCACTGCTGCAGCCAGCCCCACAGGGCATTTGCCGCCAACCAGGAGTCAGTATAAAGATAGAGCACTGGCCACTTTTCCTGTTCAGCGATGTCTAAGGCCAGCTGGATGGCCTTTACGTCTGCAAACTGGCTTGATTCACCTTCTCCTTCAGCAGTTTCTGCTACTTGTTGTGTAGGACTCCATACAGCAGCCTTCCATCTCCGGTGCTTTCCCACAAGGCAACAGGACCCATCAGTGAACAGGGCATATTGCTTCTTATCTTCTGGCAGTTTGTTATACAGTGGGGCTTCTTCAGCACATGTCACCTCCTCCTCTGGTGATATTCCAAACTTTTTGCCTTCTGGCCAGTCCATGATCACTTCCAGGATTCCTGGGCGACTGGGGTTTCCTACTCGAGCCCGCTGGGTGATCAGTGCAACCCGTTTACTCCATGTAGCATCAGTTGCATGGTGTGTAGAGGGGATGTTTCCTTGGAACATCCAGCCCAGCACTGGCAGTCGGGGTGCCAGGAGCAACTGTGCTTCAGTACCAGCCACTTCTGAAGCAACTGGAACTCCTTCATATGCTGCCAATATCCCTTGTTTTCATTTGGTGTGTAGTGGATCTTGGACCCTCTGTATCCCCAACTCCAAAACCCTAGGGGTCGACCCTGGGTCTTCCCATGTGCTTTCTGCCAGAGTCTCCATGTAGGACCATCCTCCCCAGCTGTGGGGTAGAGCACATTTTTTACACCTTTTCCTGCCCGGACTGGCCCAAGGGCCACTGCATGAACTCTCCTGTGTAATCTGTTCAAAGGCTTGTCATTGCTCAGGGCCCCATTTTGAAATCATTCTTCTGTGTCACTTGATAATCTGATTAACTCTCTCTGTAATTTGGCATATGCATTCTCCAAAAAACACAACACCTAAAAAAGCTTCCTTTTTGCTAGTTGGTGGAGACATGGCTGCTATTTTGTTGATCATATCCATTGGGATCTGACGATGTCCATATTGCTATTTCATTCCCCAAAAACCGGATCTCCTTGATGGACCTTTGTTTTATGGCAAAACAAGCTTTCAGAAAATTTGGCTGTTCTTCCCATCTCTTCGCCTGTGTTGCCCCACATGATATCATCAGTGTATTGAAGGTGTTCTGGAGCTCCACCCTGTAACAGTGCAGACTGGATCAGTCCATGACAAATGCTAGGGCTGTGCTTCCACCCCTGGGGCAGTTGATTCCAGGTGTACTGAACACCCCTCCAATTGAAGGCAAACTGTAGCCTGCACTCTGCTGCCACAGGGATTGAGAAAAACACATTAGTGATATCAACTGTGGCATACTGCTTGGCTGCCTTTGACTCTGCCTTTGAGTTCTAGCATGTCTGGCACAGCAGCACTTCGTTCAGGCCACGATAGTCTACTGTTAGCCTCCACTCTCCATTAGATTTCTGCGCTGGCCATATGGGACTGTTAAAGGGTGTGTGGGTCTTACTGATGACTCCTTGGCTCTCCAGTTGGTGAATGAGTTCATGGATGGGAATCAGGGAGTCTCGGTTGGTGTGATATTGCTGCCAGTGCACTGTTGGGTGCCAATTGCCACTACGTTAACCACCAGCAACCCCACAACAGAAGGGTCCTTTGAGAGGCCAGACAAGGTAGACAACTGTTTTATTTCTTCCATCTCCAAGGCAGCTACACCGAAAGCCCACCTGTACCCTTTTGGGTCCTTGAAGTACCCTCTCCTGAGGCAGTCTATGCCAAGGATGCACGGAGCCTCTGGGCCAGGCACGATGGGGTGCTTTTGCCACTCATTCCCAGTTAGGCTCACTTTGGCCTCCAATACAGTTAGCTCTTGGGATCCCCCTGTCACTCCAGCAATGCTGATGGGTTCTGCCCCTATGTAGTTTGATGGCATTAGGGTGCTCTGTGCAGCAGTGTCCACTAGAGCTTTATACCCCTGTGGGTTGGATGTGCTGGACCATTGAATCCATACAGTCCAATAAACCTGTTGTCCTTTTTCTCCACCTGGCTGGAGGCAGGGCCCCTCTAGCCCTGATTGTATTTGCTACTCACTTCTTGTAAGTGTGAATCAAAAGTCCCTGTACTATGATCAGAAGTAAAATCAGTGCTTCTACTCCTCTTTGGACCTGTTCCCTAAAAATTGGGGCAGCAGTTTTCCTGGAAGAGGTCACCTGAATGATTTTTTTTTTTTCCCTGCAGCTTGCATACCTGTGCTTCTAGGGTTGAGGTAGGTTTTCCATCCCACTTCCTCATGCCCTCTCCGTGGTCATGCAGGTAGAACCAGAGAGTGGCCTGTGGTATATATCTTCTCTTGAGCAGGGGAATGCTTGTTTGTAAAAGTTGAAGTGCTGGTCTGTACAGGTGGGAAGAAGGACATATAATCTTTGAATTGCTGGAACTCCTGGGACAGTTTCTTGGCTAGCATGTCTGGCAGTTTCTCCATAGCTGAGATACAGCCCCCTAGAGAGGAAGAGACATTTCCTTCATATTGCTGGAGTTGACCAGCCAATTCATCCACCTTTTTGTCCTTCTCAGTCTTACTGCCAATGAGTTGGCGTATAATGTGCCCTGTACAAACTTCTGCCACATGGATCACATGGTCTTGACTTCATCTGCATCTTTGGATAACTGCTTGTTGTCCAGGTCATCATAAATCACCTGTGTTATGGCTCTCTCCAGGTACTGGACACCTCTCTCCCTGGTGGCCCACTTGCCTGGATGACATATAACATCCTACTTTGAAGGGATACTTTTCTTTCATGCTTGACAGGAGTCACTTCCAGAGGCTGAGGGCACACTGTGCCCCTTTTCCAATCACTTTGTCAGTGCCCCCTTCCCTAGAAAGGGGTCTCAGCTGCTTGGCTTCTCTACCCTCTAATTTCAGGCTACTGTCCCTGTTATCCCAGCATCGGTGCAGCCAGGTGACAATGTGTTTGCCTGGATGATGGCTGAAATCCTTTTGCCTATCTCACAGCTCACTTGGGGATAGAGTTCAGGTGGTTACTGTCTTGGTTATGAGTTCCTCTTCTCTGAGGAAGAGGTGGAACCCTCCTGCCAAGTTCTTCCTTAGGAGGAGGGAGAAGAATTCCCCACTTCCGTTCTCATGATGACCCTACTTTAGAGTAGCCTGCCTCCTTGCTGGTGGGGGCAGTGTGCTTCTTCCTCCTCCCTCTTACAAGAAGAGTCTTCATCCCATACTAAGTGAGCTAACTTTTTCATCCAAGATTTCTTGTGTATGGAGGTGTACTGGCACGGGTTGGTTCTCTGGTTCAGACGCAGTGCCTGTCGCAGGGCTTGGAGGAGTAGCCACAGTATTCTTGTAGTTGTTTAATTCTAAGCAAGACCTGACACGTGTTCAGGAGACATAGCAATAGGAACATGCTGGTTTGAACATCCCAAGGATATTCAAAATTCTGAAAAGCTATCGAAATTAGCCTGGAGGAGAAGGGTAAGATGGAGGGAGGTGACTCCTCGTAGGTTGGCTGTCTGAGGAGAAAAAGTTAAAGTGTAATTATTAATATTTTCCAGTAGATGGCTCCCAAAGTACAGCGGTGATGTCAATGCTGACAGCAAATACCAGATTGATCTCAAAACCAGTAATAAGCCAGTGTTACACAGTACAGCAAAGCGATAACCTTGATCTACCTCTCAAAGGTGATAAACAGCACATAAATACTACTAAACAGTATATATGGCAAGTATTGACATTGTAACCAATGACTACTAAACTAATATAATGAATGCTTATAACAATTTGCTTTAATATGGTCTGGTTAGATCTGTCCTCAACCTTTCCTGCCCCATGTTGGGTGCGAAAAAACTGTTGTGACTTAACCCTAGTTGGCAACTAAGCACCACACAACCCTTGCTCACTATCCTCTAGTGGGATAGGGGAGAGAATCAGAGTTAAAAGGGTAAAAGTGAGAGTCATGGGTTGAGATAAAGACAGTTTACTAGGACAGCAAAGAGAAAATAATAAAAGAATTTATACCACCCACTGCCTGATGCCCAGCCAGGCCCTGAGCAGTGATTGTGGGCCCCCAGTCAACTCCTCCCACTTTATACACTGAGCATGATTTCATATAATATGGAATATCCCTTTGGCCAGTTTGGATCAGCTGTCTTCGCTGTGCCCCCTCCCAGCTTCTTGTTCCCCTGGCAGTGTGGGAAGCTGGAAAGTCCTTGACTTAGTATAAAAGCTGTTTAGTAACAGCTAAAACACTAGTGAGTTATCAACATTATTCTCATGCTAAATCTGAAACACAGGACTGTGCCAGCTACTAGGAAGAAAATTAACTCTATCCCAGCTGAAACCAGGACAGCCAGCCAGGTAGGTCAGTTTTCAGTCCACCTCGCTGTCCACTTCTCTAGCCTTTACCTTATCAGTTTACATGAAGATGGTATGGGAGACAGTCTCAAGAGCCTTGCTACAGATGAGATGGACAACATCAGCTGCTTTTGTCTCATCTGTGGATGTACTCATATTGCCGAAGGCTTAGTTTGGTATGGTGTGACTTCCCTGTCATAGATCCATGCAGACTACTCAATAGGATGTGACACATTACTGAATTAAGGGTTGCCAGAGTGGGAGGCTGTACCCTGACCTTCTGTCAGTTGGGATGGAGAATGCTGGCAAAGCTCTAGAGTTGCTGAAAGATTTTTAGAGAAGTAGGGCAAGATAACACTACTTTATCTTGCTGATGGCTACATAAATCTTGCATAATGGTAGGTAAACAGTTGTACCCTTGTGTAACTATCAATTTCACAAAATATGGGGATGGAAGATACCTATACTACCAAAACACACTTAGTAGGATATCTTCCAGTGTTACATGTGGTTTGTTTGAATCACTTGGCAGATTTTTAGACTGCAGTGTCTCTTCTAGTGCTCTAAAAAGCTTTAAATGTGGTCTTTAATAGTGCAGTGCTCAAGTCTGTCTCCTTTAGGGTTCAATAACTGGATGTGCTATGGCTAGTGCTTCAACTTGGCAGTAGTTTAAAATGTGATACATATGCATGTTAAGAGCTGCAGGTCATATCCATTTTTCAAATGAGATCTGAATTATGCTTTTCCTTCTTGTGAAAGTTGTTAAAGGAATCACAAAGTTTATTGAGCAGTGCTATGTACATACTAAGAAAGGATGGACCTTTCTTGATGACTCACCAAGATGACAAGTAAAAGCTTGTGTAAGGGTTACTTGATCATGTTCATACATATAAATGAAGAAGATGGAACAGCTTTTGTAAGGGCTTCTGATAGAAAATATTACCTTCATTTTTGTCTCAAGCCCTATGCCCCAAGTACTGAAGATGATCTGTACGATGGATCCCCTTCTGAAATAAAAAGTCATGGATTTACATTTGAAATTTGCATCCAGAGTAGCTTTATATCTGTACTGCCAGTTGTCACGTTTGCACATGCTGCTTTTTGTGATAACTACTTAATACTAACTCCTCCATCTTGTTCCTACCATACCATCTAAATAGTTTAGAGAGCTTCCAGAGCTTTGCCTTTGGGTCTTGGGGTCTACTTGTGCTGTCATATGGAAGCACAAAAAAGTCTTTGCAGAAAGAGAATAGTATTATCTATATGCTGTTGCTTTGTAGATACAGTAGGTAAACACAAGACAGCATGGGTCCCTTTTTGGACACCTTCTCCTTACAGGAAGAATCACAGGATGCCTGAGGCTTTAAGAAACCTCTGAAGGTCCAGCCTCCTGCTCAAAGCAGGGCAAAAGCCAATGCCTTTCCCAATATTTAGGTAGCAAAGTTAAGTGTTTCTGAAGGAGGGAGACACAGGGAAGTCAAACGTTTTCATCCCTATAGGATACAGCGTCCAAGTTTGAAGGACATTGGGTACTGTTTTTCTGCATATATATGTATATGTTGCCTTTAGAATTTTTTTATTTTTAAGTTATGGAACAAATGAGTTGACATTTTTGCATTTGTTTGACCATGTTCGTGTACAAGCATTCATGTTTAAAGAACATTGTCAACAGTGGGTAAATCATACAGGAAATTTTAGCACTTCATTATAAGTTCAGAAGCTCTCTTCACAATGAGATGAATAGTAATTTCCAGTGGAGAAGGGTGGGTATATGAGACTGAAGTCTGTGTTTACATCTTGGGGTTTTTTCCTAAGCAAGACCGACTGAACATCTGTTAATACCTTAGATGTTACTTTTGACAGTTTCTACTGTGGTACTTTCTACTTTATTGCTATATTAATCAGTATGAACAGATCTTAGTGTAGTCATTTTTTATGTGAAGGTAATAGGTGTTCAATTAGTTCTGAATTGCTTAAATGAAAAGGCCTATTCAAAATATTTGTCATATTGGTGACTGAAATGTATTTTCAGATCAGTGCAGACAGTAGTACTTAAACTGTAAAAGAGAACTTACAATGCCTGTGTATGCAATTTAAATAAAGATAGGTTTAAGTCCTTCAACAGGGATATTATTATTTGAGTATGCTGAATGTTGTAGACATTCTAGCATGAACTCCTTTTATTGTAAATTCAAATTAGATTGTCAGTTGCTTCTACAAAATTAAGGTGGCATATGAAAGGCAGTTATTCTGAATTCAAGTATTTTAATAACATGCATTTGTTGAAACAAATTCCTTTGTTTCTCATGCACAGTTCATGCTCTTAATGTGTTACTTTTTATGCCAGTTCGGAATTTGGACCTACTGTGGAGGCTAAATTTGTGACTTTTAAAAAGGCTTTTTAAAGTATCAGAATAATGGCTGAGGAAGATAGGTGGAGTTTTCTGAAGTTCATAGAGGAATGGGGGTGGGTGCAGTAATGGAGCAGCTGAAATAACTGAAGATTTTATTGCACTTCTGATCTGAGTCTTTTAGACCCATTCAGGCTGTATCTAGATGTAACCATTCCACATATATTTAACTCCCTTATTTTAAAATTTGGAGGCTTTTTAAATTTTATTTGCTTTATTACTTTAGTTCTCTAATTTGACTTTTTTCATTAAGATATACTAACCAGTATTTGCCTTGGAAAAATCTTGTGGGTGGAAAAAGGGGTATTTGCTTACACCAGAAATTTACTTGTATCAAAATGTTTAGTTGCTGTCTTAATTGTGTGGGTTTTTCTGTGGGATCGGGATGCTACGTACAGTGCAAACTGAGGAATTCTGCATCTCTTGTGAATATGCACACAGAGAAACTGCTTCAAAGCTAATCAGGCTATGCTAGACGTGTTCTGGGATACTCAAAAGCAGGAGGCTAAGTTTACCTCTTTAGTGCAAAAAGTAGGGGGGTGATCTGACTTCAGACTGATCAAGAGACGGGGAGTGAGTAGTAGGTCTCTTAGAGGCTGCCTTCAGGAAATCTGTAGGGTTTATTTCAAACTCTTTTAAAATGTACTAAAGCTGTAGTGTGTTGATTATAATTCAAGTTCCTGTTGCACGGGCCTATTCAGCTGAATGGCAATACTTGTTGGAGAGGTACTGTTTCAGATAACTTTTGCCCCATTAGTGGGGGAGGAAATAAAGGAGTCTAAGACATGTATAATCTGAAGCACAGTTGTGACAGTTTTATTATGACAATGAGATTAAGCTGCCATCAATGTAATCAAAATTAGAACTGTTGGGTTCGTCATCCTGTCTTACTGCACTCTGGATTTAGCAGAACAAGTCATGGAAGGACTGAGCATTAAATCAGCATCAGCATAGCAGGCTTTCTATGACTTGGCTTCACTGCAAAAGTTCTAACTGCCAGTATTTTCAGAATAGGTGTGCTTAAAATGTGCCTTCTGAGGTACAAGTAGGGATTTTGCCACAGTGAAAACTCTCAAATAAGAAACTTCTTAAAGAAATAGTGTAAACGCTGGAGAATTTGACACATGGTATAAAAGTAATGTTTTTAATCCCAAAGACTGTTTCAGAAGTAGTTACTGATACTCTGAAGTGGAAGGACTGTAGAAAATTTTGAGGACACTGAACTGATATTGTCCATGTCTTCCTCCATTAAGGAAAAACTATTTTGTTATGAATTCTGCTGCAGCTGACCTGGAGCCCCCCTCGTCCTCTGCAGTTGTGTCCCCTATCAAAGCTTGGTTATATTCCTTAAAGGTGATCTTCATAAAGTACAAACTAACAAGCTCAAGTTGGTTTTTGTAGTACTATCATTTTGTTTTTTTCTGATGTGAACCGTAAGGAATCGTACTGTCAGACCAGATATCCATCTAGCTCAGTGTTGTACCTCCAGCAACGGTGAAGAGCAGAGAGTCTTTTCAAGAAGCAAAAGGACAGGGAAAGTATATAAGGATACTTCCACAGCCTTCAATTTAACTGAAGAGCTTTCTGAACTGGAGATAGGGGGGAAAAAAAAAAATCACACTAAGTCAGCCATGAAGACTTGAGAATTTACTGAGAAATACTATTATTATTGGGACATGCTTCAGTAGTTGTATAACAGCCTTGTTTGGTTGACTTAGTCTAAATTTTAATGCTGCTTTTTCATATCTACAAGCTAAAAAAATGGAACTGTCCAAATAAAGCAGAATATACTGCTGCTGTTATATAGTGTTAGTAATTTCCCAAACCTCCTCAGTGTATTTCAATCAAAGCATTATTTAGGAGTATTTATAAAGGATAATGTTTCTCTTACAATATTTTCATTTTCAAACTTAATGTGAAAACTATTTCTAGTGAAATGGATGTGCAGTTCCATTAACCCCTGTCTTTTCTGAAGCCACAATCATTTGGATGTCCTAGAACTTGAGCCTGAGATTCTTTGCTTGTTCTTCCATTTGAAGTAGAAAAAATTAGTATGAAATGATTTACATTTAATAGGGTGTGTGATAAGACTTCCTAATCTAAGGAAAAATAGAATGTTTAAGGATTTGCAGACAAATTTACATGGCTCCTGTTTCTCCTGATCTTGTGTTTTGGAAACATTGTATAAGGACAAATGCAGTAAACATTTGCTTACTTTGTGTTTGGCATTTGATCTTACATTGATTGTATTGATTTACTACAGGCAAATACAGAGCATCACTTCGTTCTATATTAAACTCAAGTATTTATATTGGCTTAGCAGAGTGAGCTAGAATCCTGGTTTGTAGTTCTGCTGCAGGAAGATTAATTCTACCTAAAGATTAACGTGGAACAATTCTACTTTGTCATTATCTGATATATCTAGCAACTTGATTCAGTGAATTAAGCGAGGAGTAATCATTGCTTAGATCCCTCTGGTAAGATTAAATGTAAAGAAAAAAAACCCCATGCAGTTATTACTTTATCCAGTTAAGTTCTGGGACTGTTGCATTAGCTGCATCCTTGGTCTCTGAGAACAAGGGATTTTAATCTCTAGAATTATGGGAAGCTTTAATCATGTTTGTTTACTATTTGTGATCTAGGAAATGTCAGTTTCATAGTGAAGCAGTACAGGATGTAATCTAAGGATTAGGAAAAGGCAAATCTTCCTCTCCATTTGACCTTGAAAATCTGATTGGATTTCTTATGTGATCTGGCATGTTTTTTCCCTAATTATCTAAAGCTTGATGTACGTGATACCAAATGAGCTGTGCTGATATGGGTAAAATTCTAATGTTTAACTTTAATTCATATTCATCTTAGATTTGAGTGCAAGGGAATTACAAGAACCAGAAAAATCTGAGAGAAGATGTGGTTTCAGTGTAAGATAAATGTGCAGCACTTCAGTGGCCTTGACATTGTTTGTTCAGAATGAGTCTTATGATAGCAGTGGGTGAATATGCATAAAGTCTTAAGTCCGTTTGATTAACTTGGGACCACAACAGGAGAAAAACTTTCATTTTGTAGTGCTCTGGCAATGGGTTTGGCTGTTCATTACACAAAATAAGTAATTTGACTTTAAAACAAATGGAGAAAGTTGTGATCCATTTTGCTAAGTTAATTGACAGCATCTTATGGGTTTCAGTAGCTTCAAACAAATGGAAAGTTGATTAAACTGTGGAAGTTAGGATAAATAAAGAAATGGCTGTTAAAATGGTTGTAAAAAGTATGTAGCTATTTGGGGTAGGAAAACTGATCTTCAGAGTAATGAATGCATTTCTTTTAATATTTACTTGGGCCATTTCAAGTCGAGTGATTACTAGAGCAAGAATATTCTTTCTATGACCTTAATTTTTAAGTAAATCAAAATACTATAGAATCATGAGTGTATCAAGCATTAATCAAGTTGTTGTAGTCAAGTCCTTCAAATAATAAATTCAAGTAACTTACATAACCTAAAATATTTGGGAAATACAAATAAATGTATTGATTTAGGGTATTCATGCAGCTGACTCATCTGAGGAATGTTACTGAGATATTGGTAGAACTCTGCTCAACTCTTCAGATACTTTATAACCTTGAAGAGTCCATTTGAGACACCTGAATATTCCTGAAACAAAGCTCACCTTTAGGTGTAATATTTCTTGGCAATTTCTAAGAAGGGCCTTAAACCGCTCTTTATGAATCAACTTGTGGTTCTAATTTAAACTTCCTTACTAATTCTAGAAGTGCACTTCTAATGAAACTTAATTTTCAGGTGGACAGGGGGATTGCAGTGTATGTAATACTCTGCAGTTGTGTACAGTAATATGACTCAACGGGAGAAAACAAATTTTTAAATTTACCAGTTTATGAAAACATGGTGGGATTTGATATTACAGGTACTCTTGTAAGTTTAGACCACTTCAGGAAAAAATCCTTTACTGTAACAGTAATTATAGTTACTGAAAACTTCAAGAGATCTTGTATCAGTCGAACTACCAGGAGTCTTTGCACTACCTATTCCAAAATACTACTGCACAGTTGTGTTACTTTAGTTTTTATTCTTGAAAAGAGTTGAACTGTGCTTTTCTGATTTTCTGAATACAATTTAGTACCAACATTTAAAGTCACGATTAAATGAAGTCATATTAAATTTTGTTGTAACTGTATTTGCTTCAGTCACGCCAAAGTGGAGATATTTCTAATAAAATGTTAATATTTGGTGTAAAATATTGTTAAAGAACAGCATGCTTCAGGTCAGTTTTGAGCTTTGAGTACTTATACTGTTGGTAGTGTATACAAACTGCAGCATTAAAAATTAGTGTCATGTCTGTTTTCTACTTGTAAAACATACAAACCTCTAGTCTTGTTTTCCAAGAGAAATCAAAGAGCTTTATCATGACGGCCCTTATGAGGAAGCAAGGGTGTTAAAGTGGCTTATTTACACTCGAGTGCTGTAATAGTACTACACTGTTATCTCTGAATGTGGTATTTAGAAACTTGGACATGTAAATAATAGGTCACCTGCTGAGTGGGAACATGCTGTATAAAATTTCAGTCTTAATTTCATCTGGAAATGAATTTCCATATAACTCTGCATCTATTTGCCTGTGATTACCTAGTCTAGAAAGTAGCATCTACGAAGAACATGGGAATTCCATTTTACCTGGATTCAGCTGCTAAAATATGTTCCTCAGTAGTTGTCATCCTGTAGGCTGAGGGGATTGGAGTTTTTTCCGAGCATGCTGCAACATAAAGGACACTTCAGGGGAAGGTTGCTTTGATAGGGCTCCTACAGAATGTTTGCATTACTAGGATCCATATGAATCAAACTTCATAGACTTGCTGAGATTTGAAAGTGTAGCTGGGGAAGGCTTTTCTTAGAATCATAGAATTGTAAGGTTGGAAAAGACCCTTAAGATCAGAGTCCAACTGCTAACCTCTCACTGCCAAGTCCACCACTAAACCATATCCTCAAGCACCACATCTACCCTTTTAAATACCTCCAGGGATGGAGACTCCACCACCTCCCTGGGCAGCCTGTTCCAATGTCTGACAACCCTTTTGGTGAAGAATTTTTTCCTAATATCCAACCTAAACCTCCCCTGGCACAGCTTGAGGCCATTTCCTCTCATCCTATTGCTTGTTACTAGGGAGAAGAGACCGACCCCTGCCTTGCTACAACCTCCTTTCAGGTAGTTGTAGAGAGCAATAATGTCTCACCTCAGCCTCCTCTTCTCCAGGCTAAATAACCCCAGCTCCCTCAGCCACTCCTCAAGACTTGCTCTTCAGACCCTTCACCAAGTTAGTTGCCCTTCTTTGAACACGCTCCAGCAACTCGATGTCCTTGTAGTGAGGGGCTCAAAACTGAACACAGCATTCGAGGTGTGGCCTCACCAGTGCCGAGTACAGGGGCACAATCACTGCCCTGCTCCTGCTGGCCACACTATTGCTGATACAAGCCAGGATGCTGTTGGCCTTCTTGGCCACCTGGGCACACTGCTGGCTCATGCTCAGCCGGCTGTCAACCAACACCCCCAGGTCCTTTTCCTCCAGGCAGATCTCCAGCCACTCCTCCCCAAGCCTGTAGCGTTGCATGGGGTTGTTGTGACCCAAGTGCAGGACCAGGCACTTGGCCTTGTTGAATCTCATACCATTGGCTCCAGCCCAACGATCCACCCTGTCCAGGTCCCTCTGCAGAGCCTTCCTGCCCTCCACCAGATTGACGCTTCCACCCAGCTTGGTGTCATCTGCATACTTATTGACAGTGCACTCAATCCCCTCATCCAGATCATCAATGAAGATACTAAACAGAACTGGGCCCAACACTGAGCCCTGGGGAACACCACTTGTGACTGGCCATCAGCTGGATTTGACTCCATTCACCACCACTCTCTGGGCTCGGCCGTCCAGCCAGTTTTTAACCCAGTGCAGGGTGCACTTGTCCTAGCCATGAGCAGCCAGCTTCTCCAGGAGAATGCTGTGGGAGACAGCGTCAAAGGCCTTACTGAAGTCCAAGCAGACAATGGCCACAGCCTTCCCCTCATCCACTAAGCAGGTCACCTTGTCATAGATGGAGACCAGGTTAGTGAGGCAGGACCTCCCTTTCATAAAAACATGCTAGCTGAGCCCCATCCCCTGGTTGTCCCCCATGTACCACATAATGGTATTCAAGATGATCTGCTCCATGACCTTTCCCGGCACCAAGGACAGGCTGACAAGCCTTTAGTTCCCCAGATCCTCCTTCTGACCCTTCTTGTAGAGGGGTGTCACATTCGCTACTTTCCAGTCATCTGGGACCTCCCCGGTTGACCAGGACTGCTGGTAAATGATGGACAGTGGCTTGGCGAGCTCCTCTGCCAGCTCCCTCAGTATCCTTGGGTGGATCCGATCCGGCCCCATGGACTTGTGAACATCCAGGTGAAGGAGCAGGTCAGTGACTGCCACCTCTTCAACCACTGGGACTTCATTCTGCTTATTAGCTCCATCTGCCAGCACAGGGGCCTGACAACCCTGAGGATGACCAGTCTGACTATTAAAGGCTGAGGCAAAGAAAGCATTAAGTACCTCAGCCATCTCCTCATCTTTCATGGCAAAGTTACCTTCCACATCCAACAAAGGAGGGAGATTCTCCCTGGCCCTCCTTTTGTCACTGATGCATTTATAAAAACATCTTTTGTTATCTTTAATGGCGGCAGCCAGTTTAAGTTCCAGCTGGGCTTTCACCTTCCTAATCTTTTCCCTGCATAACCTCACAACATCCTTGTAGTCCTCCCGAATCAACTGCCCCTTCTTCCGAAGGCGGTAAGCTCTCCTTTTTTCTTGAGTTCCAGCCAAAGCTCCCTATTCACCAAGCCGGTCTTCTCCCCCTCCTGCTTGAGTTACGGCACATGGGGACGGCCTGCTCCTGTGCCTTTGAGACTTCCTTCTTTAATAACATCCAGCCTTCCTGGACTCCTTTGCCCTTCAGGACTGCCTCCCAGGGGACTCTGTTAGAACCTTTCAGGTAGTTTGGCTTTTAGTTCTTCAGTCACTGAATATTAACTTGAATAAATACAATTGTATTTCCTGTTCTGTGCTAGTGTGGTGAAAACTTGTATGGAAGACTGGAGTTTCAGTTATTGGGAAAGATGTTGGCTTCATTTCTATGGTGGTGAACGGGAATGGACTGGTATTCATTAAACAAAGCTGCTAATGTGTGGGTTTTTTCAGTAGTAAGAAATGTGCTGGCTTACTTTGTTTTTCATCGGAAGTACTTTCAAACTAAATTGTCTTTTAAAGTGTACTTAAAGGATGCTTTCTCTTTCTATACTTTTAATAGATTTCTTTGTATGCAAAAGTTGTTGTTACTGTCTCCTGTTGGTGTAAGACCACGTTCCCACTAAAGAAACTTCAGGGTCTTGATAAAAGTCATTAACTTCTACTGGTCAAGTAGAGTAGAAGGGTGTTTTGTATAGAAAAACCAACAAGATATTTGAAGATTTCAGAGGACAAATGCTAGAAGTCCACAGAAAAACTTTCGTCACACTGCTAGAGTTGGTTGGATTTTGGTATGTTCTGTGCCTAACATGTTTAATGCTGCAACTTACAGTGTGGTGGGCTCCAGTCCAGCAAAGATTTCAGGCAGTACTTAATTTTCAGTCTCCTTTTATGCTTGTGTTTCCTCACCAGTGAAATGAAATCTGCAATTTTTCATTAGCACACTGGAAAGTCAATATTCGGAGAGAATTATAAGTAAGAATCAGTTTTGTATGTGGCTCTGGCATTAGTAGACTCATGCAGCCTGGGTTTGAACTTCTAAATCTCATTCCTAATTCTGTCATTGGTATAACAGTAATCTCAAATTTTTGGGTATGATCGATGTGCCTCAATTACATTCTTGACATTTTGAAAGATTGATTTGACATTTGCTCATAAATGCATGGTAGGCAACCACCATTAAAACTCTATACTTTGTTTATAGTATAGAGGGATAAAATAGTCAAGTATTAAACTATGCTGTAAGTTTTTTAATTTACAATTGAATTAAGGCATCTAAGAATAGCTTCTTCTGCTTCAGCCATACAAAAGGTAAATGTATCCTAAGTATTAAGCTAAAAGTTAGCATTTAAAATGCTTGCAATGCTAATTCAAGGTGCTGATATGAACATGAGTATTAAAAACGCCTGAAACAACAAAACATGTTTTACCCCCTTGACCTATGTAATTATGTGTATTAATTACACATTATGCCATATGTATTGTGCCACGCAGTATTAGTTTTGGTTTTTAATTTATACTGCTTTTGAAGATTCTTGTCTCTTAGACTGTTGTTTTAAACTCAAAGTAACTACCCTTTTTCTTTTAACAGAAATTGAAAAATTCCAGAAAGGGGAAGGAAAGGAAGAAGAAAAGTATATTGATGTAGTCATCAATAAAAATATGAAGTTGGGACAGAAAGTTTTGATTCCAGTAAAACAATTCCCTAAGGTAAGCCCAACTTTCATACTCATAAAAGCTAAGTGCTTATAAGAGATCCCACTAATATCTTAAATTTTTTTAACTGTTAGATTTTAATGCAGTATTAACAGTCTGTACTATTGCTGTTCTGCAGTGTGTTCTATAGAAGTTCTAAGGTAGGGATGGTTCTTGCTGCAATAAATGTGCAGGAAAGTGGTGCTGGTCACACAAAAAAAGTACATTGAGAACAAATGATAAATGAATCGTATTTTCAGAATAGCAGGATCCTCCTCTTCAGAATAGCAAAAAATGAAATATATTTGACTCTGATGCCAGGCTTTGAACCTTTCTTATTGTAGGTAGAAGGGCAGCTTAGTTAAAGGGAGCCATGGTAAACTTTTTCTTATCCTCTTAAGTTTCAGCCATTATTAGTCTTGAATTAGTTAAATGTGCACTACTAAATTATACAGCCTATTCTGGAGGCGTGCGGACTGTTTTGTTAATGTCTTTGACCACCATGAATTCTTAACACTTCTTTAGTGCCAAGTATTATCTTGCACTGAAATATTGCTACCTGGAAGCATTTATTCAACGTTCAAGAGGCTGTTGAGCTTTATTCTTTTGCTTTTTAAATTTTAAGGTTAATGTTATGAAAATCAGATTAGCATTTTTTCCACTTCTTTGAAATGGCTTTTTCTTCCTGCTAGAAATTTCCAGACTGCTTCTATTTCTGCACATGGAGGAAAGGAATGCCTTAATTCCTTCCTCCATTTTTTTAGGAAGACTTTTTCTAATTTGTTTCCCCACACTTTCTTCAGACTATGCTGGGTAACTTGCAGGGGTTGCTTTACTGCAGTTCAAAGTTTCATGAAATACTGCTTCAGTGATTTCAAGATTACATACAGTGTATATGTGAGCACCTCTTTGGAGCTCTGATTTGTCATCTTTATGACTGGCAAGAGCTATATACAAACATACAGAAACATGAAGATGGGAAGGTTAAGGATAGGGGAAGCTTACATGGTCAGTGTAATACGGATGTTTTTCTTCTAGATGTTGAGGTATAGATGCTTGAGTTCAAGGGGAAGAAAGGCAAAATAGATATTAAAAGGGAAACAGTGCCTTTTGAAAGAGGCTTCTACTTTACATAGTCAATTTTCTTTAAAGGACTAAATGCTGAAATTTTTATTTAGGATAGCTAGTAGGAAAGCCCTTGCCATCTTCTGAATCAGCAAGTGTGCTGTGCTGTGTGCTCAGTAGTTCTGGTCCATGGAGAGTCTTTGAGCTGGGATAAAGCCTTGTATGTGGTAAGGAAAGAAACCTGTATTTATATCCAGATAGAGCTTTGATGTTATCCTCTATGTGCCTGTTTGGACCACTAGGAGCCAGAGTACAACTGCTGTGCAGAATAGACATGCCATTTGAGTTCCTGTGTCTCCACTAGGACTTTCTCCACAGAAAGCAGAATCCTGGTACCTCTACTTACACAAGTCTCCCTTCTGCAAGAGCAAATAATATCCTAGGTATTCTCTATTTAAGAATATTTTTAGTCCAATACAGGGGGGCTTAAATATCTATCTATATGTAATAAGATAGAAATTTTGAAGAAAAATTATTTCAAAGCTTACTCATCAAAGATTCTGTACAGTCAAAAGGAATTACAATTTTTCACTGTAGAGTAGTCTGGGAGGTAAGTATGAATTTGGATTTATGACAGGTTCTCTTGAACTACTCTGAAAAGCACCCACCTTAAACAACAAGCAGACACTGCAGTTTAGTATCACTTGTTTACTAGGACCAGGCTTGTGGTTTTGTTTTTGAGATCTAATAAATCTAAATACATTTTAGGAGGTGACATAGGTTCAGTGTGGCAAACAGCCTTATCCTGGCATACTATAGTCTGCAGTGAATGACATGGGTTTTGAGTGCCTGTACACAGAGGAACAAAGTCTTTTTGCATCCTAATGTTTGCTCTAAAGACTAATCCTCTTCCTGTTAAGTGTGTTCAGGGGAGGGCTCAGAAATTAGGGATGCTTTATCAAGTCTTTTGGGATGGATACAAAATTATTCCAGTCATCTTGGTTTTCACTGAGCTGTATTTAGAGTGCGTGCATTGTATAATCAGATTCTGCAGAACTTAAACAGAAGATATTATGTGATTCTTATAAAACCTGAAGTGATGCTTCACATAAATGCTTTATACCTCTACGCTGTTCTATACACGTATGCATTTTTCTAGACCATTTTGCCTACAAGAGGTGTTAGTATTGGTGCAAATGTGTCATTTGTAGAAGGTGCCAAGTGATAGTTCCTTAGAAAAATGGTTTAAAGATTTGGTTCTGACCTATGAAGAATTTTCTTCCTCCTGAGCAGGGTTGGTGATAAATGCTTCATAAGAATGAAACTTAAGGCTTATATGGACGAAATCTGCAAAAATCTCTTCTGCATGTGAATATTGAACTTAGGGCAGTTCTCCTAGCAAGCTGGCATCTGTTTCTGTATGCCTGCAGTCCACAGTAATGCTGTTGTGCAAGATCCTGAAAAAGATACCTCCAGTCTTTCAGGAGGTGTAGGCTTTTTGGTGTTAGAGAACTGAGAATCTGCTCTTTGAAGCTGACCAAGTCACTACAGCGGTTGATAAATCTGAACTAGCATTGGGGTACCAGTTTGGATGGAATCTGGCAAACTTGGGTATCCAGAAAGTGGTGAGGAAAAACTAAGTTTGTTTCAACTTTACAAATAGAATACTGCTTCCCCAAATAAATGATTCTGCTTTTAAACAGAATAAAAAAAATTGAAATATTCAATCCTTAATGGGGTTTAATATCTGAAAATGAAACTAACTAGAAGTATAAGTGAGTTTTCCAGCAGAAACTATTCCTTTGTTTATATTTATCAGTGATGACTCTGGCAAGCAAAGATGCCTCTGCTGTTCAGGTATATTGATAGGAGTAATGAAATATCAATCATAATTTTTGTGGTAAATGAGGTCTCTGGACTAAAACTGCCCCTGTTCAGAGGACTTACTAGATCTAACACAGGGTTAACTAAGTTTCCTTTAAGTATTTCATTGCCCTTTCCCTCTTCAAAATTCTTCTCTAACTATGACTCCTTGAATAAATCATATTGGCCTCAACATGGGTCAGGCAGTCCTAGCTCTGATCTGATCAACCTGGCATTGTAATGCCTGCTCACATTACCTATCCGGTCAGATATATTTTCACGGCCTCATAGCTGGGTCCTGTGCAAATTCAACCTCATTACCTCTGACAGCGCTGGAAGGTGACAGGTTAACTGCAGCAGAAAGCTCTTCAACTGAAGTTCAGAGCAGCTGGGTTCCTGTTGAAAAGAATCTGGTAGACTTCACATTCAAAAGTAGGTATTCCACTTTTTTGGGCATCTTCGCTCTCCCAGAAAAACCTTATGAGTTTCTGGTCTTCTGCTTAGTGCGCAAACAGTTGAGTGTCTGATATCCTTAACTTGCCTCCTACCTAACAGCTCTTCATTGCTTCTGTGGGTCTATATAAATATATACTTCAGCTGGGACCTTTCGTCTTGCTTAAATCTTGGCAATGTTAACAGGCCTAATATGCTAGTTGGCCTAAATGTTTTTTTCATGACTGGACCTTGATGGAAGGTGATAGAATAACCAAGACAGCCTGAATTTGTCTGCTTTATGAAATAATTTGTCAACATAGTCCCAGGAGTTATGTTCAGTTTCTGCTTGAGGGTGGTGTTGTGGTTTTACCCCAGCTGGCAACCAGGTAGCACACAGCTGCTTGCTCACCCTCCCTGCTGCCTCCCCAGTGGGATGGGGAGAGAACTGGAAAAGTAAGGAAACTCATGGGTTGAGATAAGAACAGTTTAATAATTGAAATAAAATAATTGAAATCAAAATGAAAACAGGAGAGGAACAAAACTGAAGAAAAACAAGTGATGTAACTGCTCACCACCTGCTGATTGACACCTGGCCTGTCCCTGAGCAGTGATCACTGCCCCCTGGACAACTCCCCCAGTTCATATGCTGAGCATGATTTCATAGAATATGGAATATCCCTTTGGCCAGTTTGGGTCAGCTGTCCTAGCTGTGCCCCCCTCCCAGCTTCTTGTGCACCTCCTCGCTGACGGAGCATGGGAAGCTGGAAAGTCCTTGACTTAGTTGTTGCTAAACAGTTTTTGTACTAAAACACTAGTGTGTTATCAACATTATTGTCATGCTAAATCTGAAACACAGCAGTGTTGCCAGGCACTAGGAGGGAAGCTAGCTCAATCCCAGCTGAAGCCAGGACAGCTGGTTGTGCATTTGAATTAATTTAATTTCTTCTTTCCCGTACACATTAAAAAGCAACTGAATTAATATGTCTTGATAGGGTGACAGATAGTCTTACTTGGTAAGACAAAACCTTGCAGAAACTCTTCTATAGATCGCAGGTCCAGTAGTCTTGTCAAACTGATTGTATACAACCTTGTTATGAGTTTTTCAGGTTGGTCCAGCAATATAGTCCTCTGAGAAGTCTGAATCACTGATATGGAAGCTAATCTGAGGTTTTTAGGTGAGGCTTGAATATGCTTTGGTAATGCTGTGTAATCCTTGTTTGTAGCACCTAAGATAGTAGAGAGGTTAGGGCTTTTATGCAACCTTGTAGGAAAAGGGCCAACTTTTTGAGGTAGGATTCTGTTCTAAATCAAGTTACCTGTATGTAGGAGTACATGTGGATGCTGGATGTCTAAACTGCAGTTAGTGGGATGAGATCTTGTCATCTTAGGCAGTGGAGTTCAGGGTCATTTAATACACCTTGCTATTTGATTAGCCGAGTAACTCAACTGACTCTAGGTCAAGTGTGAAAAATGTGACCTTTAAACCTGCACACATGCCTGAAAATAATCTTCAGACTTGCACAGACTTAAAGATAAAGGCAGAAGTGAGCTTGCTTGCCATGGAAGGTCACCATGTTGTTTTCTTGGAGAGACTCTCTGGATCTCTCCTAACACTGCTATGAAATGCCAGTGTGTGTAAGGTGTTTCATAGCTTAGGTATGTACAAATGAGGCAGGAGGGAGTTATCCCCCTCCCACGCATTCAATGAATATGCGTCATGGAGTAGTTTAGTCTGAGAAATCTGATTTTTGCTTTGACAGTTCAGTGAACTCAAGTGTTCTGAATTGGGAGGAAAAAATACCTTCCATGGATGGTAAATGTAATGATGATGGCTTTCCATGAGATGGATCAAAACTATGGGAACAATTATTTCTGTTTTGTGACAGGCTACCATTTAAAAAATTGCTCATAGATCTACACTTAAATACTGGGTAAATCTCAAAGTTGGTAAGAAATGGTCTGTGTTGTTCCCTGAAGTGATAGTTTAAATATATATTCTCAGAAGTTACCGACTTGCGGAACTGATATCAGTTTAAGCCTTTTATTTCAACATTTAAAGTGAAAATATCTATTTTAAAATGTCATTGTCATATAAAATATATCTGCAGTTGTTACTTGAAGTCATGGAGAGATTGCTATTTTAGTCACACGACTAGTTAGACAACAACTTTTTGTAATACCTGAGCTCTAAGGATTTCTTAGAGTAGGAATGAGAAGATGTGGCTGTATAACTAAGTAACATGGAAGAACAAGTATCAAATGTAGTAGGGGTAACTTTTGAGCAACTTTATAGTAATTGACCAAGCTTTCTGTTGTGAATAAATGTTTAGAGAGCTATTACTGCATTGTGTGAAGGAGAGAGTAGTTTCATGTGGTATAACATACATGCTTGAAGTATTTACCTTTCTCCAGAAACATTATTTTCAGAAAATGAGTAAGAAAAATCTTGATTTCCTGGTTTCAGGTCATTGTAAGAAAGTGTTCTGAATCTTAATTTAACTATTTTTATTCTAGTGACTTTATCACAGAGGAACCATTGCAGAAAACTAATATGCTAAGAAAGCTTTCTATGGCTTTAATGACAATGGCTTGCTTGAGCTTTACAGCAAAGCATTTGGTCAAGTGCTTATTTCCACTAAGTATTTTAAGCTGGATGAACCATTCTCAGCAGGTTTCTCTTGGTGGGGATAAACAAGGATTACTTTTTCTATTATATCCCTCTTTCTGTAATATATACATTTAAAAATGCTGTAGCACTGGCATTAATTCCTTTTTCACTAAGTTCATATAGTAGGTCAAACGCTTATGAAGAGAGTGCCTCATTTGTATACTCTTTGTAGCTGTGTTCTCTAGAACTGTTTTCAGGGAATAGTTTCAAGCAGAGATCTGGTAAGGAAATAAATCTCTGGATATCTGCTAAGGTCATATCTTGATTTGGGGATTCTGAAGAAATGGGTGTTAGGCAGTGATGTCCATAATCTCCATTGAACTACATCTGCAAAAAATGCTTCTTAAAATGAGGATTTATGAATTACCTAGAGAAGAAATATTTTTGAAGCAAAAACCTGATTATTGATTTTTTCCTCTATTTCTATAATTTTTTACTATTAGTGTGTTTTAAGTTGGAGATCTCGTAGTTATACAGCAGTTTAAGATAATCGGAGAAAGGGAAACAAATACATGCTTTTCAGTATAGATAACCAGTATCTGCTGGCAGCGGTGTCTGTTAGCCCAGGGATGGAATCCCATGTCTGAGGAATTTGAGAAGGGGCTGTTGCACTTCATGGTGTCTCTTTAACCACAAATTAAACCAGAGGTGTAGGTATGGGGGGGATGTGCTTTCAGTAATCAGAGGCCTTAGGAAATAGGACCACTTCAGTCTTGCCTCCTCTTGCTCAAACTAATGTACATCTGATGATACTTTGTAATGGTGTAAGACTACAGAGGGTACCATTTATCACTACTGGAGTGTTACTTGGCTTGACCTGTAGCCGGTGTAACAATTTTTCCCATCTTCAGTTGTCTACTCTCAGGTCTGTTAATCTGAATCATGATACTGTTTTTGCAAAGATGCTTTAAATGTTTTGCTATAACTTTTTTGAGGTGCCATATTTTACATATCCTTCAGAGCTGGTCTAGAACCCGATTCAGGTTGGGCACTTCATCTTCTGTTTTATACACCATCTTACATAAGATCCTGGTTCTTACCCAAGACATTGGAAGCTGCCTTAATGTATAGACAAGCCTTGGTTTAACATAAATGATTCATCCAGTGTAGAGTAACAGTCATGGCTGGCCCCTCAGAGTTCAGCTGTCCTGTAGAACTGTGGATACGGAAAAGCTTCCAAACCAGCTCGCATTGCAAAGTAGTGCAACTACTTTAATACGATGACAAGCTGAAGCTAGTGAACTTGAGGACAATTTTAGGTATTTATGGCAGTTCAGATATGGTCATGCTCTACTAGAAAGAAGAGTGAGTGAAGAGGGGAGTCTGGCATGTCTAATTCCGAGCCAGAACTAGTGAATGTGACTGATCTGACTTTTATAGATGTCTGTTACTATCAAGTGCCTCTAATTCAGAGATAGTGTATATGCTTGAGTTCCATACTAGACCTGAATTTGTTTTTGCTCTTGTACTCTTAGCCAAATAAACTCTAGGAATGTGAGGCAGGGGAAGTGCTCGTGAAACTTGTTTGTGAGCCTTCTTGTGCAAGAGCTAACTAGGATCTGCCAGGCTTACTTCCTTCTGTTTCACCATCAGATAGGCTGGATTTGTTAATTTTGTAAAAAAACTTGTCTGTGTGGTGGTTTTGTATGTTCAGGTTTGAGCCCTTTTTACTCCTTGACTGCTGGGCATAGTGTATAAATAATGATATAATGATAAGCTACTAAACTTAGTGGCTGATATGTTTGAGTGTTTCTACATCTCTATGAAATATTTCAAAGTAAACTTTTGCTGATCAGATGTTTCCATTTTGATGTAAAAGGGAGATAAAGCAATAGTTTGAACAAAATCCAGTACCTGTGCAAAGTAAATAATCTGATTTCTACTGAAAGGATTCATTCAATATAATAAATGGGTTTCACTTATGGAATAATGAACTGAAATGTTCAAAGCTTTTTAGCTTTGCGAGTGGGAGCAAAAAGGCTTTGGGACTGTGCTGTAAGCCATTTTTTTAGTAACCTTCAGTGTTTGTCATGTTTTTAAGCTACATCTAGAGGTACTGTGCTCTCAAATCAGCAGAATTTCAGACTTGCAGCACAGGTTTCTCATGCTTCAGACTTGTCAAATCTAATATTTGGAGCCTTAATGCACAGGGAAGAATGGTTCAGTGGATCTCAGGATACAGCTAATACATTTTCATGTTCATTAAAAATGTTGTCTAGAACGTGTCATCTGTGCAGCTACAGCTTTTTGTATAGCTGCCATAAACTCTCTCTATATATAAATATATATATAAAAATATATCAACAGATTTTTTTGTTTTGAAAAGATGACAACTTTTGGTGATATTAAAATTTTGTAGGTCAAGTTTTAGATATACACAATATATTAAACTATTTGGCTTTAAAATATACAATACAGGTGGACTAAAATGTGCCTTGGAACCCCCAAGTCTCCTCTGAGCACTGAAGCCTTTTAGTTACTTTGATTACACACAAATAGGATTTCACTTTTCTTGCAGGTAGGCAATTCCATTTGTTATGATTTGTAGTTTGTATTTTAATTGTCAGGGAGTTGTTTGTTGCAGTTAGAAAGTGATATTCAGGGCTATGCACTGCATAGTTAAATACATGCTTGTCTATTCATAAATTGCAGTCAAAAATTGAGTAAAATTTCATCTGAATATTTTAACTAAGATTACTGCTAGAAATTTAGACTGTATCAGACGGCAGGTACTCAACATTCTGAAATAATTCAGCATATTTTACTGTAAATGGAAAATATCTCATATTAAATGTATGCAGTGTTTATTTTTGTTCCTAATAACTTACAAGGCTATTTTAAAGTAAACATAAGTAATCTTAAGTAATCCTTGAAAAATTGATGTAGCATTCCATTATATGAAAGCTTTCATTTGAGCTTAACTATGAACTCCCCGTTCATTAATAATGACCCTTTATTTAAGGAAGCTGTTGACAAGGAATTACTTCTAGAAGTTCAGACCTGTTAGGAATTGTTTCAATTTGTTTGCTTTCCTTGCAGTTATACCGCCAGAAATAATAAAATCAGGAGTCTATGTTGGAAGGGACCTCTAGAATATCTGGTCCAACCTTCTGTTGAAATCATGGCTGTAAAGTAGATTACACAGGGCCCAGTCAGTGGCCCTGAGTCCTGAATTTTCTCAGCAAGGGAGATTTCTACCATTTTGTTGGGTAATCTATTTCTGATGAATGCTTTCCTTGACTGTATCTTAGGACCTATAAGAAAATAAATTAAATATACCAAATAAAACTTAAAGAAATTGCCTGAGGATTTCTTGAGATTTGACCTGATAATTTCAGAAAAGACTAGTTCATGCAAGGCCCTAACTCTAATAGCTTCTGTGGTCTATAGTCATCCATAAGCAATTTGCTCAATGTATCTTGGTTCTAACTCAGTTCTACATTGGGAATTGAACTTGCAGGTACTAAGGGGAATAAAATTAACTTTCATATTTAGTAGCTTTTAATGCTTGCATTTCTTTGTCTGAAGCTGAAGTAGGTGAACTGGAGCTGTAGACTTTCTGCATTGTAGGGTGACTGCAGCTGGGCCTTCTTTTATTAGCACTTCCAATGTAGCAAAGGATTTTGAGGTCCTACTACCCCATTGTGAAGTGTTTGCAAATTCCTCCAGAGGAATAGGGAGATCAAAGAAGCCCATCTTGGTCCTTTAGTGACAGTTGTAGAGGAACAGTCAAAGAATTTAAACTGATTTATAAATTTGAGGCCACAAAGTAGTAGTTTAAGCCTGTTTGTTCTTTAGCATCACTATCTTGTGCCTAAAACTTTTTTGTTAATGTAATTGTGTCACTTTAGATTCCAACAGTGAATATCCTGGTTTTAGAGTTTCATTGGAGATCGTAAATATTTCTGAACAGTAGCTTCTTGATAAGCAATCTGTATTGCAGTATTTTGACAGCAATTGTGGTGGGTTGACCTTTTCTGGCTGCCAGGTGCCCACCAAGCTGCTGTATCACTTCCCCTGTGTAGGATGTAGGAAGATGAAAAGCTTGTGGGTCGAGATAAGGACAAGATCACTCACCAATTAGTCACAGGCAAAACAGACTTGGGGAAGATGAATATATTGCCAATTAATTGTAACAGGATAGTGAGAAAGAAAACAAAACTAAACCCACCTTTCCTGCATGTCCCACTTCTTTCCAGGCTGAGCTTCACTCCTGACTCTTCCACCTCCTTCTCCAAGGTGGCACAGGGAGTGGTGGTTGTGGTCAGCTCATAACGCTTCATCCCTGCTCCTTCCTCCTCATGCCCTTCCCATGCATGGGGTTCCACCCACAGGATACAGTTGTTAAAACTCCTCCATTGTGGGTCCTTCCCATGGGCTCAGTTCAATAACTGTTCCAGTGTGGGTCCCTTCCTGAAGGACTGCACCATGTGGAACAGACTGTTCCAGAGTGGGTCCCCCACAGGATCACAGGTCCTGCCAGAACGTCTGTTCCTGCGTGGGCTCCTCTCCACAGGCACAGCTCCTGCCATGAGCCTGTTCCTGTGGGGGCTCTCCACAGGCTGCAGCTTCCTACAGGGCATATCCACCTGCTCTGGTGTGGGGACCTTCATGGGTTTCAGGGTAGATATCTGCTCCACTGTTGTTGTCCCTGGGCTGCAAGGGAACAACTTGCCTCACCATGGTCTTCACCATGGGCTGCAGGAGAATATCTGCTCTGGTGCCTGGAGCACCTCCTCTCCCTCCTTCACTGACTCTGGTGTCTGCAGGGCTGTTTCTCTCACCTTTCACTTGTCTCAACTTCAGTGTTTGTATCCTTTCTTAAATGTTATTACATAGGTGCTGTATCACTGATGGGCTCAGCTTTGGGCAGTGGTGGGTCTACCTTGGAGCTGGCTCTGCCCAACATGGGGGCAGCTTCTTGCAGCTTCTCACAGAAGTCACCCCTGCAGCCTCCTGCTACCAAAACCTTGCCATGTAAATCTAATACAGGAAAAAATTACTTTCAGGAAGTGTTTAGTGCTCCATACCAACTTTGTAAAATATGAATGCATGTGGTTGGAAAGGACCTTTAGAGGTCCCTTCATGCCCCTGCAGTGAGCAGGGACTTCTTCAACTAGGTCAGGTTGCTCAGAGCCCTGTCCAAACTGACCTCAAATGTCTCTAGGGATGGGGCATCTACCACCCCTCTGGGCAACTTGTGCCAGTGTTTTACCACCCTCATAGTAAATTTCTTCCTTATATCCAGTCTAAATCTACCCTTCTTTAGTTTAAAACTGTTACCCCATGTCCTGTTGCAACAGGCTTTGCTAAAGAGACTGTCCCCATCTTTCCTGTCGTCCTCCTTTTTAAATATTGAAAGTCTGCAATAAGGTCTCCCCTCAGCCTTCTCTTCTCCAGGCTGAACAACCCCAACTCTCTCAGCCTGTCCTTGTAGGAGTAATTACTTCATAGGAGAGGTGCTCCAGACCTTGGATCACTGTCCCTCCTCTGGACCCGCTCCAACAGGTCCATGTCCTTCCTGTGCTGAGGACTCCAGAGCTGGACGCAGCCCTGCAGGTGGGGTCTCACCAGAGCGGAGCAGAGGGGCAGAATCCCCTCCCTCGCCCTGCTGGCTGCGCTGCTTTTGGTGCAGCCCAAGATACGGTTGGCCTGGTCTGCAAGTGCACATCGTCAGCTCATGTCCAGCCTTTCATCCACCAGTACCCCCCAGTCCTCTGCAGGGCTGTTCTCAATCCCTTCAGCCCACAGCATGTGTTGATACTGAAGGCTGCCCTGACTAATGTGCAGGACCCTGCACTTGGCCTTGTTGAACCTCATGAGGTTCTCACAGGCCCACCTCACCAGCTTGTCTGGGTCTTTCTGGATGACATCCTGTCCGTCTGGTGTCAGCTGCACTGCTCAGTGTCATCTGCAAACTTGCTGATGGTGCACTCGATCTCACTGTCGATGTCATTGATGAAGATATTAAACAGTACTGGGACCAGTACAGACCCCTGAGGGACACCACTCGTCACCAGTCTCCATCCGGATGTTGAGCCACTGACCACACTTCCAAGTGTAGCTTATGTTTATCAGCTCTTTTTACTGATTTTTTCCTAACTGAAATAGTTGTCTGCATACTTTAAGTGAATCCTCAAGTCTTCTCTGAAACTGTCCTTCAAATTTTAGATACTGTCCGAAATCCAGTGCAGTGCTATATGAAAGTGGACTGCTGAATGTACACAGCTTTTCCCCTGGCACGTGTGGCTGGGAGTATATGCCCTATGGAGCAGTGCTCATGAGAACTTTCACACCTCCTAGCTCTGCTAAGTCCACTTTTGTGTCCTTGAAGTGACAACAGGCACATTCTCCCTTTTTGTTTTCCTTTGTTAAGAATGGAATTTTGATACCTGTTTCCTTCAGCCCACTTTCCCTCTCAAGCACCTTCTGGGCTTGAAAGAGTACTGGTTGTACTGTTTTTTTGTCTTCCTTTATTTTTGTGGCTTACCACTTCTCCCTACTTGTCTTAATGGTGTAACGCCATAGTTGTCAACCCCAACTGGTTTTGGTAAACTTTAGTGATAATGGGGGTTGAGTGGTAGTTGGGAAGATCATGAGTGCCGATTCTGGTTTGGGACTGGATTTCTATGCTTATGTTCTTGGCATTTAATCCTGTCTGTGTTTTAGCGTAGGGTATATTGTATGGGTTGCTGTATTACTTCATAGATCTTCAAGGGAGGGTATGGCGATCAAGATATTTTTTCTTTTGGAGCTCTGGTTCATAGGATTGTATCTGAGATTGCTTCCAGCTTTGTTTTAATGGCTTTATGTACCTGGTGACAATTGTTGAAAACTGAATTGTTGAATGTGGGAAGCGCAGGTTTCTTTATACTATTTGAGTTCTCTGAGGGCAGATATGTCTGTGTTTTTGTTGACACCTGGTGGAGGCACTGACATGCTGTTAATTGTCCTAATGAGTTAATGACTGTGTAGTTTATGATCTGATACTTGTTTGCACCTGGAACAAAAAGTTGTTTCAGCAAAATATTCCATTTTGCTTGTTCAATTATGCTTAAAAATCCGATGAACTTAAAGGGTTTTTATTTTCTTGCAGTTCAACTTTGTGGGAAAACTTTTGGGCCCACGTGGCAATTCTCTAAAGCGCTTACAGGAAGAAACACTGACAAAAATGTCCATTTTGGGAAAAGGTTCTATGAGGGACAAGACAAAGGTAAGACCTGAGTATGCCAGTGGAGTGTTTGATACCTGGATAACTTTTTCCTAAAACCTTTGAGGAGGTGAACAAACCTAATGACAAAAATGGGGAGGCAAATAAAAAGCACATCTATCCCAATAGTGGTTAGAATCAGATGGAGTCTCTTTTCCCTAAGGAGTCTGTTCTCAGTGTGAGTATTTTGAGGCTACCATGAGCTGTAGTTAGCCTCTACCCCCAAACCACGGTCCTTGGGGGGATGTAAGGGGAGCATTACTGGTGACATATTCTAGATTGATCTTGTACAGCTTGTAATGAGAAATGCCCAAGCGAACATGGTAGTGTTTTCACTTTCGGAGGCACCAAACACTTTCACATAAAATAACACTTAATATAACTTAATGTTTCAAGACAAAGAAAAAAAATAGGTGAAAGGAGATAAAATACAGCTGGAAAAAATTTCACAGCTCTCAGGATGACTTATGTAGCTTAAACAATTGGCAAATTGCAATTGTTTCTATGACAAGTATTTGGTTATAGTGGATGTATCCATTACAAGAGCCAAAGCAGACAGCAGAAGAGGGACCTTCAGCTTGATATGTGTTTGTACTAATCAGTTTCACTCTTTACTGAAATAAATCTCTGGCAAAATTTGTAGCAGATAAGTGTCCATCAGTGAGATGTCACCTGTCTGATAAGCTGCATTTTTCAGTTGGAGCATTCCTGATGATACAAATTAAATACTGAACATATTTCTTGCCTGTAACATACTGTGTCTTATAGGCCTCCAGTGAAATCTTTCTGTGGTTATATAACTGTGTGCTTTAAAGACTGATAATGACATATAGGGAGTAGTGACTTAAAGGGCTGATTACGGACTTTCTTAAACTGTACTTTTCAGCACATTTCTCCAACAAAATGTAAATGTTGTGATTTATAGAGTATTTATCAAGAACTTGATCAGAGCCCATAAATGCCTTTTTTGTACAACTCAAAGTGAACTCTTTTAATCTTGAAAATATTTATTATGACTTACATACATGTAAGTTATATTTATAAAAATATAATAAAGGCTATGAATATATGAAATAGCTGTTTTGAATGAGAGCTGTTACATAATACAGAAAATGCAACTTTTAATCTCAAGTGCTAAACCATTAGCTGTGAAAAGCTACAAACTTGGAATATGACAGTTCAACTCAAAAAAGCCCAAGAATATAAACTAAATTTGCCATTAAGCCAGGATGACAGTAAGGCTCCAAATAGTGTTTTAAATGACATTCAGAGAACATTTTCAGTTCTTGTGGAACATGTCAAACTGACATTGTTCTGTTGCTGGATTACATGTTTCTGTATCAAAATATGATGTGTCGGGGGTAGGAAGGCCCCTGAGTTTTTCTAATGGCTCTGCACTATAAAAATTTTATTAAAAGCAGAAGCTCAAGCTGAAAAGTTCAGATTCTAACTTGGATTTCAGAATCCTGGGGAAGAGTCTTAAAGGTTTACATTTGAATAATTTGAACTTCTCATGTTTCCTTTGGTAATGATGTAATTATCACTTACATGCTAGTGTACCTGCTACAAACCAGTTTTCCTGAAGAAAAGTGGCAGTACGCTCCGCAGACTTCCCTGGCTGAGCCAAACTGCTAGATGCTTTAAGAGGACTTCAAAGACTTGTGGAAGAAAGCTGATAGGAAAGGTTGACAAAATAGTGCAAAGAACATAATTACCTTCTGTGAGTTTTCCAGGGAAAGATATAAAATAGGAAACACAGGATTCCGTCTCACTTTAATTTAAATAAGAGACCTGGGTTTAAAAAGAGCACATTCAGGAAAGTGTTTTCACTGTATCTTTAAGAACTCATTGAACTCTGGAACTCACTGACTGTGAGTTCTAGAATCAATCTAGCATTTCTATTTCCATTTCTTTTGTCAACATCTGGAGAACTATTTCATGCTTTTACTTGTTATATGCAATATCTAAATTCAGTAATTCTCTTCCATTGGCATGGTTTTTTTTTCAAGCTGTGCTGTCACTTCATCACTGGCTTTTCATGAGTCATTGCTCGGTGCAGAGACCTTCTGCTAGGCTATTCAGGCTTTCATATGTCTATGGGAGAGTGAAAAAGTAAAAGGACTCATTTCAGAATTTCCTTATTACGTGACAAAATTGCTTTTATATTGCAAACCTGAAGAAATGTGTTCCATGCCAACAAGTTATTCTCCTGTTATCAACAGTTTGAGACTAATACAGGCCTTTTAACTAGAATATTCTGAATGGTATATAAAATCTGACAGACGCCGAATTTCATTTAAGGTAACATTAAAAAGAGGTATTGGGTGGTACCTAAAAAAACATTACAACCTAAATCAAAGATGGTGTAGTAAAAATGAAGATGGACTGTACTGTGGCCGTATATTTTGATAAATACTGCTACTCAACTACTGATTTAAACCATAGAGTTCTAGGGCTGGTGGCTGGTTCTTGATATCTTGGTAAATAGGGTGGAAAGCAACAGGGTCTATAGGAACAACAGAATACAGGGCAAAATACATTAACTCTCTTTAGGTGTATTGCCAGATGCCTTGTGCGTCATAATGCATCATAATCTGTGCTATACTCTGCTTTGTTCAGGACCACGAAGGGATGAAATACAAGAGCACAAGGTACAAGGCAAATAGTGAGCTTTCTCATAAGGTTCCCAGGGTGCGGTACTGCAGGGATGTCTGTACTGAGAACAAGCTAGATCAGCTTGTCCAAGCCATGAACCATTTGGTTTGATAGTTTTTGTGTGAGTAGATGGTGATTTGAAGGATACTTTTTTACAAAAACTATAGGAAGTGGCCACCTTTCTGTCTTAGCTCCCTTGTTCCATATCTGCTTTACTTTCATCCTTTCATCAGCGCTCAAATCTCCATTGCAGTCAACAAAAATTCATTGATTTGGCCAACTGTGCAGCATCCACATGGACCAGGCAAGCCTAGCCAATGCATGTACTGTCAAGTAATGGAAGGCAGAGGGTTTTGTAGGAGCTAAAAATGCTGTCAGTGAAGGATATTGGTATGGGAGCAAGCTGTGCCTTTTGTGTTGGTCATCATGGGGAACAGAAAAAGCCTGAAACACTTAATGTGTGCCCAGTGTTGGGATATGTAGGCCCCAGTGGATGAGCTCTTTCCCATTCATGTGCTGCTAGAAGAGCTGTGGAAAATAGTGTTGTGTGTGGTGCCAGAATTAGAAAAAAATATTTTAATCAAAATGAACTTTGCAAGTGAAGCAAGAAAGTATAAAATAAAACCTTCCTTATGGGAGTGATTTTTAGAACAACCTGCATTGAAATATCTTGTATGTTTTGTTAAAATTGCTGGTTGGAATCCATTTTCACCAGGCACTGCACATGAAATTGTCACGTTTCTATTGCTGCTATTACCAGGCACACTGATAACCACAGAAATTAATTTTGTTAACTCTCTGCATATCTAACTGCACAGTGATTTTTTTTCCCTTTAAAAAAGGGGACATGGAATGCTTGATAGCATGTGTGTACTAAAAAACCAAAGTATATGGGGAGCTCCACTGATGGAAACATCTAGCTTCTGGTGCTAGATGATGGCTCCTATGTCTTGAATAACTGTGCTTAAATACTCAAGTGAGAAACAGTTGCTATTGAAACAAAATGTTTCAGCTGTTTAATGTTTACATTAGTTGACTTCCTATTCCTAAAATGTGTTGTTTGTGTCAGCAAGATAATGGTTTTGCTGATGCTCTAATCCTGCTGACTCTGGCCTCTTAATATTCTTGCTGTGGGTGCTTCAACAGTTAACTAGATTCTGTTGATTTTTTTAAACATCCCCATAGTCAAACATGAAGTCTGACAGGAATGTTGTTTGAGAAGCAGAAGCAGGTTGTCATTTATAAACCTCAGCCCATAATTAAGGGGTGTGCATGAGGGGAGCTTTCAGCTATCATCAAAACTATATAATTTTAGTAATCTAAAGGATGAAGTACTTACCTGGTGCTCACTACAGTAAGTAGCGGGGAGGATTCTTAGGGCTTTATTTTTTAGATAGCAGAACCGCTAAGAATTTGATAAAATGTTATCTGATAATACAATGACATTATTTTTAATGGTGGCTTAGACTCTTGGGAAGTACCAGCCAAACACACATGGCGGGGAAGAGTCGAAGACTTAAATGTCCTTTAGGTCTACACATTTTGCATGTGATTGCGAGTATTCCAGAGAATTGAACTGTTCCACTACACTGAAATCATAGTTTTTCAGTCACGTTGAAGTGGGTTAGGTGAAGCAGAATAAAAGACAAACTGTGCTGAAATAGCTAGTGAACTCTCTTTCTCTAATGTCCTCCTCCTTTGTCTCATATGCTGAACTGTTGGTTTCATGTCCAAGTAGCACAGTTTTGTGAAGGATGTACTCACGGGGTAGAAATCTCAGTGAGAACAGAAAATAAGTAGTATCTGAGCTGTGCAATAACACTAAGAAGAGATTGGAATAATATTGGTTAAAAGAATCTTGCTTTTCTAGAATATTAGATCAAACCTGTTTCTAAAGACTATTTTTGAGAAAAGAGGCTCCAAGTTCACTTACATTTCTCAGTGTCTGTGTGAAACTGCACTTGGGAGAACTGCTGGGAATATTCTCTTGTGCTACAGTTTCTGTATGTGAGCAGAAGCTGATGGGTCCTGTTTTGTCTATTACTAGTCACTTATCAGTTTGCTTATCAACGCTCTGATATATAGCAACATGATTGGTTTGAAGTGTATGAGAAGTGTGTAATTTTATACTTTTAGTTGTTGATATATGAACATAAATAGTATGTACAAATGCCTCAAGCAACTTTAACACTTGCATTATAAGATGTTGAAAAGTGGAAAAGCCCCAACTTAACGCACAACTTTCTTGTGTCCTAGGAGGAAGAGTTGAGAAAAAGTGGAGAGGCAAAGTATTTCCACCTAAATGATGACCTGCATGTCTTAATTGAAGTATTTGCTCCACCAGCAGAAGCATATGCCAGAATGGGACATGCATTGGAAGAAATAAAGAAGTTCCTAATCCCTGTTAGTATTTCAATTTTTTTCATAAGAATTCTGGTAGTCTTGAGTGAGAAATTTTCTCTAGAACTAACCGATATTGGTCAGGTTGTGTTGCTTCATTCCCTTCACTTGTTAGAAGTGATGTTTACAAATACTTGTCATTCTGATATAGGCAGTTACAGGGTGAATGCCCAACTGTCCACATACACTCTCACCTCATGATATGACCTATAGTGAAAAGGCAACTTATTCTTGCTTAGCTGGTAATATGCAAAGTATTTACATTTACAAATAATTGTAAAAATCTGTAAAATATGGGAAAATATCTTTAAGGTAGGGCTTTGTGTTCTTGGTATACCTGAAGCATCGGTATCGGGTTCTATTTCACTAAGAATAAATACATTTGAAGTTGTAGTATTGCTCTGACACATAATCCTGGTTTAGTGTTCAGTGCTGAGAATCAATAGTTTTATCTTGTAGCTTTATTTTTTCTTACAAATGTAGTGATACATGGGTTATACCTGTCTTCTGGTGTATTCTTCAACTTGTGATGTATGGATATATCAAATGAGATGCAATTTGCAGTATAAGTTTGTACTCCAGGCTTGGGATATGTGTAGACATTGATCTTGCGGGGTTTCCAATGTCTTTTTACAGAAGACTGCTTCTCATGTAAGGTTCAACCTCGACTGTTTTGCAATATTAAACTGCTTGGAACAGTCCAAGCTCTTTTAAGAAGCTGGGGCATGTGAGATGGTCTTATGGTGTGTGAGGTTCCTAGTGGTCTTAGCTCTTCAGTGAATGTTCTATTTGGTTATCAAATGACTGAATATCGAAAGCAAAGCACCTTCAAGGTGCATTGATTTCTGTTTGTTTTTACTTCTAAAAACATTAGCCAAGTGTTGCTCTGGATTAGTGTCAGATCTTGGACATGTGGAAGACCTAACTAGGGAAACTTCACTAAGGTGTGTGTGAGTGACAGCAGCACATAAAAGTCTGAGAGTATAGTGAGTGTAGCTGTGGTCAGGACCAGTTGGAGATGCCCATTGTATGGCCCCTACAGCCTGTTGGGAGTAGAAATGGCAGCTGTACTTCAGGGTGAAGCCGCTGATGACCTGACAATACTAGTGTATGCAGCTGGGGTTTGTACTTTGTGCTAACTCTAGTCTAGGTCCATAAAACTAAGTCCCCAGCTGCCGGAGTGCATTGTGTGTTCCTTGAGTTTCTTCTGGCTTGGTTTTGTCTGAATAAAAACTAGTTCATATGCCCCAACACTACTCCATGACATGAACCAAGGCATGGTAAGTAATGATCAGCAGGAGGCATTCTGCTGTGAAATGTGCAAATGTGGATGCACCTTAAGACAATTAACTCCCTGCCCCCCTCCCCCCAAATGTCCTGGGCATGATGTTCTGTTATAAAGCAAGCACCACATTGTAACTGTCTGCAGGTGCCAAACGGCTTTTGCTTTGATGTATATGAAGAGGTAAATAAAATTATTTATGTTCGAACATCCTAACTGATTAGGTAGGGTATACTCAACAGAACATTTGTAGGAACGCTGGGCTGTCATAATGTCAAAGGTTACTGTATTTACATGATTCATGATTTGATCATGTGAAGAGATAAGGGAGAAGTAAGGTCTTGGCTGTTCTAGTGAACAAACAGCTGTTTTCTTAGATAAAATATGCTTAATTTGATAAGTGCTTTTTGCGTGCACTAGATGTAAGGATATATCTGATTCCTCTGTCCCCTTCGTCAGATCTTATTTTTCTTCATTGAGCTTGATTCACCTAATGTCATAATAAATGAAGTAAGTTTATCAAAACCTAGTCATTACTCTGCCACTGTTAAGCCAGTGAAATTATAGGCTGATAATGAGCAATTCCATTCCTTGGTTGTAAATTTTTGTCTCAGTTTTTGTTCATTGCATCTTTATTGTACTGAGCTGAACTGGTGCTGCATAATCTTTTCTGAACTATGGGATCAAGCCAACACCACCTTAATTTCCCTTTGGCTTTTCAAATGTAATCTTATCAGAATAGCTCTAAATGCCTTAATCATTTCCGACCCCCTGCCCCCCACCTTGCAGCAGCCACTCCAGGAAGGAATAAGGAGCAGCTTTGTCCTCTGCAATACAACCATTTGGTTAACTGCTGCCAAATGCAACTTGGTTTTTCATATTCTGTAAAGTCTGTTTTGGCTTTCTTAGCAAATTATCAATTTTATCTCAAGTAAGAAGTCCTGGTATCAGGATATATGATTGTGATGTTAATTTGTGTTCTCACAGAGTAAGCTAACTGTACCTTCCAACAACTTTAGATGCTGATCCTAACTTACGTATATGGTTATTGTTCAGTTTTCAGATCAGACCTGAATATACAATCACAATTGGTGCTAGAATGTAGAGTATAAAATACCTTTTAGTAGCTGACCATAGCAAAAATGCCTTAGTTTCTCTTTTCAGATCTTTTTAGATCTGTGAGCAAGCACCTTTGCATTGAAGTTCAGCCTCAAACAGCTGCAGTGGCGTACTCTCCTTTAAATTATTGATATAAGTCAAACCAAGACACAAAACCTTCTGACTCAAATATTTTTTTGGGCCCTGCTTGTCATGTTGCCTTTGACCCTCCCAGCCTTCTGCAGGTAGAACCATGGCTTCTGACTTCAAGTATATTCTTTTGTCCTCCTTTAAATTAGCCAGTCCCTTTGTTCTGGCCAGACCCTCTGGTCAGCAGTCTGTTCGACTGTTAGATCGGTGGGTGTTTTGCTTGATATTTGTCCCAGAACTACTTCTGTCATTTGAGACACAAAGCCAGGTACTTCTACCCTCACCTCCCCCTGGGTCCTGTGTTACACCATCATCACTCCAGTTTTGCCCAATAGGATTTTTCTTAGTCTATCTTGCTTAATTTTTGAGTAGTAGCAGTCATTCTTCTTTTAATAGCTACGGCATTAATTATGCTTTGCTGTAACCTGAGTTACTTGTTTTCCTTGTCTTTAAAGCAAAGTATAGAAATATCTTTGAGAGAACAACCTGTAGCCGTCAATTTACAATGTGAGCAGAATTTGCAAGCTCTTCCTATAGTCTCCCTTGCCTCCTGCATGTTCAGTTTGTAACATGTGGGGATGAAATAGCATTTAATAGTATTTGGAAGAGCCATTAGGCCTTGGAAACTCACACGCTTCTCTTCAAGCAAGCTGGCAAATAACTCTAAGGTGTATGTGCAAAGGTAGCTGGAAACCTGATAACTCTTGCTCACTGCCAGGATAAAGAACTGCTTTGGTGTTTTGCAAAAATTAACAGGGTTTTGCAGGGATCTGTCCTAACACTAAATAAAAAAAAATTTTTTAACTAATAGTTTGAATGATAAATTGGAAGAAGTTCTTAAGTTGCAGCAGCTCTCCTTGGAGTCATCTGTCAGTGTGTTGATCAGGGCTGGGTGAAAATTGCAGATCACATCTAAGAGAATGTTGCTTAGTTGGGTCATGTAAGTAAATCTATGTAGGGATAAAATTTCTTGTCTATCTTGATGCAGTCATTCCTACAGATGAAAACATCCTCCATGTTCAGAGAAGACTGTACTCGGAGTCAGGATGGGCAGTACTCATAAAATGAGAGTATATCTGTACACGTGAAATTAATCAGCCGGATTTGACTGAAATTCGAGTGTTGCCACTGACTAAACTGTGCAGGGGAGGAGTGCAGTCTAAAGGGTTTCTGTGTCCATCTTGTGTTCTAGGTGAGGAAGAGATTGTTGTCTCCTCAATTTCACTTGAAGTGTGCTGGTTACCAGCAGCAGGTATTCATAAATTGACTTTCTGTTACTTTTAATTGAAGAATCCATTTCAGAGTGCTTCCTTGTACTGCCCCTTCTTTGTTTTTCCTCCTGCCTCTGGCATATGTGATAAGGCTCATATTTTCTGTCCTGCGCCTTTGTGCAGTAGAGGCCTTGTCTATGATTTGGGCTGCTGGTATGTCTAGTAGTATGCCGCAGGAAAATGAGAAATCATTAAGGATGTAGCATGTGCAGTGGCAACCTAAGCATGTCTAAGAAATTAAATTATACTAATATCAAATGATGATCAAAAGTGTTTTTCTAGGAGCACAATTCTGAGGCTGTCATCTTGTGGAGAAGTTATGTCAGAGATGCCCTTTATATGCTATGTCTGAACTTCTAAGACCAAAGTATTTTTTGTGGTACAGTTCTAACAATTCATTAGCATTTTGTTTCAGGACTGAACTTGTTTGTTCCTTACATGCCTTGCATAGAATTTTCCTGTTGTAGCCAATTCTGGTCCAGCAACAAAGCACAAATATGAAGTGGGTTTCTGTACAATAGTTGGCCAGAACAGTATGCAACTGTCTGTTTTCTATTCTACTCCCTGCGATGGTTTGGCTGTGTATTGGGTCCAAGCTGTTCTTAATGAAATCTGTATCTCGAAAGCTCCAATTATGCGGTTTGAAACAGTTGAATCAGTCTTCCGGACTTTTCTCTTAATCTTGTTTGCTGGTTGATTTCTGCTGCTCAGTAGAGGATGATCTCAGATGAGCCGTTGTGAGTTAAATTTCAGAGCCTATTCAAGACAAATTGGACAAAATGCCTTTATAGCGTGACTTTTTTTAAATGCTAACTATCTTAAGAAATGGCATGTGAAGGAAAACTTTCTTATTTCTGCTTGTGGAAGCCTAGGGGAGAAGCAGAATGTTTCAAGGATAATTGGGTTCTTTGAATTCATAGAAGTGTTAACCTCCTTTCAGTGCAGAGTTATGTTTCAGAGTTGTCTGCTGCAAGGCTACTTGACAGTCTTTTGGTACCTGCCTAGTGCATAAATGCAATAAACTCAGGTTTCCAATAAGATGTACATCCTTTGTTTTGTAATTGAACTGTAAAATGGTCAGTATTTGAACAAACCTCCTTTCTTTGAAATGGGAGGATTTGCAGATAAGAGCTATTATAAAAGAAGTATTACCTTAGAGCACCTATGTATTTTGACACTTAGTTTGTATGTATACACATTGAGTAAAATTTATTTTTCTGATTCACCTTTACAGATGCATTTTTTGGCTTACTTTAAGTGGAGGAAAAATGACAGAAAAATATGTGGAGCTCAAGAGTTCTTGGCTGTACAGATTTTATTCCTGTGTGATGTGCTAGTTTTGGAGGTTGGCTACAGGCCCCTGAACACTCTTGTGTATTTTAGAAGTACCATATTTATTCCATATAAGTAACTTCAGCTTTCTTTTGGCAAACCTTGGGAGAGGATTTGTGCACAATAAGGAACATCCCACGTGTCTTCAGCTTGTTTACCATTGCATATTCTAGAACTGAAATATTTGAAGCTCTTTTTGAGATAATAGTACATCTGTATTGAGTGAATTTCCTTATATATTTTCTTTAAATCCTAATTCTAAAAGTGTAGATGTCTAATCTATTTCTTCATCAGGGGCTGTTCTCAACAGTGTGTTCATTCTTTACTGCTTTGCGACACCAGGCAATGGGATTTCATGTGCTTTTAACACGCTATCATTCTACAGCTGGAGCTACAAACCAGATCTCGGCTCAGAATGTGGGACCTTGATTTTGTTGTTGTTTTTCCCTCTACAGCATTCTAACATTGGCATTTTAAGTGGTAATGCTGCATGGAGATAATATCCAATGGGAAAGAAAATTCCTGAGCAAAAATTAATATGTAGAACTCCTTTAGAAATTTTCAACTGAATAATATGCCTATAGTATTCTGCATAGTAAACTTTTTCAGTGGGCTGTTCCACTTTTTAAGAGGAAACTTCCAGGATCAGTGTTTGCTGGTACTAACTTGGTGGTTGAAGAGTTTGGTTTTTCTTCTCACTCTGCCCCCCTGTTTTAGGACTACAACGATGAAATCAGACAGGCACAGCTTCAAGAATTGACATATCTAAATGGTGGTTCAGAAAATGCAGAAGTTCCAGTAGTTCGTGGAAAACCATCTATTCGAGCAAGAGGAGTACCAGTTCCTGCTTTGGCCAGGTAAGTATCTCAGCTGCAGCGGAATTTCATTTGAATGTACATATATTAAGCTTCTCCTTTCAAACACCTCCCCCCACCCCAGAATACAACAGTAAAGCTGATGAAGGACTCCCAAAATATGAGCAAAAGAAACAATCTTGATTTGTTAAAGACGGTTTAATTAGTTTAGACTGAATTAACAATAGTACCGAAATTTGTGTTATGAAACTTGAATGATACCTATGTTAAACAATGTACATCATAGAAGATGCTCGATCTTACTGTGTGAGCACCTGCTTGACTTCTAACTTTCATTTGCTCCTTAGGTGCATGTAGGGTCTGTGTATCGGCCCTGTAGAGCTTGTGGCTTTGAAAAACCGGTACATCTGTCTTGCCTTGATGGACATATGAATTCCAGAGTGATTTCTCTAACTTATGGAATACACCTATTCCCTTTTTACAGAATTACAAAGTTTTTGTAGTCATGATAAGATGTTATAGCAGTGCTTTGGAGGTAGAATTTGGATTCAGTCTCATCTGACTCAATCTGATGTCTGATTACTTCAATAAAAAGTGGCTTTTGTTTGATTCAGGAGTAGGCAAGTCTACTGCTGCTTTTGCTTTATTTTTCTTTGACACAGGAAATGTTTTATATTAGCTCTAGCGTCCCCTATCCTCCTTGCAGTACTGAGATGACAGCTTCAACTCCTTTGAATCCTGAAGTGTGAAAACAAAATAAAGTGCATAACTGTTTCTATTACAGCATGGAGACATCGCGGCTGCAGCAGCTAAGTGTAATTTTCTACAGTGAACTATTTTCCTTCGCTTGTGGCTATGGTGCTTATTAATGCAAGCTGGAAACTTATATTTCAGCTTTTAAAAATATTTTCAGAACAATATTCTGAAGTGTTTTAACTCAGATGAAGTATGTTAGAAGAAAAAGCACTGAGGAACATACATTCTGTAATAATGATGATTGCAAACACAATGCAGAATGAATCTTAATTTAGAATTTACAATTACTGTTGGTTGTGTCCTGTAAGAATATAATTAATTTCTCTAAATCAACAATTTTTTGTTCTTATATTGTGTAATATATCTAGTCTGCTTCTTTTCTTGATTTTAATGTTGTTCAGAGTAGTGGTAATTACATAGCAAGGTTCACATGCTTCAGTACTATAATCAGCCCTACAAAAGTGCCTGCAAATTAGAGATCTCATTTGTTTTTGGAGATTGGTTTTCTGTTAATCCTTTCCCATAGGTGGCTGTAACAGCTCTGCTACAGATGCTCAGTACAGAGACGCTCACAGTTCTATTTCATGTTCACTTCATGTTTACTTCATATGTCCTTAAGCTACAGTTTGCGATACAGAAGTTATTGTTTGGTCTGATCTTATCAAGTTTGATACCTAATTTCCACTACTAGTTTCTAGAACATGCATGCATAATTAACTTTTCATAGTCCTGAATTTCTAACATTACTAGTTCCATCCTCTGGATTTTTGTGAATTATTTTTCAAACCTGCATTTTATACAGACATACACGCTGTTCAGTAGCTCAGTCCTTTGTAGTTCATCCTGTTGGCCTACAACTATTGAAGTGTCTTCAGGGTAGATGTAAATGCTATTAGCATTTTATTTGGAGATGACAGCTGAAAATTGTACTTGTCGTCACCTTTTTTATATATGTTCTAAAGAGAACTGAAAGGTGGTTTGCTTGTTTGACTTGTCCTTACTTTAAAGCTTGTCTTAAACTCCAAGATTTTTTCCCTTCAAATTGAAGTGCTCTGTTAGCATAAGACTTCTTGAGAGAAATTTAATGCCATTGCTACTGAGATACCATTGAGTCAAAGATCTCAACTTCAGTTGCAATGCTCTGATTCTTTTCTAGCACAAAGTGGTTTCAGTGAGTAATACTTACACTGAAGTAAAGCTTTGTTAAAGGCTTTGTCTCAGTGTTAAAGTTTGAATAGCAAGTGTCCCTGAGGTCCAGGAGAGGTTGAAACAAGCCTTCTCAGGCTTTGCAAAATGAAGTCTAAAACCTCAATCCCAGTCTCTGTAGTCTATAGCATATTTTTAAGATGCCAGCCTTGACACATGAAACATCCTGTGAGGATGCAGTAATTGTGTGTTTAAGTTCGCAATTTTTTTAAGCCTTTATTCCTGAATAGTTTCACTTAAACCCCAAACCCTAATTTATGCTTTTTTTACTCCTTATCAGACATGTTGAAATTGGAGATAATGCATCTTGTCAAGTACCTTCTTTTAAGACTTGCTATGTGTATGTTTAGCTCCATACCAAAATTTTTCTTTGTAGAAAACAATACATTTGTTGTGCTGGCACACAAAATTCTACCTTGTGCACAGCTGTTCCTGTATATGGTAAGTAATTTCCTAATGGTTGTGGTTTAAGTTTTTTATCTGCTTTTTCTGGCTTGTTCTGGACTTTCTTGACTGAATTTTTTGACTGTAGAGCCAAGTATGATTTTTGGGAGTGAGTGGATGGAATTTGCTGTAGAAGGGTTGTATGTGTTTTGAGCTTTACTTTTAGGAATGTGCTTTTCTTATCATTGCAGCATATAGCTGCTTCCTTCTGCCCTCCTTCCACTGCATTTTTTTTCCTTCATCTTAATACTGTTACAGATGACCTTCAGATGTAATTACAGCACTTCTATTTTCTGTGATGTTTATGCTGAGCATTTAACGTCTTTAGTACCTGCCTCTTGTGCAACAACAGAAGGGACATGAGAATCTTTCCCTGTGAAAGTCTGGGTTTCATTCCTTTGTTTTTATTGTAAACTGATATTGTCCTTAAATGTGTTTTTGAGGTGACTGCATAAAATTGTGTTAGCAAGCTTAGAGAATCCATGATGTTTAATGTGATGCTGTTATAGTGAGTAGCTAGATGATGTACCTCTTTTGGAATCAGTGTTTCTTTAATACAGTTGAATTCCCATCCTGAATCAGTGCAATATAATTGATAATACTCCTGAAATGTGAATTAAAAGACTGCAAATAAACATGTGCTAACATACATATTAACGTACACCTCTAAGGACATTTTGCAAATATAAAACTAGCATTTCCTCTCTAAAACTTCATATTTATATTAACAATAAATAACAAGGTTTAAGGATCACTCAATTCTGACTCAAACTAACATATATTGGAAAAATCAAATTCTAGGGGACGATAATGGTCTAAGAATATGTATAGATCTTCCTTGCTACATTGGGATGTGGAAACAATTCATGTCACATAGCTAGAAATCACTGTTAGAATCAGAGAATGGTGTGGGTTGGAAGGGATCTTTAAAGATCATCCACTCAATGCCCATGCCATGGGGAGAAACTTATTCCCCTAGATGAGGCTGCTCAAAGCTCCATCCAACCTGACCTTGAACACTTCCAAAGATGGAAGTCCAGTTCTGGGCTCCTCAGTTCAAGAAAGGCAGGGAGCTACTGGAGAGACTCCAGCAGAGCTACAAAGATGATCAGGGGACCGGAGCACCTCTCTTTTATATGGAAAGGCTGAGAGGCCTGGGTTTGTTCAGCCTGGAGAAGGGAAGACTGAGGGGGGATCTCATCAATGCTTATAAATATCTGAAGGGTGGGTGACAGGAGGACAGGACAAGGGTCAATGGGCACAAGTTGGAACACAGGAAATCGCACCTGAATATGAGGAAAAACCTCTTTCCTGTGTGGGTGCCAGAGCAGTGTCACAGGCTGCCCAGGGAGGCTGTGGAGTCCCTTCCCTGGAGACATTCAAACCTACCTGGACATGTTCCTGTGTCCCTGTTCAAGCAGGGGGTTGGACGAGATGATCTCCAGAGGTCCCTTCCAACCCCTACCATTCTGTCATTCTATGGGGCATCCACAGCTTCTCTGGGCAACCTGTTCCAGTATCTCACCACCCTCATCGTAAAGAATTTCTTCCTTATGTACAACCTAAATCTCTACCCTTGATTTCACTTAAAAACCATTTCCCCTTGTCCTGTGACTACAAGCCCTGGTAAAATGTCTCTTCGTCTTTCTTGTCAGCAACCCCCCTTAAGTATTGAAAGGCCAGGGAGAGCTGGGGTTCCCTCATAAGACTGAGAGGAATTGTGTTTGAAAACAGATATTTTGGTTAAACTGAGGGATGAAAAATTAATTTCCCCAAAAGCCAACATGTAGGAATAGTCCTATTAAAGAAATAGCAAAATTCTGGTTTATGCTTGCAGGGGATTGTGGGTTTTTTACTTTCTCTATTAATTATTTTTATTCATATATGAGTGTGTGCATGGCTGGGATCCTAATGGATGAATGACTGGCACTCTTTCCAGGGACAAATAAAACTGTTCAGAAGTTGTAGGTGAGTCTTATGTGTCATAAGTAATATAAGGTGATGTGGATCACTGCTGTAATGTGTTCGCAACTTCGCATTGTTCTTTGTTAGTCACCAGATCAAACTTAAGTCATTCCTGTCGTGTCTGGAATCAACTTGGGGTTTTTTTAAAGAATAAATTTTTTGTTGTGAACATGTAGGTAAGGCATTACAAAAGATTCTGTAGCACAAAAATATTTGGCAAATCATAGAATGTCCTCAGTTGAAGGGACCCACAAGGATCATCAAGTCCAACTCCTGTCCCTGCACAGGACAGCCCCAAATTCACACCATGTCTCTGAGGGCCGTGTCCAAGTGCTTCCTGAATATCGCCAGGCTGGTGCCGTGATGCCTCCCTGGGGAGCCTGTTCCAGGGCTCCACCACCCTCTGGGGGAAGAACCTTTTCCAATACCCAACCTCACCGTCCCCTGGCACATCTCCCTGCCATTCCCTCAGGTCCTGTCATTGGTCACCAGAGAGAAGAGATCAGTGCCTGTCCCTCCTCCTCCCCTTGGGAGGAAGCTGCAGACCACGATGAGGTCTGCCCTCAGCCTCCTTTTCTCCAGGCTGAACAAACCAAGTGCCTTTAGCCGCTCCTCCTATGGCTTCCCCTCTAAACCCTTCACCAAGTTCATGGCCCTCCCCTGGACACTCTCTGGTAGCTTTGTACCCTTAACGTCCTGTGGCGCCCAAACCTGCCCACAGCACTCGAGGTGAGGCCGCCCCAGCGCGGAGCAGAGCGGGACAATCCCCTCCCTCGCCCGGCTGCAGCGCAGGGCTCGATGCCCCCCAGGGCACGGCCGGCCCTCTTGGCTGTCAGGGCGCACTGGTGGCTCATGTTCAACTTCCATTGACCAGAACCCCCAGGTCCCTCTGCAGAGCTGCTCTCCAGCCTCTCGTTCCCCCGCCTGTCTGTACAGCCAGGGCTGACGTGCCCCAGGTGCAAAATCTGGCACTTGCCCTGGTTAAACTCCATACGGCTGGTGATGGCCCAGCTCTCCAGTCTGTCCAGAATCAAAACCTGAAACTGGCAAAAAAAAGCCTGAACTAGCAAAGCCAGTTCATGATCCAGGACAAAAGCAGGTATTTTGTTCAGGGCGTTCTGTTTCTTTAGTCTTGGGGTAAATCTCCCATTTTTCACAATAAAGCATGATTGTACATATTACTGTTTTCAAATAAAAATGTAAACCAAAACTTGCTTAAGAGTAACTTCACTGGTGACTCATTAAAAAAAATGAAAAGGCAGGAATCCTAGCTCTGAGGGCTATCTGAGTTATTGAACATCCCTGCAGATATATGGAACTATGAATGTTAAAACTAAATAATTCCAGATATTTTCTCACTGAATAATATAGTGTTAGGGAAGTGGTCCTAAATTTCAAAAGTGATTTATTTTAAAATATTCTTATATTTACTTCCCTTCTGGAGGGGGGATTTTGAAAAGGAGCGTCGCGTCACAAAAACTCCTTTAGTTTTTGTTCTTTCACTAAAAGTGAAAGCAAGCTGTGAACTGACCCTAGCTGTGATTTCATAATCGTCATTTACTGAGTCAGTCATCCAGTGAAAGGAGAAACTTGAAATAAAAATCAGTATAATACTAGAGAGAAGGAAGCGGTAAATGAAAATATAAGAAATTAGACCTACTCTTTAGGGAAGCCAGAAGGGAGTATCGGCCAGACACTATGCCTTCTATGGTTAAGGGCAGTACTTTAGTTTGCTGCAAGCAAATCCTAGAAACCCTCTGGGACTCTACTATAAAGTAGATATAGCAAAAATTATTGCTAATAAAGGCCAAAAAGGGGAAGCTTTTAAGTAGTTTTCTATGGATGTATTTAAGTTGTATAAACTGGTAAAATACTGTTTTAGTGGCAAAGACGAGATAGTACCTGTGAAATGTTTTGAGTCCAGCTTAGTGTAATGCGGTTCTGAGTGTTACTAGATTCTTTAGAATGTTTTCTGCACATTAAACTCTCTATTCAGACAGCGGGTGATTAATCAGTTACCCAGTGCAGTGCTTAAGTAATGTTTGACATGTACAGTGTAAAGGTACACTTTTCAGGATTTTATACATCAAAATTATCTTCTATAATTACTATACTGCATTTACAAGTCACACCAGCACGTTCTAACACTTTTGTGAAAGGCCTGTTCTCCCATTCTTTAAAGTATTTATGATAACTTTATAGAAATTAAGTGATTCACTTTTTTTTTTTTCCTCATACTACATTGCAAGCATAGATAATGAAACTCTTGTGGGGGGAAGATTGTTTCCAGCAAAAATAGTTTTCATGACACTATTTTCAAAGGATGCTGTGACATGAGTTAAATTAGATTATTTCTTCCCACTATTCTGGTGTACTGTTCAGTGTGTAGTGAAAACAGAAGATTTTGAATGAGTTACTGGGATTGGCTTTATTTAATCTCTAGTCCATGGTACCCAGATTGAAAAACACCTTTTTTCACTGCAGAACCTACAAGTTAATTAATTCTACACCCATAGGTACGTATTCTTAATTTAACTACCTAAATTACCTGTGCTTTTAGTGGGGATGGGTTAACTTCGTTCACTGGATTCATTGCTCCCAGATTAATAAAATCAGGAAAAAACAAAGCCAAATTTATGACAAAGGTGAAATGGAGAAGTATTCCAAATTTTCTCACATGTCAATAGTAATCTGTTTCAGGGCAGGAAAATGTTTCTTTGAGAGCAGGACTCAGTGGTCTCAAGTACATATAGATGAGCACTTTGATTTTAAAACACGTCTGGAGGTGAAGATAGTAGCACCTGGCTGGAAGATAGGATTTACTGAGTATGTTTAAGTACTGTCTATTTAACTACCACAGTCTGTTTAATATAAAATACAGTTAATAGGTACTTAAGGAGCAGGGTTTTCCTCATCTGAGGAACTCTGAGATACTGATGTAAGAGTAGAGTTTTTTTTACAAATGTTGGAAAAAGAAAACCAGACACCACTGTATCCTGCAATGGTTCAGTACTCATGTATTCGCAGTATCATAAAGGAGCTTTTTATTTCAGGTGTCCTGAAAATAATACACATTAACTCTGTTTCAAAGTACTTACACAATCAAAGTATACAAAAAGTTTGAAGACAGATATATGGGGGGGTTCAGTGCCCATTTGTGTGCACCATTAGCCTGGATATGTTGGCAGTCTCAGTACTTGTGGGCCCTGGACTAAGGAAATGCCAGCACGGTAGTGAGGAGGGAAAATAAAGGCAAAAAGGCCCTTCTTGTATTTCAGAATATAAGCAGGTTGTCAAGGCTGACAAATGAGTTTTGATAACACAACGTTCAAGGTTTGGGGATAATGCTTTGTGGCCTGTAGAAGTAGAAAAAAAGATCTTCTGTAATGAAGAAATAGAGGAAGGATTAAGAGGGCTATCAGGCAAGGAAATACATTAGGAGACTGATCAAATTTCAGATTCAGAAGTATTCTGATTGAGGATTAATATAGCACAGTTTTCTTTATCAAAAGGAAAAGTTATTTCCAGTAGTTATGCTGCTTGTAGTGAAACCATGAATTATGTACTTGAACCAAAGTTGTGGATCAAGACTGTTTCACAGTTATTTGAACAAATGTGCCATAATTCTAATTAAATGGGTATTTGGTATCTATTCATTGAAGCTTCAAAATCTACTTTTCTAAACCCTCAATTAAACATGAAAGAATATCTGATTTTGGGAGAGGAGCCCTTCATTGTCTTAAAGTTTTGATGACACCTGAAACTTCCATGCTAAATAATTTTTCATGTAGTTAGAAAAGAAAGGCTATTTTAGGTGTTTTTATAAAGGAAAAAAAGAATAGTCTGTAGGCTGTGTGCAAAGACAAGAGTTGGTGCTGGCAGCTGAAATCTGGCCTGCAGAATTAAATTATGTCCTTGGTCAAAGAAGCAAGCAGTGAAAAGCTAGGAAGGACTAGGAGCCATGATGAATTTTATTTGATAGTAAGGTATCTCTGTGAATGTGATAGAACAGAGCTGACATATCTCGATTTGGATGCAATAAGCAGAAAAATAATCAATGTTAGCAGGTGCACCAAGGTTTTTTGAATTTATAGGTGAGAGTTCTAGAAGGAAAAGGGTAGAGAAATGACCCTCTGCAGTTTCTTCAGAGAGCTGAGCAGCAGACGTATACCCCTCAAAAGTGGTGGAGTAGGAGAAGGAAAGCCCAGGAAAGTGAAAGAACAAGATTCCAGAAGGAAAAATGTCATTGGATCAGAAATGGTAAATACAACATGGAATAGGTGGAGAAACGCTGTAGGAGATCTAGCTGCAACACAAGAGCAGGCAAGATGGATTAGAACTGAGACCTGTGGCAGGACTAGCTAAATCATGGAGGATGAGAATTTTAAGAGCTGTGTGGGGACTAAACTGCCCTAGGGCCATCAGTTCTGCCCCTAATGGATAGACACATCTGCTGCATAGACATAAGTAGAGATGACTTGCAGGAGTCATCAGCAATGTGTTGAGGGATGTCAAAGTCAACACAAAGTGCTTTTATGAATACTCAAGTAGGAATAGGGAGGTTAGGGAAAATGTGGGCCTAGTGCTGAATGGAGCAAGGGCCCTGGTGACACAGGGAATGGAAGACTGAGGTACCTACTATCTTCTTGAACTCAATCTTTACTAGTAAGAGTGGCCTTCTTAAATCCAAGGACGTAAAGATGAGGGGGAAAGCATACCCTTGGTGGAAGAGGATCTGGTTAGAGAATAGCTAAGCAAACTTGGTGTACATAAGTCTGTGGGCTCTGATGGAATGTACCCACAAGTGCTGAGGGAGCTGGCGGATGTCATGGTGAAGCCACTCCCAATCTTTGAACAATTGTGGAGATTAGGAGAGGTGCCTGAGGACAGGATGTCACTGTAAATGTCAGTCCTACTTTCAAAAATGACAAGGAGCACCTTGTGAACTATAGACTGGTCAGTCTCACCTCCATCCCTGTGCAGGTGATGGAGCAACTAATCCTAGAAACCATTTACAGGCACATAAACTACAAGGTCATCAGAAGTAGTAAACATGGATTCACAAAGTCATGCTTGATCAAAATGATAGTATTCTATGATGAAGTGACTGACCTGGTATGTGAGGGGAGAGCAGTGGATATTGTCTGCTGTGACTTCAGCAACGCTGTCTTCCATAAGGTCCTTATAGAGAAACTGTTATGTATGGGTTGGATGAGGAGGCAGGTGGATTGAAATTTGGCTGAATGGCTAGGCCCAGAGGGTGGTGATCTGTGGTACAAAGTCTAGCTGGAGGCCAGTAACAAGCGGTGTAGCCCAGGGCCTGATACTGCCTCTGGTCCTGTTTAACTTCATTCATGATCTGGATGATGGGGCAGAGTCTAACCTCAGCAAGTTTGCAGGTGACACTGAGCTGGGAGTAGCGGGTGGTATGCCAGAAGGTTGTGCTGCCAACCAGAGGGACCTCAAAAGGCTGGAGAAATGGCCTGACAGAAACCCCATGAAGCTCAACAAGGGGAAATGCAAAGTCCTGCAGCTGGGAAAGAACAACCCCATGAAGCTCAACAAGGGGAAATGCAAAGTCCTGCAGCTGGGAAAGAACAACCCCGTGCACCAATATATGCTGGAGGCTATCCAGCTGGAAAACAGCTTGGCAGAAGAGGACCTGGCTGGACACCAAGTTGAACATGAGCCAGCGATGTGCACTTGTTGCAAAGAAGGCTAATGATATCCTGGGCTGCATTAGTGTTGCTCGCAGGGTGAGGCGGGTGATACTTCCCCAGTGCTCATCACTGGTAAGATCACACCTGGAGTGCTGTATCTATTTCTGGGCTCCCCAGTGCAACTGGGACATGGGTGTATACTGCAGAGCGTTCAGCAGAGGGCCACAAAGATGATGAAGCATATGGAGCGTCTCTCCTGTGAGGAAAGCCTGAGAGCTGGGACTGTTCAGCCTAGAGAGGAGAAGGCTCTTTGCAGTGGTGCCTAGTGATGTGACTCTGGCACACATTGCCCAGAGAGGTTTTGGAGTCTCCATTCTTGGGGATATTCAAAAAACACCTGGACATGGTCCCGGGTAAGTGGTTCTATGTGGCACTGCTTGAACAGGAGCTTGGATCAGGTGACTTCTAGCAGTCCCTTCAAACCTCAACTATTCTGTCATTCAGTGATGGCATTTCATTGGAGCAGTCATAGTGGCTCAGGCCTTAGGCAATCTAGTTTAATAGTCTATTCCTACATGTTGATATCCCCTGATTCTTACATTGGAAATGCCTGCTGAATAATTCCTTATGGGTCTAAAGTACATAAGGCTCATCAAGTCCAACTCCCTGCTCCTTGCAGGACTACCTAAATCTAAACCATGTGACTAAGAGCATCATTAAGATACTCCTTGAACTCTGACAGGCTCGGTGCCTGACCACTTCATTGGAGAGCCCATTCTAGTGACCAGCCACACTCTCAGTGAAGAACCTTTTCCTAATGTCCAGTCTGATCTTCCCCTGATGCAGCTTCATTCCATTTCCTCGTGTCCTGTTGCTGGTCACAAGAGAGAGATCAGCATCTCTCCCTCTGCTGCTCCCTATGAGGAAGTTGTAGACTGTGATGAGGTCGCCCCTCAGCCTTCTCCATTCCTTTGATGTTCCTATTGGTTTCTATCATATAAGCCTCAGTTGTCATTTGTAGTATGAAGTGTCTTAATCTACTTAATTGTTCCTTACAAGTAAGCTGTTCTATACTGTTCATCGTCTTTGACATAGTTTCTGATGCAATTCCAGTTCTTTCGTGTTCTTTCCAAATTGGGAAACAGGACTGTGAACACACACAGTTGGGTAACAACGTTTTCTGTGTTTCTTTCTTATATTTTCTAAAATTGTATTTGTTTTCTGCTGTCCTGACCACTGGGCCACTTTTAATTCTAGATGTTCTGCGGGTAGTGAAAGCACAGAACATATTATTCTGTATAATGTTAGGATATATAAATTTATATGTGTGTGTATGTATTAACTCCCAAGTGTACCCTCCTAAAGCTTGCTGCTTGGAATTATTTTTGCTGTTTTCCTTTCCTTACCATTCAGGTTAGGATTCAGCTACAGACTAAAGAGCTAGGCATCTGAAGTCCCGTCGTAGTTTATCAAAAGATAGTGCAATTACTTTTATTTGCTCTTTTTGATCTGTAATTTGTCTCTAAGACAGTTGGTGGCACCATCCAATGCATTGCTCATAAGGAAAGGCTCTACCATGAGAACCTTGTCTGGTCTTTCTTCATTGTGTATCAAAAAACTTAATGTATACATATGCACATACCTTACTGTTTTTCACTGGTGATTGAGCCTCGCTCTGGCCGGTTTCCCAATTCCAGAATGTTTGAAAGACTGGGTTTTTTTTTTTCTTAGCCTTTCTACAAATCCTTTGTTATCTCTGACCTGCTTTTCTGAGTATTTTACATTTGTTTTATGAACATTTGCTCTTTGATGTTAGAGATGGGTTCAGTTTTTCGAGTGATACTGCTTTTAATACCTCTCCTTACGCTGCTGTTGCAGCCTTACTGAGCTCCTCTTGCGCTTTCTCAAGCTTTTTCTTATTTGAGAATTGTTGTAGATCTGCTGTGACGTCCCATGGGATTTCCCTAAATGTCTTCCCATATTGTGTATACACATTTTACTTGTTTAAATCTTTTTAAACATAATTTGTATAGCTGCCCTTTTTCAAAGTAAGCAATACCAGAACTAATCGGTTGTTTTTGCAAAGGTATGCATAGGTTCCTATTCAAGTGTTTCCTCAATATTTTGAGTCAGTTTCTGTTCATTGTTCATGTCAATCAAACTTCTTTAGTTCCCTGATAACATCTTAATGAAATAATTTACAGTTTCTAAAAACTTGTTCTTAGCATCATACCCTGGTGTGACTCAAATCTGTGTGGTGGTAATTGAACTCTCCTGTTACTGGGTTTCCTACCTCTGCACCTTTCTAGTCTCCTCTGGCCTCGTGCAGTAAGCATTTGAGTGGTGTAATACAAAACTATACATCTCAGATTGTTTATTCTTCCTGTAGTAACTCTTGAAAAAAAAAAAATAAAAAAGGATGTAAATGGTCTCCTAATATAGGAGAAATATGATTTCCCACCCTTCGCTGCTCCGGTCCCATTAACTGGTTTTGAAATGCAGAAAAGGCCTCATCATGTGGATCTGGTGTTCTAATTACTCTTCAAGAATAAATCTGTGCTGGCTCTAAAAACTGTACATTCTTTTTTTACTCCCTGAAATGTTTTCCCATTTTTTTCAGCATGTCCCACTTCCTGCTGCTTTCACTGGCACCCTGTCTGAAGGATGCCATGAAGGTTATGGCTACTGATTCTTGAGTCTTTTTACTGACTTTTTTTTTTTTTTTTTTTTTTTACTTGGTATTGACTATTGTCTATGCCAATAGGTTCATTTCCCTTTCTTTGGCTTCACTTGGAAAGTGTCACATTTGCTATTTCTTTATATTACTTCAGCAGGCTGTGTCTGGGAACTTCACTGCTCACCCCTGCCCCCACTACAATGAAGTCAAATAAGCAGCTGGTACCCTGTCCTGAGGAGGCATTCTACAGATTAGCCAAAACCAAGTAATAAGCACAGTTTTAAATCACTTACTCTCTAGGCTTGTTTAAAATACTTTGTTGACTGTGTTTTGATCAGTAATGAGAATTACTAAAATCTCTCCTGATTGTATCAAGTATTTATGTTTTTGCATTCTTCATTTAGTGATGCAGTTTTTCAAATACTAATTATTTGTGATAAAATTATTATTTGTTTTTCTGATAAGTTTACCGATGAGAAATTAAATGACTTATTTGAAATGGGATAGGAAATCTTAGGGCCAATCTGGACCTTACTTTATAATATGGTTTAAGTAGGAAATTTCTACTGAAATCAGGACAGAGCATTTTTAGTTACTAATCTTGAGATTAATTAGATGATGGCTTGATAGGTAGAAAGGTGGTGTAGAACTTGTGCTTGTTTGTTTTCTTCTACGCATCTGTTACAGTATACAATAAGGGTGTGACTTCCTCGGAACAAGTCTATATGCCTACAGAGCGGTCATTTAAACTCAATTATAGCCCGTGAGGTGAAATTACCTCCTTTAAAAAGGAGATGTCTGTTAGCAATGTTCTGGGCATCCTGTTTAAAAGAGGATTAATGATGCAAATTTCTCACAGATTGTACCTCTAAGTCTCTCCCTTTACTATAGGGAGGCAGGGGGGAATGCCACCTCTAAATGGACCAAATATTTTTGGAAATTGTTCTGGTTTAGGTCTTGGATTTTTCATCCATATATGTTAAGTGTCCAAAGTAATGGAATGCAAGTTAATGCTTATCGTTCTTTCAGAACTTTAAAAACAAATATACTGTTATTTCTTGTTTTTAAGTACATATAGAAAATCAGGTTATATCCTATAACCACCCTGCACATTTATTACATATCTGAATATTCCCTGCAACAGCTGGAAACCTCTTCTCTAGAACCAGAAGAAAATGTAATTTTGCTGACCCGCTCAGTCCCTTACAGGCAGTGATCTTTGGGTTGCATTTAGAAGCTTACACAGGATCAGAAGGGAGTTGCAACCGATTCCTCTCTGCAGGGTTTGAGTACGATATAGCCTGACAGCTTCAAATTAACCTGTTATTCTATGACTGTGATTTCGCATACTCTAAGTCAAATTCTAGTGAAGTTCACTGACTCCAGCAAATTGCTTTGGGTGTCTATGCGTATGTGAGAATGGCTCAAGCTAGTGAGGAGTTCATCACTGAATAACACGTTTAGTTTGTATCTTTCTGTATTTGTTGCATAATGTGTGTAATTAGATTAAAGCGTACAGAAAAATGACAAACTATAAACCTTTTAGACCTTTTCTGGCCATAGCAAAGCAAAGCTGTCATGATGTTGGGGAGGGAGCTGTTGAAAGGGAGGTCAAGGGTGTAGTATTTAATGGTAAGCGATCCATATATTCACAGGGGCCGTGGAGGAGTGCCTCCACCACCGGCGGGAGTACCGAGAGGGGCACCAGCTCCCAGAGGAGTGCCGCCCAGTAGAGGACCAGTCAGTCGTAGCCGTGGACTTCTAGCACCCAGAGCAAGAGGAGTACCTCCACCTGCAGGCTACCGGCCCCTTCCACCGCCTCCAGCACAGGAGACGTACGGTGAATATGTAAGTCAAGCTATTGACACACTCTTCATAAAGCCCCATTTTGGAGGGGTGATCCTAACTATCACTTTAGAACTCAGCAGAATCCCTTTAAATACTGCCTGATTAGTCTTGTACCCAGAATCTATGATAATGTGGTCATCTCTCGTCACCTTTTCAGACTTGAACTGTTTCATATTACTAAATGTTCAGGTTATACGTACTACCATAAAGACATTTACAGTGCATTTGGCAAGATAGTTGTGTACCTCTTAAACGTATTATATTAGGTTTCTGCTTTACAAAAATCTGAAAAATCACATTGTCAGTAGATTTTTAATTCTCAACTAAAACTGAGAATAATATTGTACTCGTCCTCCTAAACCTATCTTTGTGGTCGTATAAATGTTCAACGATCAGACAATTAAAATATTTTTATGAAAGCTTCAGAAATGATCCTAAAATTTTAACAATGTACAGTGTATCTCAGTAAGCCATACATACTTATCTTGGTTTTATTGTATTAAAAATTAAAAAACTTATCAAAATACTTTATATTGTACATGACTGAAAATTATAGACAGTTATGAATTGTTAGGGTAAATTCAGTTTAAATTGAACTTACAGAGCAGTGAGATAAATAAAAAAACTTGGTAAATCAAAAAAATAGTCATAAAAATGGCTTTAGTCTCACAGAAAAATAACATTTTCAAGGACAATGCTTTTAATGTTTTACATATCTTAAAGCTTTTAGCATGCCCTCTTTACAGCCCAGTCTGTCTGGACTTCGTCTCTGTTGTTCAGACTGGTAAAAAAAGAATGCCTGAGGTCCCAAAAATGGTTTTTCTATGTAGATATTTTTTGCTTTTCTCTCAACCTTTCTTCCACCTACCTTCTCCCTCTCTTCTTTCACTCCCCCACCCCAAACCCTCTAAATCCAATCTCAGCTATTGTCCTTTTGATCAGAAACATGATTTTCTATATAACACAGCTTTATGCAGAAAGAAGTTTTATGTCATTAGTACAAACATTTATACGCATACCTAAACAATTCAGAAGAAATTAACATAGTTTATTAATGTTATGAGATCTAGTACTTGAAAAACGTATCTAAATATCCCCTGGCTATACTCCCTTGGCTAGTCAAGGCAGGCACTGCAAATAAGTGGTTATTTCACAATACTTTCAAAGGAATTAGTCCTCATTAAACAGCCTGTTTCCAGGGCATACACTAGAATGCATGGTGATGTGGTAGAAAATAAACCTCTTTGAGTAACCTCATATTTATATATATATCTCTGCTGTTTATAGCTTGTGTATATAGAAGTGGCATGGAAATAACAGCTGTTTGAATCAGTATCCTGATGTATGCTTTACTTCTGAGAGAATAATTAGAAAGTAGCACTATAAAGAAAAATAGTGCTGTGCTAAATAACTTCTAAAAAGAATGTTCTCTAGAACTGGATCACTCATCTTCCAAACAAGATGTCTTAACTGGGATAGATATATTTAAAGCTGTAATTGATATAGCAATGCTAGCTGGTCCATTTTAAAATTACCATATTTTTCTGTGTCTCCTTGGTTAAAATGGAGATTCATTAGAATAAAGTTTTGCTAAGACATGACCCACTACCGTATTATATGTTAAATGTTAAGTTTAACACATGGTATTTTTTTTGCCCGCCCATTTGTACATAATCAAAGTGCCTTAACTGTCTCTTTTACAGGTTAAGGAAACATGGTAGGAGCCATTACTAGCATTTCTGTCCTTCCCTTACTAATTGCTGTTTAGCCATATCTAGTATTAAGTGCTGGTTTGCTAAGCTGAATATCTGAGCAGCGTAAGGTGTCACGGTTTGCTGAGAAGTGTGTAGAATGAGAACGTCAGTGAGACTGCGGGTATCATAAGAAGTTTTTTTAAGCAGCATAGAGTTTCAGAGCCTCGGAGACTGGGATATCCAAAGAGGTTATAGAGCAGCCTTTAGAACTTTTCCATTGAGTATTAGAAAGTCTGCAAGGATTCATAAAGCTTTTCACTCCCTCAGGCTTACAAGCCTCTGCTTTGTACTCATTAAAATAATGCGAAACTGTGCAGGTTCAGAAAGAAGCAAGCTATATTCTGGATGAAATCCTTCAACCACTTGCCTTCTGTAACTCTGTAAATATCTCAAAGATGATGCAGGGCTTTCAGTGCATCACGTGCTTGCCCCTTTGCTCTGTGGTGTACTATTAAGTACACCTTGTGACAGAGACTGAGGCCATCCTTGAGTCACAAAGAGCATCCATTTTCCTTGCTTGCTTTGGTAACTTCTTTTTCTGTAGTCCTTGAGACAAATGAATTTCTAATGGGTATGAGCAACTTGCTCAGTTCTGCCTCCTGCCTATCTTAATCTCTCTCCTTCTTCTTGATTAAGTTGTTTTTTTTGTAAAAGCTAATATCAAAATGGGAAGTTGAATACCTACTTAATTCTGAAAAATTGGAAGGCTTAATTCTGGAGGCAGTATCTCACATAGGGAAAATCATGCTGCAGGCAAAAAATAATTCACTTGGATTTAAGTGCATTTTAACATGGGCTCAAGATCAATAAAACTAGGTGATCCTTGCTGTTCCGCGTTTGGAGCCCATAGGGAAGTTGTCCAGAGCTTACCTATTAGAGAAAGCTCTACACAGAGGTAGACTACCTCTGTTGTCTGGCAGCTTTCTGGGATGTTTATAACACTGACTCTGTATTCTTGATGTGCCCTTCTCTGCTGAAGGCACGCAACGTATCGGATGAGCAGCACTATCTGCGCATTTTCCAGTTCAATATAACTAGTCTTCCCACTCCACTTATGTATTTTTCTCAGCCCCAGGACCCATTCCTCCTGGGACCTCACTATATTGTTAGTACCATGATGAAGGTTTTGAAGCCATTAAATGACAGTTCCTTATCATTTTCTGTGAACATTGTCTTTTTAATAGCTGTAGCATCAGCTTAGACGATAGCAAAAATTCAGGCCTCTACAGCCAGCCAGCTTCACAATCGCTCTTCTAACCTCACTGCTCTGTTCGGTGTGATAAACTTTCTCTAAAGGCTAACATGCCTCCCATTTTTATGTCCTCAGCCGCTCAGGTCAGGAGACAGCCTAGTATGACGTGTGAAGCAAGACCAGGGTTATTTTTATAATGCTTGCATAAGAGAAATCGTACTAGATGGTTGCTAGATTTATTGAACAACAGATAATTTCAGGGACATAATTCTATTAATTATATAAGAATTTTTCTCTACTCTTTGAACCAAATTGTGTAATAGATAAAAATATGTTCATGTATTTTTAAGCCGACAATTTATTCCATTAAGATAAGAAATGGAAATTCTATTTAACCACTAGCTGGAGTTTTTAAGCTTTTTCATAATTTTTAATAAGCAGGAAATCAGTAACGATAAGCTAGCAATTCACTACTCTCTTTAATAGTGTCAGTTCCTGAGCCAATGTTCAGTCAAACATAGGGAAGACCATACCTGTTCAGTCTCACTGTCTAGTAACAGTTGCTGCTCTCTGCCTTTTCCTGTTGTCCTCTTCTTACCAGCTTCAAACTTTGAGGCCTTTTCCAAGATAGTAACACAGCATTGTGTCTGAAGCTTTTGTAAGATTAGATTTTTATTTGATGCTATTTTCATTTTCAAAGATAAGTATTTCAGTTCTGTACTTTGTATGAGTATATTTGGGATCGTGCCATGTCAAGTCCCATTTTGGCTGCCTAAACGCATTAAATGCAAAGTGAGATTTATCTGAGTTGATAAACAGATATTTTTTTTTTTAGGCATTAAAAATTGGACTTTAAACATGGATTTAAACCCTGTTGCTGTGGCAGGGTGGAATGTCTGCACTGAAAAAATAAAACTCTGCAATCTAGCGAGTTATGGCCAAGTCTTGCTTCAATGCTACTTTGGAAAGCAATCAGATCTAAATGTTCCTCCCTAGTGTGTGGGGGGAAGGTTGTGGCAGAGCTTCAGATCTGTTTCTGGCAATTTTATTGATGTTTTCTTGTGTTCAGAGGAGGGTTACCTCAGCGGCAGATTTTTCTAATGCAGTGACCACATGTATAATTTCTAGCAGTTAATGCTTCAATTAGAATGCCTCAATGAGATTGCTTTCTGTAATAAGAAATTGAATTAAGATGGAATGTCTACCAGTAAGAGACCTAGGGAGCCTTTCTAATGTTAAAAGTAAATTGTAACTTGAAAAAGAACATTATGAGCTATTTCCAATTACATGCATATGTTTGGGGTTTTGTTTTTGGTTTTTGTTGTGTTTTTTTTTTTTTTTTAACTTAAAGTTACAGAACACTTAAAGGGGTGCCCAGAACACTTGGATACAAAAAGGATGCTGATAACAGACTTCAAAATCCGATCTTTAAAATCTATGTTTAGTTATCGCCTGATTCTGGAAGATCCTAAAGCTTAGAGATCGCTAAGTTTTAAAAGTTTATAGTTCCTGAACCATACGTTTCTGGATATTTCCAAAAATATGTTGCTTTTACTGATGGACAAAGCAGTGCTTCAGACTTAAGCTTGTAATTCTCCTACTAAGTCTGCACTGTGAGACTATACCCAAACTATGTGTACTGGAAAATATATATTATAGATACTGCAACAGTATGAGACTATACTCATACTGTTTCCCGTGAGAAATGGGGAAGATGCAAAAGACATTACATAACATGCTGGCTAACAAGATCCCACCCAAATGATAAGCCGAAGATGTAACGCTATATGTCTCTTAAATTAAAGCTCAGTATTTGCCCAATAGTGGAAGGCCCTTGGTTCAAATGCCTGTCACAGGTATTGGCATCCCCGTGGCTCTGTCTGGAGATGGTGCGCTGACCACCCGGCTGTCCTGGCATGCAGGGTCAGCAGCAGTGGTTTCTGTCCTTTCGATTTTGCAAGAAATCCTTACAAATTCGTGGGAAGATTTAAGTAAGGGAAGCTCATTCTCAGGTGACACTTGGCTGGATGGCTAAGAACAGAAATCCAGTTCATGATCCAGTGGTTATTATAAAATATGCGTAGATGTGTCCATTAGTAAAAGAAATGAACACAGAGTCTTACTGTTTGCAGGTGGGAGACCCATTCAGCTGAGTGACCTACAGCCTGTTATTTAGTGCCCCTTCCTAGAAAGCTGGTGGAAATTGTCTTTTGATGTCCAGCATTAAGCCTGACTTCTGTATCTCCTCATTGAAATCATACTTACTTTAAATTTGAAAAACTGGAAATTGGGATTAAAAAAGCATACTGTGGAAGCAATTGCTTAGATCTATTAATACAATGTTGATTTTGCAGGGTAAGCTGTTTTTAAAGTAGACTTTTTCTCATTAATGTTCCTTTGCTCACTGTGGTTGAAAAAGGAAAGATCTGTAGGAAAAAGAGGAAGAACTTTGTATATAATATGAAAAACCTCATGCTTATTATTTACAAATAAATGCTTCTTGGAGTTGAGGTGGCAAAGTAGGGCTAATCCAGACGACGTAAGATTTTGAAAAGAATTTAAATTCTTCCAGATTAGAGTTCAGGTGTAACTTCAGTGTCACTTTGCAAGAGTCACACTATGTTTTAATTTAGTGTGGCCTTCCGAATATCAATAGCTTCCTAATCTGCAACATTTTAACAAAACTAATTTCAAATGTTTATGTTTGCGTGGTTGTTTTGAGTGTAAAAAAGAGTTTTAAAGTTAAGTCCCTCAATTGTTTTGTTTCATTTTTAATCTTTTACATTTACCTTCTGGGTTTTTCAGGCCGGGGTAGAGAAAATGGAAAATCTTTTCATTTTCTCAGGAGCTCAGAGCAACTTTGGCTGTGGAAACAGTGGAGTGGCTTTGGGGAAAGGCTGAAAAGCTTTTCCAGCTGCCTGTCTCAGAGCTGAAAGTTCACCTCTAATGCACATACGAAATACTCCCTTCTCAAATTATTTGAAGAGTTTAAGCTGCTGATCTAAGTTCACTATTTTCTGAGTTGATATTATTGAATGAGCATGAGTGTTCCTCCTGGTGCTGACACTGCTCCCTGCTGTTGTATATAGAAAAACAGAATTGGTTTGGCCTAATAGTAACTTGGTTTAAATGTTACTGCTTATAGTCATTAGCAGCTCTTCAGTTTGGGTTGGTTTTTTACTTTTGTTTGTTTGTTTGTTTGTTGTTTTTTGATTTTTTTTGTTTTGTTTGGTTTGGTTTTTTTTTTTTTTTTTTTGAGGTGCATGAAAGTCAATCCACTAGTACATCTCCCTTTCCAGGAATACCTTGTTTGGTCTGGCTGCATATTCACTGGGTTCCTTCTAGATGAAAACAGATGAAAAACTACAAAATAAGCGCTTACAGTCTGTGCATGTTTGCTGCTAATGTCCTTAATGTTATTGCTCAGACTTCAGACGGTAGTAGCTACCCATATCTGTTTTGATTGCCTCATATTCCCTGTTGATTAAATGATGGGAAGATGTTATTTCCACGTAACAACATGGCTGTTTCTTCCCTTTACAATACTAATTTGCCAAAAAAATTCTTTATTGCACTACCCTGATGTTGTCTCATGTTCTTTCTTCTTCAAGTTAATCTCTGCACAAACAATTTTTTTGAATGTTATAGTTTTTATCTAAAAGGAAGACATTCTTCCTGTATTCTGTGGTAAAGTACTGGTATAAGTATTAATTTCAGAGGATGATGAGGAAAAGAAACAACAACCTTTTAGTTGTGGTGATAACAGCCTTAATTTTTTCCCTTGGATGGATTTACTTAGTTGGGGAGAGCTAGAAAATTGATTTCTTATTGATTTCATGATTTTTTTTTTCAGCGCTGCAAATGGCCTTTTTGTTAAAATGAACTTTTTACCCTCCTCTTTCTTCCTGTTTCTCTGTCTTGTTCTCTCTGAAACATCGTTAATTCTCCCTAAAGAGGGCCCAAACACGTCTGTCATTGTCACTGCCAGCAGATTATAATTTAAAACTACCATTTCCTTTTCCCCATGATCAAGGGTATGTTTAGAGTACTTAATTATTAGAAAGAAACACTGATGAGCAAGGCTTAGCATGATTTGTAATGTTCTGGGTAGTGCAGAGGTTTTGGCAAAGATTGCTGTCACTGTTTTTATCATCTTTTAACCTGCAATAGTAACTTACTATTTAATATATTTGAAGGGTGCATATTTACACATTGCCTTTGGTTCTGTTAATGAAAAATTTCTGCACTTTGCAGAGAGCAATTACTGTTACCAGTGCTGCTCTTTGGATTTATATCAACTGTGGGCACTGTCGCTGAGACAACTGCAGGCAGAAGCTCTCTTTAAGAGGAACTGTAATGTGATTCTGGCTTGTAGGCTGGCTTAGTAGTGGAGTTATTAATCAGGTTTGAGATTTTACAGGATAATTTCATATTCTTTTCAGATCTGTCTTGTAATTCTATCTGTTCTGTTACTTTCTGGGAAGATTCTTATGACTGGAATTAACAGAAGGCAGGACAATCGCTCTTGATACCTTCCTGGTTGGTATTTCAAGTGTGTGGAAAATACCTGTAGTTTAAAAGAACTTTAGCGTTTTTGTCTAATTTTTCTTCTACGTTTTTGTTGTAGGCACACGCGGTACAGTACCCTTGCTGCCTTTTGATCAGACTAAATGTGATGAGAGTTAGTTTTGTAGGTTATCCTGAAAAGTAGAATAATGAAAAACAGAAACAAAACGCTCCCGTTCATGGGATAAAAATATGCTCTTGTTTGGGCTTTTGTTTTTTGGAATGGGAGAGGTTATACAGCTTCACCAGTAAACTTTCTGATTACCGAGTACCTTTAGGAAGAGCTATTTATAGACTGAGGTAATTGGAGTAGAGGGGAAGTCCATTGTACTGCATTTGGTAAGTAGTAGGAATGCAAATGCCGTCATCCATGTGAAGAAGAATAATGGCTTTAACTACAGAAAAGAATACTTTTATAAATACCTGAACCGTGCTGAAAAATCAGCAGGAAAAATGCAATTAAAATACCCTTATGAAGGTGTAATTCTTCCTGTATTACACTGCAGAAAATCTGTAGAGCAGTGCTTGTCAGTGAATCTGTGAAGTACTTCAGTACAGGATATCTCTGCATATTTAAGTTCTGTCCTGTCCGTTTTCATTACATAGGTGTAAAAATGATAGATATTTTCATTCGAGTTAGCATGGCATTTTATAGTACTGAAACATGCCAGATGGCCAAGGATATTTCACCTAGATACTAAATAAAGTTAAAGAAAACATTTATTGAAGCCACAAGAGGTCTGTGCTTCAGAAGAAAAATATTCCAGTAGTGTGGATTTAATCTAAAATTCTGCCTTGGCCAACCTTATATGTAACCTTCTGAAAGAGAAAGTTCTCAAATACTGTATGACTAAGAGAAAACGCTGTCAGCCCTAATTCAGGGAAAGGTCGGAAACATACTTCAGCTGCCTGTGCCTACTGGCTGCTTCAAGGGAATAGTGCACAGTAACCAAACGTTTTGGAATTTGACTCTCTTATCTCTTAACAAGCATTTGAGAGCAGCTCTCTAAACCTATTCTATTTTTGCAGCATGTTTCACATGAAGTTTATCTTGGGTTTAATGTAAATTTTTGGTTTTATAAATGTAAATACAGCAATAAAAAGGAAGAATTGATCTATTTAAGCAGATTATAGTAATTGCAACAGCAAAGGTTGGTCTTTTTAATGCTAGGTGACAGAAGTTCCACATATAAACTACAAACCAGGCGTCTTTCCATTCAAAGCTTAAAAGCCACCTTCCAAAATATAATAACGCAGGATTTAATTTCTGCAGTAGCTAATTTATTAACATACAAAATGGTGTACAGTAATAAATTCTGGGAAAAAAAAATCCTTTGGAAGAGAAATTCTAATACTAGAAACACTTAAGTCTGATACTAGACAGCATGGACTTCCCCCAAATTTTCCTTTTGTTCTGCTGGTCGTCTTGTTAACAAAAGGCTTTTCCTATTTCAAATTTACTGTGTTCTTTGTCTGCAAGAAGTCACAGATACACCATAACTTCAGAGTAGTCGTTTTCCCCTTCTCTTTCATGATCAAGTTTTAGTAAAACAATTAACATAAATGTGGAGAATAAGACTGATTGCTTAAGAACTCTTGAATGATTCCTTAGTGGCAAAGCTTTCCTAACGTGAAAAGGTTAGTTTCCTCTGCTTTCATTTGTTGTCACTGCTGGGTGTGCATGGTTTGAAGTTTGGGAGCCTCTCTTAGGGATGGCTGGTTCACAGTTGGGAGATCCTTTGAGAGGAGACCAAATGTCATGTAAATGTTCTGGAACAGAGCAAATAAGTCGGCAAATAAGACAGCTTCTGCTGTTGATCAATGTCTGTATTGTTAACAGATGTCTCTGCATTGCATCAATAAGTAATAAAGTGCTTATTCATAATAACTGCCAGGAGGCAATGGTTTTGTGGGTTTAGTGTGTGGCTTATCAAGAAAAATCCATATCCATATCAATGGGCAAAGGAAATGCTAAGGCTCTAATGTTTAGTTTCAGGACAGTGAATTACTGAAAGAGAAAACAATGTGTTTCCTCCTCAAGTGGGACTATTTATCCATGGATCTCATCGCAATAGACAGTTGGAAGAATCCTCGCTTCTTCATCCAGACCTAGGAAATAGGCTGTAACTCATTTGTGCCTGCAATTATTTATAGACACCCTTGTACTAATCACTGCTGGGAAACAATCACGTTCACTGGTCTAGCGGTGGTGAAGCAGTATTGATGGGCAGATTGCCTAGTTTTCCATATAAGCCATTTAAAATGACTGGAAAGATGCTAAAAACTCTCTTAGCAAATTTACAGTTTCCTATCAGTTGTTTTGAGGATGTCATTGGCGTCTGCTATAGCAAGCTTTCCTTACAATGTCTAGAAAGCTGTCAGATTCCAATCATTGCAGGTTTTTTCTGCTAGACTTGGAAAATCCATCATTTGTCATCCCCACCTAATTGATACTGCTAGTTGGTTTTGTTTTCTGTCATCACTGAGAGGTTCTTAAAGGTTCATTTTCCTGGTAAAGAGCTTGTTCTTTCATGAGATTTTATCATTACGTTGCCAGGGTTTGGCACACTCTTATTCAGAAAAAAACACATATAAGATGTCGCCTGATTTTCATTTCTCTGGGTCCCTGTATCTTCAAAGTGTCTTCTCATTAGGTCACTCTCATCTAGCAAAACTGGTCAAGATATCCCTAAATATCCATTGAGGTCTTTGGCATATTTGGATAGGATTCGGATATTAGGATTTTCTAGGAATCAGTACAAAGGAAGTCCCATTTCTACTTTTCATGCATTTAGCTCAGATTTATTATTGGATGAAACAATAAACTGGTGACAGTTCTTTGGATTTCTACAGTTCGTCCTTCTCTGGGAAAACACAGGATCATTTTCACTTGTTTTAAGATTAAACTTCTGTATGGCTTGTAGCTGGAGTTAGTGGTTCGTTCAACTTGCTATTTAAATCCAGTGCTATTTTGGGAAGAGTGTTTCTACAACGTATACGTAGATAGTCTGGGTAACATGTGAGGCGTAAGAAATCCTTATTTTTAGTTTCTTAATGGGTGCTTAACTTCCACAAGTTGAAGAGTGTAGAGAGGACGTTCAAAGAAGTAAAACTGTCATTCTTACTCGTCTTATCTCTAGGGAATTTCTTTCCCGTCTGTAGTCTACGCAGAATATTGTTCAGAAATAAGTCAACTACCTAAGTCAGTTGCAGAGTATTTATTCAGATGTTTTGATTCCTGAGATGCTTCCCAGAGCTTTCCTGAAGATCAGTAACTCACTCATCTTAAATTCAAGTACATGGAGACACGAAGCATTTGTACTGTCTCCGCACAAGCCAGTGTTAACTAAGAAAATCTTTTCAAAGCACATTGCCAGGAGTTCAGCGTGCGTTTAAAGTAATTACAGTCTTAGGTGTGTGTGGCCCCCTAAGTAGAAATAGTCTCTAATATCATTACGATTTTGCTGTTCCATGGTGTACATGTCATATCCACATTTTGTAAGAGTATCCTCTTTACTATTTAGAACTAGGTTAATACTTTGTTTCTGAAGTGTGCTTACAGTTAATATGACCTTTCCTTTATATATCATTTCAGGAGTATGATGATGGTTATGGAACTGCTTATGATGAACAAAGCTATGATTCCTATGATAACAGCTATAGCACTCCAGCACAAAGGTAAGACTCCAGATCTGCTGTAACTACATTTGAAATATTTTATAGTTGGAAAGTTAGTTTTTCAATTTCATCTTAGAGAGCAAAAATGTTATAAGAGGCTTATTAGAAATAAGAAACCCTCAGTGATATTTGTCTCTAGTATCACAAAAGTGTAAAAGTGAAGTTACTGAGTGGTTGAAAAGAAGCAGAAATGAGAACTTGAAACAGAGTTTTTGTGATGACAAATCATAAATCAGAAAAATTTCAGAATTTCATGAAACTGAAGAAAATTTAATTCAGATTCATTTTTTGGGGGTTGGTAGGGAGGAGGAGAGGAGAAAAAAAATTATAAACGGTATTAAATCATCTGAAACACAGAGCTGATTGCATTTTCTTAAACATGGTTATATTCCAGTATTTTACCTTTCTTTGGATGTAAAAAAAGTACACCCTTCAGTTTGTTTTACTCCTCTATGGAGTTGTCTTAGTGACAGATTTGGATCTCTTGCCGTTTGTGTTCCTTCCCCCACTTCATTCCCAACAGTATTTTTAAGCACTTCTGATTAATTTTCTTAAAATTTTGCTTTCTTCAAAGGAGTCGCTTTTGAAAACTCTATGAATTACAAGGAATACCAATGTGTCCAAATGATGGCAGAAATGCTATGAAGTACAAACTGTTTTAATTAGGTGGTAGTTTTAATGTAATGGCAAATATCACATGATGCATTATTTAGCAGCTTGGCCCATCGTCCCACCTATTAGGGACTTCTAATGTGCACACCTGGGAGGGGACCTTCTGCGCACCTTTTACTGAGTCGTAGTTTATTCTCACTCTTCTGCTCATAGACCAGGCATTCATAGATTGATCAGCATTAGTTTGTAATGTAATTGAGAATTTCTTGAAACTTTTATGCCAATAAACTTAAAATGGTTGAAATCAAGCTGTTGAGAAAACGGTAAAATAAAGGAAATCAAATGCTCTAGTTCTGCATTACTGCTTTGGTTATTTGGGGTGATTAGAGCTTCAAACCTTGCCCTCTGGAAGAAGAAAACAGTAAGAAAGTGAGATATTGGTGGATATTGTGATGTCCGTAAATAGATACTGATTAGACTGGTTTACCTTCTGCTAAATATTTAAGACTCTCTTTATGGTGTAGCCTTACCTGAAGTAGTATGGAACTGTCCACAGCAGAGTTGAGAACAAAGCTGTTCACACCTGACAACACTACAGCAAAGCAGATGACACAACCAACTTAAATTTTGTTGTATAAATTAATATTTCCCTGTGCCCAACAACTTAAGTCGACGTGAAAAAGCTTAGTGGAAAGTTCAAGTGTCATTATTGTTGAGAAATAACGGAATGAAAATACCTTTGTGTCTGATACTTGGCTCATATAGAGTCTTGTAAGCTACTGAAAATTGATAAAAATAATATGACTTAAGAAACCAGCAGTGTAGGACCTTCAAAATATGAGGCTCTGTAGGATGTTGCATTAGAGAACAGCTGCTGGTAATGGATTTTTTTCCAAAAAGAAAATTACCAAAATAGTCCTCAAGTTTTATGTTGGCAATTCTGTTCTGTTTTACTGCTTCTAGTGTTGGTAAATGGGTTTATTGCGCACAAACATTTGGACTTCATTACAAAGTCATTTGCCTGAGCCAAAACTAAACATTACTTGGATTTTTTTTCCATGTTAAGAATGTTTTCGCTAAGATTTTTTTTTCCTTTGAACTAAAACTAGCAAAAAGCAAATCTCCCAAGAAATGAAATTGCACTTGTAAAGGACTGATACATAAGAATATATATAATGTTCTTAGATACAATATGCGCCCACGCTTAGCCCAGTCTGGAAGGAGATACTTCATGATTGCTCTGCTTTGTGTTTTACCTCTAGTTTCACAATACATATACTGGTAGATTTTGCTGAATTCATTATCCTGTGAACGATTGCTTCATTCCCCACCCCTTCTCCCCCCTAATTTTATTAAGTGCTGCATGGTGAAAGAAAACAAGAAATTATTCGCTTGTACATTTCTCACTGTACATCGGCTCTAATTTTCTGGCATGGCAAAGAGGTTTTTAGGATTGTATTGGCAGGCAAAAAGCCAGCCATCTGAGCTACCTAGAACAGCATTCCCGTCCTTAATCTGAATACCAAATAGTCGCCCATATTGCAAAATGTCATTTTGTAACCACTAAGAGATACTTATCGTATTTAGGTGCATTACAATATCCTTGCTGTGAAGGAAATTAGGGAACAGTGTATTGTTTTCATAGTTTAGCCTTGTATCATTCTTGATATTTTGCCCTCATAAAACATGGAAAGAAAACACATTTGCACACAGAGGGCAGTCACGTGTTTAAAATGCATCATTTAGTGACTGGCATGTGTAAATAACTTCTCCTCTTCCCTTTAATAAGTTGAAAGGAGTAATCTTAGTAGAATAGTATTTCTGGTATGTCTAGTGATACTAATTTCTCTAAAAGATTGTGATATGGATGATATTGTGTATTAAAGAGGTAACTTGAGAAATAGTAAACTGAAAATTATAGGTTTGCTCATTTAAACTATTTGCAGTAGTTTTTCAGTATATGAACCCTCTTCCTGCACCTCATCGAACTCGGTTGATGTTCTCAAGTGTACTTTGCCTGTACAATGTACATGTGTGATACAGTAGAGACAGCCGAAGCGCTCATTTTGGTTGTAAGGTTTTTGCTCATTTTAATGATTCCTGACCATTCAGTACAACACAGCATGACTCTCCTTTATTGTTTTAATTTTGATGTTTCTAGTGTATTTCCCAGAAATGGCCAGATCTGAGACAGACTAAGATGTTCAGATACGAAGAATAGCGTATTTCTGTGTGCCTTAAGGTAGCTGAGACTTTGCGTGCCTCTGCAAACAGTTCTTCCTTTCTATAACCTAGCAGCTTGCTGCCACCCAGTCGTGTGCGTTTAAAAGTTTAATGGCTTTTTATTTGACATTATGAGGAACTGTATCCTTCCTAGCGCTTGGCAATCTGAAGCTTTAGTTAAAACCTGTCACAGCACTAATGGGGAGAGAAACATCAGAGCCTCCTTCAAGTTCTCATCTATTTTAATGCCCTGTAATCCTATAAAAATAGTTTTCCTTTAAAATATCTTCTTATCCACAGTTGTTTGTTCATGCAACAAAACCCCAAATAGTACTCCAGGGTGTCTTTTAACAGAATTATTTTTTTTATGGTGAAAAAGACTTAAGAAATATCCCTTGGAGCTGTACTGAGCTTGACTAGGTATCTTAACTGATTTTTAGAAGAGATGTGACTAAATTATCCGTATAGTTTCTTGCAGAGGATTATTAGATGATATTTTTACCTATAAACTGGGATGGTTAATCAGCTGGACTGTCCAGTATTGGTATTAAAACCCAAAGCAGTCTAAAATTAATATAACAAAATATTTCTCAATTTCTGAAGATCAAAGGCTAGCAAATACTTAAAAGAAGCCAAGACAGTGTTACCTTAACAGGGCATAATGAACACTGTCAGAAGCTATGATTGCTTATGGTCGATACTCAATGCCTAGCTAAGGAGAGCAGCAAGACTAGGCTGAATGTTATTCTGTCATGCAGGGCAGGCATCATGTTATGCAGTCGTCATAAAATGTCTTCTGTATATGTATGTAGTAATTTAACAAGTACAGTTGTGTGCCAAAAACCCTTTTGGGGTCTTATGGTAGAACATGATGAACCACCATGCTCATGGGGCTGCTGGTCCTGATATTTCCTTGCATCCGATGCCTGCAGATTTGTCAGCTCCCCTCACCAGCAGCGATGCGTGCTTGCTTACACGACTTAGCTGACTCTTGAAGAACTTCATCCAATCTGTCTAGAACGGTAATCCTTTCCTTGGATTTATTGCAGAAGGTAGTTGGGGGTGTGTTTTAATGGCCTGATGTTAATGCTAGACCAATTTTAATATGAAAACTCAGAGAAGAACATTGTGGAGGTAGCAGGAGCATTTAGTTGGGTCTTCATTTAAATTTGTAGATCAGTTTAAATATTATCAGCATGAAGAAAAAAATCTATTTATTTTAAATCTCTGAAATATGTTTCAAATCGAGCAAAAGTGCTTTTGTCCCCCAGTGGCTCCATACGTGATCTGCACAAGTGTTTGTGAAGACAATAACAGGGCAAAGGGAAATGCATGCTAATAAATCAATTGGCACTGTCAGTTCACTGTTTAAGTTCTCTAGAATACATAAGATTTATCACTGAAGAATTGTAGAATAATGGTGGTGTATGGAAACAAAGTCCACCAGGGAGATGTACTACATCATTCAGATTTAGCGCTGCCATCTGCTTAATAGCATTGAGATGACTACAGAGGTACTTATGATCAACCATTCATAGCAGTGACAGATGCTGCAGAGAGTTAACATGCCAGAGAATGAGGTTTGTTACTAAAATTCAGATTATGTGACAAGGTTGCCGAGAAAGGGGGCTGGGTTTGTTACCTCTCCAACAGCATTAAAGGTTTACTGTATGCTTTTAAGTTCACTATCAGAGAGAATGGCTAACGCAGTTACTGTAGTACAGAAAAACGTGGAGAACCCCATCTGTTTGCTTCATGGCACTCAGAAGTTTCAAATAACTTCTTTAGACTTGTTTGCTAGTATTTAAAACTGGATACTTCTTTTCGGGGGGGGGGAAGACAACAAACCTGCTTTTATCTAGCTTTTGTTTTACCTACAACAGATCAGCAGTCTCAGCTACAAAAGGAATAGTTTGTATAACTGCCTGTGTCTGTTTAGGGGAAAAAATAATAAGGCATTTATGTAGTAAAGTAGTCATTTTATGTTTAATTAGAATTTATAATTTAAAAGCTGGCTTAGGTCTTCAGTCCTGGTGATCTGAGGGGAGACGTTATCGCTCTCTACAACTACCTGAAAGGAGGTTCTAGTGAGGTGGGTGTTGGTCTCTTCTCCCAGGTCACTAGTGATAGAACAAGAGGAAACAGCTTCAAGCTGCATCAGGGGAGGTTTAGATTGGATATTAGGAAAAATTTCTTCACTGAAAGAGTGGTCAGGCATTGGCACAGGCTGCCCAGAGAGGTGGTGGAGATGCCATCCCTAGAGGTATTTAAGACGTGTAGATGTGGCACTTCTGTACATGGTTTAGGAGGCCTGGGGGTGTTGGGCTGATGGTTGGACTTGATCCTAGATTCCTTAATGATCCTATGATTCTATATAATTCTATATAATTGCTACCATGTCAAATGATACCAAAATGTGATACATTCAAATGTAAGTTGCTTGTAAACCTTAGAGGCATCCAGTCAGGCTAATCTGAATTGAAGGAATTGGCAAATTCTCTAGTATGCCTGTGCTTGTTCAGTGCCTCTAGATCACTCTGTTTTTATTCGTTAATGCATTGGGAAGGGAGAAGTACATGCTGCAACTTTATTTTAAATTATTTATTTAAAAGCATAGAAAGACAACTGCCCACGTGGTGATTCCTAATTATGTTAAAAATCCAGTGTGTGAAAGCCACGCGGTGAGGCCTTATTCTTTACCATTCATCTCAACAGTGACTGATTCAAGACACAAAATTCCTTGAAGGTAGGGAAGACTATGCAAAAAGACCACGTGGTTTAAAAGGATTGTGGGTATTTGTGTTTCATAGCTTGTGGTAGTTACTTAAGAACTAAATGTCTGGATATTAGGTTGAAAAGAGGACTAAAAAAAAACCCACCTTAAAATCCGGCAGTGGCCATTGTTCAACTGATGCCTAAATAATACAACTAAACGGGTTTGCTAAAATCCTTCAAACCTCTAAATATCTGATTTTGTGCCACTCCAGAGGCACCTTAGTTTTGAGAGAAGCTGATTCCTAGTACGTAGTTCTAATCAAGACCTTCCCCATCTTCAACTAGGAACTCAAATTTTCAGGTATATTCTGAAACTGTGCGTAGAAGTCATACAAAAGATGACGACATTGCTGTTTATTAGGGGAGGATTTTATAAAGAGCTGAGTGTATGGATTTGAAATTGGCTTATGGAGGTGTTGCTATTGGTATTTGAAAGTTAATTGCTAACATTTTGTTTGTGTTGCTCAGTGTTTTAAATTTACATTGTTAAGTTTGTCAGCAATCATGCATTTCCAGGGTGTATAAATATGCATTATATGCAAAACAGTGTCTGTTACCGTAGCTTTTCAAATTGTAATTCTCTGGATTTCAATGCTAGTAGCTGTTTGTATTTCATGACGACTCGTAAATCAAATCAATCCACAGCAGTTTGATTTCTGGGGATAGTGCAAATAGCTTGTATTTTGCAATTGTTCTTGCTTACGAACACCTGGTATGTCCGAGCATATTGGAGGTTATAATTCCGCACAAATGAAGTCTCAAAAGCATTAGCATAAACAAGCTAATGTATCTTTTAACTGAAAATCCTGCCATGTGGTTTCCTGCTTAATTTTTACTCTCATATTATTGGAAGAGATTGTTTTCTGCACTTTTTCAGATCTTGTTCTTCAGGTTTAGGGGTTTTTTCATTACCTGTTAAAATGTGACAAGGTAAAATACCCAGGAGTGCATCAATAGCACAGATAGTTTTATTTGCGAGTCTAGCATACATCCTTGATTATTTTTTTTTTTAATTGGTTTACAGAAATCTGTCTGAAATCATGAATAAGACTAAGGCAATTCAAGTGTAATGATGGAAAAAGCTTATCTTTAAAGGAAAAATTAATCTTAACACAAGTATATCACATGCTGCGCTCATAAAACTGGAAAAGGTTTTCACAATCCTCATCATGTTGACATTAGTAGATTACTTCCCTATTTAAGAAATATTAGCATTACTTTTAATTTTTTACTAATTATACTTAGTAAAATGTTTTTTAGATACAAAAAATAATTTTCGTTTTCTTCATGGCTTTGCGATTTAACTTATCTATGACTATGCCTCAGTATTCAGAACACAAGTAAAAATGCATTTAAAAATAAATTTAGAGACCTGTTGGAGAAAACTTAGAGGTGTTATAGTAGTGCAAAATGTAGTAACATGAAATTTTTAATATCTGGGGAATCCAAAAGAGGAATTATTTAATAAAATAAGTTTATTCATTTTGCATGATTGGTTTAATTTCACTTAGGTGACTGTACAGCATCTTAAACTGGGTGCTTGAATGACCATAATATATTTATACAAGGATGAGTATTTGGTAGGATTTAGGATTTTTTCCTTGACTGATTACAGAGGTGAAAATGTGAGAAATGGATAGGTCAAATAAGATCTTTTATGAAGTCCTTAATAGAAAGAAGAACTCATGAACGTTGAATATTTTTAAAATATTAAATGCTATATTGTAGTTATTAATGGTAACTTGCACAATTAGTCATGGTTTAAAAATATCTTGGTTATATGAGGGCTTCAATTTAATTACAGTTTGATTTTGTTTTGGTTTGTTTTTTTTTTTTAAAAAAAAGGTACTTTAAGCTTGGGTGATGGAGGTAATAAAGGAAGGAGAGTATCCAGTTGCTAGGCCTCAGCAGGACGCTACAGCGGTGCTGCTAGGTATATTGTCTTTGGAGACAGAACTTGGATAATCAGGCTTCCAAATCTTACAAATTTAAGTTATTATTCATTTAGAAATAACTTTTCAAATGTCTTAGATAATAAACTTTCTACCAGTTTCATTAAGAGGCACCACGATAAGCGAGAAGAGACCACGTAGTCTCTCTGTGAATAAAGGACATCATAAATTCACACTTGCAGCAGACAGTGAAGAATATATATATAAGCAAGATTTCATTTCCCCAGTATGGGTCGGAGAAGGAACTTCACTGGCAACTCACACTTTCTTGGAAGCCACTGTCTATTGGTTGAAGGAGAGAGGCATGAGGTACCAGGCTTCATCAGTATAGAACAGATTTTTGTCACAGAACACATTTTTGTAGATGAAGTTTTGACACTATTTTGCTAGTTGACAGTCAACATACTATGTCTGCTTACTAGCAGTAATTAAAAATTGCAGTTCTTTCTCTTAGACTATCCTGTAGTATTTGGTTTGCTTTCAAGAAAAACCTTGCTGCTTTCTATTGGTGAAGAAATATCTGTTTAGCTGGGCAACTTTATAAAGGGGAGATGGTTGCAAGAAAACTTAAATTGGTCTTATTTGTTTCTCCTGCTTGTATTTTATTTTAGAGGAAATACTGGGAGTGTAAATTGTACTTTTAAGCACAATTTTTGTATCATTCGGTTGACAGATGATGAAAAATACCTTTTAGTAACCATCAGAATTTGAGGTTTATTGTGGTGTAAATGTCAGGTGCAATGTGCTTGGAACATACATGCTGGTAAAAGCAGTAGAGCCCACATAAGCCCAGCAAACAAGTCTCAGCAGTTAAGTGGACTGAATTTTCTTTAACACAAGAGGAAGAAGTCTGCCTTGTACTTGGAGAGGCAAGGCTTGAACCCTGCCTGTGTAAGGGGCGTTAGAGAAGCACTGGAAAGATCTCAAACATGAATATATTGCTTTTAAGATCTGTCAGATTCTTATAATTATGCATCTCTGAAAACAACTAAATATAATCTCTTTAACCAAATACATTCATTGATGGTATTATTATTATTTTTATTATTTTTGAATTCTAAACATACAGAACTGCGATGGAATGATACTTTTTCTCTCAAATGCTCTTCAATTTCAACTGATGAGTAAGGGTAGCAAATTTATAGGAAACTGATGTAAGTTGTGCTACTCCTTCAATAAATTAGGAAGACAAGACAGTATGATGTATATCTTACTGAGCAGTATTACTAGTGACAGGATGGTGACACACCGTCTGTACAGTTTTTGTGGATGATGATGGATTAGAGGCCATAGTCTTGTACTCCAATCTGTGACAAATAACAAAGTCTTGGGTCTCTAACATCTTATGCAGCACTTAAGAGGGATAACCAAGAATTGGATAGAATAATACCCACAACTCCTTGCAGTATTATAATGGATAGTGTAAAGATTCTGACTGATACCTGTCAGATCTTCATAATTCTCTGCTGTTTCCACTGTCCTGAGTAGTCTTGACTGTTCAGAGGGAAAAAGACGCATCTTTTTCCAATGTTAATGTTCACGTTGGTTCACATGTCTGTTCTCCATTTAGCAGCTGGAACACATTTGTTACATACCTGGATAGTTTAAGGCTTCCAGTTTAGTTTCCTCTGGCACCAGTCTAGTTCGCTAACCCCAATCCACTTTGCAAACCACACAAATGTGATGTGAGGATGGGATGGTTCTAATTCACAGGCCAAACCAAAATACTGATATTTACGCAGCCTGAATTTTTAGCTTTTCTGCTGGTGCATTCTTGTTTGATGTAGCAAATTTTTGACATTTCATTTAGCGTTTCTCATGTTTAAGAATTGATTGTTGCTGTATTCTATTTGTAGTTTCAAGGTAAAGCTGTCGGTCCCTGCTGCTGCTGTTCCTGAAAGGAAGCCTTATGTGTACTGTGTGCTTCAGTCACCTCTGCTACGTGCCATTTACCTTTCCTGTTTTGAGAGATGGGACATGAGTGGAGTGGGGGGAAAACGTCTGTTTCCACAGACAGCAATAACTGGACATTTCAGATGGTAAAACTGTTAGCTTTAGGGACCTGTGTAGAGTTCTGCCAGAAATATATAGACAGGCACAGTTCTGTGCCTGGTAGGTAGCACCAGAATGCAGATGCCTCTGAGGGCATTTCATTGTTCTGCAGAAGTGAAATTTATTACAATTTCTGCCATCCAAAAGTAATTTTTAAATAGTGATAGCTAAGGGAATCCTTGAGGGGGCACTCTGGTCATCTTTTAGGATTATAGGAAATAGATTTGCTATTTGTATTATCCATATGAGAGTACAATAGGATATAATTTAAGGAAGATTGCATCATTTTTCTATATTTTATAAAGCTTTCACTTACAGGTCTCAGTTGCTTTCCGAGATCATTATCTGCTTTCTAGACATAAACTGAGATGCAGGGATGAGAGTATGTACCAAAGAAACTTCTGCTAAGAAGTGGCAGAACTGGGCATTAAATAAAAATCCATCTGCAAGATGCAAGAAAAGATGTGGATCTCCTCTTGATATCCTGGTTTTATGCTACGCTGCTGTAAGCTGGGTTGCAGAATGTGGTGTTCTAGTGATCCACAGAAGCATTAAGGACAGATACTCCTCTCAATGTTCCAGCTGATTATGGAGATACAAGAAGCTTCACTACAGTGATTGTTGTCTTGACAATAACATTTGGGACACTCTTCTTCCTGTTTACTGTTGACAGATGCTTTTTGGTATAAGAAGCAGCTGAGTGTGAAGATCTGGTAGGAATCTGTGGAAAAGTTCTGTTTCAATGTGATCCTGTCAGTCAGGAACTATCATATAAGAAAGACGTCTTGCTAGAGAGACCCTTGTTTGTTCTTTCTAGCTTGCTGTTCCGTATGACCTCTGTGTGGAAGGACAAAGGTGACACACGTGGAGCTACTTTTAGCAGAAAAGGAACCCTTTGTGTTTCAGAGGTTTTTCTGGTCACTTTCTGAAACTGCCCTGGCTTCTGTCTGAAGGGATCAGTCCCAAAGTTACTTGTGATACCAATGTGCAAAGGAAAAAGTAGAATTTTTTTTTTCCATTTTTCCCTAGTAAGCATTATGAGAAGCCAAACTGGTTGCAAAAACTGTTTTTCATCACTGAAGAGGAAGAAAGTTTCAGTTTACTCAGTGCTTAAAACCTGGTAGCCAGCCTTGTCAGTGCTTAAGTGTGGGCTTTTCCAGTAAATGAGAAGCTTCTAATCAGAGGCCTTCTACTCTCCCCATAGCAATCAGGCTCCCTGCCATACTGCTTTTGTTTCAAACATAGAAATGGCATAATGCTGATTCTGAAATATACCTGTATCAAATCTAAGAAGCTGTGGCAATCACATTCATTAATCACAATGTATTTTGACTACCTTCATGCATTTTTTTGGAAATACAACCACTGTGTGGTTGACATGCCTGTCCTAGGCAGTGTCCCAGAAGTAGCATAATGACCCATTCTGATATCCTCGTGGGTGTTAGACTGCAGCTCTACCATTCTGTTGATACCTGTCCCAAGAGGATATTCTAACAACTCTAGACAGAATAAGCTAGTAGTTAATATAGTATAGAAGGTAAGAATTCCTTAAGACTTAATCATTATGTCAAGAGCAGTTACTGCTATATGTTTTTTTATAAAGATTTGTTCTTCTATTAAGGTTCATCAAGATATTTTCAGAAACAATCAGCTTAGCAGAAAAGCCTGAGAAATTCAGGTCATATTTCACAAGACCTTTGAAGACTCACATTGAATACCTCCAAATTAAAGTATTTTAAGACACTACTCGCAGCATTGTGGTTCTAGAAAAATGGAAGGAAGCTTACTAGTCCTCTTTTTTTACTAGATAAAAAAAGCTCCTCTAAGGCTTTACTTCATCAGTGATGCAGTGCTAAAATCTGAGGCTGCTCTTCTCTGTCTCAGGCTGTTTCTTGAACAGAGGAAACAGGCATTTCCCCCTGGCCTTATTTAAACTACTTAAGTCTCACTTCACACTTCCTCTAAGCATTGTAGGATTAATGCCCAGCCCTCAGCAATCAGAAGTGGCATACTTCTTAAGTATAATTGTTGTTTTCTGATCCTTCCATACCATTAGGTGATTCCAAGTTTTTATGCTGAAATGGAAAATAATTGGGGTGGTTTTTTTGCCATCTGTCTTCTCTCTTGTCAACCTAAAGACATTGTGCGGGAATGGGAATACAAAAGAAGTTAAATATAGAATCATAGAATCATTAAGGTTGGAAAAGACCTCTAGGATCATCAAGTCCAACCATCTACCCAACGCTACCATGTCTCCTAAACCATGCCCTGAAGTGCCACGTCTACACGTTTTTGAACACCCCCAGGGATGGTGACTCCCCACCTCTCTGGGCAGCCTGTGCCAATGCCTGACCACTCTGTCAATGAAGAAATTTTTCCTAATACCCAATCTAAACCTCCCCTGATGCAGCTTGAAGCTGTTTCCTGTCATCCTATTGCTAGTGACCTGGGAGAAGAGACCAACACCCACCTCACTACAACTTCCTTTCAGGTAGTTGTAGAGAGCAATAAGGTCTCCCCTCAGCCTCCTCTTCTCTTTTCTATGAGTAGATATATATATGTGTCATATATAAATATGAGGAGATGTATATAGGTTTCTATATGTAGAAAAGATCTGATTCACAGCTGATACTCCAGTGTTGATTGCACTACTTCTGTTTACTTGATGGTAGGAAAATGCTTGAAAACTCGCCTGACTACACCGTGTAAGGCCGTTACCCATCTACAAAGTAGACACCACAGAATTTTCAGGTACTGCCCCCATCTGCTGCTAGGGAGAAACTACTTGCAGACAACTGGAGAAGAAAGGAAAAATTCAGAAAATTGAAGAAAATGGCCTCAAGAAGACATTTCACATCTTAAAACATAAGTACTCAAAGCAGATTTAAGGTTTAGTCTTGCAGGGTTAAGAAGGAAGGAATCCATTGTACGTTTTTTTTTTTAACCTTGTGCTGAAAGGAGGGAGGCACATGAGGTAAAAAGCAAAATTAACCTGTTTTATGTTTCTGTTCTTTCTACAGGAGGAAATGAAAGGAATAGGAAGATAAGGGTTTCCCTTCCAGAATAAATCCATTAAAGGGAAATGCAGAGTTTGAGTAGCCTTCAGTCAGAATGCTAAGTTGCCAGAGAACATATATAAAAAAGTACAAAAGTCAAGGATGCTTTTTAAACAAAAATTGACATTGTACCTTCTGTCCAGAGGAAGAATTATTTAATATAGCTACTAAATTCCTCACAACAGAATGGACCTCCACTATCTCAGTTAATGAGTTCAGATATACCATTTACAAAGAAGTTTGATATTGCAGGTTCCTTTTACGAGGTTTCCTGTTAGCAGGTGATTGCCTCGAAGAAAATACAGTTCTGTAAGCGGTAACTTCATATACAGTACTAGATTTTTCTGTAATTCTTTCCCAAAAACCCTTAGGTATCTTGGTTTTGGCTGTGAACTCCATGGGCTATTCAGACTGATACAGGTGAAACAAAAATAATCTTTTTAATGTTTTCTTTTTTACCCAGAACTCTTTACAGCTGCCTGAATGTACCCTTTTCTTTGGGTTAGTCTTTAAGTTGTCGTATCTGAAGTTTTGCATTTGTTTAGCATGCAGTTGAACTGAGAGCGCGTTGTATTCTATTGTTCATAGAGTACAAGTGAAGGTGCTCGGAGTAGAGAGAATTGAATTGCACTAGGCAGCATTCCTTCACATTATAAATTGTACTTTTTGGAAAGGTTATTAATTTTGATGGGTCATGATATACTTTCAGTATAAGTAGAAGATTTTTCCTTTCTGATGTTTATTCATTTTGCAGTTTATATGCTGTAAAATGAGACTCTTTTTTTTTTTGTTTCATAGATATTTTAGGTCTATGAAATGAAACCCTCTAAAAGTCATTCTGACAGGATTGACAGATATGGGGATAGGGCTCAGCTGCTATAGGCTTCTAAACTTGATGACAGCCTTAAAATAAATAATCAAGTAGCGTGTGGAAGGGTAGTTGAATGTCAGTTTTAAGTTGGTTGTCAGAATAAAGACTGTGTTATCACTGGCTGCTGCAGGGCAAAATGATGTTATTTCTTATGCTTCAAACTTTGCCCTTGTTATTCTGGGGTGCTCATCACATGGACTGGCAAATGATAGGTAACATTTAGGTTGACAGATACTTTTTTGTGGGTCTTCATAGTGCATTCTGGTTAAGTTTTTGTTTAGTAAGCGTTACACTAGCAATAACAGATACTCATCCACACTTTTTAGTGGGAATTTGCACACCCCAGAACTGTATTACTTCTGGCCTGGATTATTTTGTGGTATTTAAAACTTTTTAGTTAAAAACACACACACACCAAGGAAGAAAAAAAAAAAACACCACCACTAAAACACAAACAACCCAAACACAGCAAATGATCTTTGTCTTGCATCAGTTTAGAAGTGATTGTGATGTATTATTTGTTTTATATAAATGCTTTACCTGCTAATGCATGTTAAGGCTATAAATTGCCTTTTCTCTCTGGTTTTTATTTTGTTAGTGGTCAATCTAATGTTAGAAACATTTTGTCAATATCAGTAATTACTTGCTAGCGATCATATATTACCGTGATTTCTTTCTCACTCAGGAGGTAATGACTTGGTAACATCAGTTCCTAGAGGGTTTTCCAGATATCGCCAGCCCTGGGTCTGGCTGTTGTTAGAAAGAAAAGGCATGAAACAATTAAGAGACTTGGTTTTGACGTCCTACAAACATGTCTAATAGACTTGTGCACAATTATAGCACAAGACAATTATGTTAGAGACTATACATAGCTATACTTAAATGAGATATGAAAGCATGATGGAAAAGTAGTATGTGCTAAGGCTTGTCCTTCAGTTTCCATTCAGAGGTCTTAATACAAGTAGAAATGCCATTATGAAGTGGAAGACTGGTTCAGGTCATGGTTCTGGTATTAATACATACTTTTGAATCCTAATGACTGTGGATTTCTGCTTTTAACTTTGAAGTTCCTGTTGTTTCTTGTCTGCCTATGAAGATGATAGCATCTGCATATGTGTACATTTATCTTGTTTTGAGGACACTGGAACCTGTACACGTACAGAAACTGTTTAACTCTCTGATCAGCAAGTTGCTTGTCCTTCATCGCATTTTTATCAGTGAATTTAATGATGCAAAGACAAAATACTGGGCAACAATAGGTAATGAAAATAAATTTATAAGACAAAGAATTGGGTTCAGTACCTACACCACCTACTCTTCTTTCATTGGAACTGAGGATTTTCAACCTTCCCATCTATAAGTATAATTATAAATATAAAATTCCCACATCTACATTTAACGCTGTGGAGAAGATGCTCAGTGATGAAAAAAAAATCCTAAATAGAAGTAAATAAGGTTTATTTTCTCTACTTCTTAATGAACAAACAAGACCAAAGCTGTCTTTGTGTCACATGAATGCTTACCTCTCTTACCTTAGGGCATGTCTACATCCTTCAAGCTTTCTTCTTTTCAAAGATAGACTGTGTAAAGATAATAATTGCTTCTTAAAACATAACTGCTTTGTTTCTTCTTCTCTTTCTTGTTCCTACTTCCCTCCTCCTGTACAGTGGGGCGGATTATTATGACTATGGCCACGGACTGAGTGAAGAAACGTATGACTCTTACGGTGAGTAGCTTTATGAGCTGAATGACTACAGCAGTAGACTTTTGAAAAAACATAATCAAAAAAGAATTTCCGTAAGGCAAGCTTCAGTTCTACAGTGGATAACAGCTGTTCAGGGATTCCTGCACTGTCACAGAGCTCCTCATGTGGTTATTGAGAAAAATACCGAAGGAGGCTTCTGTGGTCTGTTAGCTGACATAGTCATGTGAAAAAGAAAATCTAAATCACATTGCAGCTAGCATTTTCACATCACATTCAAAGAGATTTAAGAAAAAAAAATGGGGGGTTAGGACCTTTTCCAGGAGCTGTTAGCAGCTGAAAGCAAATCCCTCTAGTGTGGCACAGCTGGCATTGAAACTTGGTACAAGGTAAGAATATGCTGAAGTTCTCAGCTGAATCAGGGCCTAACTGAATGCATTTTAGATGTGTATGATCTTTTTGTATTAGCTCATTTTCACGCATCTGTCTTGTGAAATCAAGCAGGGAGTCATTATGTAAAGTTTATTAAAGTACTTTAGGTAGCTAATAGATGTGAGGGTGGTGGGTTGCTCATATGGAGACAAAACAATGTGTAATGAAGCAAACATGCTAGTGGTAAAGATCACTTTTTTTAAGCTAGAAGCGTGGTAGTGACAGATTTAGTTAAATCTGTTATGGATTAGAAGCATAAAGCATGTTAAAAGGCATCTTTGCTTAAGGGATAAATGCTAAATCTCTGGCTAGAGATCAGAGAAATATAATCTAGATCACTCAAATCTCAAACATTTGAGGATTGTTAGTAACTAGTGTAAAAGAGTTCTGATTCTGGGTAGTGGATGCTTCAGTGATTTTAGTGTTCTACTTAAAATTTTCCGTGGTGTATTTCTTGAACTCCGTTTGGAAGTGCTTTCTGCTGAGAACTAAAATGATCTCAACTAAGTTGTTGTGATAAATGCACCTAATACAGAAGTTTGCTCAATGTCATCTGCTTAAACTAATTATTTTGCTTAAGGGGAAAGTCAGTTCATCTAAAGAAGTCACTTGAAATTCCTCTGTCCCCCAGCACTTTCAATTCGTCTTGATAGATATATAGCTTAAATCTTTATTTCAGCATTGAAATAAGCTGTTTGCCATTATAAGCCTGATATTTCTAAAACTATTTTATGAATGCAAATGACGGGGGCAAAAAATGTATGAAACTTCTTAATGTAGATAGAGTTGACTGATTGGGGAAAAATGTGGATTGCAATATTTAAGGTACAAAATATGGATTTTTTCATTGCTTTTGCATTTAAAATTGGTTTTCTATTTATCAAAGCACAGCCACTCAGAATATTAAGTGATGTATTTACTCAAGTTGAGAGGAAAACTATAAATACCTTGAAGAATGATTATGGGTTACAGCCGCTGAAGTTCTTGCGCATACAAATAGTTATACACTTTATTTCTTAACTAGCTGATCCTCAAGTCCATCCTTAAATGCAGAGTTAGATACTAATAATCATCCTTACAGCATGTAAAGAACATTAGGTGCCTTGGACTAAAATTCATAAGACTGCATAGTGAGGAGGTAGTTGCCTAGTGCTGGCCAGGAGGAAACACAGTTTTCCGGGAGGTACCTGGACTTTTCCTCTTCGGAGAAGCTCAGGTGCCAATCCAGAGGATGTAGGAAGAATATCAGTATTTTTAGGGTTCAGAGCCATGAATGGCACCAAAATGAAAACTGATAAAAAGCAAGCTGACTCTTTACCCTACTCATTTGACCAGTTGCTTGAAAAGAAGCAAGTATTACCCTTAAACTGTAATGAAGACTGCTTTTTCCCTTTGAAACAATTCCTTGCAGTGGTTCTTAAAAGCTAGGATATTTTTAATTCTTGTTCCTCAGCCAAGTGCCTTTACTGTTAGGCTAGGGTTCTTTTCCTTGCTTAATATAAGCCTTGCTTTCTGTGTGATGAAGCAGCACTTCTTATGTATGTTATTCTGTTATTAGATTCCTGTGGAACTTGCCTGAGGTACAAATTTAATTCTTTTAGCCTTAAACCAAACCTGAACTTGTTCCTTCTACCTCCCAGGCAAATGTTCTGACCACCTAGGTGTGATATATAACCTTGGCTCTGCAGGCCACCACCTACGTTTTTAAGAATAAAGTAGCTAAAATGAGACTTCACTGAAGAGACTGTGAAATTGGACCCTTGACTTACGGGATTCTTGTCACCTAGTTTCAGATATCTACTGTCTGAGGAAGTTACCTTACCATTTACAGTAGTACAGGGGTTCTTTGACTGTTGACTGTTTTTTTTTTTTTTTCAATTTACTATAAAGACAGATAAAGTGATGCCTACATTCTAGGTTACCATAACTAGTCATTTGGATTCTACCCTTAGTTTCCGGATTGTGTTGGGTTTACTTGGACACCTGTCTGCTTAGGGCAGGGCAGTTCTCCAAAAGTAGATGTAGAAGCACAAACGCTATTTTCAGGTGTGTTTGCCTTTTGTGTGTTTTCGTTTTTCCCCTCAGGGGCACTACTCGTATTCGTTTCCTTGATTAAAGTGTAGCTAAGTACTGTTTCACTGTACCCTGCATTTGGTCCTGTGTCTTCTGTTATATATGCATGGCACAGTAGGTCTGAATCTCATTTAAGACAATACTTTGCTAATTTTTGTTAATATTTATTACTGCTAAAATGTGGTCAGGTTATGAAGCATTAAATATAACACAAGCTTTTCACAAACTTTTGTTGTCAAAATTCAAACAAGCAATCTTCCTTGCCCTTCCAATTTTGTTATAATCTGCCTTCCTATTTCTTGCACTTTTTGGAAGTGTATGTTTACACTGAAGTCAAATATTGCCCCTAGATTATTAGAAGCCACAGGTGTTTGCAGTGATACTTGAGACTTTTCACTATTGGACTGCATATTTGAATTACGCCTAAATTAGTACTGACGCAAAGAAACTTATTTCTGAGGGTAGCTTATTTGCTTATACATAATTCATATCCTCCATTCATTTCATCCTAGCATAATTATTTGTAGGTCTGCCGCTATAGCTGGCATTTCTGTGTATCTGCAACAAGCAGGTCCAGCCGAATGCCAGAGCCCTAAGTACAGGCCATTAGCCTGTCACATTCCCTGCTGTTATGCACTGAAGAAGCATTGTGGCGTAGCTCATGTAGATGTGTTCTACCCAGTTTTTTTGGTTCAAGTGTTAGACCTCACTTTATATACCTTGGTTTCAGTAAATAAAATGTCACTATCTAATTCACAGTTAAATAGGAAAAAAAATTACTACAGCATCCGAGAACATTGGAAGGAGTCTAACTATATTTTCCCTTCTTGTAGGGCAAGAAGAATGGACCAACTCAAGACACAAGGCACCTTCTGCAAGGACAACAAAAGGAGTCTACAGAGACCAGCCATATGCCAGATACTGATTGTACTGTCTGATGTTGTGAAATATCCAATCTCCACCAGTCCTGTATACTGTTCAAAGTAATTTTTTCTATGAACAATCCCTTTTTATTAAATCAAAGCGCTTAAAAATCTGAATGGATGGACTGAACTTAAAATATTTTGTTGAAAGAACAACCTGGACATAAAGATATGTAAAACAAGGAACTTTGTTTTTTCCAAACTGTATTTGAAAAAATAGGTGATCAAAAAAAATAACCTTTGATTAACTAGTGTTAAACAGAAAATAGGTTTACTAAATATGTTAGTCCATTCTTTTAACGTAAGCGTAACCTTTTATTTTAAAGGTTTTCAAGGATTTAGTTTTTAGTTTTTATTTTCAGCCATTTGCTAGTTTTTCTCTTTGCAAACATGCGTAAAAAGGGAAGCAAATTACAAATGCAAATAATGTGGTATTTTGTAACTCAAGTCTTGAAATGTTCTGTAGTGTTAAGCAAAGTTTTACCCTTGCTTGATACTAAATAAACTTTTGAAAGAAAATCAGTGTGTGTGAGATTAATTTTATGCTTTATCTTATAATAAAACTTCATAAATAGTAGTAAACAGGGAGAAATACGTTTAACAGTGATCAGCATAAAAGGCTCATATTAAACATTGCGCAACTTCTTTAAAAAATGGTATAAACCTAAATGTATATATATATTCACAGTAGATATAAATGCTGTTTAAAGTATCCAAATGGTATGGATCTGCTTGAGTGCCACATTAAATCAAAATATTTTTGTTAAAAATGGTTTAAAATAGCTAATGAATTTTCTGAAAAAGATGTGACTAGTTTTCATCTTGTTGAGCATTTTTTCACTAGTGCAACTTTGGAATTTTTATGAGAATTTTGGTACGTTAATGACCACCTCGCTCCGTGCTGGAAGCAATAAACACAAAGCTTTTAAAGACTTTCTGACTTGACTAATTGAGGTCGCTTTCGTCAGAGGCAGAGGATGTGTAACCCTTAAAACGGTCTTCATTTGCAAAGGTAAATAAATCAAATAAGATTTTAATCTCAATTTATCTTAATATAACCAATAAAACAGGGAGGCTACAACTTAGAAAGTTTCATTTTAGAATGTAGGAAAGACTTTAAGGACACCTAAATTCTCATTTTAAAACGTTTAATTTGTGTTAGTAATCTAAAAAGCCTTAGCTTAGCTAGTTAAATTTGGACAAACTATGCCCTATTAAACAACGGTAAAACCTCATAACCAATAGTTTGTAATATATTATTTTTCCATAAATTCTAGTAACTTAAACATTACAAATGTTATCTAAAGCTTTTTGTTAATCATTAAGTTTCTATTAATTATAGTTTGCTTTACATTGTTTTCTATAGTTTTTATTTGAAAATCTTTGAAATTTAGTAAAAATATCTTTTTTTTTTTTTCTCTTGTCAGGAAACCCACCTCCTTGGACAGCCAAGAGAACAAAAACCTTAATCTTCTGATGCTTTGGTAGGTATCTCTTACTCATTTGTGAAATTATTAGAGGCATATGGAGCTTTCGATCAGGTCCTTTATTCTTTATATACACAAGGTTTTAATTTATGTAATGATTGCAGGTACTGAGCTGGAGGCCAGCAAAAATCATTGGCTATATTCAGTTCTGGTGGGGAAAAGTCATAGTTTTAAACTATCATTAAACAGGACATTAACCTGTCCCAGTGTGTGGACACTGTCCTCTGGCTCTTTGTTTATTGAAAAGTAAATGTAGCTTTGACAACATTTAAACCGATTACGTATTTTGTTGGACAGAGGAAGGTGAAAGAAAATGAATGTAATTTTAGGCTAGTAGTGTTCAAATGGGAACTTAACACTCTAATCTGGTCAGCAAACATGTCTAAAATGGATTTCCAAAGCTGAAGAAAGCGTTTTGTGGAATGATTTTCGAAGTCAAGCATTTCTGCACAAGGAGCAGACTGATTTTTGGCACAAATGAGAGAGAACAAATCCATTGAGAAACATTAGCTGAAGAATAGCTAGCTCTACTGTTTCTGGTGAATTCAATATATATAGTAAGAAATAACTGTATTTGTGCTCAGACTGTGTATATTTCTTTATATATTCTTTATTTCCTACTTGGAACGGTAGTTCTTCCTACTAACCTCATAATCTCGGTGGCTTTAGTTGACATCACTTAGATAAATGGAGCTCTGTACTTTGAAATGTTGCATACGTTGCACTGCCTCTCCCTGTCAAAGGCTAGAGGAACTTCTTGTACATACAAAATGGCTTTAGAACAATTTTGAGAGTATTTTAAAGATTTAAAGCAAAGGACTCTTTTAAGATTAGGAGACTCTCTTTCTGCCCTCTGGGGATCAAAGGGCAAAGATTTTATACCAGCTGCTAGGACGGCTGTTGGAAAACTGGGTATATAAATATTTTTTAAAATATTTGTAATGGAATTGGCCAAATCTCTATTTCTGTTCACATCTTAAATCACATAATATGATGAGCTACATAAGTCATAACAGGTTTTCAGTTGCAAATATGAAGTTTTATATTAACCGTATACAATGAAACCTGATGGGTTGAAAGTAAAGTATCTACCAGCGGGGATGGCTAGTAGACGAATAAGTGAATCGGAAGTGACTTCAACCTTCTGTAATATTTATCCAACTCTTTTTTTTAATGACATCTTTCCTTAGTGCTGCCTGTATGGAGGCAGAATGCATTAGCACGCATTTATGCCACTCTCCTGCTACTCTGCCCTATAAAGTCCTATAAATCCTTAAATTGTGCCAGGTTCCCTTTTGGAGGAGGGCGGGACAGTGTGTCCCTGTCAAATCATTCAGAGGCTGTTTGGGTGGACCGTGTGTGACAGGATGTCATGTGACTGGATGTCACAGGTGACAGGAGTAAATTAAAAGGCAGTTCCCCTCGTGACTAGGAGCACACCCATCCTATGGTCAGAAGTGATTGTCATGTGGCAGATGTGCTTCTGAGAGAAGGTGGAGTAGTCTGTGGCCCTCTGGTGCCCCAGTTAAGTAGCTGTGGCCCACCTTGACAGAAAGGTTAAGCATTTTAGTCCAATTTTATTTGTTCTTTTAATGAGTTGCAAGATCTAAATTTGATACATCTAAAAAAAAAAAAAGTCTGCATATATTGAGCATGATTGTGGAATGAATTTTAAATCCATTAAGTCTTCCTTTTTCCAGTGCTCCACATTGATACACCTTATTTCTCCTAAGAAAATGTGTTTTCATATCTCTTAAAAAAAAAGTTATTTAAATTCTTATGTCCTACACGTGTGTACAATGAGCTACACCAGTTCAAACAGCTGGTATGAGATATTCTTAGAAACTACATATTTGCAGTACAAAACTCCTCTTGACAGTTCCTGAAATAACATGCACTAGCATTGTGTTCTGCTATTGCATATCTGGGTCTCTTTTTTCCTCTGGAGTAATCTATGCAAAGAAATCCATTAGGTTTTGAAGAGAGGGAAAAATAATCTAAAAAGATCCCTGAATTTAAAAAAAAAAAAATCAATGAGGAAGGCAGCCTTTCTTTCATTGTGACAAATGAACCTAGGAGTGTTTATCCATTCTAGTAGGATTTTGTGTTCTGACGCTGGTCAATTTCTGGGTCTTACTGGTCAAACAAGAAATGTTAATGATTATAATTAACCATATCATTAATTTGCCTTTATTGAACCTTTTTATCACATTTGCACTGAATTTCAGTGATAGCAGTTTCTGAAATGGTTTCCATAAATCTACATTTGTTTATTATATGCATAATTGCCTGATCTCACTGCTTATAATCTGGCAGCCTTCAAAGAATTCATAGTTGATAGTCTCGGGATATATACAAATAAATTATATTTTGCTCTTTTTCAGGAACTTCTGCCATGTTAATTATGGACTGCTTAGAGCATTGTACTTACCCGCGTGCCTAGACAACAATCAGACAGGCTACGGAGTATGAAAACCCTGCTCTGTATTTCTTGTATTAAAGCCTTAAAGTGTATAATATTATACACTTTTAAAAATAATTGTATATTTAAACTCTTAATTGTTTAGTGATGCAACAATGTTTTATTTGGAGCTCAATAAAGAATTTTCATCTAAGTTCCTGTTACAAAGCAATAATGCAGCTTCATGTTCCATTTAGTGATTCTTTTTAGCCTTATGCAGCAAGTTTAAGAGAGTGTGTGACGTCTCATGACCAGAATTTAAATGCTTTTGGAAATCGCTTGTCTAATGTATGAACAACATGGATAAGTTAAAATGAAGATCGGTGATTTATGCTGAAGCTTTTCTTATTAGCTAATTGTAAACAGATCTCAGAATAAGACTTGGGTAGAAATGATACTCCAACTTCTATTTCCTTCAGAAACTTGTATAACATGAAGGCATTTTAGTCCCTGTCAATTATACTATGCTGCTTATTCTCTTTCACTTGGTGTTTGATGCGTAGAAATGTTTTCTCTAATATACAGTCACAGGTTTTCTAGTAGTAGTCTTGGATGAGGCTTTTACACCTTGGTAAATCTTGTATCGAACAGTCAAGTTTCCTCAGTGCTTTTTCTGTTTTATATTAATTGTGATTGTGATAATTTGTAACAGAAATAAAATTCTGATAATTTAATTTCTTGTGGTTTTTCCTAAACACTGCTTGCGAAGTATGAGTGTCCCATTCCTCAGTTATGTTTCCATCAGATGCATTTTCCCTCACTAATCTCAAATTCATCCAAAGAAAAGCATAGTTTGGGTCTGTCTCATTTATTTTGTTTTGAAAATAAGCAGGATCACTTAATAGCGTCACACAAAATGCCTCTTCTCCAACATATATTCATAACTTCTAATACATATACTGACTGTTGAAGAACGGCTTTGAAATTTATGGGGATATAGAAAAAAACTAAGATTTCCTATTAACCCTGGCACTGGTCAAAGTGCCTTGAGTAAGATATCGCTTTTAATAGATGAAAAAGCTTTTACAGTGTAAAAAAAAGTCTCTATTTTTAACCTTCAGGTATTTAAGGTGACTTTATCAGTTAATCTCACAATCTGGAAAGATTTTCCCTGCCATCACCTTCCACTGTACTACAACTGCATGTCTGTAATGTCTTCCACAGCAAGCAGTAGTGATTATTTAAAGAAGCAAAATCCAAAGAACTTTGAATCAGCGCACGAGATGTATCGTAATGGATTCCCTTCAGACTGACAGGCAGGAACCTCTGATGTGGAACAGCACCTAACATTTTATATGCTAGCCAGGTATAAAGGTTGTATATAGATACTGTGAGGGGAATTTAGATGAGAACGCAATTTCACTTGCTGTAATTTGGATTCGACATCAGGATTGCCAACACAATCTCATTTGAGGAGTGTTATGAACTATTTAATGAGTGAAGTATCAAGCCTTCCACTCCAGAGTCATGAACAAGAGAACTTCTTGATGTCAATGCTAAAATATTTTGCTAGTGTGACTTATTTTAATATGTGGCCATCAAAGCTATCTAGCAAATTAGGTAATTTTTCTGAGATCTTGTCTGATTACTGAGTGGCCTAACACACGGACTGTTAGGGTCCAGTTAAAGTGGGTTCACTGCAGACCACCCAGCTGTTAGTCTTGCAAATACTTTGCTTGATTTCACTAAACTTGAGGACTGGCTGTTTCTGTGTTTTGAAGGCTGGGCTTCCTTTCTGCTGGTTTTTATTGTCACTATGTAGACACTTACATATCTCTTGTGATTATGTTTTGAGTGAGGTCTGGATATCATTGGAATAAGTTTTGTCATTCATTTCAAGAGGCCACGTATATATGTGCATCCTGCCTGTGCTGGCATTGATGGCTTCAGCCTACGCTGTGAGACAGCCCTGATGATCTGTTCTGTGACACCAGTTCTACCTGACATTGCCTTACTTAAAGGTTTTGAGCAAGGACATGAGCCCACTGCTTCAAATGAGTTGTCCAGTCTACATCACAGACTTTAAGGTAGTGTTTGCCTTGATGTGGGGTTGTCCCCACATTTAGGTACATAATAAATGCATGAAGTAATATTCAATGACTGTATGTATTAGAATTATCCTTGAGGTCACATCTTTCTAAATGATGCTGGAGGGCGTACTTTTCAAGTTGGAACTTCTCATCCTTCTGGGCAAAGGAACTGAATATAATTTAAAGTTCAAAATGTGAAGTTAAAATATATATATAATGATTGCTCATAAATAGGACCAAATCTGCCCGTGAGTGGTTTTGCTTCCAGTTCTCCACAAAGGACTTTGCAGTCTTTTTTACTAATTTAGCATTATAGTTGGGTCTTTGTGTGCTGAAAGGCCCAACTTACAGTATAATTTCCAGGTTTCCGGTGTCCAAGAACCTCAGTACTGTTGCAGCTGAGTAAATGCACACCAAGAATCGGAATATCTTTTAAGTTTATGAAAAGATTAATTGGATGAAAGGGCTAAGAATTATTTTCGCAAGCTCAGCAATTTTGTCGAAGACAGCTGCATTTGTTTAATGGGGAGAAAAACCCCTTTGGTAATGGAAATTATTGAAGGTATTTAGTGTTAAAGCACATATTGCTAAGATGATAAATGTTTGTGCAGCCTCAGATACTTCAATGAGTTTGCAGTGCATTGACCCTAGTCTTCAGGCAGGCTTTCTCTACGATTGCAAGTCAAGAGAACATCTCTGGCAAACTTGGATTTTAAAAAATGCTTAGAAACTGTAGCCGAGGGCAGAAGTAAAGCTGCTTTGCTGTGTTGTTCTTTTTTAGGTTCCTCTCTGGGAAAGTATTAAGAAAGTATGAAATGTCAACATTCCTAAAAATAGCAAATTAGGGAATAGGCTTAATGGAAACTTCCACTTTTCAGTCAAAGGTGTACTTGAAAATTGTGAAATTAAAATAATCTAGATTTAATAAAGGTATATCACAAAAAAATCTCAGGATTCCTTATACCCAGTAATCAAAATGACTCATGCTCTTTCAAGATACAAAGCTACTGAGCTAGAATTCCTGACTAAACAAGGTTCCGCTCATATTACCCTCAGAGAAATCGAATGTAAATCAGTCCTTGGAGCTGAGTTTCTGCCTTTGCAAAGCTAAACACTTATCCAGTTCTTTATGCCTAGAACCATTTGGTATAGCGTACCTTAAATGATCTTTTCTTTATAGTCTTAATGAAACTTAGAATCTGGAAAGAAACTTTTCACCTGAAGTGAAATGCTGGCTCCTTTGTGAAGATAAAGGGAAGTTGGTTTTTTTACTGACCCCCATAGACTGTTGGTTTTTTCTCCCTGTTATACAAAACACAGTGAACTACTCCAAGCGCTTACTCAAGCAGCAACCTACGAACTCAATAGCTCATTGTCTTCTATGTCAAAAAAGTAAGGGGTAACGTGCTATTGCTGTTGATCTGTTTGAGAGACGCCCTACACATCTCACGAATATGAAACACTTTTTATTCATTTGATAAATTGCCTTGTTTCTTTATCCTTCTACTAAGAGTTGGGGGTTCTTAATGTGGAGGTGGCTGTTTCTTGTGTGTTTCTTAGAGAAAATATGCATATTCAACCTCACATAATTCACTACTTTTATTAAGGATATATTAAAAAAAGAAGGAAAATACATTTGTCTCTGAATTCATTGTTCCGATAAAGCAATTATCGGCTCAAAACTCCATGGATGAAGATGCTCTTGCAAATAGTAACAGACTGCTACAGGATTACATTGCTAAACATACATGCACAGACTGGGCTTTTACTGAATCATTTTGCAATGTTTGTATCACAATATAAATATTTACTGCTTTAAAAATTCAGTAGACCCTTCAGGATAGTTAATTACAGGCTTGAAAGCAAATGAGAAGACCAAGTGTAAACTATGGTGAATGCTGCCTATATGCATATTGGAAGTCATCTGACTAATGATGATAATCAGAATTATCCACATGTGAAAATGAACCTTATTCTATTTAGCATAAGTTTCACTTTTTTTACAGCACTTGAGGCTTTAACTTGAAATGGTTTGAACAGAAAATTCTCTTAGAAATTTAAAATATTCCAGTGATGATTTTCTCATACAGCGCATTAATAACAAAAGTGTGTGTGTTTTTTTCATTATTTGCTTGAAGACTATGTTATTGTTACATCAGAAACAGAGTCCCTCTAAGACTGACAGAATTAAGGAAGCAGAGGTGATCCTCTGGCAGTTACTCCTCTTGAAAGATCTGCGGGATAAATGCAGAAGGAATTGTGGTAAAGTTTTTGGTATGTTTTTCAGTGGCGATATTGAGTCACATTTACTTTTTCATTACACTCTACAGATTTGAGAAAATGAAAAAAATGAGCATATGACACAAAAGGAAACTGGATGGGGAGGGGGGGCAGGAATGATAGGTTGTTAAAAAGCAATCTAAATACCAAAATCCATTTTGGATTTAAAATTCTGGAATGGAGGGGGAAAGCCTCCATATTCCAGAGCATATCTTCCCTGAGCTAGCTTGGGAAGCCAGGCAACAGCTGCTACTCTTTAAAATGTCATTTTTTAGCGTAGTCTATTCCAACAATTAGTCCCTGGAGTTCACTCTTAGACACATTTGATGTTAGGAAGGTGAAGTGATGCATCTTAGGTCAGAACGATAAGAGAAACATAGGTCATAGGCGTGGTCTATGATAACTGCCATTTTCTTTCTACCCATATCTAGCTGGTCTGGCACTGGAATCCATCACATAGTAGCAATAACTTCATTAATTTTTGGTGATATCCTTCAAACGCATAAGCAGATAATTTTTGTGAATACTGCAATCAGTACCCCTTTGAAAGGTCACTTTCTGTACTTGTGAATAATATTTATATGCATGTGTACACAATCTAACGTATTTGGTAAGGGCTCTTCAGAAGAATAATGCAAAGGACAGAAGATGTTATCTTACTGTGAGAGACTAAAAGCTTGGTTGTGGTTTATAATTGCTTGCACAGGGAGAAAATAACAAGTACTAAATTACTCTAATCTACTAGTGAAAAAAGTGAGAACTAATGCTGAGTGTAAAAGCCCTGCAGTTTTAAATGAGAAATTAGGCTCAAATGAGAGTGATTAACTACAGCAGCAAGCTACATTCAGAAGAATGGGCTTCTGTTGGTTTTCCTACATAGCAGACTAGACTGAATGATCTAATAACTGTGTCTGAATTTGAAAATTGTGGATCCAGGATTGTTGCATAACTCTAACCATCACAAGAAAAGCGCTTTTTTCTGATTTGCAGGCTAGTAGGGTAATCTGTGAGGACTAAGATGATCAAAATACCTCTTATTAACAAGGATTAATTCTCCATTTCTCTACATGTGTTATTTATATGTTATGCATGTCTTACTGCCTTTACAAACAGTGAAAGCGATCTAAGTCAATATTTACTGATACTAACATACCAACGCAACTCTTGTTCCTCATGCAAGCAACATTTAGAAATCTTGTCTATTGCTGCGGTTATCTTGCAAATTATGCTTTGTGAAAAACAGCGTCTACATATTAAGTTAACAGAAGTCTCTAAAATTTGCTAAAGAAAAGAAACAGGTTAGACTTTTCAGTTCTGGTTTATGTACGTACAACTCAGATGACAAATTTTTTCACTGGTTGCCCAGGCTCCCCTTATAGTCAACCAAGAGAAACAAGCTCAAAGGGTATCTCATCTTTTTGAGACACAAGAACAGTGAGATCAGGTGACTCACCCTCTGAAAGCGCCTGGCTCTTCCCCCTTGACTCATGGGGCTGATTAAAATTATTTGCATGTTTAAACCTTAGATGCCTGAAGTGAAGCGTGTTAAATCCCAGTCATATTTCTGTTCCAAATCCAGCTTTGTTGATACTTTGAAAAAAAGCAGCATTTGATGGGGTCTGAGAAAATCAGGTGCTTGGAGGAAATCACTGAAGACAGCTCTCATATTAACGTGAGCAGATGTGGTTTGCTATTCCAAATAGGCAGGAGTAGGTAAGAGGATGTGTATGTAATCGTGCTTGTTACTTGCTATCTGTCTGTCCTTCTTTCCATCCTTCCTTCAGCAAAAGTTTTATGTTCTGCTAGTTGTAAGCAGAAAAGAAGGGTGGACTGTCTTTTGGTTGCTTCTGCTCCAAATATTTCTGTGACATAGATGTCTTAGTATATATATCTATCAGTATGTTTTCCATACTCAGTGTTTGTTTCCAGAGCCAGTGTTTGTTAAACATGGCTACAGGTTTTTGTTTGTTTGCAAGCATCTTAAATCTAAAGATTAACTAGAATGTTGGCCGAGAGGACTTGTACAAGAGGGAATATATAGTCATGTTACAAATGTTAGTCACTGCTTAAAGGAAAGGTTTAAATGGAATGGGCTGAAGGAAAATCTAGAGACTGGAGAATTAATTTGAATTTCTATGCATAAAATCTGAGAACAATAGGAAGTAAAAGATTTCCCATTTCAGCCCAGTGTCTGAAAGATTAGTATCCAGCCCACACTAATAACCATTAGATGGTACACAGAGCAAAAATGAAAACCTCCAGTGTACTTATCCAGTATCCAGAGCTGTTTAAATAAGATTACCTCTCCTTTGGAGTATCTGCAGGAAATCTTTTAACTAGGAAACAGAAAATAAGCAGCTCTTCCGCTAATGGGAATCTAAGACTCCATACTTCTGTGGTTCTAAACATTTAAGGAGTTCACTAACTTTCAAACAATGTTGTATTAAGGAAGAGGTGAAGCATGTGATCATTTTGCGTTATACAGAAGAAGAGTCAAAACAAGCCTGGATTTTATCGAGTGCAGTATTCCTCAGGAACTAAAATTTTCCCAGAAAAATATTGGTTTGCAGGAAAACATATACTGGGAACCTGGTTTAATTTTAAAATAAATTATTTCAAAATTTTTTAAAAAAATATTTGTATTTTTAAAGCATGACTTTCTCTCAGGCCATGCCTAGTGTTGCTAGGCCACTTAAGACATGAGAAAATCAATTTGGGAGGGAAAACAACAAAAAAAGTAGAAACAAATAGCAGGACGCTGACACAGAACACTGAAACTGTAGTCCTCTGTATTAATGTAGTCCTGGGCAGCCTGCCCTAGGTGTCCCTGCTTGAGCAGGGGGGTCTGGATAAGATGACCTCAGGAGCTCCCTTCCAACCTCCACCATTCTGTGATTCTGTAACACAGTAATGCCACTGTGATGGAGGCCTACCCGAATATAAGCCCTGTCCTGCAATGTATTAACTGTGTCTCCATCCCCCTTCTTCCTCCCTGCCCCCCCCAAACTGGTCTTTACAAGTGTACATATGGTGCACTCCATCCAGTTGTCCAGTACTGGCTCCAGTGTAGATCCCTGAGGCACACTGCAAGAAACTGGCTGCCACCAAAACTTCAAACCAGTGACCATTACCCTTGGAGTCCAGCTGTCCAGCTATTTTTTCAATACAGCCTAGTTTTCTGGTCACCTTGGAGTCCATCCAACCACCCTTTGCATCACCAGATTGACTGCAAGTTTTTCACTCTTGTAAAAGTACATCACGTTGACTGCTCTCTCCAAGTCTACCATGCCAGTCACCACAGAAGGCAACCAGGTTAGTCAGGCATAATCTGCCATTGGTAAATTCATGCTGGCTGCTCCTAGTTACATTCCTGTCCTTCACAGGCATGGAAATGTGCTTCTGGGTGGAATTGCTCCATAACCTTCTCAGAAACCAAGATCAGGCCAACCAGCCTGTAGTTTCTCAGCTCCTCATTCTTGACGATGGACATGACACCCAGGTATCAAGAACGTCATTCTTTTGCTTTATATTTGATTTTATATATGTCGGGAGAAAAAAAAAAAAAGCAGGATCAATCTTCCCCAAATTTTTTCTGTATTCTTCATTACCTAGTTATTTGGCTTTTACCCAGCTGAAGGTAGTTGAGAGGAACCTAAAACAGGGGAGGTCCTTCCTCCTTTCCCTTCTGTAAAAATGCATGATGAGGTTACAAATGTACTATATGCTTTCTTGTTGTTACTTTTTCTTCTCAAGTCCGTCATGGTATCATGGTAAAGGAGATATTTACATGTCTTTTTTTTTTTTCCCCTCAGACAACAGGCTTGGGACCATTACACCAGTTTTCTTCAATGCAGTTTTGAAGGATACTGTATGAATCTGTGAGCTTTTTCAAAGGCGTTTACACTGTCAGGGAGTGCAAATCCCTCCACTTTATAGCAAAGCTTATGTGCTTTAGATATTTTGGACCCACATCATGTGATGTGAATTCTGTACTGTGGTGGTTCTGGGTTTCTTTATAGACAGCTGTGACAGAAAGCTATGGAAGAAAGGGAGAGACAGGTGTGCCAGGTATGATTTGGCTAGCCCGAGGAACATGAGAGCAGTCTTTTCCTATGCTAGAAGCCTCATTTGGTTGTCTGAGGTTAGCTGACACCTCCTTACTGACCCACATGACCGTTTTTTGAAATAACTGCCATTGTTAATATAGTAATAGAATTAATTCAGTAATGAATAAACACACTAAATATTAAGTACGTGCTCTCTCCTCTGACTTCTCTCTTATGCAGAGACCGTAAGTGAGCACATTATAAATAAGTTCCCAATGATCAGCATATGTTAGTAGGAGTTGACTTCCCTGTGCTACCCCACCACCAGACCCATTGTTGACATTCACTGACGATACCCCGTTCTGCTAATTCAGGTGGAGGATTGGGTAAATGGGAATGCTGTTAATCAGATAGTACTTGAGAAACAGTGCTACTTATTAATCATCCCTGCAGATCTTTTGTTCTACTACACGTACATCTAGACAGCAAGCAACATCTTCAATTATAAGCAGGCACTTATTTTTCAAAGAGTTTCTTAGTATTAAAAAAAAAAAAACCCCACCACAAAAATCTAGTGAACTGTAATTTATTATTTACTTTCTTTTGAGCACCTGCAGCATTTCACATCTGGTGGGCAGAACGTAACACTGCATTAGCTCTGTGAGTGTATTGTTCCTATTAGCTCTGTGTAGCAGGCTTTAAAATTTAGAAAGCCTCAGATATATTTTAGGACAGGCCTTCTGATCCATCTGTATCTTTCAAAAGAACGACAGTCAGAATTTTAAGTACCTGGTCATAATATATTATGATTAGGATGGAGTTTGATTAGGACAGAGCAAGCCTTAAAAGATATACGGCTTTGATTTAGACAGCTACTTGCCCCAGTACAAGTCACCAGTCTTGAAGCAAACAGAGTTCAAAGTTTTGCCATTAGGGTCATATTTGCAAATCAGGGCTGCTATATTTATCCACAAAAAGCAGATCTCTTAAGCTCATGGGTCAAGATAAACACAGGGAGATCACTGTGATGGGTTGACCTTGGCTGGACACCAGGTACCCACCAAGCACTCTATCACTCCCCTCTTCAGCTGGGCAGGGGAGAGAAAATATAACAAGAGACTTCTGGACAGGGAGATAGATCAGCAATTATAATCACAGGTAAAATGGACTCGACTTGGGGAAATTAATTTAATTATTGCCAGTCAAAATCATGAGTAGAATCATGAGAAACAAGAACAAATCTTTGAACACCTTCCCCCTACCCCTCCCTTCTTCCCGGACTCAACTTCACTCCCGATTTCTCTATCACCTCCCCGAGTGGCACAGGAGGACACAGGGAATGAAGGTTGCGGTCAGCTCATCACACCTTTGCTGCTCCTTCCTCCTCACACTCTTTCCCTGCTCTGGCGTGGGGTCCCTCCCACAGGAGACAGCCCTTCTCCGAAGGAAACAGTGACCCTGTGAACATCCACCTGCTCTGACATAGGGTCCTCCATGGGCTGCAGGTGGGTATCTGCTCTACCTTAACCTCCATGGGCTGCAGGGGGCCAGCCTGCCTCACCCTGGTCTTCACCATGGGCTGCAGGGGAATCTCTGCTCCAGCACCTAGAGCACCTCCTTCCCTCCTTCTTCACTGACCTTGGTGTCTGCAGGGCTGTTTCTCTCTTTCTCTCCCTCTTCCCTCCCATCTACTGCGCAGCAGTTTTTCCCCTTGTTATATATGTTATCCCATAGGTGCTACCTCCATTGCCAATGGGCTCAGTCTTGGCCAGCAACAGGTCTGTCTTGCAGCCGGATGCCATTGGATCTATCGGACATGAAGGAAGCTTCTGGCAGCTTCTCACAGAAACCACCCCTGCAGCCGTCCCTCCACTACCAAAACCTTGCCACATAAACACAATAAAATCACTCATCAATTATCATCACAGGCAGAACAGACTTGACTAGAGGAAAATTAATTTAATTTATAGCCAATTAAAATAGATCCACAAGTGAGAAGAAAGGCAAATGAAAACACCAGCTCCCCTCCACCCTCTTTTCCCCATGCCCACCTTCACCCCTTCACTCCCGACTCCTCTCCCCACCCCGAGGGGCGCAGGGGTGGGCTCGGGGGCTGCGGTCAGCCCATCCCAGCCCCTCTCGGCCGCCCCTCCCTCCTCACACCCCTCCCTGCTCCCGCGCGGGCCCTTCCCCGGGCTGCAGCCCTTCAGGGACCCCCTGCTCCCGCCTGGGCTCTCCACGGCCGCAGCCCCCGCAGGAAATATCCCCCGGCTGCGGCGTGGGGCCCTCCCCGGGCTGCAGGCGGGGTCTCTGCTCCGGCGGGGCCTCTGCAGGGCTGCGGGGGGTCCTTGCTCCGGGCCTGCACCACCTCCTGCCCTCCTCCGCCTCCTCCTCTGGCCTGGGGGTGCCTCTGCTGCTGCTCCCTCCTCGGCTTCCTCCTCCTGTGCCGTGTTTTGCCTTTGGCCCTTTCTGAAGCCCGTTTCCCCCCGGCGCCCCCAGCTCGGCTGAGGGGCTCGGCTGTGCCCTGCCGTGGGGCCGCTGGAGCTGGCCGGGACCGGCTGTGCCCGGCGCGGGGCAGCCCCGGCCTCTCCTCACGGGGACCACCCCTGAAGAAGCCCACTCCCAGAGCCTGGGCATGGACACCCCATCTTAGAGAAATTTATAGTAGTCCCAATCTTTTGTTATCACTTTTTTCAGTGACTTTTGTTTTGTAACTTACAGTAGATATGATCTGTCCATTTCCAACATAGGAGAAAGAGTCAGGACCAGGAGTCCCACAGCCCTCGGGGTAACTGTCTCCTGCTGGCCCTATCAGTGCCCTGTCTCAGGGACCATCTGTTATTTCTCAGTCATCTGCAATAACTCTCTGAAATGATTTCTGGTCACGAGTTCTTTTTACTTACTGGCATGCTGTGCTCCAGGATCAATAGTGTATTGTTACGGTACTGCTGTGGTCATGCATAATGCTGTGCTGCAATAACATCCTGGGGATTAAATAAACTGAAAAAAAAATGTAATGGGTATTGACCTCTAGCTGAGGTTTGTCTGGGGAAATCCCTTGCTCCTATCTCATGTACCAATGCCTGATTAAGATATCTAAGCCTTACTCACCACACAAAGCTTGAGATGGGTAGTTTAATTGCCTAAGTACTTAGGGCTACTGTACAGCAGATGAGAGAAGCAAGTCTGACTTCTGCATTGTGGCAGGTGGTGTTTGATATAGATCAGGCCTCCAGTGGGATGCAAAAGCGCAGTTTGACTGTGTCTAAATCCTTCACATAAGCCTAAATTTTGCACGTGAAAGCTACCTCTACCTCTCCTGAAGAGGCCCATATGTTAGTGACAGGGTGACATACTCCCATCATCCAAGGAAGTCACGCAAAGGCTAGCTGTGCAAAACAGGCATCTCTTTGAGGACTTAAAACCTAAGGAAGGTAGTAACAGATCACCAACCTCCTGTTTATAGCAGCAATTTGTGAGTCTCGGAAGAACTGCTTCCTTCTGTGGATGCCCTTTACATTTACCAATTCTTTAATTAGGTGTAGCAAAATTCCTTTATGGGCAAACCCATCATCACCTCCAAGGCCTCTGGTGAAGCTGGTTATTTGTCACTTATATTTCTATCAACTGCATTAATTTTTCACCCTGCACTCCCCACTTTGAGAGGCAAGTGTACCATATTGCTAAGCCTTCTCATGTTTATCCAGAGCCTGGTATTTATTATCTTAATTCAGGTCCCCATTGACTCCATGGGTTGCACAGATTTTGATTCATATTCAGATTGCTGGCTTTTCCTGATTTCTTTTTTTTGTTGTTGTTTTTTTTACCCTTTTGGAAGCAACCCAAGTTATTAGTACATCAAACTCAGTCTCTAACCACATGTTGCTCCTCTATGAAAATGTATCTGCTGTTCTGACACTAGAACAGCACTCACACCAGCAGTATCAGAGCAAAGGGCCCTCTGAGTTGGTGGTTGCCAGGCTTCAAATAAGATATCAAACTTCAAGCTTTGCCACACAGCGGTGTTTAAAGGCCCTGTGGTACAGGAAGGCTAACTCCCATCTCTGTCCCATTAATCTATGTTCCTGATGCGACTGTGCTTTCACACGTGATTTTTCCTTTCCTGTCAAGTTCCTGTGTGGCATCGCTATGTGGTGTTACACAGCAGCTTCTCTCTACCCCAGAGATAGCTGCATTTCAGCAGAAAAGAAAGCAATTGCTGTTCTCCAAGCCTGTGAAATACCCTGAGAGTAAAGATCTCCTAATCTTCTGCTTTACTTGACATTAAAATCTTTTTCAGATATCTGCAGATTTAAAAGCCATGGTTTGGATGTTGGTAGGGATGCATCCTTAAATTATTATATCCCTGCAGAGGACTAGTTCTTTTCACCTCCCCCCACCCAGAAAAATAATTTAGTGATCTCTTCTAGAAGACACAGACTTTCAGGCTTACTAAATCAGACTAAATGTTTGCAATTAAATTTCAGTGTACTGGAGGTCATTTGTATTTGAAATTGAAAAAGAACAGCCTTAAGATTCTACCAGATGTGCTCCTCTTGCCTATTCTTGGATGAGTTATATTTAATTTGAGTTTGCGCTTATTTCTACTGTAGTTTTTTAGCTGACTTCCACAGTTTATACAAGAAGATCTGACCCAAATATTTTGGTAAAATTGGATAATAAGCAAGCAATCTATGATGCAAACATGTTAAAAAAGATTTCAAAACACAACCAAATACCAAATAGCTATTTTCTCAAGAAGGAAGATGCACCCTCTTGGCAATGTCACATAACACAGAATGAGGAGAATGAAGAAGCGACCTCGATGCAGATAACTCATTCCAGATTAGCCATGTGTGGTAGGCAAGGCTGCTCCTTCCTGTTGCAGGGAAAAATCCAGTCATGATCCGGTTCTTTTTTTCAGTATTAGCTGAAATTAGAAAATCATCCGCCAAAATACAAGGATGCTAATTTCCTAGGCCCTTGGGATCAGTTTTTGTGTACATGCAGCTCACCGGAAAAAGCTCTTCACACAAAGGCTTTCCATGCATATGAAAGCCTCTTTCCTGCTCTGTAATCTCCATAGCCCACTTCATCTTGGCAGCCTTACTTTCTTAGAATAAGGACTGCTGCAAGCAGGGGTTGGAAGTATCTCCACAATGTGGAATAGGTATCTGACATGAGAGGAGCGTTGTGTCTCACGAACAGGACAAGACATGGTCATCACTGACTTGGAGTGAGGTGGAGTGCTTGCCTAAAATGCGGACTTCAAATAATGAATCCAAATGAATCACAGGTATTTAAATAGGTTAATTTAAATGGATTAATTAAAAGTAATTAAATTTCATATGAGATTCACTGATTCAAAGTTGAACAGGCCATAAGAAGTAGTGAAAGGAGTCATCAGTTTCTCATGTGCAGGTGTCTAACAAAGTTTCTTTTGGTTCTGATTTGCAATGGTTGCTCCACAAACCTAAGTTTCATCTCTGGAAACTGGCTAGTAAAACTCAATATGCTGCATGGTGCCTGGTTTAGACTCTGAGCTGGACTCGGGGTGAGAGTATTTTAAACAGGAATATTTAACAGATCTTCCAGTGACAACCAAGCCAATTGCTTTTAACCCTTGACTTACTTCTATCCCACCTATCATACTAAGTATGTTGCTATGGGGCTTGCTTTTTAATGCATATTTCTGCAGTGTATTTACTTATGTGTAGAGAGGCGTGTCCTGAATTTATTTTCTTTGTTCTGAAAAGTTTAAACGGTCATTCTAACTCTCATTTGAACAACCTCTAATTGCAGTTTGCTCATTACTAACTGTAAAAGCAGACACTGGAGGCAAGGGTCACACCAAGCAGCGTGGTTCTGTGGACACAACTAGTAGAGCACAGTAGATCTACTTCTGATGCTTTTTTTCTTCATTTTTTATGTATGTCGTTGAAAAAAAAGAATCCTTCTGAACTTTATAGGTGATAATCTGATATGTTAAGTTCTACTGCAAGAGTGCACCCTCAGTAAGTTTGCAGATGACACCAGGCTGGGCAGGAGTATTGATCTACTTGAGGAAAGGAAAGCTCTGCAGAAGGATCTGGATAGGCTGCATAGATGGGCTGAGGCCAGTTGTATGAGGTTTAACAAGGCCAAGTGCCAGGTCCTGCACTTGGGTCACAACAACCCCATGCAATGCTCCAGGCCTGGGGAAGAGTGGTTGGAAAGCTGCCCAGAGGAAAAGGACCTGGGGATGTTGACTGACAGCCGGCTGAACATGAGCCAGCCGTGTGCCCAGGTGGCCAAGAAGGCCAACAGCATCCTGGCTGGTATCAGGAATAGTCTGGCCAGCAGGAGCAGGGCAGTGATTGTGCCCCTGTACTCGGCACTGGTGAAGCCACACCTCGAATACTGCGTTCAGTTTTGGGTCCCTCAGGACAAGAAGGATATCGAGTTGCTGGAGTGTGTCCGGAGAAGGGCAAAGAAGCTGGTGGATGGTCTGGAGAGCAGGTCTTCTGAGGAGCAGCTGAGGGAACTGGGGTTGTTTAGCCTGGAGAAGCGGAGGCTGAAGGGAGACCTTATCGCTCTCTACAACTACCTGAAAGGAGGTTGTTGTGAGGTGGGTGTTGGTCTCTTCTCCCAAGTAACAAGCAATAGGATGACAGGAAGTGGCCTCAAGCTGCGTCAGGGGAAGTTTAGATTGGATATTAGGAAAAATGTCTTTTCTGAGAGTGGTCAGGCATTGGAACAGGCTGCCCAGAGAAGTGGTAGAGTCATCATCCCTGGAGGTATTTAAAAGATGTGTAGATGTGGTGCTTAGGGATGTAGTTTAGTGGTGGACTTGGCAGTGTTGGGTGGACAGTTGGACTTGATGATCTTAAAGGTCTTTTCCAACCTAAACGATTTGATGATTCTATTATTCTATGATTATTAACCATTAGCTGAACTACTGTGTTAGGAATGCTTTGAGGGCAGCACAATAAATCTCATTGCTGCTACTAGTGCCCATAGCCATTCAGCAGAGGAGACTCATGTGTCCTTTCCCCCTCAGAAATGCAAAGCCAACAATTCTTTCCAAAGCTGGATAAAGGGATCTCAAACCTTGTTTAAAAAGTGGCAGGAGGCAGTGCCTTCCCTCCCTTTCCTTGTGTAAGCCTTGTGTCAGCTTTTAGCAGTACTATTTCTAGGAAATCATCATTGATTTTAAGGTTGAATTTTGCAGTCTCCAACTTTCAGCTCTTGTGATGCCCTTGTTAACAATGTCAAAACAAAGTTTAGGGTGTTTCCATGCAAGCCTATTTAAATGAATTAGCCCAGATCTGTTACCAAGTGTTTTCATTTTGCACTAGAAAAGCATAGGTGATGAGAATATTGCATTCTGTTTCACTAGTAAATGCAAATCTAGATGGTGGCACAGTGATATCTTTCCTAAAATTGTATAACATGTCACTTCACAAGTGCCAGAACTGACACAGCAGAGAAAGCTTTTCAAACAGAGCGAGGCTAGCAGAATCTGGCCCTAACAGCATAAATGCTACAGGGAGAATAGCTATTAGGAGAATAAACTGTAGTGATAATACATATGAAGGCTTTAGGGGGAAAAAAGCAAACAAAGGCCCCAAAAAGCTATCAAAAACCAAATGGCAATTCAGTTAAAAAGGTGTCCTGGTATTTAAAATTCCCTGCATTGATCCTTAGCTAGCATGTTCACAGAGCTGTCTGTGTGGAGGGATGGATATACTGTGCTCCATCACAGAGAACAGCACAGGGGAAGAGTGAGCAGCTTCACGAGTCTAGTGGGACTGAGAGCTGTGCTTAGCAAAGCCAGCTCTTTTGGTCCTTTTAATAAAATGACAGTAATTTGACAGTAATAAACATTAGGCTGTCACTGTAATGTAGCAGTTTGCAAATAATGTTGACATTATCTTATGCTTCATGTCAGAATGTGGGTCCGCTTTATCAGCTGATTAATGGGGAAATTGGATGAAATTCTTTAAATCTGACAAAAAGGAGCTTGAATTGCACTGGGAATGAGTTGTCTTTTGTTTTCCTCTGCTCCTTTTAAGCCCTGGTAGTGCTTTTTCATCTCCTTTTTGGTGTTGTTTTTTTTTTTTTCTCATTTTGAGCATTTATGCAAAGCTATGACAAGTTGAACATAAACAGTAATGTTGTCTGAACTACTGGAAGTGCCATTAAAGAAGTCCCAGAGTTTTTTTTTTTTCCTAGAAATACACATTTCTGAAATAGTGAAGGTTTGGTTTTTGGTGTGGGTTTTTATTTTTTGGGGTGGGTGGGTGGTGGGGGTGTTGCTTGGGTTTTTTTGTTTGTTTTGTTTGTTTGTTTATTTGAGTTTGGGTTTTTTTTGTTTTTTAAGTGCCTTCATCATTAACTTCTATCTACCTGCTGTCACAGACTGTGGCCATTCCTACATACTAGTAATCTAATACAAAGGATGATTAACCTTCCAGAATTCATTTTAGGGTTGAGGGAATTATGAACACAGAGATTTGCCAATGCCATGCAAGGAATTTCCTCTGCCATTGCAGCCCATCGCTGCGATCCAGGCACTCTGTTGCACCAGAGCCCTCTCAACCGCATCCTTCCAAATCTTACGGTTTTCTTTCTTTCGGGTTTTCCTAGAAATGCATCTGACTTTAACTAACAGGCACTGGGAAGATTTGGACTTTGTATATATTTTGTAACTGTATATGATCCAAATGCATTTCATGCCATTGAAGATGACAACCAGAAGTGGGCTTGTTGTGGTTCAGCCCCAGTCAGCAACTCAGCCCACACTGGCACTTGCTCACTCCCCCCCGGTGGGATGGGAGAGAGAATCAGAAGAGTAAAAGTAAGAAAACTCATGGGTTACATAAAGACATTATAATAGGTAAAGCAAAAGCCGCACACACAAGCAAAGCAAAACAAAGAATTAATTCACTACTTCCGATGGGCAGGCAGGTGTTCAGCTGTCTCCAGGAAAGCAGGGCTCCACCACACATAACAGTTACTTGGGAAGAAAAACACTATCACTCTGAATGCCCCCCCTTCCTTCTTCTTCCCCCAGCTTTATATACTGGGCATGACGTCATATGGTATGGAATATCCCTTTGGCGAGTTTGGTTGCGCCCCCTCCCGACTTCTTGTGCACATGGCAGAGCACGGGAAGCTGAAGAAGTCCTTGACTAGTATAGTCACTACTTAGCAACAACTAAAACTTCTCCACAATATCAACACTGTTTCTAGCACAAACCAGAACATAGACCCATACTAGCTACTTAAAAGAAAATTATCAGCTGCCTTCTTTTCAGAAAGGAAAGTATCACCATCTAGTATCCCCGTTCAGAGGTGGTTGAGGAAGCCACTGTCCATACATCTGACTCATGATGATTTCTGTGTGTGCTGGGTGTGGAGAATGACAGATCTTTCCATCTGTACATTCTCCTAGACGGGTCCCATGAAGGGAGTATCCGGTACCACCGTACCCAGTTCATAGGATCATCAGATATTCAGGTCAAATATGACACCAGGAGATTTCTATTCCAACCTCCTCCTCAAAACTGGGTCAGTTATGGGATCCCTTGATATTGCTCAGAGCTTTATCCATCTGGGTCTTGAAAACTTCCGAGAATGAAGAAGGCACAATGTACCTGGACAACCTGCCTGGCTGTGCTCATAGGGAAAAGTAGTTTCTCCTCATATCCAGTCTGAGACCTTCTGAGCTTTTTGTCTCATCCTCCCACCATGCTCTACAGTGAAAAGCCTGTCTCCATCTTCTTGGTGACCTTCCCGTGAGTACTGGGGACTGCTGTAAGGTCCCCCAAAAGCCACCTCTTCTCCAGGCTGAACTACGCTCATCCCTCAGCCTCTCCTCAGGGCATTCCAGCCCTGATAGTCTCAGTGGCCTCCACTGAACTTGTTCTAGTTTATCAATGTGTTTTCTGTATTGAGGTATTTAACTCAAATTTAAGTTGGTTGAAATATGATAAGAGCTAACCACTTAAAAACCTGTGGACTTGGCACCTAGTGCTCAAACCAGTTCTGTGAATGACAATAACATGTCCTTTCCATCTTTGAATCCCATGGGCAAGAGGATGGGATTGTCTTGCTTTCTAGATGAGATACAAATGTATTACCCAGCTTGGACAGAGGTGGTATAGTCATTCAGTGGCAGAGTCATGCTTATTACCTGAATTCTTAGCCCTTTTCCAACCTTGCTGGACTGGACCTCAACAATCCACCTGATTTTGTTGGCACGGGGGTGGCAATTATGACTCAATTGGGAATGAGCGTCAATAAGTACTCCCCAGAGGCACTTGACACCCTCTACAGGAAAACCAGCAGCCAATATTAAAAATCAATTAGCATTTCCACAGCACAACCTTTGCCATACAATGTACAACGACCTTTACAGGCCAGAGAAGAGTCAGTTTAATGTACTATATAATGCCAGATGGTAATGCCTTTCCTCACTTAGGTGGCTTGTGATTAAACTCAATTTTCTCAGCCACCAATTGACCTTTATCCACCTCCTGTAATTTACTGAATGGAAGTGGGTAAAAGCTAACAGTGTATATACATCATGTTGTGACAACTTCTCCTTATAACAAGATACAAGTGGGCAGTGAGGCACATCTGAGATGCAGTGATTTCAAGGAAATTTTGTATTTATCCAGATAAAGGAGAACTTTTTGAGATGCAACCAAGTTTTTTGTGTCCATTATGTCCTAGCTGTACATCTTCCATTCAGTAAGAAAGGGGTTACAGCTATTCCTCTTTTCACTGTCAGGCTGTGTTGGAGGTGTTCAGTAGATATATATTTTCCATTTAACAGGAGAAGGCTGAGACATTTGCCATACCCCAGCTGGTGTCCCAGTAAACATGGAGAGAATTTACCCTCCGCCTCCACTTTTGGAGGTCAGTCTGTATCCAAAGGACACCCAGCAGTTGATACAGTGCAGAGCCATAGTGCAAGAAATGGCCTTTGTACTAGTTCTTTACCTCCTTGCTGATGCAGTGGCTTCCCATGATCCAGACATTTTCTGGCCATAGAGGTCTGGCAGATATGGGTCCAAGGTCAGTAGCAAAATGAAGTGTCACAGTACAGTCTTTTCCTTCTCCCATGATCCAGTGCATGTGCCACCCCAAACAGTAGTGACAAGTAGATTATTTCAGCTTGTTTAACCCATTAGTAAATCCATGTCAGGGGAAGGACTAGCTGATATTTCTTTCTAAAACATATATATTTATATTTTTTCAACATCTTCAGTTCAGCCTGAGGAGGGATTTACCAAAAACAATTGCCATTTCACTGGGAAGGTTTTAATTTTACAAGACCCCAGCATGGATGTGGCATACTTGCCTTTCCTGGTGAGACTTCCTAATAAAGTGTTTCTATTTCTTATAAATGTTCCTCACAATTACTGTGTCCAGGACACAGTCTCAAGACAGCAGATCTTGAAATTTGTTTTAAATGATGAATGATGATTTGAACTCTCCCTGTGACACAGGCTGTGGCTAACTCTGTAGTCCAGTAATGTAAACACAGCATCCAAAGGTTATTTCTGAAATGAAACAGCACATCTTTGTAAGTAAGTATTTTACTTTTTCAGCTTTTCACCATATTTCCCTTCTATTGAAACAGTCTGAAATGAAGTAAGGGAAGTGCTGTTTTATCATGCCCCATTCCTATGGGCTCATCTTTTCTTCCCTTGCTCATCTTGACTGTTTGCAGTGTCATGAGTGATGCCTGAAATTTCTTCCCTACTGCAATTGTCTTTTAGAGCTTTCCTTTGGCAAACCTTTCCTTAAGATGGGTTTATTTTCTCTTGAGACCCCGAAGATGCCAGCATATGGCAATGAAACACCACCACTGAATTACTGTCTCCTTTCATGGTAATTAGTTTAGACTTTTGGACTATGTCTATCCTAGCTAATTGAATGGCGCCAGGGAAAGTTCCCAGGCATGGGAACTTGATCGTCTGTCCTGTTAAATGGTTCCTGTTATGATTTTGGCCCCAGCCAGCTGGCGCTCTTCCAAATGCAACCTGGACACAGTTTGGGAATCAGCACAGACCAGGGACCATTCCCAGTTAGCCTTTTGGATGTGCCCACCCTGTTTCACAGGCTGGGAGAGTTTAACACTACAGATATTGGGAAATCTGTGCCAAAAAATTTTCCCAGACACATAGAGCAAAACTGTCTAACCATATTGTAACAGAAACCAGTCTCTCCCTTTCCCTCTTTACCTAAAAAGGACCCTGATTACTGTTAGTTCTTAAAAAAAATTATGTGTTTTTTAACATGTATAACACACAGTTCAGGAATCACTAGAACTGCCGTTTTCTTTGACAGCTGAATTGGTCCTCTTCATAAATATGTATTGCCTGCCAGCCATTGACTATGCAAATACATACACGTATTGCATGTATATGATGGACCTGCTCCACAGATGAATCAGGACTGTGTAGTGAAAGTGCTCCACTGCCTAGACAAATAGCTTGTCGCAGCAATTAGAAGGTGTATGATGAATAAGAAAGAGAATAGGGGGAAATGAGGGAGGATTTCTTGCCTTTCATAGTTGAATGCCAAACTGAAGAACTGGATACTCTCCCTCCACTCAGTGCAGAGTTCCCTAAGGATGCTCCACAGGAGACTCAGAGCAAGTACGTTAGCCTGAGGCAGAAACATTTACTAAATTATTATGACACCTCAGAAAAGTGTCCCTTGTCTGTATCTGCAGGCTGTAGGCAAATACAGGTTGGGCTACAAAGAGGCAACCATGACTTAGTCTTTTCTTAGAAAGGTGTGAAGGAGAAAGAAATTATGACTTTGTGAAACAATTATATATGGCTTTACCTATTCAAGTGGACTGTATCCTGTGGGATTTTCTGTCTAGTCAGATGGCAGGTGTTTTCATGCAGAGACATTTCCTTCTTTCAGAAGGCTCAGAGAGACAGTCCCTTTCCCATGCTTACAGCTCCACATACTGCTTTTCTAGGTGACCACATATTCACCCTTGAATGGTGATTGCTTGTAGTGAAAGCCTGCCTCTAGTGTGCATGAACCATACTTTCAAACAGATTTTGAGGCCTTGACACCAAATACAGACGTTGGCTTAAAATTATCTGAATCACATTGCAAACTATCCCGGTTTCAGCGCACTGGCATAAAACTGCAGCAATACCTAGATTTTTCAGTTCAAAATTGGGAAGATTCTGCAAATAATTCTATTTTCATGGAATGTGTAGTTCTGGATTAAAAGTTCTAGAATTTCAAAACAGGACCAATATTTATGCCATTAAAAATAGAATAAATTTTTTGGTTTTCATTTCAGCCAGCCATTAAAATTGACACATTGTTTAAACAACCCTGTGCTCCCAAGATGTACAACTAAATGTCCCCAGAATGTAATATCAAGGATAGCAAGTATTATTGATTAATTTCACAATACAGGTTACAGTGTTCACTTCAGAAAGTCACTCAATACTAGTTATCAAAATATATGCAGAGGACAGGTGAAGGTTATGAAACTGTCTGAAGAACAGAGCTAACAAAGTAAACCCTCAGCTATGAGTTCTGTGCATGACTTATTACTTCTAATAATGTAAATATGTGCATATTAGAGGCCCTATTGATCATCAGTAGCTACATTTAAAGTCAGAATTAACAAAGGTAGTAAGACAAACACAGAAAATAATAGCCCATTAATCTAGGTAACAGAAATGAACTGCAAAGCTTAGCACCCATTTGAAAGTCACTAGTAGAACAGAGTTTTATTCTATCCATCTAGTAGCTACAGAGTGGAGGAGAAACAAAGGTACTATCTTGTGTGTCTGAGATTGGTACCACAACAGGTACTACTGCAAACCCACATATTTTCTGTTTAACGCTATTATTATTTTTCTCAGTGTCCTTAACATCTAACACATAGATGTTTCTTTTCACTGATGTATAGTAGCTTCTGCTGCAGCTTACTGAATGGAAGGCAAATATAAGGATTCTCTCTCTTACACAAACATGCTCTAAAACCACAGGCCATTTGATTAATCCTTTTCTGCTTCTGTTTTTCCTATTTTCACCTTTCCTTTGCATTAAAAACATTTATCTGGAATGACTGCTTACCTCATCTTTTTCCAAATGATCTTGCCACTATGGCTGCAAGCTCTAATGCATTATTATAAAACAAATTAACAATAGCTCTTACATACCGAGAAAGAATTTAAGATGAACTTCCATTTTGGTAAAAAACAACCTCCTCCCTTAATAACAAACACACAGACAAACAACAAAAACATCCCTTCCCCCCCAAACTTAGTATCGGTAATTAATTTTTAAAGTTTTATATTGATGAAACTGTACAGAAAAATTAGACCATCGGGAAACTAAAATGTTTTTTATACATGATAACTTTAAGCTAACCTGTACCAGTTTCACTGAATTTACATTGCTGTTTGCAGTTATCTGAGGTGACTGGGACAGTGAGGGAGGTGGACCATGTCACCCAGGTGACAAATGTGATGGAGGTCACTCAAGTTTCCTCCTGCCAGCTGAAATGAGAATCCCCTCCTTTCCACAGATGGATGTGGTCAGCCAGCCACCTGCAACTGTGGGCTGTTACACCCGCCCAATCACACCAGCTTGCACTGTCCGTGAAGAATTAGAATTCCTTTCTTTATTGCTAAAGAGAAAAGAGAAGGAATCATGGCCTATAAAATTGAAATTAGCACACTGAGCTCTGTCACTGTGGTGACCATCTGTGTCTGGCAGGCTAGCAGATTCATTTATCTGGTGGAAACACATGATGCACTGAATTACAGGAGGGGAGAAGATGGAAACTTGAACCCACCTGAGCCCTCTAAAATTGCTTTTCTCCATGATGTGGCAGCTTTGTCATCTTTTCTAGTGACTTACGGGTGATAACAAACACATGCTACATGCAGGCTAGTCTAACTCTCCTATTGATTTTTCTCAGTCCTGTGTGCTTGTTTAATAAGAAAAATGTTGCTCAGAACTGATTCTGATAATCATAAACATGTTATTTACTTTTTGAAAGGTGAGCTGGATTATGATTAATATGGTGAATAGCTAAAACCTAATGGAGTCAATGCTTCTTTATAACTCACAGTGGTCTAGTCCTGGTGCAGAGAAAAAAGTAACAGTCAAGCCTGAACTAAACACTCTCAGCTTTCATGTCTGTGCAAGGGATTTTGATTTATTTATTTATTCATATCTATGTGTTGGCTCCCATTCAATCATAGGAGCTAATGTCATCCTACTGCACAGAATGAGGCCAAGAAACTGAGCTATCTACCAGGTACAACCTCCTTCCCCCTTCCCCTGCCCCTCTCCGGGGTCAGTCTCAGAACTGGTCTCCTCAGGCACCTCTCCCTTTTGAAGATCAACTCAGTAACATGGTACCTGTTTTTCTCTGAGTGGATCAGAGACACTTTTTACAGGGCAGTGTAGTGAATGCATGAAAGTTCCTCTCTCTCTTGCTTCCATTGGGAAGCTCTGACAGGCAGGGCCTTCATGGCATCAGCATAGCCTGGGAGGAAGGGTACAAGTAAACCATGCCACCCTATACCTATCCCTCTCTCCTCTCATTTCCTCTTCCTTCCCTCTTTAACCAAAATCACACCCCATTAGCACACCAAGACTCTCAGCAACTCCCTTAGGAGTTGCCTTAGGATGGGACTAGCCACCTGTGAAATATCTCTTGCCTCCCTCCAATGGAAACGGGGGATCATTTATCACAAGCCTGCAAAAGATACAGCTTCTCCTTGGCAAGTGAGGCAAGACATATCCCAACCCATGAGTTCTGCCCTTCCTTGCTGGCCCTGAGAAGAGGCTCCAAGGGCCCACATCAGCCATGAACCTATTGTAGGGGGTCTGCATGGAGTCTTTCCTGTAGAAGGTACAGGAACAGAAGTTCTTCTTGATTAGCAACAGCTCAATATAAAAGTGTTTTAGGTAGCAGAGCTTTACTGGAACTGCAATGTCTCCTAGTGCTGCTGACTTTCAAAGACAGAGCACCATTCATTACACACTTCCTGAGCTCATCATCTTTTCTCTTGAGATAACAACATACATTTGTCATGTTGTGCAGAAGCCTACAAACACCAGTGCTTGCTTTGATTTTCCTCTTGGCATCCCAACTGGGCAGTGATATGTTGTCTTGTCATGCTGAATTACCACTTTGTTTTGATATCTTTTATACCATGACACAATATTTCCCAACATCTTACCTTGAAATTGGAGTGGGCCTCAATGGATGGAAAAAAATATTGTTAAAATTTTCTTGTTAAATGGAAAAATTTAAAAAAATTAATAAGCCTTTAGGTGTTAGTACTCATAAGGTAATTTATCTGTTGTGTGATTTGGTTTTAACTCATAAATTTAAACAGATGGCAGCTTTTTACACTGTCAAAATGTACAAAATTACTTACCAAAATTATTTTAATAAGCCATCTACACAGTATAGTAAAATTTCTACCATGTTGCAAGTAGGATCAGAAAGAAGTTTAGTCAAACTAAAAGACCATTCAGTATTATTTTCTCTTATTGATGCTGGGAGGAAGTTGTGATGTGTTTGGTGAATTCTCACCAGAGATGTTTGGCTCTTCAGTCAGAACTCATTCTGCTGAAGGAAGACAGCACAGTTAAGCTAGTAACATAGCAGTGACACTGTGAGGCAGTCATGAAGCACAGTAAAAACGCAAAATAACTCGTGATCACTGGTCAGCCCACCCAGAGAACTGCGATTAAAAATACTGACTGTGGGTTTTGTCTGTTTCTGTTATCTCTCTCTTTTGCTTTAACAAAAATAAGATGCACATCAGAAAGGTACCAATACAAAAATGTAACTGAGGAATATTTTAAGTAATTGAATCTATTGTTTTAGTAAATGCTGCTGTAAGCAGTGAAACATGCATAGTGGAGCCTCCACTGTTGTGGACTTTCATGTCAAGGTAATTGTTGATAAGATAAAACATTAAGCATGTTTCTATGGATGGAGAATTCATAACATTCCCTTCCCATGTGGATTCTCTGGTGCTTAAATTACAGTTGAGGTTGGGGTTCATCATCCCTTGAGAAGGACACTAACTTGCCTCTTCCTTTATGTATTTCCACAAAATATGAAATTTGGTAGTTTAAACTTACGTTCCTTCCCCCAGTCTGAGAGGCAGAAGAATTTCATTCACTTCCCTTCCCTGCTCACTCTTCTTGCCCCAGTGACTCTCCCATCTTACAAGCATTCCCCCCTTGACCTATCTGCCCCTTTATCTCACACATCTCCATAGAAAAAATAAAAGGGAGAGCAAAAGACAAAAAAAACCCTGAAAAAAACCCTGATTGCCTATTCAACTTCTGCCCCATGCCCCTCTCCTGCTCTTATTAAATGCACTGTCTACAATCATTGTCTGAAAGAGTTTGCTACAAATAATCCCATTGTTCTGTTGGGCTTGCAGGTCCTTAGTTATGTTCAAATTTAGGTCCTCATCTTTCCTAAACTAAAGGCTTTTGCACCTATACTGACAGTCCTGCCCAGGTTTTGGTCAGCTTTTGTTCTGACAAGTAAGGTTCTTCTCTGTCACCCTGTCAGATACAAACTTGCCTTCCTCATATCTGTGTAAGTCACTGCTGTCAGGAGTACTCTCCCAGACTGCTACTTTGACGATGTCGCCCCTCTCGTGCCATCTTTTTGCACTTCCCTCAGGATTCTCCTTTCTTACTACAAGAAACCAAAACAAAGCACCTATTTGCTTCAACTGATTTAATTGAACTTAACTGAACTATCCACCCAGCCTCCTTCGATCAGTATCACAATGTCAACTCCTGCCTCTGCTCCACCCACAATCTGCCAGCTTCTACTTGTTGCCCTCTCCCTTACTGCCATGCATTTCCCATGAAAAATAGCAAAATTCATAGCCTCATCCCCACAAAATACCCTAAAAGTCCATCCTCGTCAAGAACCTTAGAAACAGTTTAACAACATTATGCAGTCAGCCCCTCTGCAACCTGAATTTTTGCCTTTGTTTTCTTGTGTTCCCTACCCATATCCAGATGTTCAGTTAAAGCTCTACAGTGAGCAGTTCTGGGGTAGAGGATGTCTTTTTGTGGTCTGTCTGTGCAGTGTGTGAAACAACAGGATACCGGCTTGTCACTCGGGTGAGGGTGCCCAAGGACTACCAAAGATAGCAATGAAGAAAAGACGATATCTGAGAAAAAGTAGATACTAAGAAAAGCAAGGAGAAAAAATGTTTTGAACTTTATTCCTATTTTCATCTGGGATCAATGACTTTTTATATACTTCGAGGTGAGAAAGAATCACTTTCATGATTCATGTGTTGTATCTTGAGGTGCAACCCTACAAATCTACAGTATAACTTCAACAAAATATTCCCATTTTGACTGAAAATTTTCTCTTGGTAAAACTTGATAATGTTTCACTACTTCTTTCATTAAGATTTGGCTTCTCTTTTTTTTGCAGTTTACATTTTCTGCTGTACCTTTTTTTAATAAGTGATAAAGACCATCTCTGGTGAGTATACTAGCTCCTGGCATTCAACTCTCGAGTTTCCATTCCTAGTCCTGCTATCAACATTTGAATTTCAAAAACTTGACTAAGGAGCAGATTTAAAATTCTACACAGTTGTGGGTCTTGATTTGTGTACTGTTTTTGTCTGGAATTAAGTTAATTTTCTTCATAGTACCTTGTATGGTTCTGTGTTTTGGATTTGTGATGAAAATAGTGTTGATAACACAGGGATGTTTCAGCTACTGCTGAGCAGGGCTTACACAGAGTCAAGGCCTTTTCTGCTTCTCACCCCACCCCACCAGCGAGTGGGCTGGGGGTGCACAAGGAGCTGGGAGGGGACACAGCTGGGACAGCTGACCCCAACTGACCAAGGGGATATTCCACACCATATGACATCGTGCTCAGCAATAAAACTGGTGTGTGTGTCTGTGTAAGCTTGCCAGGGCTTTTCTAACTTTTGTGCTTCTGATCCTCTTCCCCATCCTACTGGGGGTATGAGTGAGCGGCTGCGTGGTGCTTAGCTGCCCACTGCGGTTTACTCAACAATTTGTCCTCGAGGTAGGCAGACAGCTGGCTTAGCCTGTGTGGGGCACTTCTACCCCTTCTTCTTCTGCCCAGGTGGATGGGAACTATCCGATGGCAAATGACTGGTTCGCTGGTGATCAGTGTGAGATTTTGCCTTTTGAGAAATCATCCATGAGTCTTCCATTTGTTTCCCAGGGCCAGAAATATGAGCATCAGTTCCAGTAGCCAAATGATCCAAGAGCTAGTAGTGTGCCAGCAGTTAGGTCTACAATTATTAGGGTTAGGGAGACAGTGTTTGCGACGCACACTGAGCCATATTAGAGCATCAGTTACACGGGACAGCCCTGTATCCCATAACACATTGTGATTCATATCTTTTGTATATTTTCACATAAACTATAAATAAAAACTGTGGCCTCCAATTAATCTCAGTTCAGTGCCTGTATTTTCCTTAAATTTGTGTGAAATGAAGGAGATCAGATTTAGAAGGATTAATTTAGCTTTTTTTTTCTTTTTTTTTCTTGAACTTCATAGACTATTTGTAGCCATTAAATATACAGAGAAACAAAGTGAGCATTTCAGCTGGGAATAATTAGGAGCAACCTGGTTCAAATATGGACCAAAACACCTATGTTGACCACCTAGTTGAAAAGCAGTCTGACTTCTCAGAGCATGAGAAGATTTTCCCCAAGTGTGCAAGGTGTCACTTGGTGTGGTTCTGCATTTTATTTTTTAAGGTGTTTTGTTGTTATGGTTTTGATTTCAGAACACTTAGCTTCAACTGGACAGACCATATACAGTAACCCCAAAGACTGTTCCAGATGACTAAGGACAGAAGATAGCCCCATGTGTGTTTCTTACGTGAAGTCTTCTTCAAGCTTACTGATGCTTTCCCTACCATAACTCCCACATGTGCGAGAAACTGCCGTATCAAGATTCACAAGCCTTTTTCATTTGACCTTCGTTCTTTTTGTTATCAGATCCATTCTGCCAGTGCCCATTCTTCTTTTCCCTCCCCCGTCTGTCTGAATGGCTCATCTGTTGTATCCCTTCTGGCATCTAACTTCTGAGCTGTCTGGGCAGGGACTCTGTTGTTGTGATTTAGCTTTATGGCATCTGGTCCTAAGGGACTCTGATCCCCAGTGATGGTCTTTCAGCATTCCTGCTTTCCTAGTGATTCTGTCTCATATAACAGGCAGCTTAGGAAGTACCTGAAAATGTATTAAGCATACGGCAGAATGACACATCCCAAGAGAATCTGATTTAAGGCCAAATCTGTGTTTTTACTGTACACTTCCTTGTTGAACAGTTCAAGTTAAGGACAAGAAGTCAGCCTAAATTTATCATCTTTGGTTATCTCCTGCCATAGTCTTCATGTTATTTTTATGCAGTTTACTTAGACATACGACAAATAAAGGTCATTTCCTTCTTCTTAGAAGAAGTTTTGTTGGTTTATTTTAAGAGTGACCTTATTGCCAGTGAAAAGACAGATAGATAGGCAGCTCAGGAGTCTGGAATAGTTTATTTCAGAGTTTATCAAATAGCACAGTGTGCATGCCATTGATAGGGCATAAACAAATGCAAAAGGAACAAGGCATCTGCCTCTTCAAAGAGATATATCTGAGCCGAGGGGCAAGAACACATGCACCTCTGTCTGAATACCTGCTTAGCCATTAACATCTGAGAGGATGGGTGGGAAACAACTGGTAAGGCAGGATGAGGCAGGAAGCACTGGATTGGTGATGCAAGTGCAGACAGGGAAAGTATTGAGATGGAAGTGATGACTATAGGTATGTGTTCATGAGGACATAGCTCTGGGTCCTAGATGGTGGTAGGCTTGGACGCAGGCATGGATTTTTGCTCTGAGGGAAGGGATTGAGGGTGTACTAATATTTGGGTGGAGAATATGGAGGGCTGACTCCTCTTACACACGTAAATTGTCCAGAACAGAGCTGAGAATGAGCCCCCAGCTATGGTGGAACCCAGACAAGCCAGATCTGAGAAGCCCTTGTTTATGTGAAATGTTCTTCCAGGCCATGACACCAGCTGGTTGGAGAGATTAAGGTGAGTTATTCCCCACTCTCTGTGTGCTAGCCCTATGGTGGCTCTTGTCTCTGCCTCGCACAGGAGATGATGCTATTACACAAGGACTTAGGAGACAGCTGTTAATCTGCTCCTGTAACATGAAGGTGGCATTATGCTTATTTCAGAAAGGTAAACAGGAAGAGGGACAGCTGTCACTGGGAAATTTTAAGGCAATCTGGCATGAAAGCTGCATCTGGCTCCTGCAGGAGATGGTTCTGCAGAAGGGCCAGAAGGCTGGAAATAAGAGTGTGCCAGAACATCTGAAATATTTAGTACTAGATAACTTTTAAAATTAAAAATAGGGAAAAGTATATTAAAAGAAATGCCATGAAGACACACAAAAAGACTTCTATTTTTAAGTACCCTTAGGGGTAAGTGTTTCATATAATGGGACTTTTCAGTGTTAAAACCAAAAGGGAATGAAATAAATATGTAATGTCAGAATTGTTAAAAAAAACCCCAAAGTTGTCCAAGAACCTGTCCAAGAATGACCTCTTCCATCTCGGGTTTTATTTTTCTTTGAAAGCTTGTAAAGTGCGCTCTGCAGCTGTTCAGTTCAGCCTCAACACTGTGTCTGCATATCGTGTAATGACTGTGACGCTGTGTAATGTGTGAAGCACATTGAAAGCGAAACAACCTGTAAGCCTAAAGGGTTGGTTAGAGAAATCTGCACCAAGACATTCCCTGTGCCCTGTCCCTATGCTTGGTGACAATTGCAATGATTGCACAAGACACACATCACTGGCTGTTTGGTGCCTGCATCACTGGCAGGGAAATTTCCTCTTTATCTCTAGGGATTAGCTGGAATAGTGGAATTTCTAGAAAAGGATGAATCTTCACAAAATTAAGTGAGGAGTTGTTTCCCATGTTATTACTTGTATGAGTGGAAAACAGAAGTAATAGTAATACTTGCACAATAATACTATAGTAAATTATACAAGATGTGGATCCTTTATAAAAGGGTTCCTATGAACCTTTTAAAAAAAACCCAAACCAAACAGAATAGATCTACTATGGAAGTAAAGAAAAAAACAGTCTTTTTCAAAATAATTATTCTGGAGTCAAGTGACATAACCTGAAGCCTGAAAACATCAGTTTAGAATGAAAAGTGACACAATCCGTGCAGAGAAGTGTCACAATCAAATTTCTCTGCTCTGTACATAGGCACATTCAGATTTGTTCAACAAGATACAGTACAGGAGGTCCTGCAAAGCAGAACGTCTTTGCAATTTCCATGGCATTGAACCCAGTAGATTGATGATTTAAACAAGCTATCTAGATTTCCAAGTAGATATGTAATCAGAATGGAAATGCACTGGAAATTTTTTTATTCATGCTACACTGGATTTATCTCACCATAAAGACACTTCGCAATGTCCTTTTCTCAGGATCAGTGCTGAAATGTCATTCTAGCTAATGCTTTGCATAAAAAAGGGCATATTCTATGAAACGTGAAGTTAGCTCTCCTACCAGTTAAAAGAATCAGCCCTGATGGAGGATAAAATGATAAAGAATACAAAACTACATATTCCTGTCTTGGAAATGTCAGTAGTGGCTTTCGCTTTGTGGGTGTGAAGACGGGAGGGAGAAGCTATTTTAAATTACCTAATTAAACAAAAGGAAAATGGACTTGCTGGCAGCAGCTGTGAGGCAAGGATGTTGTATATGGGCATTGCCTGCTAACCTTGGTCCCTGCCCATACTACATTTTGAGAACTGGCGTCTGATAATGGCTAAGAAGATGTTAAGTTGTAATTGCTGCTGCTGATTGGAGAAAGATTGCAGCTGCAATTTGCTTGTGCTAAAATAACAACAACAACAACAATAGCATTGCTTTTTTGCCTTATCTTACCCTTACCTGCCAGCTTGCACTACTTGTAGTTATTGTTTAAGTGAAGAAGTGATATCAATCAACATAAAAGTACTGCAGATTCCTACCTGGGCGCTCCTACATCAGTTTAAATCAAACTTATTTCACATTAAGGCAACTAGGAAGAGTATCTAGTGAAATGCTAACACTGCTGTTTTGCAGTACAGTAGAGGAGTCGATGCAAGCATACACAGATTCAGCACAATCCATTTGCAGCTGTTGCCAGTTGTGCACGTGGGCTTACATCGGAGTAGTGTAAGATGGTAGTGCCTTTTGGCTAAAGGTTGCTTCCCTTTCAGCTGAGATGTGTAATTCATTCTGTGAAACCTCCTTGACTGATACAGTGCAAAAATAAATAAATAGATAAATAAATAGCCCCCCTGCCATGGTTTATTCCAGCCCGCTTCGTATTGCATAGAAATGGACCTGATAGGAAAGTAATTGGAAATTAAGAAATGGCCACACCTGAGACCATGCGATGACACTTGTCTGGCTACACCCTTAAAAAAAAGGTATCACTTTGCCATTGTACCAAAGCTGGTTCAGCCTGCTCTCAGGTTTTGGGTTAAGGAGGCTGGGTAGAGAAGCCGTTCACATAAGATCTGATATTTTGAAATTTTGTTTTACTGCTTCTCAGAAGAAAAGTATCAGTTGAAAATTACCTGTGAAAGGGTACTGAGCCCTGAGTCTGGAGCTGATAAGCAGGAGCTGTGGAAACTGGGCGCACCCTTAGAGCATGGTGGTCTGCTAGCTAGCAGTAAGGGAGCTTTGGCTCTTGAGGATCCGTGAAGCAGCTCAATGCTCTGACCTTGCCCTGTCTGGCACGTGAGCTGTGGAGAACTGGGAATCATCAGAAACTTTGGTAACCTGGTGGATGAGCAAGTGGTCTGGAAGGTTTGAAAAAGGCAAACTTGTAGGGTACACATGAGAAGCTTGTAGAACTAACCATCTCCTCAAAATTGCACAATTCTGGCTAATCAGCACATTCTGATAAGAGAGAAAACTTCAGCCTTGCTGTGGTTACATTCTTTTTGGTCTATACCTCTACAGAAGCAAGAAAAAATAATTCTTTTGCTTTTGTCCAGACATTGCCAAAGAAATAATATTAAATACCATTATCACTCAGACTAGTGTCCTTGATGATAATGGAATAAAGCATCCATTGGCTTTAATGGAAGTAAATTCAGATTCCTCTGTAGTTTTCCAATTTCTATTCCCTGCTTGTATGACCCACAGGAGTTGCTAAAATGTTGCTGAGAGGTTAGATCAGCAGAAGGGAAATGGAGACCCAGGAGATGAGATCCCATATGGGTGAGTTTGACTCACCAGAATACATAATCAAGTGTTTATCTGCTTTTGCTGGCTACAGAGCTATTCCTAAGTCTTTAAGATGTTCACCTAGGTCCTGATTAATCAAGGTAATCAACTAAGATAAATCAATTAACCTATCAGATTTTCATTGATGGTGATATAATAGAAGCATTGAGGGCTCAAATCTGGCTGATGTAATCCTAATCTGGCCACAGACATGTTTCAAACAACACCTTGCCCCTGAAAAGGTACAAGAAATCCCATGTCTTATTATGTACCAAGTCTCAAAAAAGGGCTTTTGTCCTTCCCTCTAGAGACAATTATGGCTTTTTATTGACCATGAAGTTTTATGACCTTTGTACTTTTATTCCCCATTGCTTTTACATGCAGATTACAACCAAGTCTCAAGGGCATGTTGCCAGATCAGCTGCAGGCAGTCGAATTTATTTTCCTTCAATGATAAGACAGTATTTACATATGCAGTAATATAATACAGGGTATCAGAGTGCTCAGTTCTACATACCTGATTCTGAAGAAAAAATGGATGCCTGTGCAGCTTGGTGGTATTTGTTGCAGCCTCATGGGCACTGTCTACAGTCAACTCCACCTCTGTTGGCTATGTTCAGCTTTGATGATTCTCCACATTCTCCATGTACAAGATTAATTAGTTATCCCACAGAAGATTCCTGTTTGGTAATACATCCATCTGTCAATGTACACTTTCTCTGAAATACTCTGCATCTGCAAACTGTCCATTTTCAAATAACCTTTTTAACTGTGGATCATTCATCACCTTATATTTTACTTCAGATGCAGATGAAGACCTGGTTCCTTCCCTTTTGTTTTTCTTTTTCTCCACAGGTGTGGTTCAGGATACCTTAAGACACTTAAGACACGTATATTTTCTTTAAGTTTCCAAGATTTCTCAGCATCCCTAGAAATTCAAGTTGCTCATCCGCAGCAGCAGAATATGTTTGTATGTATGTATGTTTGTGTATCACTTCTATAATTACTTATCACTACTATATATGTAATTTGTTGGTATTTATCAAACTTGTTTAATAAAATTTGTTCATGTCTCTTTGGGCTTCAGTTTAGCACAAGCAAAGATGATCTCCTTATCCTTTCTTTTTATTTTTTTTTCTGGAGAAGGGCTCTCTGGCAGACTTTGCTGTCTTGTCTTACCTCCCTCTGCCCAGGGCAGAGGCTGAGGGGGGCGAGGGGCTGCTGACAGAGCCTCTGCACAGTGCTACCCGGGCTCCCATCTGCTCAAGGTTGTTGCTAAGGAACGTCTGCTGCAAATAACAGCAGCGCCTTCCCCCACCTGCTCCCACGCTGGCTCCAAGGGCTTCGCTCTCTCTCCTTGACTCCACAGACTGGGAAGCACCAGCTGCTGCAAGATTGTGTGTAAGTTTTTAGCTCACTTTTTTTCTTTTTGTTTTTCAATTTTTAAATTTTTTTTTTCCAATCACTCCTTAAGTCCTTCAGAATGTAAGCGCGTGCTGCCATACCAGAGGCAGCCTTTTAGCATGCTCCATCCCCACCATGTTAATGTAAATCATTACACATCTTTTTCCTTGGGCTCGCTTCCCTGTCTGCTTTTCCTTGATTTGGTGTACTACATCACGATTCAGGCTTTCAGACCCAAATGGTCTGTGCATGGATTTACAGTGAAAGGGTGAGAATTCATGTAGCAAGTTCCCTTCCCTCCCCTCTCCCTACACAAATGCATGAGCTAGTTGCTTACAAGAGCTGTGATTTGGATCTCATAATTCATGTATGCTTGGAGGGACATAAAAAAGCATGTGTCAGACTATCCTCATACTTTAATGATTACTTTGTTTGAATTAATTATACCCCTTTTGGTATTTTTTGAAAGGTCTGTGGCTGATGGTGTGAGATTTGATTTTATAAGAACAGAAAAGCCAACCACTCATGTGATTATGAGATGATATACAGTTGAGCAAAGATTCTTTATCTCTACAGAGAGTTAAGAAAAAGTTCATAGGCAGAGCACCCTACTATGAATAATCTTCTTATTTCTAATGCCACCCAGCCATGCAGACTTAAAGATAAGTACAGATGAACTAAGAGAGGCTGAACTTATTAAATGTAATGGAAATGGACTTTAAATTTGGTGAATCAAAATTTTGCATTAACTTTTTCCTTTAATACACTTAAATTGCCACCATAGCAGTTCCATTTTCGTCATCAAATTAGTTAAGTGGGAGATGAAGTGATGCAAGTTCTGATCTACCAAGGAATCACAGCCTCCAAGATGAAACAAGTGAAATATGGAAATAGCTGTTGCAAAGCTAGGCCTGGTGCCAGGGGGAAATGAAGGCTTTTATTCTTCAGAAATTCGTCTGAAAGGAAGATTGCACCTCCAGTGAATACAGCATTAGCCACCATATTCTGATGCTTCTTTCTGCGTCAGATCCTCCAGGCCATTTTATTACCTTCTTTGGGCAGCGCAGAAAGGGACTTGGGGCATCCATCAGCTGGGAGAGGAAGAGGCTTGGAGGAAATGTGATCTGCATCAGAGCTGTTACAGGACACTTCCTGTAGCTGGTGGTGCTCGATGAAGCTCATTGTATGACTGCTACTGCTGGCCTGGAGGGAGAAGGGAGGTTGGAGACCTTCTCCAGCCTGGAGGGTTTCTGGGAAACCTGTGGCCCAGCATGGCCTTTGTCTGCAGAGCCCGTGGAGGGAGACACTGCGCAGTCTCTACTTGACCCCCTGGCCAGGGCTGGGAAGGCTGCAGCACTCTTGGAGTTGGTGGTCTTTGTAGCCATGACATGTCCAGAGATTCACAGCTGATTAAAAGCCCCTCATAGAGTGAGGGGAAATATGGGAGATCCATGGTTAGGAGGGATAACTCTCCCTCCTGATCTCATACCTGTCTGTGACATACACATGAAAATGCTTTTACTTTTTATATGAGGGTTTCAGTGCCTCAGCAGCAGCAAACCAAACCAAACCACACAAAACAATTCCAAACAGACATGAACTGATAATGTGCACTTTGCAATACTTCAAATCATCACTTTCACAGGAGGGACTATGTTAAAGGAATCACAAAGATTGGGTTTTTTTCTTTAATTCCCATTTAATTTTGAAAGCAAATATCAGAAAGTCCAAATCTTTAATCTTTTTCTTTTTCCCCAATTAGCAAGGCAGTGCAAATTTAAAATATTGTTGAAATCAGCAAAATTTTCAGAAAGTTTTTGCCTTCATTAAGAATGCTTCTCTATTTAAAATCAATTTGGTCTCATCTATGTTGTCCAGAGTCATGATTCTATGAATAATAAAGCATGTGAATAGCTTGCCTCTGGTTACTGTCCTCATGAGTCAGATGTCTTTATGTATGAGCAGGTTCAGGGGCTATAAACACTGTGATTCTTTTCTCAATTGAATCAATGGGAGTTCTGGTAGTAATTTCAGTGGGCATTGGAATTTTAATTAAATGCTTCATATTTTTAGAGTATCTCCAAGTCTGCGGGAGGAGTCTTTCCATCTTGGCTATAGGCTGAGCCCAGCTTTAGACTAGACAGGTGAAACAAGTCATCTCTTAAAGTACATCCCTCAAGAACTGGATACTGTATAAAGTATCTCTGTTTAGCCACTAAAACAAGAGAAGCAACGCAAATGGAAGCATCTCTGCTGACGAGTACATCACAGGGACACCCCACCTGGCCCCAAAGGGTTGAGACATAGATCCAAGGCTCTGGAGCATGTTGTGTAGAGTTTTCCAGGCTAGTTTGTAAGGGCCATTTTTGCATCCAGAGCAAGAGAAGAGCTTTTGTGGTGCTAAGCCAAAGCAATTAATTGCATTGGTCTCTGCCCCATGCTGTGAAGGTGTGCTGCGGTCAGAGCTGCTTTGACAATCTCTGTCCTTCACCCTGTTGCATTGGGAAGACAAGCCCTTTCTTCATCACGGTGGGGAGATGGTTTCCCTTCTTTCCTGTTTTGCATACTGCAGCTTCTGTTGTTTGCTGTTATCAGAGATGGGGGAATGGGGTGAGTTCTTTTTCATATTTTCTTTATTGCCACTCTTTTTTCTTTAGGATGTATTGATTATTGACATGGCAAAATGATTGTCCTATTTAGCCTGTATGTTCATTAATTAAATTTTCAGGTGGCCAGAGACATTTGTGTCTGAGAAAAAAGGGAGTCCCAACCTCTTACACAGGGAAATGTGAAAACTACAGTTAAAATATCAGTCTAGGTGGATGATGAGGATTATTTGACTCTTCCAGCTCATGCGCCACAACAAACCAGGGCTGTGGCTTTTGTCTCTGGTTACTCTGATCCCTCTTCCACTGTTTTAAGGATACAAAACAAAATAATTGTGTACTAAGGTTGCCAACTCCTTATTCCCGATCCCTAATAAAATCCCCCTAATATTCATGCTAAGGAACTGATTATAAGGTATGCTATTAGTTGTTGGTTTTTTCCCCTTTTTTTACCATCTGTCTGCTGTGAATACATCTGAATTCCCTGGCTTCACCAGCTAAAATGTACTCAGCAACTCCATTTTTTTTTCCTCTTCTAATTATTCTTTTAATTTGCTTCTGCTCAGCTCCCACACCTCCTCCCCCTTACCAGATTGTTTATATTTTTCCAAAGAGCATCTGAGAATTACTTATCTTGCTCTTTGCACCCTTTCTCTGCTCCTCATTCCAGAAAATGCCTTCTCTTGTCCCCTCCCTTGCTGTGATCTTGCAGGAGTTAATGTGGATTACGATCTTCCCAAATGTTTCTGACAAATTGCCCCAAGGAGCAATGATTTATTATATTAAGAGTATTTTCCTGTCATTCGGCCTCCTGTTCTGCATTAGCAAGTGGGAAAGATTCCAGTAATTACAAAGAGGTTTGGTACAAACCAATAGTTCTTTATTTCTAGAGAGAAATACTTTGTCCAATGACGTCACCAAGTTACACAAGCAGCTGCTAACTGAGATTTGACTCAAAATATGCCTGTTAAGTAATATTTGACTGGCAGGAAAAGTGCAGCCTGAAAAGAAATCATGGGACCAATCCTGGGAACAGCATATCAGTGAAAGGTTTAGGAATAAAACTATCAGTCAACTTCCCAGCATGGGGGCCTGATCCAGGCACGGGTACAGACAGCCTGTGTAAGGTCTAAGTGACACTGATGTGTCTACCTCCAAAATTGCATTCCCAAGACTCTTTTTCAGGCACCATTCAAAGCTGGTGACATTTGAACTCTCCTGCCTCTTCAAATTTCCTCGGGCTCAGAACAGCCCGCTTTGAGCCCCTACCTCTTGTCTAAATGTAATCAGGAAGCAGGAACGAGTCAGTGCGAGGCTGATGTCTCCTGAGGAGCTCCATACAGTGTTTCAGATCTTACCTAACAAACAGTGACAGAACTGGGTTCCTCAAGAAGCTGTTGCTGGTGGATTTATGTAATAGCCAACTTCATAAACACATTCATAGATATCTATAAAAAGTATATTCTGTACTGTCTGCATATAAATTGCTATGAATTTCATGTAATATACATCATATACATAAAACACAATACGTACGGCTTTCATAACAAGTTGTATATAACAAATACATTGTGTAACTGTATAAAAGTACCTAAAATAAAAGACCCCAGTGATTTTAAGATCCATCAGTGAAACAGATCCTAACCTGGGGTTCAAGCATCCAGTCTCTGTCTCCAGATATGATCTGTCCTGTCTGTGTTGGAAGGGCAGAGAAGGGGATATGGTAGTGACAAATTCCAGTCCCCTGTTGAAGCAGAGCAACTATACGGAGTTCGAGAGTAATGTAAGTAGAGAATCCCTTTGCCATCAAAGGGGTGCAGAAATCACTAGTGGGAAATGGAGAGTGGGAGGGATGTAGTCTAGTTTGCAATTTTTCTTTTATGGTAAATTTTTGCTGTATAAAATATAAAAGCAACCTCTGCTGTAGGTCCTTGCTCCCAGGTTGTTGTTCTTGGGAACTAAGCCTGCACAGTACTTTGAACCTCATCCACCCTGAATCTACTGCATCAAGGGATTTCTTCTCCCCTTTTCCGAATACTGCTTCATTGTATCTGCAAGAAAAACCATGAAATCAGCATATATGGGCTAACTAGCATGTTATACTGGTATATGGATAGCAATGCTGGAGAAAAGCAAAACTTGATGTAAAAGGTACTGACTTAAAAATAAGTTGGCTGAAGGTATGTAGAGAATTTCAAGACTGTAGAGAAAAAAAATGATAAGGAAAACACTATGATAAGGCATAATGGAGTTATAGAATGATGGCTCTAATAGTTTGGGTATATGTCAAGAACAAACCTGGAAACAAAATCCTCAATGCTATAAAGATAAAAGTAGAAAACAAAACAAAACAAATGCAGAGACAGTCCAAAATGCATTAAGTAGCTCTGGTAAATATATCAAAAGAGGTCTAAAGAAGACCTGAAGCTGGTGTAACACTGAAAGCAATGGAAGGTCATCAAGTTTTGAGCTTTTGTTGCTCAAGACATGCATCCTAAAGTTGCTGGGTTTTACAATGCTATGAAGTCCAGTCTTACTTTGAGTTCTGATGCCAAAGAGAAATTACAGTCCTTCAAGTAGAATTAGTTTATAGTGAATAGAATAGAATAGAATAAATAGAAGTGACTAAATTTGAATAATCTAACCATATTGATCCTGAGGAATGCCAGTAGTAACTAGCTGCCACTTGGACTTTGTATCAGTGATCATCTCTTTTTTAGGTTGAAGGTCCTGCCAATTTTCTGCCCACCTTACCATCCACTTTTCCAGCCAGTAATTTAACCATTTGGCTATAAGATAACCATGGGAGACCATGTTAAAGGCCTTGCTAAATTCAAGATACACAACATTGCTGCGGGTTGACCTTGGAGTATGGCCTGATGCTCACCCAGATGGGCATCACTCTTACTCCCATCCTCAACAAGGCAGGAGGAGAAAATAGGATGGAGAAGCTCATAGGCTGAGATAAAGACAGGGAGATCATGTACCAGTTATCATCATGGGAAAACCAGACAAAGCTTGGCAAAAACTAATTTACTATAAAGCCAATTAAAATAGATCCACAGGTGAAAAAAAAAAGTGAAATGAAATAATGCCTTCCTTCTACCCCCTTTCCCCACTCCCACCTTCACCCCTTCACTCCCGACCCCTCTCCCCACCCCGAGGGGGGCAGGGGTGGGGATGGGGGCTGCGGTCAGCCCATCCCGGCCCCTCTCGGCCGCCCCTCCCTCCTCACACCCCTCCCTGCTCCAGCGCGGGCCCTTCCCCGGGCTGCAGCCCCTCAGGGACCCCCTGCTCCCGCCTGGGCTCTCCACGGCCGCAGCCCCCGCAGGAAATATCCCCCGGCTGCGGCGTGGGGCCCTCCCCGGGCTGCAGGCGGGGTCTCTGCTCCGGCGGGGCCTCTGCAGGGCTGCGGGGGGTCCCTGCTCCGGGCCTGCACCACCTCCTGCCCTCCTCCTGCCCCTCCTCCGGCCTGGGGGTGCCTCTGCTGCTGCTCCCTCCTCGGCTTCCTCCTCCTGTGCCATGTTTTGCCTTTGGCCCTTTCTGAAGCCCGCTTCCCCCCGGCGCCCCCAGCTCGGCTGAGGGGCTCGGCTGTGCCCTGCCGTGGGGCCGCTGGAGCCGGCCGGGACCGGCTGTGCCCGGCGCGGGGCAGCCCCGGCCTCTCCTCCCGGGGACCACCCCTGAAGAAGCCCACTCCCAGAGCCTGGGCATGGACACTCCTTACAAACATCCACTTTTCTCCACTGGTCCACGTAGCCAGTGTCATATAAGGCAACCTGCTTCTTCAGGCCTGTTTTGCCTTTGATACATCCGTGGTGGCTGTTTCCAAATACATTTTGTCCTTCATGTGGCTGGATATAGATTCCACGAGGATTTATTTCATGACTTTCCAGGGGCTGTGGTTAGGATGGCCAGCCTGTAGTTCCCCTGAATCCTTTGTCTTGCTTTTCCTTGAAGAAGGACTGATGTCTGCATTCTTCTAGGCATCAGGAACTTTCCCTAGTATACATGGCCTTTCAAAGACAATAACAATTTGCTCGGGAACAGCAGCCATCTCTCAGCACCCTGATTTGTGTACCCTGTGATCCCATGGACGTGGATATGTTCAGTTGCCTTAAGTGCTCCCTAAGCACATCTTCCTCTGGAGAGGTCAATGCTGCTTTCCCACAAAGTGTGCAAGTGGGATTGGGGAGCTAGGAGGCCAGAGAACAGACCTTTTGAGTGACCATTGCAGAGTGGAAAGGGAACATTTCCTTTCAAGTCAAGCCACCTCACATCCAAATATTTAATTTTATCAAACTGATTCAAATTATTACAGTTCAGAGATATTAAACATTGAATAGTGTATATCTAAGCTGCTTTTCATGAGAAGAGTAGTCTGGAGGTTTCCTCTCTTCCTCAGGCTGGTGTCCTCGTCTGTATTTCCTTTCCTGTGAGGCACTGTGTTTTCCCTGATTGTTGAATTGACCTAATGATTCATGGGTCACTTTTTTTGAACAGGAAGCTTTACTGTTTGAAAAACAATAATGCCTTTGGTGTAATCTTTCTAAAACCCCCAAAAAATATGCAGAAAGGATACAACTTTTTCAAACAGTTGTGTTCCATCAAAAAACCAAACCAATAAATAAAATAGACTAACTCTCACTGGTGGTATTTCCACTGTCCCTTATGTTCAAGCTCAGGGCTTTTCACTGCGATTAGATCCACTCCTGTGACAGCGGAACAGTGCAAGAGAGACCTTGTTCTTGGTTAACCAACTGGATGCAAAAGACCACAGGAATTCTTGCAACTGACAGGGTGATAGACTGGCATGAGCAAAAAGATGGAGGACAGAAGAAAGACCCCAGCCATGGATCTCTTAAGTGGACAATAAAAGGCAGCCCAGGGGGAGAGGTAAGCAAGATGCCAGCTGTACAGTGATGCAGATTTTATTATAGTACAGCTACTGACACTGAATCCTCTTGCCAGCCAGGGATGCTGTAGTATTGGCTGTGCCATCAGGTTTTCAGCAGAGCAAGGACCCTGACTACACAGTTGATCAAATGGGCCATCAATCGAGTGATTCACATTGTGTACTTAAACCTTCTGCTAAAAGTCAGGTTCTAATTCATACAGCTGATGACCTCCCAAGGCAGATGCCTTAAACTTAAGGCAGAAACTGCAAAAGGAGGTAAAGCAGCCGAAAAATATAATCTCCAGTTACTAATAATAAACATCAGAACCCCTTCTCCTGACCTCCTCCAAATCTGTGTCTCATAAAATCGTAGAAATTAGGGTTTTTTTAGCTCAATGTGGTTTACACTTTTACACCAATGCGAAGAGGAACATGAAAAGATTACTGGAGTAGGAGACTGCTGACCATGCAAGGAGTGGGCAGTGAACATGGCTTTGAAATAGATAGGACTAGCCAAGTATGAAAGACAGGCATTGTTTCCTTGTGTGACTCTCTGCACCACCTAAACGCCGTGGGGCTGGCTGGATTCAAGCTGGAGCTTGATTCAGTTGCCTACAAACAGGTTTCTAGTGCCATCTGAGATGGCTTGAGGTGTCTGGACAACTACACAAGGAAGTCCGAAATGAGACAGTGCTTTGCCAGACCGACAGTCTTCAAGACCAGCTGCTAGAAGCCAGATGGGAGACTAGGATTTCTCAAATGGCACTGTCATGCTCAGACATAGTAGACATGTATAGTACAGATCACCCAAGTTAGCTCAGATGATTCCTACCTATTTGAGTCCTTGCACCACTAATGTTAAGCTGCCTGCCATTCCCCTTTCTGTAGTAGTCTGTGACTAGCAGAAAGGGGAAGTCTTTAATGCAAAACTACTCTTGTGCATAGAGGATCTCCTGTTACATCGGTTTAAACAAATTTAGTTTAATGGAAGAGGGAAGGAAATTACAGTAGTGCTGTAATTTAGATTCTGGAGTGTAATTCATGTGTGTGCATGTAAGTCATTGCAGTGTTTCTGTGTTCACCTCCTGTGTACAAAATGGGCATAAGTGCATTTTCCCTACTTTATGAAAGTGACCTGAGGTAGGAAGCATTAAACAAGAGGAGGAGCTCTGATACCCAAATAGAAGGTATCGCTATAGAGATGGGGCTGATGTGCAGTAATAGCATCGTTATTGTCAGGTCTGCTGTGTAAGAGTCTTAAATGGAATCCAGTTATTATGGATAACTGTATAGCTAATATTCAGACAGCTCCCTAATGTTGCATTCAGTAGGAACAAGAAAATAATGGCTTGCTGGAAACAGCTTTCTACTTTCTTAAAAGACAATGGGCCTAAATATTTTCTCCAGAGATCCCTGTTTTCCAAGTTGCAAATCTTGTTTTTCTGGAGCTGATGTGTTACAGCACCTTCAAAAAATATGAACAGACTATGTTAAGACATCTGCAAAGGTGGCAGGAGCTGTTTGTTAGCACCTCTTTAGAGAGACACCCTCATGTAGATCCTTCTAGTGGAAGAATTTGGTCTTTATATCACTAAATGTGAGCATAAGGGGAGAATTAGATATCAGGATGCTGGTTTAAATTGTTTTATATATATATATATATATATATACAAAATCAAATTTACAGAAGTTGTTTATCTGCTGGCATCATTGCCATGGAATGTACAGAACTGTAGTGCCAGAGTATAAGACATACCTCATAACATGGTCCTAACTGTTACCCCTGGGAATATACATCAGCCCATGGTCTGACTGTAGAAAATCTGTTACATAGTATAAGATACCTACCGCACCTCAAATACTGTGTGCAGTCTTGGGTGCCTCAGTATGAGAAGGAATTCAGACTATTAGAGTGTGTCCAGAGGAGGGTGACCAAGGCGGTGAAAGGCCTCAAGGGCAAGACTTTGGAAGATCAGCTGACATCACTTGGTTTGCTCACCTTGGGGAAGAGAAGGCTGAGGGGTCCTCTCATTGCACTCTACACCCTCCTCAAGGGGGACAGGGGAGGGGGAGGTCCTGATTCCTGTCTCTGGTGACCAGCAACAGGACATGAGGAAATGGAATGAAGCTGGTCAGAGGAAGTTCAGACTGGACATTAGGAAAAGATTCTTCACTGAGAGGGTGGTCGGTCACTGGAACAGGCTGCCCAGGGAAGTGGTCAGGCATCGAGCCTGTCAGAGTTCAAGGAGCATCTGGATGACATAGTCATATGGTTTAGATTTAGGTAGCCCTGTGAGGAGTAGGGAATTGTACTCAGTGATCCTCATGGGTCCCTTCCAACTCAAGATATCCTATGATTCTATGATTCTAAGAAATCTTCATTGTTTGATTAGAAGAAGAAATCGTCTATAGTTGTAATAGACAGCATATTTCTGAAAATGTTCTCCCTTCTTTGTGCTCCTTCTGCTGAGCATGCAAATATTTGGAATAAAATTTTATGCTGTCCAAATACTATCAAGAGCCATCTTTGTGATCTTCTAAAGCTGCAGCTACTCTGCAAGCTGACTGAGCAGTGTTTAGTAACTGGAACATTTTTCAAAATTTTGTCTAGTACTTGGGGACTGCTCCCGTGACATCCGGGGATACCTTGGTTCCTTCCTTAGAAATCTCCCTTCCTCATAGGATTCCTCTCTGCTACAGTGGTTGTAAAGAGGAAGGCTTAGGATTGAGTCTGTTCTGGGAGATTCCATGTCTTGTCTTTGTTTCCTGAAGGATGCCTTGAAGGTCTTTTTTTGATTATCTGTACAGTCATAGACTTTCTTTTTGACTTTGGACAGATGGCATAATCTCTCTGAAATGCCAGCTTTTCCTTTATAATATGAGGCTATGTGGGGAGAAAGCAAACTTTCCATGGGCAATGGCTGGAATGTGTTTTTCTTTCTGAAAACAATCATTAAACAAGGCAATAGAAACTTGGCTGATGCGGCATGATACTGCCTCTCAGACAGGGTCTGCATTTTCTTGCCATTAAGAGTTCCCAGATCTTGTGTCCAATGAGGACACCAGGCCATGAAGGACCAGGAAGTGGAAGACACTGCACTTCACAAATGGCTCCTACCTTGTCCGCCCTGAGCCCCTGCTACTCTGCACCACCCCAGTCTTCCTGTGTGACCTCAGTGACACATATTCAGCCATGCTGGAATACCTGATGCCTGTATTCCTTTGATAGCACTGGGGAAATAAATAAATAAATACACAGGAAAGAGACAAAAGGATAGTTGCTTCCTTGGGGGCTTTTACCCAAGGGAAAACAAGACAAAGATTTCACTGGCTCACCTAGCATCATATGCTGCTCCTATACAAGGTGGGTATAATATATCAGTACTGCATATCTGTTTAAAACGATGGCAGCTATCACTTCCAATATAAAGTTTACTTTTAAGTATTGGTTGTCCTATCAAATCCTATCACTATGTCACCACTGGCTTGCCAACTGTCATGAAATATTGAAAGCTGGTAAAAGAGATCCTATCAGAATTGGCTGTCAGTAAAATCAATGCAGAAAAGAAAATGCATGTCAGTAAAGATTTTAAGATAATTTCAGAGAAAGAAAAAGTGAAATTTTTTCCCTTAGTCTGGTTTAAGTTCCTGGTCTGAATGCATATTTTAGCATGTAATTTGGATTTATGGGCTTTTTAATAGTTTGTACAATAGATTCAGCACAAACCAGCCATTCAGTGTATTATCGTAAAGACAGGTAGGAATCCAAAATTGCTATAAGAACATAATTTTCTGAGATGGAGAAGTATTTTTAATGTGGCATCTGTATTTATTGTGCTTTTATTGTCTGAAGTTTTATTAAGAAACAAGTTGGGAGAGTGAAAAACAAAATGGAAATTTCCCCCCTAGCAAAAGGGTTTTCTTGTTGATGTTTGATTCTTTAGGCAAGGTTCTTCTCGCCTGCTTCTGTAAGTAGATCAGTGAAACTCAATGGAGAAGCACAGATGTAAAGTCAGTGCAAATCTTTTCTGTACTATGTTATGTGCTGATCCTCCCTCCCACCACCTTTTCTTATAAAAGACCTAAGAATTTAAAGAAAAATCCAAATGCTGTTCATCATTAATTATATTTTGCTTTTGCATACCTTTTTTCTTTCAATATCTTAAAGTCCTTTCTGTGGCAGTCTCCGTTTTATAACAGGACAGGTCTCATAGAGAGATCAAGGGCCTTTTTCAGACATGCCTAGAGGATCTGAGAACAAAATTTCTATGGAAAGTGCACTGGTCATTCGTCTCTTGTGCTATTAGAATTACAAGTGATTTTTGAAGAGGGTTTTGTCTCACAGATGTGAGTTCTAAGAAGCCCTTCTTTTCCTTCATGAGGAAATCCTTTATGGCTGTCAAAATTAGGTGCAGCATTCCTAGAAAAGGGCACATTTCAACTGCTTTAAGGATGCATTTCAAATTTCAAGCCAGGTGAAATACGGAAGGCTACATCTCTACTAGCACACTAGCCTTGGAGAGAGGTTGCATATTGGAGATTACATATATGTGGCTAAATTCCCTTCTCCAAAGCACATGTCTGTGTTCAACCTGCTCCTGAAAACAGTTCTTGGTCTACACTGTTCCCCGGACCAGCCTGACCATTGTCTGCAAAAGTGCAGGACAGTCTGCAGATAAAGAAAAGTATGTTGTTACAGACAGCTCTGGGGCCCCGATCCCGCGCTGTTCTCGTCCTGCTTGTGTCATTAATCAGGATGTAGCCAAAGAGACAGACTGGGGGTAGGAGCACAAATGGGGGTCAGATGATTCAAATTTCATCTGCCCTGATAAAATGCCAGGAAACCTACTGAGCCCAGACCAGGCGCCTCGTGTATAAATAGACAGTGAAAAACTAGGAACTATTTTCAGCTAGTGGAGAATCTTTACCTTAACTGCCAGGGAAAGACCTCTGATGGAAGATGAAGATGTATTGGGGGAAGAAGGAAAGTTCAGTGGTTGTATGTAGCTGAAACCTCTCCATCATGAGAAATGCTGCAGTACATAAGAAAAACAGGGCAGTGCCAGGCTTAGAGCAACTGTTGATGCTCTAGTTCAGCTACGTTGTAGTAATCTAGACAACCCGGGTCAAAGCCAGACCTGCTGTAAATCCCTGGAGCTAGCACTGTTGCTCACACGGCAAAACAGAAAACTAGAGAATATCCTCAAAGGGATAAAATAACTTATTCAAGGTCCAAACCCAAGTCACTAGCAGAGTAAGAAAAATAATTTTGATCTCCTGCTTCCAGATGACCGTGTCGCTTGCTAGCTTTATGCATAGCAATAGCATGCTGTTAGAGGGAGATCAAATCTCAGTGTGAAACAAAAGCTTCTGAAAGCACCATTTTTCTTTCCTTGTTCAGGCAACTTGGAAAAAAAAACCCTTAAAAAGATCCTCAAATCACATTTTCAGAAATTCCCATACGTCCATCTGTGCCACATACAGGTGCAGGTGTGTATCCTGGAGAAACTGAAATTTGGCTTATAGTTACCCAATCAGTCTATTTGTGTCTATTTGTTCTAGGTCAGTTTTACTTGTTTTTAGTACCTATATAGTGTTGGCTTACACCTAAATCAAAGGAACTTCATTTAGCTCTAAACTCTTTTGGATAGTCTAAAAAATATGTCTCCCTTTCTTTTAGCCTGATCCTGCCTGGCTCTGTAACTATGGGTTTCTCGTTTATGTCCTGTCTTAGTTTTCAAAAAGCATTGTCTCTTTTGTGCTGACAGTGAAGCCATCTCAGAAGGTGGGCACACAGACAGTCTCAGGTGGGATATTCTTGAGTCCTCTTGTATACACACATAAAAAAAAATATTTTCAAACTCAATCTACTTTCCTGTCAGTTGCAGCACCCCTACCCCCCTCAATTCCCAACCTCAGTGTCCTAATTTCCTCCCTGACTGATTGCATGAGTCTTTTTTCCTTCTGCTGCTGTTGTTACTGTTGTTGTTACCCTTGTTATTTGGGGAAGTGTTCTGCAGCTCAGTTAAGCATCCTGAAGCCAAAGGAAAATGTGTTAGAAAGTCACAACAATTGGGAGGGATTCAGTGGCGACATTTGCCGACAATCCTGTTAGGTCAACAGCCCATGGCGTTGGCAGCCTGATAGTCCTTAAACTTAGAAAACTACAATATTGGAAAGCTGAAAACTTCTGCTGTCAGAAATCTGACAGCCACTTGTCATAGCAAACACACAGAACTCCTGAGCAGTCAGGGTAAAACCTGGAAGGTACTGAATACCTTCAGCTGGTGCTATGTGAAACGCAAACTGAAAATAATCAGCCTGCAGATGGACTGGGCTTGGATTTTCTTATGAGACCACATCTGCAGTGTTGTCTCCAGTGCCAGAATCCCCATTGCATGGAAGACATTGCACACTGCACAAGCTCAGCAGAGGGCCACCGAGATGACTGGATCTGGAGCACTTGCCTGGTGAGATTAGGAAAAACTTCTTCACTGTGAAGGTGCTCAAATATTGGAACAGAGGCCCAGAGAGGTTGTGAAATCTCATCTTGGTAAATTAAAAAATCAGATGGCTGATGTGTTGACTTTAGCTGACTTTAGCTGGCCTTTCTTTGACCAAGGCACTGGACCAGATGACCTCCAGAGGTCCTTTCCAACTTTAATTACCCTGTGACTCTGTTCACCAGGAAGAACTGTTATTCCAGAGATCTGATCAAAACCCTGACCATTGACATATTTCCTGTTTTTGTACAAAGGTAAAAAGAAAAAAGCTTTGGAAAGAGTTAATGTCCAAAGCTAGAGATCAGTTAGTGGAAGCCATTAACAAACAGGTGTTCTATGGCCAACAAAAGGGAACAAAAATTTACCAATCTCAAGCAAAAATACAAAGTTTTAAAAAAGAATTTCAGGGGACTTGAAATAGCCCATGTTGATGAAGAAATAAGTTAATTGAAAACTTTTCCTTCCAAAATAATCAAAGTGGGATTATTTGACTGTCTACATTTTAAAATGTGAATTGTGACTTAGAATTCAGTTTTTCAGTCTTCAGAGAGAAGCTATTTCAGTTCCATTTTTCCATCTGCCTCTAATCCATAATGGCAGAAATAATCTGTAAATACTATGAGATAGAAGAAAATTTTCTTTATCTCACAGTAGTTGGCTAGAGGGTTTTTGCAGGAATCTCTGAAGCAGGCAGCACCACAAACTTTTAGGGTTGTACTGGGTGAAGCAGTAGAGCAAGAGAAGCATAAACTTGTGCAGTAGAGCCATGCCCTTCCCTATTGCCAAAAGGTGATGTTGCTTCTTTGTATCACTATTGATTGCAACCATTTGTTATCTTCTGAATCTCCAGCCTTAGAGTGAAATTTGTCAGGTTTATCCTCTGCCAGAAGGTCACATTCAAAGCAAGTTCAGCTATTTTTGTGTACAAAATGCATATTAAGTAAAAACACTGCATTCCTTTGAGCCATCTTGTCTTTCTTCTACCATCATTTATTCTTATCAAAATTTTTTTATTTAATCTGGACGTGTGGATAATTGAATAACTCTTAGATTGAAGCTAGACATTTTTTGTTTATATTTTATTGTCCTTCCTCCATTAAGCTAAGGACAATCTGATTCTATTTATGCTGCCTCTGAGCTTTTCTGTTTCAGTTCTTGCTGAAATATACTTCTGATCCCTGCATGGTAATTGGGGTAGTTTAGGTTTCGGAATGGACTGCTCCCAGCAGAGTCCTAAAAAACCTCAGGGCCCAACTATTTGTAACATCTATCACTTGTTCATGAGGTGGTATATGCAGGATCTCAGCTAATCCATGGGACAGATTACTTTGGAATGTCTGAACAAAGACTGCAGATGGGTCTGTCTTTATTAACAGATGCAAATGGCATCACTCTTACAGTTTGCAATAAAATGCCTATTACAGAGCACCGTAGCACCTACTTTTTTGGTATGGTTGCATAACCGTGTCCCCTTTCTGTGCAGGGACATCAGGGTCTCTTTATGGTTGCCCCTGGAAGTACTGTAAAATCCCATACCAGCTGCTCCATCTGGAGGGGAAAATCCAGTTAAGCAGCACGTCAGGACTGCAGAGGGCATGTCAGGCTTGAGAGACAGTCATTGGACTGGGAAGGTTTCACAAAAAGCTTCTGCCTTTGTAGATTTCAAAGTGTCTTTGGAGTCAGTCCAAATGCTCACCCATACAGCCAGTCAAGTCCCAATAGTGCCTTGCTACCAGAACTTCATTTAAAGGGGGGAGGGGGGGGAAACATTCCTACATGGGACTCAGCAGGTCACTAAGGGAAGAAGGACCTGCCTTCCTCAGGATGCACCAGCTGAAGATCTGATGAAAAGCTGCATGAAGTGTGGACTGCAGCGGCAGGAGATGTCTTACTGTTTTGTGTTACTACTTCGGATGATCAAAGCATGCCCAGTTGCAAGCTCAGCTGCCTGTAAGTGTAGCTCATCTGTGTGTTTGGGCATCTGGAGTGTGTGTGACTACGTATACATGTTCACAGAGAAAGGCAGAAGGAGAATTCGTGTTGGAATGGCTGGTAGAAATAAGAAAGGTAGTGTGTATAAGGGGTATTAGCTACACTGTCACTGGACTCTAAAGCAATCTCAGACCAAAAGGTTGGTACTGTTTCTAAAGATGTTAAGTACCTTCTAGCATGAGTGGCTGCTCCTGCAGATATTTCTTGTTTCCTATCTTTGCTGAAAAGGAAAAAAATGCAGCAAAGAACAATTCTTTCCTGCAGTAAGAAAAATAACTCTCACAAAAAAAATAGGGCCTCGCTTCCATTCAGACTGCTTAATGACATAAGATAATGTTCAAATTCAGATCAATGATCCTTGTTCTGAATCAGGCAGAAAAAGGCTTTTACCCTTGATGTCTCACCCTCTATAACTGTGCAGCCAAATCATTCACGTACTAGCCAGCGAAGTAGAGCTAACAGAGGGTCTCAGAGCTGTTTTTAACCATCTCCGCTGTGAGCTACCACCTTCTAGCAGTGAGGCTTGCCTGGTGGATGCTGACTCTGAAAGAGCAGAACTGTGTTTCCATCCACTGATCCAAAGCTCTGCCCTCTGTGTAGTGCAATGGGGGTGCCACTATTGCCTCATTTTTTTGGTGAACTGTTTTATATGAAATTCTTGCCCCTGTATACATCTGGAGCACATGAAGTCACTGTGGTTACTCTCTTGACTAAATAGTTTCAGGTAAGCATTGTAAAAGAAAACCAGTCCATATTGGAGTCTGGCTAAGGAACGACAGTGCAGTCTCAGGACCTCTCCTTGCATGGAATCACTACAGAACACCCTATGAGGCAGTCTGATTCTCAACGTCACTTCTAAGGATTTCTTGGAAGTGCAGGCATTTTCTTTTTGTTCTGCTTGTGTATTAGTAACCAAAAAATCCATGTAGGAAATCAATGTGAATTAAGATTGTTAACTCCCAGATATTATAAAGGGAATGAAGAGAATACAGTGAGCTGGGTAGCTTAATTGCCTATCTTTCAGAGTGTTTGAAAAATATGGGCTTACTTGCTATACTTATTGCCTTTATTATCAAGTACAATTTGTAACCAGAAATATATGAGAGTCAATTAAGGCTTTGAAGAAAAGTTTTCTTTTCTTTTCCAAACAAAAGTGTCATATATCATGCAATGTCAACACCAGTGTTAGACTAGCAGAAATTTACTGCACCATGTCCCTGCAGTGAAAATTTGCAGCTAGATTAATGTTCCTTTAGCTGGCATTAAATCAATTTCATACATATGCTCGTATTTTCACCAGAGTGACATTCTGCAATAGCTGATGTTTTGTAGGAGCAGTAAAGAAAAAAACTCAGTGGATTTTGTTCAAGCTGCATATATATATATATATATATATATATGCATATATACATACAGGTGAACAATGCATTTTGTGCTTCACTTGCTATAAAAAGTCTTGAGGTTTCAAAGTTAGCAAACTTCCTTCATGTTTCTCATGGCATATGCACTGCTTATTACCAGCATACCTTCAAAGAGCTGAGAAACATTTAGAGTTACATATATTTAATCTGGATAGAATTGAAATTTGCTTTTTTTCCCCCCAGTTTATTGAAATTGCTCTTGTTATGCAACCTACGCTTCAGCAATTGACATAAGGGGATAAAACTTTCACATGTCTTCCTACCTAATGCTCACAACATTCTAGCTGAATTCATCAAGGTAGAATTCATCTCAGTAGATCAATGAGATAACAGCACTCTCCATGACAAGACATGCAAACTGCCCAAGGATGTTCTATCTGTCTGCAAGAGTTTGTCCCCTGGGCTCAGAAGTCCTGGATGACCAGGACAAAGCTGTCTCCTGGGGAGGACTCCAAAAAGGTAATTTTTGCTGAATGCTTCTTCTGAAGAAAGGACATTGAGGAGACCAGGAGTCAGCTTACTCAGGCTGTCCTCATGGAGCAGCCACTGCAGCCATGGGGGCAAAGACAGTGTCTCACCTTCCTCCCCCATTATTTATCTGAGAGTCACTTGGGGTATGAAGAGTGGTTTGTGCAGCAGTGACATCACCGTGACATCACTGGTCAACAACTCACAGAAATTTTCTCCTCCCCTCCCCTCCCCTAACCCTCCCCTCCCCTCCTCCCCTCCCCTCCCCTCCAGTCTCCTCTCCTCTCCTCTCCTCTCCTCTCCCCTCCCCTCCCCTCCTCCCCTCCCCTCCCCTCCAGTCTCCTCTCCTCCCCTCCAGTCTCCCCTCCTCTCCTCTCCTCTCCTCTCCTCTCCTCTCCTCTCCTCTCCTCTCCTCTCCTCTCCTCTCCTCTCCTCTCCTCTCCTCTCCTCTCCTCTCCTCTCCTCTCCTCTCCTCTCCCCTCCCCTCCCCTCCCCTCCTCTCCTCTCCCCTCCTCTCCTCTCCTCTCCTCTCCTCTCCTCTCCTCTCCTCTCCTCTCCTCTCCTCTCCTCTCCTCTCCTCTCCTCTCCTCTCCTCTCCTCTCCTCTCCTCTCCTCTCCTCTCCTCTCCTCTCCTCTCCTCTCCTCTCCTCTCCTCTCCTCTCCCCTCTCCTCTCCTCTCCTCTCCTCTCCTCTCCTCTCCTCTCCTCTCCTCTCCTCTCCTCTCCTCTCCTCTCCTCTCCTCTCCTCTCCTCTCCTCTCTCCTCTCCTCTCCTCTCCTCTCCTCTCCTCTCCTCTCCTCTCCTCTCCTCTCCTCTCCTCTCCTCTCCTCTCTCCTCTCCTCTCCTCTCCTCTCCTCTCCTCTCCTCTCCTCTCCTCTCTCCTCTCCTCCTACCATACCAGTTGCTTTGGTAGTGAACAGCTATAGTTGCCCCTCTCATGTTGAACTGGTGTCTCAACTGCTGCTTGATACCACCCCAAGCAATATGAATCCTCAGGGAAAAGAAAATTTCTGTGAAGGCATCTCACCTAGAGGATCTGATCTGAAAAAGAAGACCTCATTTTCTTCTTACCTTAGTAAAGGATGAGTAAGTCTAATGGGTAGAGAAACCACTGCAAGTGAAAGGAGAATCAAGCCCTAGATTTGCGAGTAGCACTACTGTGAATTTGCAGTTCAGGAACTTATTGGGTTTTAAGGGTTTACAGGTATTCAAGTACAGGTATATTCTGTGCTGAGACATGCATGGATGTAAGGATAATGTAGCAAACACAACCTATATATGTGGATTTCTCTAAATCAGCCTAGGGGAAAAATTATTCGTTTTCCAGCATTACCAACGTATAAGGAGGGACCTGTGAAGGACGGTGAGGTCTCTCAGAGTGACAGTCAATGGCAAGTGCTGATCTTTTGAAGGCTGATCTAGCCATTTTATTGTATGATCTCCAGGCTGTAGTATCTAAGCTCTCAGTCAGATAGGAAACAGTCATTGTATTTTACAGCAGAGGGACGTGAAATACAGGGAAAATTAAACAGCAAAATTCTTAATCGGTGTTAATATCCAGGGGTCCAGGTGATCAGCTACAACCCTGAAGTGTTTTGACTTTCCTTATGTATCTAAAGTTTATGGCAGAAGGATTCTAGCCTGGGGAATCATCTCTACCTATACACCGCAAATTGGTGGATAATGTTTCCTTAGGACGCTGCTTGTCACTGATGTGTTACCGGAAAGAGAGAGGTTTGGTTCTTTTCTGACATTTGAGGCAGCAAAATTATACATTAATACCTGGGTCAAGAAGAAACTGACCTGTTAAACATTTATCGTTGCAAATTGCTTGAATGACTCACTTTCAGCTTGGTCAGCAGCGTTGAGTGGAAAGAGAGTCCTCTTATACATGCATTCATTATGGAAAATCAAAAGGAGAACAAACAGAGGCATTATGATTTCTTTTGAATACATACATCTTAGTGTCTTCTTCCTCCCCCCACCCCCCCCCCCCCGATTATTGTTTAATTTTCAATGTAAGGCAAACTATGCACTAGCAGAATCAGACATGAAAAACTGACTGCAAAAACCCTCAAAGACTTGACAGCCTTGGAAGACAACTGTTTTTTAAATGTTTGCCAGCAGCATGCGTGGATCATCCAGTGCACTAGCTCATATACCTCCACCTGCTTTATTGTTCTTAGGAAGGATTTTCACAGTTTCCACATAGGGGACTGTCTCTCTAAACCTAAAGATAAGCTGCACAAGAATTTTACTTCATAAATTTCTGGTTTGGAATATGTACAATGTGTTTTATCTATTGATTCTTTAGCTGTGTTGTGCTTTGAGGTTTTATGACGTAAGAATATAGGAAAATAAATTCTGAGCATTATATTAGTTTTAGTCTTTGTTCTTCGAGTGTTCAATTTTTATTTTCTGTGCTACTTCTTGGGGTTTCTGTTTATATATGCACACACAGGCATACCCATACACATGCTTGCTCTATCATCCCTATTGCTTATCCTGCCTTTTTTTATAAATCACTTTTTTTAAAATTTCTGACTATTCTCTGTGTCATATTTAATTTAATCCAATATTTATAGCCATGGTAAAATGAACAATCACCCGGTGCTTTTCTGTGCATGGTTTGAAGCGGTTTTCATAAATAAGGATTTAATAAAAAACAGGTTTCATTTTTTTACACTCTAATTAAAAATTAAGAGAAAAAAATACAAGAAGAGCAATAAAAATGGACTAAATTCTTCTGTCAATTGCATGCACTAACCTGATTGGATTCACTGGATTTACTCTAATTTAAAATGTGCATAAGGGGGAAAAACAGAGCTTGGAATAACCATTTACGAAACGGTGAGCTAGCAGCAGTAAAGGGTAGTAATTAAAGAGAGCCTCTAGCGCACTCTTTCGAAGAAGCTCATATACCTTTGCTCACTCTCCAAGAGTGTTACCTGAAAATCCATTAAACACAAAGCTTAGAGTTTAGCAAAGCAGCCAGCAGCTGAGCAGAGACCGGGGAAATGTTTGCCACTGTTGAATTACTGCAGCTCAGCTGACTAATAGCAGTGGGTTGTGGTGTCCTGGCCATGGTGACCACCCATCCTTTGCTGCAGCATCAGGGTCCTCGTTACACAGGTCCCTCCCACTGCCCTACACGGTTGTGTGGATTATATTGGGTGCTGGGGAAATTCAGTCCAACATGGACTTCTCATCCACAGGGAGCTCATTCTCACCCTCTGGAGACAATTGTGACTGAAATGGCATGGTGCAGACTGGGGACGTTCCACTGTCAGAGCTCAGATTCTAGTTGTTGGTCAGAGGCACTTCTCATAAGCAAGGTGGAAAATGCACAAGGAGCTGGAGCAATCGACTGGAGTAAGGAAATCCTTATCTTCACTATGGGAAAGGCTCTGAAAAGGGTCACTAGGCCATCCTCACCTTTTCTTCTTCAGTGTCTCTCGCCTTGGCTGATGGTAGGCTGGGTGGGGCACAGACACCACCGTATGTATCCCACAAGTAAGTTTTGTGCCCTGGTTGGGTCATTCCAGTATCTTTGACAAAATACAATCCAAAATTAATTCCTATCCTCTAGAACAAAAGACTTTTTGTGGGATTTTCAGAGAAGCAGCCTGTCCATATGGCATTCAATTGCAAAGCTCCAATTGACTTTTCTGGAACCAGGTTTTTACCCCTGAGTTTACAGAAAGATTGAATCTGGGTGCACAGGATTGAAAGCACAGTCCTCTGGATGGACTTTGCCTCTTTCTGTTGGGTACACATCATGCTACTGTCACACACACCCACTGACATCATGGTAAAAACTTAAAGACTGCCCTAAAGGTTTTTAAACTTTTTACCTTCCAGCCTATTTGGTGCAGCATAATTCCAAATTAATTCCAAATGAAACACTTAACACTTAATTCCAAATGAAAACACAGGAGAACATGGGGTGTTTTGGTACATGTGGCAGTGAAAACAAGTGGTACCTCAGAGCTATTTATCACTGCAATGTGGCATGGGGGATAACGGCAGTCTATAGCATGACTCAGACGGTGCTGTTGGAGTGGAGGTGCCATTTAGGTGCAATTAAATGAGCTTAAGTTGCCAGAGATCTGGGCTTCAAAATTCCTGATGTATTCTTCCAGCACACTTGCATGATGACTTTTCCTTCTTGGTGAAATGGTGTCTCTGAAAACTGTCAAAAACAGTAGGGCTGTAAGGGTGAAGGCAGACGGCTCTGAGATGTCAGATCTGCTCTCTGCAGTATTATTATGGGGCAAGCAAGGGTAAACACGGGTAATAACACCTGAGAGGTGTTAAAGATTGTTTATATAATCCTTTCCTTTTCCAGGAGAGCAAAAAAGCATAACCAAAGAAACCCAAACCCCAAACTTATTTTCACCTTGAGACTTGTCTGGTGTTGAGTGATTTTGACTGTATCTGAGAAAACTAAGGTTCACTGCTTCTCTGGAAGGAACAGGTGAATTTAAAATCACGTTTCAATTCAGTCCTTGTATCATGGAATGTACCACAGGAAACACCTTACAAGTCAGTGTGGCTTGCTTGAATCTGAAAAGGTTATTTTGATGTCTGGAATTGCCATTTGCCCAGTTCTGAGAAAATCTTTCCCCAGTGGTAGTAAAACCCTACAATTATCACAGGGGAGGAAAAGGTATAACAGTGAGGGGACAGAGCTATCTCACAGTATAAAAACCAGAGTATTCCTTCTGGGACAGCGCATCACATATGGATGTGAAACACTTTTGATCTGCTAAATGCTTAAAAGTGGAAGTCTTTGTCCTAAGGGGGAGAAGGAATTCTCTTATAAATTAAAACATTCTCATTTAGATTATTTAATGGATTCTCAGTGGGAAAAGAATAAAATTAGAAACAGTACTTTTAGTGTGAAAATTGTTGGGGTTTTATGACACTGCTTTCTTTTTGGAACAATGAAAAAGGCTTGCCATGTTTTTTTACTAGATTTTGTAAAATCATTCATGTTCAGTTCTCAAAGGGCTTTGCAAATATTACCTAGGTGTCGAAATGTTGCATGTGAGGGAGACATGCAGTATTCAGACTGATGGAACAGAGTATTGGAGAGGGAGCCTGGGGCCTGTGTAGCTCGAAGTGACTGGCAACTTGGAGGTTATGTGTTAGCTCTAATACCATTAAGGTTGTGAGGCTAAACCACTTCTGAGAATGGCATTGAAGTAGCTTATTCTTTTAATGCTTTTGCAAACAGTGCTCATAATTTTGCAAGACAGCTTTACCTGGATAAGAACTGGAGACAGCCAAAGACTGGATGCAACATAAAGCTTTTTCCCCAGTTAATTATTGTTAAAATGAAGGATTATAATAAGAAAGTCAGAATATAACCCTCCAAAGAGCATATTTGTTTATGCTTTATATACCTACATGTACTGACGTTTATTATTTTCTATTGCAAGCAAGTAATAACAGTCCTGTGTCTGGCTTCATAAAGTGTATGAATTTGCAAATATGTCCGTATCAATATATAGCAATACACAGTCAGCTAGCATTTGTTTGTATCTAGCTGTATTTCTGCAGAGCTAATCTCATCTATCCAATATAAAACAGTCAGATTGTCTGTTATGCTAGGAGACCATTTATATTTCCACTTCTGCATAGTTAAATCATGGTTTGCAAGCGACTCTTTAAGCCTAACTCATTCATCTGTGTGTGCATGTGTCTGTCTCTCTCATTCTTTAGTCTTCTGGATTAACCAATGCTGTGTTGGGAACTGCCCAAGAAAATTTGGGCGTTCAGCATCAGAACTCTTTCATCACTAAACTGTTTCCCGTCAGATATATGCAGAGGTTAAGTTTCTTGTTACAGAATGCAGTGCAGTATACCTTATGCTGACTCTGAAAAAGTTTTTAATAAAGCCTTGTGGGATTCAGAAAGAGTGCCAAAACACTAGTCTGATTATATCAGGATCAATTAAATGTGCTGTAACCCTCATTCTCTGATGATAGACTTTTAACATAAATAAGTTTCTCTGCACTGCAGTTTGAAACAAATTTTGAGAGTTTTTGGTAAGTAAGGCCATAGAATTACAGCATTTCTCTGACTCCTAAACAAAAAATGTATGATATGAAGAAAAATAAAGTACATATTATCAAAGTAATTATTTTGAGAATATTATAACAGTATAAACAACTGCTCAGGTTTCTGAATATTCACTGATCTACGTTTCTCTCCCTTTTTTGCATTCTTCAATTTAGGTTAGCCTTTCAAAGCAAAGTTAGTCATTATTCTCAGAGGCAGAGCACTATTTAACTTGCCTTTCCACAAGAATCTCAAGGTGTTTCATTGTTGTCTGGAATGTGACAGTACGATCCTCCTCTAAAAAAAACCCTAAATTTTCTTCTAGAACAAAACTCAAATTCTAAAGATCTAATCAGAAAAAAAAAAAGGAAAGACTGAAACCTCAACTAGCAGAGACATGCAACTTTGCTGCCTGTAAAGTATATGCCAGTGAAGGAGGTTTCAAACCTGTGCAAGATTTTCCTCCTTCTCAGTGTAATATTTATGTAAAAAGAAACCTCCCATGCATACCAGTATGTCTATCGAGTGTAGGCTTAGTGACTCTTCTGCAGAGGTGGCTGCAGACGTCTCAGACTGGAGGTGCAGCCAGTTTCTTCCAGCAAATGGAAAGATGGCAAACCGTTAAAAGTGGATTTCTCACACCTCTTAACCAACCTCTCTATTCGTTATTAAATGATTTTAATGCACACCAAATTCTGATCCTGCTGAAGCCTATTGAATTTTTTCCGCTAATCCCACTGGCAATGAATGGAGCCCTAGTGTTGCTTTAAAAGTAGCTTGCGAAAAAAAAAAGTGTGTGGTTTTTTTTTTCTTCTACTTTTTTTTGTATGAAATGGCTCAGATATGCCCTGACTGAGACAGTAGACATGATGAACCATGGGAGAATAGGTCTCTGTAAGATACAGACCCTTCTTCATGGTAAAGGTAAACATAGCTGCGGTTTGCTCCACTGATAGAATGGGTGATAATATTTAATCCATTGATCTGTTTGGCCCAATATATGACCCTGACCCCACTGGGCACAGGCTGAACCTCCTTGTGCTCATCCTCTAACAAGAAAATGCTGGGACATAAAGAATTGGATTGCTTTTTCCTCCATGGAGAGCTCTGCCTTATTACAGCTAAATTTGGAAAGCTTTGGCCCTGACAACAGCAGATGAAACCTGTTGGTCCTTGCATGATGTATCCTCCCCGTAATTGTGTGTGTGTGTGTATTTCCTATTAGCTGTAATAAGGGTTAAGTATTGAGAGCAGATGCTATTTAACCAATAACTGTCTCATACTGTTATGTCTGGATTTATTTAAATGCTGTTGTCTTCCCATACCATGTGAGCATTAGAGTGCAGATTTCCACAACAAACCACTGAGAAAATGCGCAGCGCTGCTGATCATCATAGCGCAAGGATGCATTTCAGATCCAAAAGGCTGACTGACATGATGCTGACTTCACTGGTGTCAAACAAAGCTTTGAACCACAGAACAAAGATGAGTGTTCTATTTACAACAAAACCGCAGTTCAAGATCATCTTGGATATGAAGTGTACCTCAACGTTAGATGTGCTTTCGAGCTGGCTTGCACATGGGTGGGTTTTTGACTAGAGTTAATAAAAAGGTAGAAGTTGGATTTTTGACCAGAGTTAATAAAAAGGCAGAGGTTGGAGAAAGACAAAAAATAATCTGCAACAAGTTTACTGTTAGGGTGAAAGTACAATTTGGTGTGAGCTGGGTTCTCTCACTTCTCCATTTGCAGTCAGTGTCCTGAAGTATAAAAAAGCTCACTTTCCAGCTCAGGTCAGTCAGGGCAACAGGTTAGAAAAACCTCTGTGAGAACTCAGGGAAAAAGTAATGGGAAATGCTGCATGCCATAAAAAAGGCAAAGAAAGAAAGACAGAGAAGGGAGAGTGTGGGAGAAGAAAACCAATAAGAAAATGCGTTTGCTGTGCAAGAGTACCCCGGCACAGGAGCTGAATTGAGTTAGGGGAAGGTAGGGATTTTCTTATCACACACGTATTTCATCTCAGTCGTCATCTCCCCCTACAAACAAAGGCAAATGGATAGGCTCTGTCTACACAGTACAAGATTTCACATTTCTCCTTGAGCAGTGACTGTACATCTAGAAACCCAGAACAGCCCTAGGATGCCTCTTTTGGCAGTTCATGCCTTCTCTTCTTGAGCCTGTGGATCTACTTCTTGATCTGCTGCAGGCAGCAGGAGCTAGATCTTTTCAGAAGCTATTTCTGAATAATTAAAACCCTCCTCCTGTGCATCAGAACAGTCTTCTGGTCACATGCAGCCCAGGGTATATAACGTCCTCAAACCCACTTTGCAAAACGCCATTGTTGCTGGTTCTCCACTCTCTGGTCAGGAGGTTTCAGGTAATGTCAGTTACTGCAGAATGGAAAGCTGTCTTGTCTTTCTCTCTTTCCTTTCCTGGGATTTCTCCCTACTCCAGGAAGAAAATGGATAGCGAGAGATAAAGACAGCGACCTCCAGAATGCCTCATTATGTGTATTTCTCTGAATATACAAAACTCTGACTTGTTCACTAGGCAGAAAACCTTGACACTGAACTCTAATGGCTGCATCTCCTAATTAGAAGGCACTCAGAAATCCAAGTCTCTGTTTCCACAAAGGTAACAGCACAGTTGTATGGATAGCACCTCTGTGCTGCGTGAGAGAGGTGGAAGTCCTTAGAGGACTCCTTGGGACAGCACAAGTAGGATTTACTAGTGTCTACCCAATGCACAGGTGCTGAATGCAGTCCTCCTGTTTCATAGCCAGATTCTTTTTTTCTCTCTAAGGTGTCCAGGAGTCAGCCTTGAGGGGGAGCCCAGTCTATATGAATCTATAAGAAAATACCTTAAAACATGTACTCTGCTTCTGGCTTTATAGCAATTCAAGTTAATTCAGTGACAGTTGTCAGTAAAAATTCATATTGAACCATGCAGTTCCTTAACGTGGGTAAAATATGTGGCTGAGTTAGATCTATACATTTTTAAGCAGCTAGTTTTAATCATGTGGCTGACTTACTTTTTGCATAAAACATTTTTTTCTCAAATATATATATATATATATATGATGTGCCATGGAAGGTAAGCACATGTCAGTGGTTAAATCTAATGAACACTCCAGAGCAACATATGAAGAAATTACCTTACTGGCTGGGTCTTCAGGTCAGTGAAGGAATGTTGCTGTGATGTTTCTGCCTGGTGTTTCAACCTTACAGGGCCATTTTTTGCAGCACAGATGTCTGACCAGCCCTACAAAGGCCGAGGTGAGCAATTCCACAGGTGAAGCAAGTCAGGCATTCAAGAGATGAAGAGTTGTTGAATTCACAATACTTCTGTCTGCTTTTCTAACCCAAACCCAGACTTAACAGATGGGTCCTGAGGTCTGTTCCATGACCTCCCATGCTGTCATTGAGACTGGAGATCCCTACTGCAGTTACTAGCAAGTTCCTTTGTCTTCTTCTGTTATGAACGTTGACTCTGTGGGGACAACATGGTAGCCAAGAAGCTGGGTAAGGCTGACACTGTCAGTGAGCTGGCAGGATGGACCCAAAATGTTATCCTTTATTTCCTTTTTTTAACAAATTTTGTCTTTCATGGTCCTTCTCAACTTTAAGCAATTAGCACAGTAATGATATGCTTAAAGGCTAGCAATATACTGCAAGTAGAAAGGCCTATTATATCCAACCAAAAAAAAAAAAAACAAAGGAGGAAAAAGGAAAGGGCGGAGGTTGGTCTGCTTTGCTACAAACCCATCAGTAAATTGTGCAAAATGCAGGATGCTGCAAGCCCCGGAAAGATTCCAGCAGCAGCCCCTGATCTAAAGCTGAGTGGCTTTATCTCCACTTCTGCAATTGCAGTTTTGCTTCGGTTACATTATTCCTCCTCATCCTTACTATGTTTTTCTATATTTCCCCTGTCTATTTTCTGAAGAGGCAATTGTTGTGAATGGTGGAGAAGGTTGAGTGCCTAACTGAAATAAAGGAAAATTAGTTTTTAAGGAGAGTAAATTGGATAGAATAGGACCCGTAAGGATAACAAGCTGGCGATAATTCAGTGTAGTCTTCCTGTTCTGCTCCTGTTTATTAAATATTCTTATTGACTTCTGCTTCTCAGTACTCTATGTTCTGTAGTGTACTAAATTACAGTAACAGAATATTCTGTCTACATATGCTGACTGGTCATTTGAGAGATGAGTGTACTTAAGACAGAAATGCTTTCCTTTAGTCCTTGCATCTTTGAAATGCCTATTATAAAATGTACATCTGTTAGAAGGCACGTCTCCCCGCCAAATGAGATTTAATGCTGAAAAAGCTACAGAGCTAAGTAAAATAATAAACTTTAAGGAGGAACCTTCTTTTTGACTCACAGTTCTATTTCCTAGCCGCTGCTAGAAAGGTGAGTAGGGATTAATGCTGGTGCCCAAACCCTCCTACTGATAAAAAAATTCATACTGCACAAATATTCCAGAAAACTTAGCTTCGCCTCGTTGTGACCTAAAAATGGTGATGGACTTTCTTGGGCTTTATAAGTTTTGGTCTCTCTGGCTTTGGGAACAAGGTGCTCTGAATGTCAGCCTCTTTTGGCAATGAAGGGTAAACTACACAAGGCCAAGAAATGCTCTCAAGAAAAAGCATATATTTATCCATAACGTTTAGCTGCTATTACTCTCTCTAGAATAGCTCTGATGGGTGTATTTAAAAGTCTTGTGGACTGGCATGGGGAATAGCATAAGCCAGTGACTGCTTTCTGTAGGCAATAGAGGTGAGTCCATCCTGTTCTTGAGTGAGAATTCTCACTCCGTGGATTTACACCATGGTTTTGTAGCCAAACAACAGGATTTCGTCAATTTTCTTTACTACTACAGAACAGATTAAATGTTCCAACTTTCTTCCCTTTTCAGAAGAAGGCGAGAGTGGGAAATTCCACTTCTCTTCCTTCCCTAACTATTGGGCTGCGCACTCCTATTCATTTTTCTCAGTGTAAGGACCAGAGTGAAATCATAGCCTTTCATATTCTTGTTATGTATTACTCATGTGGTGAGGGTGGATTGCAGGGAGCTTTGAAAAAGCCTTTCTGTCCATGCCTTTGGTTAATTAGCAAACTGAACACAGTGATAGATGAAGTAGAGAGAGCCAAGGAACGACTACTGCATATTGCAAAACCCTGACACAAGCCAGCAGGAGTACAGATACCTGCGCAGCAGAAGTCCTGCAAAGTCTGAGAGCATTTAGACTTGGATTTCTAGGAAATAAAGCTTTATCTCATAACTGCCTCTCTGTGTTTCCTCGACTTCAGGCTGTGCAGTTATTTCCTAATCAAGATGCAGTAACTTAAGTAGCTATCATGGAAAGATGTGGGTGGAAAAGATCCTCTCCTGTATTTCTGCTTCTTTAACATTTCTTCTGTGAAAGCAAGTAACACCAAGTATCACATTTCAATGTCATTATTAACGTAGTGATACCGATGTAATCACTGATGTGATTATGGTGCACTGTGCACTGAAGAAAGACTCTTCTTAGTGAGACTATAGCCTGTTAGAGCAGTAACCTGTTCCTGTCAGCTGGTGAAGGAAAGAAGACAAGAAAAGTCAAGGGTGACGTTTCTCCTGATAGCTCTCCCTAAATCCCAAGAACCAGCATTTCAGGTACTTCTCTATCAGAGCACTGGATATGTATATTTATGTTTAATAGCTGTTGATGGACTTTGTTTCCAAGAATCTGTCAAATCACATTTTGGCATTTCTGAAATTGTGTTTCAGTGTGTTCCACTATGTCCTTGGGAACTATATGAAAATATAAATCCTTTTGATGTTTGCCAAATACCTGCCTCGTAATTTCACTTGTGTTCCTACTCCCCTTTATTCTTAGGTTGTGAGAAATAATGCATGATCATTGCCTGTTTCCCTTCTCCAGGATTTTCAAAAGTTATATATTCTGCCATTGTATCTTGCCCATCTTCTCTTTTCCAGACAAACACATCATCTTCTGTTTAACATCTGTCCAAATAGAAGTAGTCCTGGCCTTATTTTTTTCCCTTTCTTCTAGTTCTAGTACATCCTTTTCGTGATGTAGGGATGAGAATTACATGCAGTATATAAGATAAAGGAGTATTAAGGTTTTACAGATTGGCATGACAATGCTTTCTGTTTTTCTCTCTGTGCTTTTTCCTGTAACTCCTGTTTCACTTGCCTTTCTGTCTGCTCCTGAGCACTGAGAAGGCATTTTCAAGAAGGGCAACAGTGAGTCTGTGTTATGAGGAACCTGTGTTCAACCTGGTTCTATCAAAACACAGTATTCTTTGTAATCTACATGCAGAAATAAAAGGGCATCTTTCATTCGGTTTTTGTATAAAGGCATAGGTAAGGGTAGACAGTGGTTGCAGAATATGGATTGAAGGGTGAGTTTTGAGGTCTTACTAGATAGACTCTTTCCTGGACTTGAGAAGAGGTTTCTGCTTGAGAGGGCTGGGGGTCCTCACTGAGTGGGGTTTCACAGTGAAACATACATTCCTTGGGTGTGGACATCTCTAAGAAAACCCCAGTTTTGAGAGACATGGTGTATGGCTAAGACAGAACCTCCTACTAAGCTCTTTTACATATGGCTGCAGCAACAGGATATAACATTGCTATCTCAGTTGTACATGGGAAGCAAAAAAAATAGTTTAAAGACTAAATAAAAAAAAAAAAAGAAAAGAAAAAAGAAACCAGGACATTTCTTTTAAAATGGTTGTGTTTTAGAAAGTTGTTTGCCTGTAGGTTATGGCTACTCTCAGAATGGAGCTCATGGCACCTGTTCAAGATGCCAAGACAGAGGGTGTTGTTCAGAGAGGGTTGAAGCTGTCCTTTATCAATAACTCCAGCGCATTCAGTGTAAACAAGCTTCTTCCATCTGTGCAGCATCCTGTCATTGCCTGAACAATGCTGAAAGGAAAATCCTACACCCCACTTACTTCCTGCTCTTGACATATGAAGCTCCAAGAGTTTGAAGGCAGCACATGGTTGAAAAGAAAGAAAAGAAATGAGGTAATGGCCAAGCATACTACAACCCTCCCATTTTTCCGACTCCTCCAGAGATGACAGAATAGATAGACCTGAGGGTGACTCTCCTGAAAGCCATGATGCTGTGAATTTTAGATATGATGCTTTGCTCTCATTATATTACCAAGAGGAAAGAATGGCAGGTAAGGGTCTTTTGTTTCCCAGTCTCAGAACCCTACATCGATGAAGAAAAGCAATGTATCCATTTTGCAAGTCGTGGATCTGAGATGCCAAGGTGAGGAAAGCCAGCTTTGTGTTTCTTGTGAACGTGCAAGCTGAGCATTCCAGCTTGGAGTGTGAAAGGGAAAGACAGCCAACTGGTATTTGTGGATGCGAATGAACTAGTCATAAATTAGTAACAAGAACTGCAATGGAAGAAAACTCTGCATTATGGCAAGTGTGAAGAGTAGCCCTGTCTTATTCCTGCTACCGCTAGCAAGTTATCTCACTGGCTCCATTGACCCCTGCTCTTACTGAAGATAAGCTATTATAAAGACGTAGTTGCTGCTTTATCTCTTGGACTCTGAAGCACTTGATTTTTTTTGAGGTTTTGGCAAGATTGAGGTAAAGCCTGATTTCTCCGGCCTGTCATACTGGCACCATTAGACATTGTGATAAAACACTGGTATGTTTTTTAACAAAAGAAGAAAAAAAAGTGCTCCATACCCCAGTATTTGGATCCATACCCATGTAAGCAGGCCCTCTGCCACACTATCTGGAGCACAGACAGGCATCTCAGACCCACACATTGCAGGCTATCACTCACTCAATTCCTCATTCTTTCGTTTGCAGAAAGAGAAAGAAAAAGAAAACAAACCCATTTCTGGAGATCTAGGAGAGACTTTTGTTCATGCAAGTAGCAGTAAAAGCAGCACATTCCCATGAAAAGTCAGTCTTTCCAACTCCCACCTCCAAATGACCTTCAGCTCCCACAGCCTCACTGGTGAACAGAGGTTGTTCAGCCTCTCACATGTCCAAAGACAATGTACCTAATGCATGCAGCGAGGCTGGGCACAGAAGACCCATCTGTCCAGAAAAATGGCAGTAAACTCACCAGCCTTTTACTTGCTGACAAGGTAAACAGTTCATTGCACTGCTAATCAGGAGCATCAGCAACAGTAAGCTGTTTTGGCCAGTTCTTCCTTCCCCAGACCCGTATCTAATGACATACTTCATACCCAGATGAAAGGCATGTTTTAGAGTTACATAGACTGCCTGGTTAGTGCCTAGTTAATGGGGAGAGGCATACACTGAAACCCCTGTGTAATAATTCCTCCCCACATTAGAAAAGCATCCAGACTAAGAAGGGTATTTGAATTAAGCTCTGGCACTCTTCTGGAAGTTTTGAGTTTTAAAAATAGCACCTCTTTCTCTCTTTCCTGAGAAGCAACTGGCATATGCACGTAACCATCTGCAGCCTTGAGGCTGTGGCTCCACAGCTAGCCCACACCCAGTTGTGTCTCCAATAGGAGGTAATTGCCTGATGAATCCTAAGGATGAATGAAACCCTAAAAGCACTTACGGTCCAGGGAAGAGAGATCTTAACAGACCTCTCCTCAGAAAGTCCTTATCTTACTTCAGCTGGGAGGGTAGCTTTGTTTTTAATCTCTCCACAGGCATTGTACAGGAAACTCAGGTGCTTAATTCATGGTGGCAATTTGGCTGAGAGCCTACTAAGACAGGTGTTGAGAAGCCACCCTTCTTGCCTTCCTCTGAAAGTCTTTTACACCTTCTCCCTATTTTAGGGTCACAGCAACTTGTCCAAGTCTGCATCATCTCCTGAAATAAAGGATTCTCATTTTACAGGTAAAGACTTGACAACCGGAGCCTCTAAAGCCTGAGCAGCCTAGTGGGCAGCAAAAGCATCTGGTGAAAGGAAATACCCAACCAACAGTTCCCCTCTTTTCCCTGCTCCCTGTGGAATCCATCTTTAATACCTCAGGGCATTGGCCCCTTCTGTTAATCATGATGAAATCTTTTGCATGGCAGAAAGTTAAATTCTGGCCTCCTCAACCAATCTACAACTGTTATGTGGCTGACTATGCACTTGTTTGCATCAGAATAAGTGTATGTCTTGATGGCAGTGGAGCTATATGTGGGTAATGCAGATACAAATGACAAGTCAGGCCAACAGTTTTTAAATCTTCTGAATAGATGAACAAGAACAGCAACAACACCCCACCCCCTTTTATTTTAATGTTGTCTCATAGTAAAAGTAACACCTGTGTCAATTCTGACTGAGTAAGTCAGTTTGGGGTCTTACATGGCATCAGATAACCCCTGAAGAAATCAGTACTATTGGCAATAAAACCTAGAATACAGGGAGAATGTGGTTAATAGTAATATTAAAATAATAGAAACAACAACAACAATATTAACAGCATCTTCAGTTTTAGTAAGGGACGAATAAACCTCAAGTTAACACAGAATTTAGGGCAAAGGGATTTCTACCCTGCTTTTTGTTGATGGTAGTATATCACTGTAGGAGGTGCTAACTCTGGCTTTAAAGTGCCTGAAAATATAGAAAAGAACATGCATCAGAATCTGCCCTCATTAAAAACCGTGTTACTTCTCTGACTTCAGCAAAAGCAGAATATTGGTTTCTAAAAGCAGATTTTTAGCCTCACAGATGACTCTGATCATATACTTATACAGTGCTATAAATTGCTAATGGGCTTGTGGATTCTGTGAAGCAGGAAGGAATTGGTTGGAAAAGTGCTGTTTTCAAAAGAGCTTTTGAAAGAGGAGAGAAGGGAACATAATAAGGAGTCTTGCAGAAAACCAAGGTCACAGGCAGGGAGCAGAGCTTCAGGGAAGGAAATTAGAAGAGAAAGAAAAGTTAGAAGGGTGAGAAGTGGTGATGGGCAGAGGAGGGGTTAAAATAATGGTGGAAATGAAAAGGATGTCACAACATGTTAATCATGTGGCAGGTACTTCAGATGTCCATCGCTCTATGTATAAGCCACTTTGCCTGTGCTCCGCTTCACAATGCCTAGCTGGGACCATCTCTATGTATATGTATATGTATATGTATATGTATATGTATATGTATAGACTTCAGTACAATAGGGATCTGCTCTCTGTTCTCTTAGATCTCCAGGCATCATCATCACACAACTAATTAACAGCAGTAATAAATGATACTGTGTTGCCTCTTAACCCTCTGCATTTATTTTTCTGTGGGTTGCATTAAAAAGAACAAAAATTTTAAAAAAAGAAAGATTAATAATCCTCAGTCAGAGTGAAACTCCGGAGAGATGACACCATCTGGATGATTAGTACTTGTTTCATTTGCACGTTGAACTCAGTACTCTTCCGGCACTAATTATTGCATACCCTTTCCTTATACCATGACTTCTGGGGCTCTGCGTGTGATATAAATAGCAGACTAATGACATGCTGCATGTTGCTCAGGAGACCTCATGTTAGTTTACAGCATTTCTCTGATTATTACTTTTTTAATAGAGAGAAGATAAAATACTGATCTTGCAAGCGAGACATGAGAGACTTAATTTGTTCACATTTTTCTAAGAGCCAATGCATGATGAAATATTTATATGTTCCTCTCTGACTGCAGCATTTTGAATTTGCTGGGTTGTTTATTGTTGTAGGTAAGAACTGACGGGGAAAGAAGTGCTGGAGATATTCAATAGTAGGATAGCCATAGAATCATAGAACCATAGAATGGTTTGGGTTGGAAGGGACCTTTAGAGGTCATCTAGTCCAACCCCCTACAGTGAGCTGGGACATCTGCAACTAGATCAGGTTGCTCAGAGCCCCGTCCAGCCTGACCTGGAATGTCTCTAGGGATGGGGCATCGACCACCTCTCTGGCAACCTGGGCCAGTGTTTCACCACCCTCGTAGGAAAAATTTTTTTCCTTATATCCAGTCTAAATCTACCCTCCTTTAGTTTAAAACCACTACCCCTTGTCCTGTTGCAACAGGCCTCGCTAAAGAGGCTGTCCCCATCCTTCCTTTAGTCCCCCTTTAAGTACCGAAAAGCCACAATAAGGTCTCCCTGGAGCCTTCTCTTCTCCAGGCTGAACAGCCCCAACTCTCTCAGCCTGTCCTCATAGGAGAGGTGCTCCAGCCCTCGGATCATTTTTGTGCCCTCCTCTGGACCCACTCCAACAGGTCCATGCCCTTCCTGTGCTGAGGGCTCCAGAGCTGGACGCAGCCCTGCAGGTGGGCTCTCACCAGAGCGGAGCAGAGGGGCAGAATCCCCTCCCTCGCCCTGCTGGCCGCGCTGCTTTTGGTGCAGCCCAGGGTACGGTTGGCTTTCTGGGCTGCAAGTGTACATTTTTGGCTCATTTCGCACTTTTCATCTGCTGGTACCTCCAAGTCTTTCTCCACAGGGCTGCTCTCAATCCCTTCATCCCCCAGCCTGTGTTGATATCAGGGATTGCCCTGACCCATGTGCACGACCTTGCACCTGGCCTTGTTGAACCTCATGAGATTTTCACAGGCCCACCTCTCCAGCTTGTCTAGGTCTCTTTGGATGACCATGGCAAGTGTGAAAGTAAAACAGGCATAACCAAAGAAAACATAACTACACATGGTACTCAGGGCCTGAGCTATCCCATACAGGTAGAGAATTTAATAATTTATCAATTGGCAGAACATTTGTAGGGGAAGTCACAGAGTCAAACACTTTTCCTAATGTCTGACAAGCAGTGCAAACATAAAGTTATTAAAAGGCTTGTAATGTCAACTAAAATAATGAGGTTTGTCGTCTTATGGGGGTGTAAAACAAATTGTCCAGAATGGCCAAGAGAGGAAGCAAAGCCCCAGGTTGGCACAGAGCTTTTGGAGAGAGGGATTCCATCTGAAATATGAACACTGTTCATGAGAATCCCATCCTCAGTTAATCTAGTTTCTCCTTGACCTGTTCCTTTCTAGCTGTAAATTTACAATGTACAGAAGTCAGTAAGAGATGATAAACACAGTGAGGTTTGGTGTGGCATTTCCACTGTCATGATGACATTTTGGTGGGTTAATTCATCCCCCTAGGGGTGAGTTAATAAGTATTGATTGTTGTTCACTCCTTGTTTGTGTTGGGACTAGCGAAGACTTCTCTTTCCCTGTACAAAGTGTGAGTTTAGTAAAGGTTTTAAGAACTGTCTGATGGCATGTAAACAAGTATGTATTCTAGCTTAAAAACCAGACTGATAATCAGAAGATTGAAGTCCATTTCTGCTGATGATCTTTGCTGTAATTCACTTCTTGTCTGCTGTCTGCCCAACTCAGCCCTCACCCTCTCCTCAGATCCCAGCTCAGTGCCACTCTGCTGTATGTCTGCAACTTTCCACAAATACACGTTGGATCCATGGAGAAGTTCTTCAGCAATGATCTTGAAAATTTCTGATTCTGACTTATAGCCAGAAATTTCCAGTCCATCCATAGTTTGTTATTGCTCACAAGCAGTGGGACAACCTTAAAAGGGGAAACTGGTAGTCTGTAGGATGATTGCCAGCAGAGGTCCGCAAGAGAATCTGAAATACACCTTAACAGTGTGCTCAGGAGGCATAGACATCACTGAATAGGTGCTAGGGAATAAAAGAGAGAGGCAGCTTACATATTTTGAGCTGCTGACTATTAGGGCAAGGTTTCAATTGTCAGTCTTTCCTAATTGATCAGTCTTCAAATTAACCAAAATCTAACCTGAAAATTTAAGCCTACTGAAATCAGGTTTAATTTTCGTAGCTATCTTGTGCAGTTCACAGACCCTCAGAAGGCTGCAATCCAGTTTGAAATATAGTATTGAACATATGCCATTGGAGACATTCTAGGTTTGACTTAAGGTGTGGTAGGAATTTAGGGAGTCCATGGGGAGTGAAAATATTCTGTTATACCATTTAAAGTAAAGGTGATATGTTCAATTCACTGTGCTGTCTTCCCACTGAACTCACTCTGTCAGCTAGCCCAGAAAATTAAAGGACTATTACCCTTTTCTACACTCCTTGGGGTTTCCAGTCCTTTATCTCTACTTGAGCCTTCACATCCAAAGTCCAAGAACCTAGAGTGAGACAAGGAGAGGCAAGGCTGCTTACAACCTTCTTTTATCTTCTTGCGCACCCATGCAGTGCTAGCTGCAATCTTGGCCCTCTGTGATTCATAAACTATCTAATTCTCCCTTTAAAACTCTCTCTTAAATCAAATAATTTTGTTTCATTGCCTCCTGCTGCATGAAGGTCAAAGCCTAGTGGTGCATACTTCACTGATTCTTTATAACAGTGCCCTCTTCAAGATCAGTTTCATTCGCCATGTGTCGATGGTTTCTACTCCCATCTTCGTATAATTACAGGAAGGTGACATGAACAACCACTTTTCACCTGCGTGAATGTCTGAAACTACCTCTGGATGTCTACAAGTAATTAAGATTGGAGCTTGCTGTTCATGTAAAAGGCTTTCTCTGGGTTATTTTAGCCCTAAAGAAACATTAGGTCTTGTGGCTTAGATTTTAGAGCTGGGCATAGAAAAAATCAGCATATTAGAAATGTTGACTATATCAGATACAATGAATTTGAAAATAAATGCTTCCATTTCTTTTTTCACAAATTAGTTTATCCTTTAACAAAAGATAAAGAAACGAAACAACAAAGAGTAGCTAATATTAGAAAGGAACTGAAATAAGTCTTTTAAAATAAGGAAAATCATATGGGTTAATACCTATACAGTGCACCCAGGGGAAGAATGCAATTAATTATAATATTACCTCTCTATTCAGAATATAGGATTTTATGGATTTCACAATGCATGTAAAAAGCCACATGTCCCATTATATTTACAATGTTCCACTTTTATTGCATACAGTGAAAAAAATATGATGCAAGATGAAATGGAAAGATCTCTAGCCCAGTTTTATTTGACTTGGTCTGATTTGCTATTGTAAGTAGCCAAAAATGTCACAGGCAATAATTCCAAAAGTAAATGTGGGGGCATTGTGCTAAATGTGCTGTTAAAATTCTACCATTTTCATCTTTAAGAAGGGACATATTAAAATATAAAGCACTGTAATGAATAATACTAGGAAGTGACATTCTAATTTGAGCTGGCTGGCTACAAACACTCAGGTGTGAGCGTCTTGTATTAGGCAAATTTTAAGGCCGTAGGTGAGCATGGCCTGATTCACGTATACTTTTCCAATACCTACAGTTCCAGCTCTCTCAGTGAGCAATGCAGGTCACCCGATGGTCAGAATAATAATGTAACTGCCTACAGACAGATGGAAACAAGCTACGTGAATGGTCAGGTGCAGGCAGATCCTGCCCAAGGTCTCAACAGGAAAAGCCTGTATGAAAAAGCTGGTAGTCCAGTGCTGTGTCCAGCTAATACTTTTTTTCTTCTTCCTTCAACAGCTCAAAGAACAGTATTATCAGAACCTGGATGTGGGGTTTTTGAGTCACACGTAGATGGCTTGTGACTGACCATCATGAAGTATAGACATCCATGCTAATATTTGTGCTCAGGGCACAAATGCCGTTAGGTGCTTTCCTCATGGTGTTATAGGTCAAGAACGTTCCTGTTCACTCGACCTATTGCATCTCTTACTGTATATGTTAACATACCATTTTAAACCAGTTTGCTGTGAATTTTTTCACAGGCTGCAAAAGTCCTGAAGAAGAATGGGTTTGTACACAGAAAAAGACCTTCACTGAGGTTAAGGTAGAGCAGCACTACTTGGGGAAGCTGTGGGCTTTCCTAGAACAAGGACATAGTGTTTCCCCTGTCCTGGGACTAATTTGGTCTTGCTGGCAAAAATTCCATTGATTTAAATAAGTCAGAATTAAGGTCTTAGGGGAAAAAAAAAGATCCTGCTTTTATTTCTAGGTTTTTGCCTGTGCTTGTATTTCAAATAATATGCAAATCCAGGTACTAGGTTGTGACATAGCACATATTATAATGCATACTGTACAAATATAACATATTATAATGCATATTCTACATTAAAATTGCATATACTTATAATAATATAATATATATGACATAATTCAATAAAATATAATACATGGCAGACTTCAAATTTCAAAATACCTCTTTTCTGATTGCCATCAAGAAAATGTATGATCAGGAGTTGGTGGGAGTGTAGGGTGAGAGACAAGAGATGAGGATGTTATTACCAAAATGCATTAAATTTTAGCAAGAGAAAAATCAAATATCATGGCCAAATATCAAGAAAGCACCCCAATGTATCTTTGGAGGAATGCAAAACAGGAAATATCCCTTTTTCCCTGACTTGCTAATACCATCTGCCTGAATGTCTTTGGCAAGAGAACAGCCTTCGAAGGAAAGCGCTGGGACAATTAAGACTAGACTGGAAAAAATCCAAGGAACAATTCTGTATTGAAAAAGTGATGGACCAGGACATTTAAAAGGCCTTTTCGTTCTCTATCTGTGAGCTATTTAGTGGCTTTGGATCTGATCTTTACAGCTTAATATTTAATACTGAAATATTTTGAAAAGTGTCATAGAAACAGTATTGCCTTCATATCTTACCGTTCAAAAGGGGGTAGAAAAACAACTGGCTCAGCATACTGATGCTTTTGCAGGATCTTGTTCTCTCTTTACTCTGAGTAGGATCCCTGCCACTGAGCAGGAGGAGCAGCCCTGCTAGCTGTGCTTGTGCCTGTATTTCAAGGCCAGTCTTGGCCAGGTAGAGGCCTTTGACCCCGTGACTGTCCTGACTCACTATTGATTCCTAATGATGGCAGAAGCTTGCAGAGGAACAGAAACGTACAGAAGAAGAGTAGTTATAGATTTGGTAGGAGGAAGAGTGAGGAGATGAAGGATGTGATGGCAAGGAATTTATAGTAAGACAGTAAAAATTCACATTATATGCAAAGTGGGACATTGTGTTTTACGTAGAGTGTCTCCAGTTTTCCTAGTTTACTGCTTTGACAGCTGTGAGAGAGAAAGAGGGAGCACGGCCAGCCAAGTGTATTAGCTGATGTGCACATCCAGTCCTGGGCAGGATCTGCTTGCACACATATGACTTGGCTCCAGACAATGCTGTCAGTCTTAAGTCATATGTCATGTTTCTGTTAATCTTCCAAACAGCCAATATCAGGGTAACCAACTTTCTTGCCTTCCAATATTTTACACACAGGCTTCTTAAACACACTGTAAATGCAGGAAAAAAAGAGCAGAGCAACTCTCAAAATCACCTCAGCAAGGATATTTTATTTCTGAATGAGCAGGCAAATAATTTCCTAATTTTATGGGAATTAGCTACAAGTGGTCACCAATCTTGATATTTTCTTGCAAAAGGTGACATGTTAAATATGCAGCAAGAATCTGTGCTGGAGGGCAGCTTCGTTCATTCCGATCTGCAACAACTGGCCAGCATGGGGAAAGTCCCACTTCCACTTTCAGCAGCGGTTATGCCATCCAGTCCAAGAGACAGGAGCAGAGAATAGGCTTGGGAGTGGCAGGGATTTCTTAGACTGATTGTTCCACAGTTGGCTGGTGCCAGTGATCAGTGCAGCAAGTGCTCACTCCCTCGCAGCAACCTACACACTTGGATAATCCCGACTAACTTTCAATATAATGCACAATCTTTTCTAAAGGTATTAACTTACTGATTTGGAAGAATTTTCTTTCTTTGGCTGTTTTTACTCTCCTCCTCCATAGTATTCAAATCTCTTCACTAGTCACAGAAAAAGCTGTTTCTGAAAATTATGGTTGATTCCTTCTTTATTTACTGAAGATATTATTATTATTTACCCCAGTGACAAACTTTCTTGAACAGTAAAATCATGTTTAAGAGGTAACCAGGATTTAGTGGCTTCTGGGTACCTCACAGCTTTCTTAGCTTCAGTGCTGTGACTGCTAACAGAGACCAGAACTAGAGAAACCAGCAACAGGATTTCTCTGACTTGGGTAAGAATTTTGCAAAGCGCAACGATGTTGACCAAATTTCTGCAGTCAGCTGAGCGGGTTTGCTCCCGACCTCAGTGGGAGTTGGGCTAAGTAAAGGTAAGGCACTGTGGTAACTCCCACTTGCAATCAAGCTGTTACTGAATCTGACATGAAAGGCCCTGTAGCCCAACAGAGACCACATGTACCACACCCAGGAGCTCATTCCACGTAGCTCAGTAAACAACCCTCAGCTGGTAACAGATGCTCTTTGAGTCTCTTGAGGTAGCATTTTAAGATATTCTAGCCTGATGCTGTTCAAGATTCTTTGTCTTAATCAGTAGTACCTGCCTGTTCCAACAATTGGGGTTTTTGGAATAGGAGCCCTTTCTGTTTTCACAGTAAAAACAAATGTACAATAACATGGTGAGCTGCCTACATGCCAGGTGAATGCTGAGAAGAACGCAATGAGATCTAAGGCTCCAATACAAAGCAGAGAAGTCTTAATTGAAAATTAGTCTGGAGGATGTCCTGACCCAAGCAACATAAAGAGAAAACTGACATTAAAAGGTGCTAAGAGGATAAGTGTCCATGGTGATCATTACTGGTGAATACAGCTATCCTAATTTCATTGCCTTCTGAATTATTTTCAGAGCATTGCATTTCTCTCTGCAGTTCTCTCCTTTGTCCTCTCTTCCTGCTGCTTTCATCTTTTTGATGTGTGTATGATTGGCAAAGAAGGAGGAGGGTTGAGAATAGCTAATGCTGAGCAGCAGAAAATATCTGGGAGGGAAAAAGACTTTTAAGATCTGAAGCTGTCCAGATGCTTTCAGTGCAGTATTTACCACAGCTGTCTTTTCCCGTGAGAATGCTAGAAAACTATAGCAGTGCAGGAGTTGCAGTCCTTCTTTAAAACACTTGGGAATACCTCTTTTGTCTCTAGATGCTTCAGTTTTCACTCAGGTAGTGTAACACATGTGGTAGTCCAAGCTCAAAACTCTAAGAAAATACTTTTTCCCAATAAATACCCACCAGGCATTGGTGATTTTTATTTTGTATTAGAGGAACGAAAAAGAAGAGATGGGCAAAATTCTACACATCAGTGATTTTGATATTTCATTTTCCCAACATTTTTGGGTTGGTGGTGCTTGCTGACCTCTGAGTGCTAGTGCTAGTACCCGATCTAATTTCTTCCTAAGAATAACTGGTAATAGCAGAGACCTAATAGGAAACATAAAAAAGCCCAAAACCCAAAACCAAAAAAAAGCTTTGACACCCAACCACTGAACAATAAATTGAGCTAATCATTTAAAGAGACTAATTTTAAAGGGGCTACATATTAAAGAGAAATAAAAAGGTTCATTATGTGTCAGTAAGGAATATTAAGCATCCGTGACCCAGGAGAAGAAAAAGAGAGATTAAATTTGACATCTGAGTGAAAACTCTTGGAATAAAAACAATTAGGGCATTAATGTGAAAGGATTCAGCATTTTTTAATGTAATTGACCTTTGAAGCCCTATAAATCTCTTGTACTTTTTTTTTTTTTTTTTAAGATTGCAAAGTATCTCTAAGAACCCATTTGGGAACATGACAATTTAGAAAATGGAAAATGCATTCCTTAGCCTGAGTTTAGTGCAGTTGCAGCCTCCCAGCATTACCCATGAGATAGCACTTCAGTGCTCCTCTTTTTCTGTTTCCCAAACTCAGACAGTTACATCCCTGGATACGTCTAGGAACCCTGGGTGTTTGTGCATCATTATGTCTGCTTCACTCCTTCCCACCCCCAAATTGGATTAGGTCCATCATCCTTAAAGGCAAAGGATAGAACATGAATCATCCGTTGTACTAACTTTGAGAAAACTGTTTAGTGCTGTAGAGTTTCAGAAACAGTTTTTAACATATCCAGCAGATCATCCTTAGATGGAGCCTGATGTAACGGTTTCCATGAACAGTAAGTATGCTAATGAAGCTATAGATAATGAATAACAAGATCCTAGTAAGATATTGCAGTAATAGAGGGTTTGGGTAGGGGGTGTCAATCCTGGTGACACCTATTTATAGTGTTTCACTGATGCAAATGTAGCAAAACATAAGGTGGGATACAAGTCCTTGATGCCTTCTCTGAAAGTTTCTTAGTGCACTTTAATGTTAGCATATAACTTCATGCCACTTGGTCATCAGAAGGACTGGGTTCAATTTCTTATGAGAGGCTTACTGAACAAATAAAGTATTTTCAGCTCCAGTCATCCTCCCAAGATGCGGGCAAAATTTCTCCTCTAGAAAGTAGTCACTGTATGGCTTGAAAATGAACAAGACTCACCGTAGTGGAAAGGGACTGCAAAGTCAGAAGGGCAAATTATTACTTAAGAAATACCATGAGAGACTGCTATTGCTGAGGGATCCCAGCAGCAGTCAAGGACTCATTTCTTTTGTTGATGAATATCTGCTGAAGGGGCAGAGCAGCCTCCACTTTTTCCCCTTGAGCATTCCTATTCAAAGACTCATAATTATGCAGATTTCATTGAAGCTAATTACAAATAGATGATCCTAATGTCTTTATCAACGTTTTCTTTTAGTCCACCACCCATACTGTTTTTTTCTTACCAATCTTTCATCTTGACCCTTTCGTTTAAGGTGCTAACTCCTCTTGACACAGAGCCAAGTGTCCATCTCACCCGTTAATATTCCAGGTATACCTACTCTGCATTGTACAGAGTACTGTACAGGAGAGACAGCTGAGCTACATTTACAGGAGCTCATTTGAATTCTTGGGACAGCATAGTACAATGTGCTGCATAAAGCACATGAGCCCCCATCCCTCTTTCACAAATCCTACTTGCTATATATGTTTTTTCATCAATTAAAACTCCAATTAATTTAGTTAAGTTTGAACCACCTTCCTGTGTCTGCCTTTCTGTAAGACACCAACTTTGTCACATCATCTGGCCATGTAGAGCGGGTCAAATTCTGCCTTTGACACACTTCGTGTTTTAGATAACAAGGTTGGATTCTGTAGGGCTCAGTGGAAAGTTAGCCTTAGCAACAATGCCTGGTGGGACAGGGTGTAGCAGTAGTGAAATTATAGTGTTGTGAAGAATTAAGGCTTACTGGGGATCCACAGGTCTGTGAGTGACTTTGGATAGCCTGTGAGGACATCTAGGGGAACAGTCAAAGAACTGATGTCTGTTTTGGACTAAAAAGCTTGTCTGGAAGATTCTGTTACACAGTTAGTCCAAGCTAGAAACTGTTAATAAGACTGGTGATAGGGGTTAGGTAGTTTCTGCTCTTAGGGCTATAAGTGTTAAAGCTCTTTACCCTGAAGGAATAAAAAAATTGCCAGTCATTCTTGAAACTTTTCAGCGACCAAGAGGATAATGAATTGACACATAGAGGAAGTAAGGTGGTTGCTCTACCATGTCTTATTTTAAACTTAGTATAATGTTATATGCATGATGGCAGTATGTCAATATTTAGGAAATGTTGCCATGAATAAATGCAGTGCATTAGACTGAAGCAGGGTCTTCTGGAGGAATTGCTGAAAACATTGCATCTTGAGACCACAACATGCAAACCACACTAGACATAACCCTCCATAATATATTAAAAAGACAGATCTAGTAATGAGGGAGAAGAAAATATGATTCAGTGAGGTTTCTGGCTTAATTTCTAAGCAATAAAAATGAGAATCTTGTTCTAATGTAAAGCTAGAAGAAGAACTAGATCAGATTGTGAGGCACCGTTTCCTCCCTCAAAGAAAAAAAAAAAAAAAGAAAGAAAAAAAGAAAAAAAGAGAATTAATTTCCTTCCAGGAAAATGACAAATTGTTTCAGTACACTTGATATGAATAATTCACAAATAACCTTATTCACATAAGTATGGGATTCATATTGTACAGTCCTATTCATATAAGCAACGGAGCCAGTTTAACTGAAAGTAATTATCTAAGGGTGCTTTGGAAGTCTATATCAGCACCAAAGAATAAATCTGAATCACTTGAATCCTGATACAGTTCCTTAAGTTCAGGAAATTTATCTCCTCTTTGTTTGAAGCTGATCCCTCTGTTACATTGCAGTGGTCAAAGGTAATGATTTTTTCTTTCTAAGAAAGAAAGAAAATATTTCACAATGGTAGAAATTGTCACATCTATCTTCTATATCTGATTAATGTAATTTTTTTTATAAGACTGATATCTTTGCTGATTGACTGTATTTAAAAATAAGACTTTTTAGATTCTCTGGGAGATATTTTTCTTGCATCCACATAACAGAAAATAGATTTTAGTAAGATAACTTAGGAACTCAGAGGAATGCATAAATGTTTTGGTATCTTAAAACCCTATAGAAAACTGTTCCAAAGGGAACTCATGTTATTTGTGAGTCTCACTGTTCATTCTCTTTCCACATCTTTAGGATCATACATAATATATTTCCGGGGGTGGTGGTGGTGGGGGAGAGGAGAAGAAACAAACAACAAAACCAAACAAAAACCAAACCAAAACCTAACCCAGAAGTTTGGGAATTAAAGAAATGACTCCTCAAAGACTGTAAAAGTAAAAATACTAGTGATATGCTGCCTCACAAGATTCACAACAGGCTATGGGGAAAGTAATACAGAATTTTATGGTGTTTTTTTTTGATTATACAGTATTTTAATGTTTTAACATGAATTTTCTAAGGAATTATGCTGTCACAATCAATAATTCAAATAAACTCAGTGGATAAAACAAAAATGTGTTATATCAGTGAAAAAGGATATTTTTTTCCTACATAAATGTGGGAATAGTTCATTTTAGATAAGGGTATGAACTTCTTCCATGTTGGTGGAACAGATTTTAGTTATTACAAACAGTATGTTTAAAAGAAAAAAAAATCCTCTGAATTGTTAGAGGAAGAAAAATTGATTTTTTTTACATTGTGTATAGGTAGGTGAAATCCCACAGATCTTCTGGCCCTTTGCTGCTATGTGTATTGAGTATCCTCATGATCCAGACAACTTACATAACTTTTTTTAAACTGCAGCAATGAAATTATTCATAATGACAAAGAAGGGAACTGACCCAGTTTACCTGAAATGAGATTCCCCTCCTTCCTCCCAGCAATAGCTGACACCAGCAAGTTTCACTTCAAACTGGGGTTAAAGCAGTTTTTTAAAACAGAAGAACAAACTTACAGAAATAACCGTAGCAAATGGGAAACAGGCGTTTGTACGCAAATGGCAAGTTTGTTTTTCTAAAGCTGATGTTCTGAAGCTGATTGCCCTCCTCCGTTATTTATATCGAAATGCCTCCACTCTTTAATAGTGTCCATTTATATTTCAAGTGGCCCAGATAGACAATGCTGGCGGTACATGGCTGCTCCACATACATTGTAATTGAATTACTGGAGCAAAATACAGGCAGGAGTTGTTACTTCTGATGTTAGACAGTTATTGCAGCCTAATAAGGTCAGCAGAGATTAATTGCGAAATCAGGGACTGTTCCATTTGAGGAGAAATATATCCCAGATGACAGGAATAAAGCACCGTCCCATATCACTTTACAAAGACGTTGCTGTTTTACCCTTCTGCGCTCCTTAGTTAATGCAAGTGAAAAAGCAAAGACATGTTGTCCAGCACGTCACTGGCTGGTGCTGACTTGGGAGCACAGGAGTTGGGAAATGGCAGTTTCCCAGTCTCTCTTAATGACTTGCAGCTTATAAAAGCTTGCTGGGAAACAGTTCAGCATTTCAGGGAGAAGCTTTTTGCTCTTTTGCCTTAGGTTGGAAAAAGCATCTTTGGAAATTCTTCATATGCAACTCTGGGGAGGAAGGAACTGGGAGCCTGTGATGTGGTTAGCCCATGGTTAAAACATTCACTGGTAACAGGGAAAATGTTAGAGTGGGAGAGAAAATCAAGGTTTCCTTCGGTTGCAGAGATCACAGAAGGCCTAATCATCAGCATATTGGATACTATAAAGTAGGCTTTCTCTCACTAGGGGTTTTACCCCAAACACAAAAAATCTTTTCTGATTAAAATTCAGTTGACACACTTCATCATGAAGTGTCTTGGTTAAGACGGGGTAGTATGTTCTAAGGAGCACAATTTCATTTAAAGGAGTTAGACAGACCTCTGCAACTGACAGTAATCAGAGCAGTAATCTTGCAACCTTTACAAAAATAGCTCCCCAACAGGCTGATGTGGGATCATCTGTTTCCTCCATCCCCTGCTGTGTCCTCTTTCTAAATAGTTAGAATTCAGGATATAATACAGTAGTCCCTGATGGCCAGTCCTACATTCAGGGCATTATTCAATTTGAATGACTTACAGCATTTGAATTTGCATCCACATTCTAGAAAATACAAGGAGTGTATCTGACCTCTGCTATCCTAGAAATACTCTTCCTAAGGTAGCTCCAAGGAGGATGCCGGGCGTATCAACAGTTGCTCTGGATAGCTGCCTTTCTGTGCCCATCCTGCTCTCCCAATTTACAATATTCTCTTTCACTCCCACAGGTTTTACTCAATCAGTTTGTTTTCCTGTTATTTCAACTCAGAAGTATATGTATTTTCTTGGGTAACATAAATTGCCTTAATGATCATCTTGTTTGAGAACAAATATCAGCCTGTGACTTATTCAGAGGTAACTGAGTTGCGGATTTACTTTATTTATTTATTTTTTAATTAGGGTGGTAGGAGGTTGTTTCACTGGCAGATACAATCTGTAACTTTTCTTTTTAAACTGATTATCCTGATGGCCATATGCATGGCTTTAATGTGTGCACGGTATATACATTCATTCTGATAAATGAATAGGCATTACAGCCTGAAACTCGGCATCTCACATTCTGAATGGTATTCTGCTCCAAACAGGGCAAAAGAAAATTAACCTGGTGGATAATTTCTCATTTCAAAAATGTATTTTGTTTGGCTGATGTCACATTTTTAACTTTAGTAAAATTTCTACCAGCTGCTGAAGGAGATCACAGAATCACAAAATGGCAGGGGTTGGAAGGGACCTCGGGAGATCATCTTGTCCAACCCCCCTGCTTGAGCAGGCACACCCAGAGCAGGGGGCACAGGGACGCGTCCAGGCGGGGTTTGAATGTCTCCAGGGAAGGGACTCCACAGCCTCCCTGGGCAGCCTGTGCCACTGCTCTGGCACCTGCATAGGGAAGACCTTTTTTTCTCATACTCAGGTGGAACTTCCTGTGTTCCAACTTGTGCCCATTGCCCCTTGGCCTGTCATTGGGCACCACTGAAAAGAGTTTGGCCCCATCCTCTTGACACCCACCCTTTAGATATTTATAAGCACTGATAAGATCCACTCTCAGTTTTCTCTCTAGGCTAACAGACCCAAACGTCTCAACCTTTCCTTATAAGAGAAGCTCTCCGGTCCCCTGATCATCTTCATAGCTCTCTGCTGGACTCTCTGCAGTAGTACCCTGTTTTTCTTAAACTGGTGATTTCCAGAACTGGACACAGCACTCCAGATGTGGCCTCCCTAGGGCAGAGTAGAGGGGGAGGATAACCTCCCTCCACTTGCTGGCCACACTCCTTTTAACACAACACAGACTGATATCCTTCTTGGCCACAAGGGCACATTGCTGCCTCAGGGTCACCTTGGTGCCCACCAGCACTCCCAGGTCCTTCTCAGCAGAGCTGCTTTCCAGCAGGTCAGCCCCCAGCCTGTACTGGTGCTTGGGGTTGTTCCTCTCCAGCTGTAGGACCTTGCACTTGCTCTTGTTGCATTTCATGAGGTTCCCCTTGGCCCAGCTCTCCAGCCTGTCCAGGTCTCGCTGGATGGCAGCACAGCCTTCTGGTGTATCAGCCGCTCCTCCCAGCTTGGTATCATCAGCGAACTTGCTGAGGTTACACTCTGTCCCTTCGTCCAGGTCATTGATGTATATGTTGAACAGGACTGGACCCAGCACAGACCCCTGGGGAACACCACTAGTGACAGGCCTCCAGCCAGACTCTGCTCCATTGATCACGACCCTCTGAGCTCTGCCGTTCAGCCAGTTTATCCACCTCACTACCCACTCATCTAACCCACACTTCCTGAGCTTACCTCTGAGGATGTTATGGGAGACAGTGTCAAAAGCCTTGCTGAAGTCGAGGTAAGCAGCATCCACTGCTCTCCCTTCATCTACCCAGGCAGTCACACCATTGTAGAAACCTATCAGATTGGTGAAGCATCATGTCCCCTTGGTGAATCCATGTTAACTTCTTCTGAGATATATAAAAAGATAATAATACATGTTTGTGCTCTCCCCTGTAGGAAAGCTTGTGAAAGCTTTACAGAGGGTGGTCACATGGCAACTTCTTGGGTATAAAAGTCTGCACATAAATTGAGATAATAAGGGCTAAGAGATAGGGCCATGTTTCTGTAGCCTGTAAGTGCAAGTGACACACCTCTCAATTGGCAGGTCTGGGAGGCCCCAAGCTCTATAATGTATAATGTGTGGCATGAATTGCCACTAAGATATAGCAGAAAAGTGCTGAGACCACAACATGATGGAGTCTCCTGCTGGTACAGCTCACCCTCAAGCTAACCTTGGGGAAATGCTTTGAAATGGTAGCTGAATAACAAGGAATCCAGTTCGTTGTATGTCAGTGGTGTTTCAGACACTCACTTAGCAACATTTAGAGTTGTTTCTTTGTTCAAACTTATGGCCATTGTCCTTTTTCAACTTTATTTTTCCAAGGAGAAAGCAATCACTATTTTCCCTTGAACCCCAAGTTCTAAAAACATCACTCTGTCATAATGACATAGAAAAAAATTGACTTGTTCACACGAATTGCTGGATCATTGTTGTCAAAGGCTCAAAAATCAGATCTCAACTTCCCAGTGTTGTGCAAACGTATTGACAAAAGGTGAAAAAAAAAGATAGAAAAAAAATTATGAACTTCAAGGTCTTTCAGAATATTTTACATTTACCATTACATATATGTTATAATTTTCAGAATAAACATCTTAGTACAATATGGAGCAATATAAAATACTTATGTAAATTTTTAGGTTAATTTTTAGAAGTAATGCTATAAATTCTGTCAATTCATATCCAAGAAGAGAACACTAAGCTCCATGAATTTAAATTGCTTTAATAATGTCACAAAATGCACTTGTTCCCTATTTATTACATATTTAGGATGTCTATAAGGAAACTTTTCCTTTCAGGAAAATACAAGATCGGGTTCCTACATTTATTGAGGGATTGTTGAAGTGAGCTCAAAGACTATATGATGAGCTGAATGTGGCTGTTGACACTTTATCTTGCTATATTACTATCTGAAGTGCAAGTACGTTTCCTTAAGCATTCAGTGTTATCCCAATTCATTCAAGCTTGGAAACCTAGCAAGGGAATGGAATATGCATTAAAAGGGCTGATAGATATAAATTCATTGCAGAAATTAAGGCAGGCAGAAGGCAGATAAGGGTTCTACGTCCTAATTTTAACTTGTCTCTTTCATTTTGTAAAAGGAGAATTTAATTTAAATGTTTTCTATGGAGGCAAAGGTGTGGGAAATTGGTGCAAGAACATATTTTAATAAAATCATAAACCAAGGAAGATCTAAATTCCAGATTTAAGCTGTTCTATGGACTGTGAACTTGTTTGATGTTAAGTCTGACTAATATTTTTTTGACTCTGTATATAACAACAAGATTTCATGGAATCATAGAATGGTTTAGGTTGGAAGGGACCTTTAGAGGTCATCTAGTCCAACCCCCTACAGTGAGCTGGGACATCTGCAACTAGATCAGGTTGCTCAGAGCCCCGTCCAGCCTGACCTGGAATGTCTCTAGGGATGGGGCATCGACCACCTCTCTGGCAACCTGTGCCAGGGTTTCACCACTCTCATTGTAAAAAATTTTTTCCTTATATCCAGTCTAAATCTATCCTCCTTTAGTTTAAAACCATCACCCCTTGTCCTGTTGCAACAGGCCTCGCTAAAGAGGCTGTCCCCATCCTTCCTTTAGTCCCCCTTTAAGTACAGAAAGGCCACAATAAGGTCTCCCTGGAGCCTTCTCTTCTCCAGGCTGAACAACCCCAACTCTCTCAGCCTGTCCTCACAGGAGAGGTGCTCCAGCCCTCGGATCATTTTTGTGCCCTCCTCTGGACCCGCTCCAACAGGTCCATGTCCTTCCTGTGCTGAGGGCTCCAGAGCTGGACGCAGCCCTGCAGGTGGGGTCTCACCAGAGCGGAGCAGAGGGGCAGAATCCCCTCCCTCGCCCTGCTGGCCGCGCTGCTTTTGGTGCAGCCCAGGATACAGCTGGTTTTCTGGTCTGCGAGTGCACATTGCCGGCTCATCTGTTCATACTGTGACTCCCTCTCTCCCAGTGGAAAACATGTGCTTTTTATGTTCATATGCACACTTTGTCCCCTTTTGCTTACGAAGTGGACTACTGACACGATAATGCTTTGATGATTAAGTTGCACACCAGGCGTTCTTCGTCTCTTCTGCCTCCGAGGACCAGTGTAAACAAATTGAGATGCTTTACACAATCTGTATTTATGGATACCATTGCAACTCAAGATAAAAAATAAGGAAGAGGTCAGGCAATCACGATACCTCCCTTCATCTTCTTGAATCCTTTGTCCACACTTTTGTTCATCTTCCTCATCTCCCTTGCCCCTGTGACACATCTCCATCTCGTTGCTTGGTAACCTCCCAGCACTGCTGTGCATACCGGCATCAACTGCTCCCTGCTCCCCCTTCCACTTGCTCAAAACACTGAGACAGTCTAAAATCGGATGAGATTTTCTCCTCTCTGCTTCTGACAGATAAATCAAATTCCAAGTAAACATTGAAAGCTCTGTTAGAGGGTAAATCTCAATTAGGAAAAAAAAAAAAAACCAGAGGAAGACACACATTTAGAAACAGCTGATTAAAAACACAGGACTTCTATATGTCATTTATTTCAGATAGTTGATGAATAGTCAGCTATTGGGGGGGGGGGAAGGTAAAAATGAACTAAAATAAGGATTAAGAGTAAATAAATTGTTTATTACTTGCATAACACCACTGGCTAAAGAACCAGCTGTGTATGAAGCCCTAAGTTAGCTGTTACACAACAAAAATAAAGCAAATGTTATCCTGGATAGGCAGCAGTCTAAAGATTGGCTGAATGCTTTAAGCATCAGGATGTCGTCTTGCCAAAGAACACTATATCTCCCCTTCCTTTTTTCAGAATAAATTGGCATCTTCTGATATATTTTATGTTTGCTGTTAGTATTCATATTATCATAGAAAATTATAGATAAGTATATTTCTTTACCTCAGTCTTCAATAGTCAAAATTATAATTAAAAATTTCTTTGCCTCAGTGTTTAACAGCCAGACCAGTTATCCTCGGGGTAGTCCGCCCCTGGAGCTGGAAGGCAGGGATGGAGAGCAGAATAAACCCCCCATAATCCAGGAGGAAGCAGTTTATGACCTGCTGTGCTACCTGGACACTCACAAGTCTACAGCGCTGGATGGGATCCACCCGAGAGTGCTGAGGGAGCTGGTGGGGGAGCTCTCCAAGCCACTGTCCATAATTTATCATCAGTCCTGGTTAACAGGGAGGTCCCAGACAACTGGAGGCTTGCCAGTGTGACGTCCATCTACTAGAAGGGCTGGAAGGAGGATCTGGGGAACTACAGGCCTGCCAGTCAGACCTTGGTAAGGGGGAAGATTATGGAGTCGTTCATCTTGAGTGCCACCACGTGGCACATACAGGGCAACCAGGTGGTCAGGCCCAGTCAGCATGACTTCATGAAAGGCAGGTCCTGCCTGACCAACCCGATCTCCTCCTGTGACCAGGTGACCTGCCTAGTGGATGAAGGAAAGGCTGTGGACATTGTCTACCTGGACTTCAGTAAAGCCTTTCACACCACTTCCCACAGTATTCTCCTGGAAAAAATGGTGGCTCATGGTGTGGGTGGGCGTAATTTTGGCTGGGTAAAAAACTGGCTGGATGGCCAAGCCCAGAGAGTTGTGGTAAATGGAATTAAATCCAGTTGGTGGCCTGTCACGAATGGGGTTCCCCAGGGCTCAGTATAGGGACCAGTTCTGTTTAATACCTTTATCAATGATCTAGATGAGGGGATTGAGTGCACCCTCAGTAAGTTTGCAGATGACAACAGGCTGGGCTTGAGTGTTGATCTGCTTGATTGAAGGAAGGCTCTGCAGAGTGACCTGGACAGGCTGGATCGATGCGCCAAGGCCATTTGTATGAGATTTAACAAGGCCAAGTGCCGGGTCGTGCACTTTGGTCACAACAGCCCCATGCAACGCTACAGGCTTCGGGAAGAGTGGCTGGAGATCTGCCCAGAGGAAAAGGACCTGGGGATGTTGGTTGACAACTGGCTGAACATGAGCCAGCAGTGTGCCCAGGTGACCAAGAAGGCCAACAGCATCCTGTCTTGTATCAACAATAGTGTGGCCAGCAGGAGCAGGGAGGTGATCATGTCCCTGTACTCGGCAGTAGTGAGTCCACAGCTCGAATACTGTGCCCAGTTTTGGGCCTCTCACTACAAGAGGGACATTTTGTTGCAGAAGTCAGTGCAAGAAGAGCAACAGAACTGTTGAAGGGTCTGGAGAACAAGTCTTATGAGGAGCAGCTAAGGGAGCTGGGATTGTTTAGCCTGGAGAAGAGGAGGCTGAGGGAAGCCCTTATCACTCTTTACAACTACTTGAAAGGAGGTTTTAGTGAGATGGGTGTTAGTTTCTTTTTCGAAGGGACAAGCAATAGAATGAGAGGAAATGGTTTCAAGTTGTACCAGTGGAGGTTTAGATTGGGTATTTGGAAAAATTTCTTCACTGAAATAGTGTCAGGCATTGGAACAGGCTGCCCGGAGAGGTGGTGGCATCACTATCCCTGGGGGTGTTCAAAAAACATGTAGATGTGGCACTTCGGTACATGGTTTAGGAGGCATGGTGGTGTTGGGCTGATGGTTGGAGTTTATGATCTTAGAGTTCTTTTCCAACGTTAATGGTTCTGTTCTAGTCTAGTCTAGTCTATTTTAGCATATTTATTCTGAGGTTTGGATACCAACAACATTGACATGCAGGAGGATCAATACCTAAAGGCAGAGGAGGTTGCATAAGGATCTTTCACATGGCATTAGACACCTATACCTCAGCAGCTAAATTGTGCTTCTGAATTGGATCTATTTTCAGAGCAGAACAAATGAACTTTGGCACTGGTGTATACCATTCTGCATACTATACCTGGTACTGCATGCTCTCATAGTTAACAGAGACCTAGAAGCCATCTTTCAGCTGACCAGGCAGTAGGCACTTATTTTAGATTCATTGAATCGCACTCTGGGCTCCATTGGCTATATTGAGTAAAGGTTTGATTCAGTAGCCCAGGTACGTGCCCAGGAACATCTCACAAGCTTTACACTATCTCCCCCACTTCCAGCTGTGTCTCCAAAAAGGACCGGATCTCTTGTGCACAATTTGTCACAGTTGCCAATGGCATGGAGATGCCTTGAATAATCTACAGAATTTTTGATAGCAGTATACATGCATCATTGAACCTAGATTACCATGATGTCCAATGGGAGCTTGGAGATCTAGCACAAAAGTAGGCATGGCATACAGAAGTCTAAGGTCATCTGAATCAATTTGGAAAAGAACTGCACTCTAATTTTTTGTCTGTTTCTTAGGAACTTTTTTTCCTCAGAACCTGCTTCCTGTAAATTGCATTTGTTAAATGAAATTGTAGGATCACCTGAAACCTTAGAGTCCAATTTAAGAAGGCACCCTGCAGGATTTCTGGGGCCTAAATCTGGAGAATTCAGTAGTAATTCAGTAGGAAAGGAATAGGAGAATGACTGATGTCCCAGTAGTGATGATGAAATCTCTATAGGGAGATGGATCTGCATGTATATATATATGATATCATATACCTTCTTCTAAGTGCAAATCAAAACCAAACCTACTCCTTTTATATTCAACAGATCTTAGTTTGCTTCCAGCAAGTCCACACTGCTGCTCAGCCATCTCAAAAGTAAGATACAGAGAAGCTGATGAGAGCTCTGGGGGACTGTCAGTGAGTAAAAGACCAAGGTATTTGTATTCCCATCCTTGGTCAGTAAGGAGTTGTACCTTCATTGCCCTCATAGTTTTCTTGTGCTGCATAGACTGTTTTTTAGGACAATTTATCATTTTTCTCCCCATCTTCTTTCTTCCTTTATTATGTGAAAAACACGCACATGCAAACACAAAAGGTGGACATGACTTTTCTTTTTCATAAAATAATAATAAAATAAAAAAACACAAGGGAGAGGGGAAAGAAAAAGGACAAACAATATTCTTTTTGTAGTCTTTTGAGTAAGAACATTGACAGCAATTTCACCTAAGAAAAGTTGTATTTTACAGAACACCTGTCTAAACACCATGTGTTTATAAGTTTTCTCGTTCTAAGTTTCTGTATTTTTGTAAAAGAGAAGCTTCGATTGTTTCAAACTGTTCCTGTATCTCATGACACTAATTGTAGGTGGCACCATGTGAATGCCATTAAAGGTGAGGGAGGGCCAAAAGATGCAAGAGTATAAAAACAATCCCCTTTCTTTCAGAGAAATGAAGTGATTTGTATCTCATCAATTATTCCTCTGTGGGATTTTTGGTCTGAGTAGAAAAGACCTCCTTTTTGGAACATAAGGGTGAGTCAAACTGCAATAGGAAGAAAGCACATCTCAGTAATTTAGTTTCAATTGCTCATTTATACAAATGCAAGGTTTAGTTTTGGTTTTTTGTGTTTTTTTTTGTTTTTTTTAAATAATGCACCAGAATAGTTGTAGATGTCTGCATGAATATACAACGGGATCTGTCTGATACATTGCATTTATGCTATTATGATTTTGGAAGGAACAACACAAGTCTTATTAGATTCTTCTGCATTAACTTCAAGGGAAAAACAAAATCCCAACAAAATCTGATGTGTAAGGATAAAGTCACTCTGACTGCAGACTTCAATGGGATAAGAATAAACTGCAGCACATATCACCCTCCCAAATTTCCTGCCATATTTAACAAGTTCCATACTGACAAAACCAAGCATTAATACGGGCTGACAAGCTGATGGGAAAAAAATTGTATAGCCGCAAATGACATAATGAGTATCTCTGTTCTCTGCAACTCCAATAAAATTTTTCATCTGAAGTCTCTTCCTATTATCTGTATAACAAACCAAATTAATTCTTAACCAAACTAATTCTACAATAAAATTCTAAACAATAAAATTAAATATTTATCTTATTCAAAAGGCAGTTCACTTGGCTGAAAAATGGAAGGAAGAAGTAAACTGTGATATTTCTGGAAGATATTTTAAAACCAAGGAATGAATTATTTTATCTGTACATACTGAAAATGGAATAAATTAATTTAGTTTACAAGACCAGACTTCTCTGGTTGCATCCAGGGGTGCAAATGGTTTCAAGATTTGCCAGGGGAAGTTTATATTTTATATTAGGGAAAATTTCTTCACCGAAAGGGTTATGTAGCATTGGAACAGGCTGCTCATGGAGGTGGTGGAGTCACCATCCTTGGAAGTACTTAAAAGACCTGTGTAGATGTGGTGCTCAGGAACATGGTTCAGTTGTGGACTTGGCGGCACAAGGTTAACAGCTGGATTTCATGATCTTAAAGGTCTTTTCCAAACAAAATAATTCTATGATTCTATGAAAATTAGAGAATTGTAAAATTCAAAGCCTGAATTCAAAACAGTAAAAAAAAATACAAAAATGGGCAGGAAAGATAACATTCATTTTCTTAGCTCTTTGTTCTTCAAGAAGCATGACTGCTAGGAATTTGGGTGCTCTCATCAGCACATCCTTAAACTGAGTACATCTGGGAACTGTGAGCTCTTACAGATTCCAGGGTGATTGGAAAATTGCCAAACCAGTTTTGCTGGCATTTTAGAACTACCCCTCAGAAGTGGAAAACTAACTGAAGGTAAATAACTTTACATGAGGAGAAGACTTGATGGGTTATCTCATGTTAGGGTTATCAGTTTGACATACCCTCAACAATAGTGAAAAAAACCAAAACAAAACCCTACAAAATATGTTTCATAGGCTGGCTACCCTTATAGCTGTGATTATAGAGATTTAGACAGAAACAAACCAGCAACCTACCCTGTGAAATTTCCACCACAATCATTAATTATCTGAGAGAGGGGGACACTCCTTGTCTGGCATAGTGATTGTTGTGGTTTAACCCCAGTCAGCAGGAAAACACCACACAGCTGCTCACTCACTCCTCCCCAGTGGGATGGGGGAGAGAATCAGAAAGGTAAAAGTGACAAAACCTGTGAGTTGAGATAAGGACAGTCTAATAGGTAAAACAAAAGCCATGCACGTAAGCAAAGCAAAACAAGGAATTCGTTTATTACTTCCCATCGGCAGGAAGGTGTTTGGCCGTCTCTAGGAAAGCAGGGCTCCCTCAGGCATAACAGTTACTTGGGAAGACAAACACCATCACTTTGAATGCCCCCGCCTTCATTCTTCTTCCCCCAGCTTTAGATGCTGAGCATGATGTCATATGGTGTGGGATATCCCTTTGGTCTGTCGGGTTCAGCTGTCCCAGTTGCGTCCCCTCCCGGCTTGGCAACTACATCAAGCCAATTCCCTCAGGACTCTGGGATGCGTCTCATCAGGTCCCATAGACTTGTGTATGTCCAGGTTCCTCAGGTGATCACAAACTTGATCTTCCCTTACAGTGGGAGAGGCTTTATCCCCCTGGTCTCCATCCAGCACTCCATCTACTTGGGAGGGGTGAGGAGAGAGGTTACCAGTGAAGAGTGTGTCAAAAATGTTTTTGAGTACCTCAGCCTTCTCCTCATCTGTTGATACTAGGCCACCATTCTTGTTCATCAGGGAGGGAATGCTTTCTTTAACCTTCCTTTTCTGGTTGATGTACTTGACTCAGCCATGCTGGACTCTTCCCTTCCTTGCCTCATTTCTTACCCCTGGGAACTAAGAGCTCTTGTGCAGTATGGAACACGTCCTTAAATCTCTGCCAGTTCTTTTCCGTTCCCTTGTCCCTGAGGACCATTTCCCAGGGGGTCCTGCTGGCCAACTCCTTGAAGAGAACTGCTTTCCTAAAATTTAGGGTCCTGACTGTACTCCTTGCTTTTCCCAAATCCCTCAGGAATGTGAACTCCACCAATGCGTGATCACTGCAGCCCAGGCTGCCTCCAATCTTGATGTCATCTTCATCTACCTTTTCCTCCTGGTTGGGTGGTCTATAGCAGACTCCCAGCAGGATATCTGCCTTGTTGGCCTTCCTCCTGATTCTTACCCATAAACACTCAACCCTTTCATCACCATTCTCAAGCTCTGGACAATCAATACACTTCCTAACGTACAGGGGTGCTACCCCACCACCTCTCCTTCCTTGCCTATCGCTTCTGAAGAGTTTATAGCTATCCATTGCAGCACTCCAGCTGTGTGAATCATCCCACCATGTTTCCATGACAGCAACTATATCATAGTTTTCCTGCTTCCAGCTCCTCCTGTTTGGTGCCCATGCTGTGTGCATTGGTGTAGATGCACTTCAGCTGGGCTATTGATCCTGGCACCTTTCTGCGGGGAGAAACCCTAATTCTTACATGACCATTCTCAAGTGCTGTCGTGGTTTCTAACACATCCATAACCCTTGCATCTTTGCTGCTGCATGGATCTCCATTCCCTACCCTCACTGAGATGGAAGAGCAAAGGACCTCTCCAGCACACCATTTTTTGATCCAGGCTGCAAGTTTAAGATATCCTTCAAGTATTCGTTACGGTCTTCTGACTAGCAAAAACATGAAACTGCTGTGTCTTTTTAAATTACTTACCTCAGAATATTGATCTTTCATTAATAATAGCTTCTGCAGTGAATAAAAGACTGTTTAAGTGAGTTTGTTATAACTCATTGCTTTAATTTGTATTTTTTCTCCTTCTGTAAGTTATAACTCCACAGTTCCTGTATGATTGCCTCTTTATCAATCTGCACAAAAGAAAACAGTGGAAAAACAGAAGGCAAAAAGAGTTTTTAGGTTCTGAGATACTAGATTCGCTCTAAAAAAAGGTACATTTCATAGAGGCGTGCAGACATATGATAGAGCACAACAGAATCATAGTAACATATGATCCACTACCCTCTGGGTTGAATTCACCATGTTGAGGTACTGACTTTCTAGTACAATTCTTGAGCAAAGTAAGTAAATGAGCACTTTTACCCATTTATTATAAGAAAGAACAAAATACCATTAAAGTTAGGCCTGCTCCTAGAATGTAAAAGTTAATATCCTGGAAAGTTATTTTCTGTGGTTTTAGGTACAAAAATTAGTTCTGTTTCCTGAGCCGCTTTCCTATGACTACCACCATGGCATTGTGCTAAATGCTATTCATCACAAAATCAGTCTCCTTTCTCTTCATCAAAAGCCAATTTTGAGCTTTTCTAGGTAATGCAGGTATTACATCGCACACTGTGATCACCCTAAGGGAGGGCAGCGTTTGCCAATGGTTGTCACAAGACAGTGGCTCAAATGATGAAATCTTTTTCTATATTTAGAAAAGGAAATTGAGTATTTCCAGGCATGTAAAGGTAATGCACACTTTTTGTGTGACTGCTGCATTAATGGCAATAGGATTCTAAAAATGGGCTTTATATCCGCACAACTAAATCCTCACCTGACATTAGTCAGCAGAACTTCGTTGCCTCTGGAACAATAACATACATTGGATAAGAACTTGATTTATAGATCTTTCTCTCCCCCCCACCCTTTAATTAGACTTCCATCTCCTTTCATCTTTCAAATTCTCTTCCTTCCCACCTAGATATATTTCCCCTATATGAAAAATAAACCCTCAAATATTCTAATCACATTTCCAGTGTTCAGCTGGTTTTAAAGTTAAGCAAAACATGTTCAGACAGCCTTACTTCCAGACACTACTCCTCTCCTCCCCACCAAAGTAATGACTTTCTCTTTCAACAACTCATTCCAGACTACAGAACCAGATGGATTGCTCTCTACTACATGAGTGAACGTATTCTTCATCAGAAAGTAGCAATCATTGAATACATCATGTACAATGACACCAGGGAGGGAATTGTTCTTCACTCTGCCCAGCGAAGCATGTTGGAACACCTGTTTCCTATCCTGAAAATGTTTACAACTGCCAAAGAAATTAGTGCTGAAACAGCACCATTAAGTCAAGTTATCCTGCTTGGCCACCTGTTGAAAAAAAAAATAGCTGTCAAGGCAATTCCAGACCTCAGCTGGTCCCAGGGATGTTACACCTCTCCCTGCCTACGGGGAAATTTTCTTATCAGTTAAAAAATCTGCTATTTGAGGAAAAGGCAAGCAGAAAAGGAAATGTTCTAGTTCTTCAAAGATTTCTGTTATGGCAAAGGGTTTCTTTGCTGGGTAAGGCTCACAGAAAATACCAGAAGTGAATATGATTACAGGTGTATTTGAAGGGAATAATGTGAGCTCCATTCCTTGCAGGTGGAAATCATAAACTTTGAGGCTAAGCTACAGTCAGAAGTGGGATTCAGAAGGCTTTCTCAATACAGGTTTGTGCATCTTGGACTTCCTATGTTAACTAACTGTCCATTATCTTGCAGAAATGTGGATGTGTGTATTTAATCAGCTAAGTCCTACTCCCCGTACTGATGGAATGAAAAACACATTGTCTGTAGAGTGTATAAGAAAAAACTCACACTGAACACTTGATATTAAGGTGAGGTGATGTTGTTACCTCTGCCACCTAATGTGTTTTCCTCCTGAACGGATGAAGAAGAAAGATTGTGATATTTGGCCATGGAGAATTCCACTAGCTCCAATGTTGACATTAAATCTGTGCAAATAACTGCATTTTTGCCCATTGAATGAGTTGGAATAAAAAAGAAGAAAAAATTCAATATATTTAAAACTACATTATTCATCTTTTCTTGTGAAAATTTGCACTCCTTTGCACTGGATTGAACCTTATACCACAACACAAATCAATTTGTTATTTAATTTGTTTACCCTTCATTTTTATTAAAATTTAACTTATTTGTAGTCAAATATTTTGAATATTTTTCCTTATTTCTAAGCTAATGTACTGCTAAATTTGCAACTTCCTGTTGATGCAATTAAATAGTTTTTATGAAAAAATTATCAAACCTAGTTAACCTCAGGGCTTCACTACATATTTTTGTCATTATATCATTATATACAAAGGGAATAAATCAACAGATCAATTTTTGAAGTGTTTTGATAGTGTTTATTGTACTGTAAGACAATAAAACTTAGCTGTCACAAGCAACTAAGAAATGCAAAACAAAGATAGAATATTAAGAAATATATTTTTGTCTCTAAATTAAAAAAGCAGTAATTCTTCTACAAAAAGGAATATGCATATGTTGTCAAAGAAAATAATAAGTCAGAATTAATCCCAGCCTGATTGTGATTATCTTTCAACTTTTGATTTCTTATCATGTGATTGTTTCTTGACTATTTCTCAACTCTTCCCTGGAGAGCTCACAGCATAAATAGGCCAAAATAGAAGTATCTTCCTCTCATTTTACAGATTGCACCCATTTTACAGATAAGAAACTGAATCTCATATGTGTTACTCAGAGTAAGACATCAAACACATTGCCAGGTTTAAAGAATGCTAAACGCTTGCCTTAATTACAAGTCCAAATTACACAAATCTTAAAGCAATGTGCCAAGTGGATTTGGTATGTCTGAAAGCTTTGATTTAGCTGGACTGATTGCATTGATAGAGTAAACCAAAGGCAAGAAAGAAAAAAAGAAATAAAACCCCCTAATTATTAAAATAACAGATAGTAAATAAGAATTCAAGTAGTAATGCAAGGACTTTCACCACACCCCACTAGGAACTCAGCTGTTAAAAGTATCTTATCACTTCATATGAAGAGTTCATGTGAAAAGTTTTTACAAATAATTCAGAGTACATGTATATATTAGGGCTGGTTCCCAGCCATGAGATCTAGTGCATTGTAGAATGGTCTTGGAAGAAATGTGATAGAAAAGTTATTGCTTGAAATATTTGAGATGAGACTGGACAGATCTTGAGGAAAATATATTGCTGAGAGTAGTATTTCCTCTCAACAGAGGTAGACTAGCTGATCAACAAGCTTCCTCTTCCATCTCTGTCTTCTGTTTATATTACAGTTTTCCTTCTCTTTTTCTTCCTTTCTCAGATTACTTTTTTGGAGGATATAAATATGTAGATTCTTAATGGATACAGGGGGAAAAAAAATCCCACTGCCAACCAGAGGAAAAATAATCCTATTTTGCCACCATGATGTGTACCCAGTTGAGACACAGAAAGACAAGAATATATGCATTTGCAAAGTTGTGAGGGGACAAAAACATAAGGAAATATTTCCACTTCTAAATAAAACCTTTCAAAAAAAGTTCCAAAATTGAACACGGAAAGGAGAAAAAGTGATATCCTGGCAAATATAGTGGTGTCTAGTGGCCAAAATCCTCTTCCTTGACCATTCCTTAAAGAATTAGCTCTAATGCAAAGTCATCTATCAGCAAGGATGGAAGTGTGTCAGGTGAGTTTGCTATCAGGAATAAGAATACAAAAGTGCTGGGCCATCTTGTCTAGACTGCACTCTTCCTAGAAAGGTTGGACTAGATGATCCCTTCCAACCTGTGATTCTGTGATTCTGTGAAATGAACTGGGATGGCTGGAATTTGCAGCTGCCAATAATATAGGCATTTCTAATTTGTTCTTTTGTTGCTCATAAGGCAGAGTTCTGAAGACCCAGGCTCGGCATATCTATCGAGCAGGTCCTTGCTATCGGCTGTTGGCAGTTAATGGTCATTGATGTATGAGTTCTCAGAAATACTGAGCATGGTATTGACTGGCCACTTCTACTGATGAACTGGCACCTTAGCCTTTAGTGTCAGCTGGTTCATTAGCCAAAATGAGTCTAGTTCCACCAAATCTCTTATTAAAATAGAACAATTGTCTGGTTATTTGTTTCAAACTGTGAAAGACTGTCAATGCATAGGAAACTGAAGACTTCCTTATATGGTGAAGGGGGAGCGAGTTCAAGTCACTGACAATTTTTACAGATACTGGGTCCTCTGCCCTTGGCATTTCAGAAAAAGATTGGTGAGAAGGTGCTCACAGGAAAAAAATGAGGCTGAAAATCTGAATCCCTCAAGAGGAAGAAGGAAGAAAGTTAGTTCTGGATTAATTTAAATTCAGAATACTGAAAAAGAAAAGTAAAAAAAGAACAGTTCTGGGAATGACGTTAGGCAGTTAAGTCAGAAAATACTGACACTGGACTCAATTTACATCATCTTAATTGGCTACTGAGAATCAGTGATGCAGGTGGGTTTCATTGCCCTGAAAAGACTTGAAATGCAAATAATACTTACAATTAATGATTGCTATTTTATATCTCTCATTACAGAGATCTTAAAACATGGTCCTTAATTGTTTGCTTTAAGCATTTTTTTCCATGAATAAAGACTGAAACTTCTAATAGGAAATAATTTTTTTTTTTGTATCACCAAGCATATAGAGACTGTGGTACATAGCTTAAAGTATTGCAAGGCATCAGGGTGTGATAATACAGTGCCAGGGCTGCTACAGACAGATGGGAATTTAATTCTATCATGGTTATTGGCTTTCACCAAACACATGAACCACTAATACAGACCATCATTCCCAATTACTAGGGAAGGCCAGGGACGCTGTATCATCTCAAAAAGAACATCATGTAAATAAAACTTTAGTGAATATCATTTAGACCTCAACAGTTTATCATTACAGTTTTTAATATGCATTTCTCATCACTATGAGAGCTAAGAGAGCTAAAGCTGTGTTTGCAATATAGCCAGGTTCCTATTATGACTCCCCTGAATCTGCGCCACTCCACTGGAGCTTCTCATATGACTGGAGGCCCATAATAATTTAGAAGAAGTCTTGAAAGTAGGTGAAAACTATAATTATTTTTCAAAACACATATGCATATACATTCCTGCAGTTGGCAGAAGTGTCACTGCCGGCTGGTGAATGAAACTGGGAGATGACCCCTGATGGCTGTTAGAGTGTAATTAGAGCGCTTGTAATTATAACAATAAAATTAACATTTCTGTAAAGCAATAACATTTTGATTATGAACATGCTAAGTATTTTATTTATGTATCATTATCCCTGATCTGCAACTATCAAGCTGTAGGAGGATTGCAGATACTTTTAATTTGAAAAATTGGAGACTCAGTGTCATATAATTGATCCATAGCTCTTTGAATCCTGAATATTTTGTTGGGGAGGAGTGTGTGTTGTGTTGCTTCTATAAAAAAGGTGTATTATCTGTAACTTTTTGGAATCATTGAAGCACTTTCTGACATTGGCTGAGGTTTTCAGCTAATAAAACTTTAGGTTTCATTGTTTCACCTACAATCGATCTTTAGTCACTACAGCCTAGAGTGGGAGGACCATAGAATTTCAGAATCATAGAACATCTCAAGCTGGAAGAAATCCATAAGGACCATCGAGCCCAACTCCCTGCTCCTCGCAGGGCTACCTAAATCTAAACCATATGCCTATGAGCATCATCCAGATACTCCTTGAACTCTGACAGGCTCGATGCCTGACCACTTCCCTGGGCAGCCTGTTCCAGTGACCGACCACCCTCTCAGTGAAGAATCTTTTCCTAATGTCCAATCTGAACTTCCCCTGATGCAGCCTCATTCCATTTCGAGGTGTCCTATTGCTGGTCACCAGAGACAGGAATCAGGACCTCCCCTTCCCCTGTCCCCTTTGAGGAGGGTGTAGAGTGCAATGAGAGGACCCCTCAGCCTTCTCTTCCCCAAGGTGAGCAAACCAAGTGATGTCAGCTGATCCTCCAAAGTCTTGCCCTTGAGGCCTTTCACCACCTTGGTCACCCTCCTCTGGACACACTCTAATAGTCTGAATTCCTTCTTATACTGAGGCACCCAAGACTGCACACAGTACTCAAGATGGGGTGCACCAGTGCAAGATGACTCAGGTCACCATGTAATAGTCTTGTAGGGTTTAATTCCACAGCCTGAACAGAGGTGTTGGTGCTGTTTGGGCATCCTAACATACGCATAACACTTTCATAGGTCTGGTGGATGTAATACAAAACCTGCAGAGGGCCTATGTCCTTCTGGCAAAACAGGCAGGATATCTGAGTGCAGTGACATGGTTACAGCACTGGTCCTAAGAAGCACTCAACCATAAGCCATTAAAAGAATATACATCCTAGTATGTGTAATCAGTAAACAGCCAAAGCCAGCAGCTCCTGGTGAAATGCAATTATACAACTCTTCTAAACATGGTGAGAATACTGTGTTTGATTTTCAGTGAAGAAAAAACTATCTGTTTCATGTTTTCTAGCTTTTCTAGTGTATGAGCTCACTCATCTGCTTACTCACCTCAGGTATCTTAAGCTTCTCTTGGACCATGTAAGTTATGCTCACATGGAGACAGGTTGATTTTCAGAAAAAGGGTGCCATGCTACTCATGGCCCAAATCCAAGGCAAACTGTCTTTTTGTTTGCAAAGGATGATTTAAAATTGCCAAACTAAGATCTCAGAAAACTGCGCATTTGTGAAATGCTTTCAAGGTTTCTTCATAGTGACCATTCACAAGTGAATACAGAGCGCATTTCATTCTCTAAAACTGACATAATTTCTTTTATACTTGAAAAGGAATACAGTTGGAATAAGAAATCAGAATTCTGCATTCTAACCAACTAAGTCCCCAAAATAAGTAACATTAAATTTACCAGGCCACAAACCATTGTGACTGGGATGCATCTACATAAGATGTGTAATTACTAAGGCCTAGCTTATTAAGCACATTTGGAAATTGGCTGAATTGCTTGATTTGGTAAAAAATTACATGCTACATTTAATCAGTCCTCCTTTAAGGAACAAATGTCATTAAACACCACTTAATTAGCTGTTCCTACATCCCCACTGTGTGAAAAATTGTATCCTTGATGACTACAAAATATTTTTAAGGTCAAATGTGGTGAATAAAAATATCATTGAATGCCCTCTGGTAATAGACTACATAAAAAAGTGCAGCTCATTTGCATTAATTGAAAAGATTAGTTCTGTATCACAGTTAATCAGAATCTGATGTCTGTACTGTACAGATGGAGAAGACCTTCTATAGTTAAGCTTACATTTTGTCTTTTTTTTAGTTGTTTATAAGTCTATTAACTTGTCACGGAGGATAGATATGAAAATACTTTCTTGCTCTATTAATTTAAGATTCCTGGTTTCCACTACACCAGCATGTCATGTTTGGAGAAAGGAAAAATAGACAGTAAAAATAGAAGAATTATCCATTTTGAAAAAATAATTGTTTTTTATTCTCTCTCTCTTTTTTTCTCTCTCTGTAACTAACATAATTTCTTCTTCTGTGTCTGCATAAGATCTGATATCCATCTCACTCATCATCATTCACTCACTAAACCTTTCCTACTGTTTGCCCCCTCCTCGCTTCTCCCTACCACTATGTAATGTACAATGCCATGTGCCTGAGACTCCAGCCTGGTTATTTCACTGAGACCTCGGAGTGCTACTCCTTTTTAGAAAAGGTATGTCAAGAGCCAGTTTTTTGGCAAGCTCCACTGAAACAGTCAAATAATCTGAATCCCTGGTGTCAACCCCTGATGTATAAAACAAAAGAGAGAAGAAAAATGTGAGATGTGAGGATGAGATTTTATATTTAGATAGGAAGATATGGCAGGTGTTGTGGCTTGTGACAAAGATTTCATCTGCTTTCTAAGCAAACTGTGGGAGAGATGTCAGCATGATACCTTGCAAGAACTGCAGCATAGACCCTAGCAGGCTTGCAGACAGTCAGGTTTCCTTAGCTAGTATGAATGAGTTCAGTATTACCTGAAAAATATATCAAACCAAGGTTTTGGTGTGACACTTGTTTTCACAGGATGCACGCAAAACAGGACCATTTTTCTTCTAGATATATTCCTAGAGACATAACGACTGGGATGGGGAGCTTACCAGGGAAGAGTTAATGGAGAGTTCTCCCTGTTGGGAGGCAGTCAGTGGCTTTATTTCTCTCTTGAACTAGGACTGGATGAAAATGTGGAAAGAATTATGTTATTCCACTTAATGCCTCCTGTATTTTGGGATCCTACAGAGATTTTCCTAAACTTTCCTATTAAAAAAAAAAAAAACCCAACAAAAAAAAAACAAACCCCAAAAAACCCACTCCCTACACCCTGCAATCTGAATTAGGCTTTGCAATGCCCTTGGAGTTTGGGGCATTTGAGGTTACATTGGTACATAAGACTTTAGTAGAAACTCTACAGGCTAGAGCAGGATTTGTACCAGCCTGGCTCCATGTCAGGGAGGTTTATGACATAGCAGCTTTCCTCAGAGGGCTCTGCCTCTTCCCTTTCCATCTCTTCCTCTACCCAATAAAAGAAACAAGCCTTGTTTGCTTCTGTTTAATTGATGGAAAACATGTTTGTTATTGAAAAATACACCTGAGTGGATCATGTGGAGAGACTGTTTCTCATTTTCAAGGTTATCCTTGCATCTTTTTTTTCTAAATTTTGACAACAATTCTCTGTATCTGGGAGAAACTACTGAGTGTTTTGTCTTGGACAATCTTTTGTATTCAGAAATAGTATATGCCTCTCAAGAGCATCAAAAGATGGCTTTGTGGCATAGTTTCCTTTTTCCTGTTGTAACTTTTCCGAATTTCTTCAGTTTTAAGCAAAGCTAAAAGACATCTTCCACTAGACCAGAGTGCTGAAAGCCTCATCCAACCTAGCCTTGAACACTTCCAGGGATGGGGCATCAACAACCTGTTCCAGTGCCTCACCACCCTCACAGTGAAGAATTTCTTCCTTATAACCAGTCTAAATCTACCCTCTTTTAGTTTAAAGCCGTTACCTCTTGTCCTATCACTACCTGCCCTTGTAATATGTCCCTCTCCAGCTTTCTTGTAGGCTCCTTTCAGGTACTGGAAAGATGCAATAAGGTCTCCCCAGAACCTTCCCTTCTCCAGGCTGAACAACCCCAACTCTCTCAGCCTGTCTTCATAGGAGAGGTGCTCCAGCCCTCTGACCATCTTTGTGGCCTCCTCTGGACTCACTCCTACAGGTCCACGTCCTCCTTATGTTGAAGGCCCCAAAGCTGAACACAGTACTCCAAGAGTGGTCTCATGAGAGTAGCATAGAGGAGCAGAATCGCCTCCCTCGATCTGCTGGCCACGCTTCTTGTGATGCAGCCCAGCTTACAGTTGGTTTTCTGGGCTGCAACTGCATATTGAGATGCAAGTTGCATATAAGATGAACTGGCAGGGAAGATGAACCAGCCTGGCTGAACAGGGAGGTTTTTCTGGGACGGCAGAAAAAAAGGAGTGCTTACATTTTTGGAAGAAGGGGCAGGTAACTCAAGAAGAGTACAGGGATCTCGTTAGGCCTTGCAGAGAGAAAATTACAATGGCAAAAGCCCATCTAGAACTAAATCTGCCCACTGTTCTGATAACCAAAAATGTTTTTACAAATACATTAACAAAAAGAGAGCCAAGGAGAATCTTCATCCTTTAATGGACGTGGAGGGGAACATTACCATCAAGGATGAGGAGAGGCTGAGGAACTTAATGCGTTCTTTGCCTCAATCTTTAATAGTCAGACCAGTTATCCCCAGGGTATTCAGCCCCCTGAGCTTGAAGGCAGGGATGAAGTGCAGAATAAACCCCCCATAATCCAGGATGAAACAGTTTACAACCTGCTGTGCCAACGCTCACTGTGGTGGCACTCACTGCACTCACTACTCACAAGTCTACGGGGCCGGATTGGATCCACCCGAGGATACTGAAAGAGTTGATGAAAGAGCTTTCCAAGACACTCTCCATCATTTGTCAGCAGTCCTGGTTAACAGGGGAGGTCTCAGACAACTGGAGGCTTGCCAATGTGACGTCCATCTACTAGAAGGGCTGGAAGGAGGATCTTGGGAACTACAGGCCTGTCAATCAGACCTTGGTACGGGGGAAGATGATGGAGCGGTTCGTCTTGAGTGAGCTTACCAAGCATATGCAGGATAAACAGGGGATTAGGCTCAGTCAGCATGACTTCATGAAAGGTAGGTCCTGCCTGACCAACCTGATCTCCTCCTATGACCAGGTGACCTGCCTAGTGGACGAGGGAAAGGCTGTGGATGTTGTCTACCTGGACTTCAGTAAAATCCAATGCCTATGCCCCTACCCATGTGCAGGACCTCACATTTGGCTTTGTTGAACTTCACGTGGTTCACATGGGCCCACCTGTGAAGCCTGTCAAGGTCCCTCTGGATGGCATCCCGTCAAGCATGTTGACTGCACCATACAGCTTGGTGTTGTCAGCAAACTTGCTGAGGGTGCGCTCAATCCCACTCTCCATGTCGCTGACAAAGATGTTAAACAGCACTGGTCCCAATACAGACCCCTGAGGAATGCCACTCGTCACTGTTCTCCATGTGGACATTGAAGTATTGACTGCAATTCCTTGAGTGCAACCATCCAGTGAATTCCTTATCCATCAAGTGGCCCATCCATGAAATCCATGTGTGTCCAATTCAAAGACAAGGATGTGGTGTGGGACAGTGCCAGATGCTTTGCACAAGTCCAGGTAGATGGCAATGTCATGATCCACTGTTGGGTTGAACAGTTTGGCAGAGCTTGAATCCCCCTTGCTTTCCAACCAACCACAGATAATTCTGGGTGGCTAGGGGCGGCTGAGCTTAACTTCTGAGGGATGTTCACTTAGATGTTTTATCTTGACCAGGTTTCTGTATTCTCGGGAACAGAATTAAGACTCAAAATGGAGTCAAGTGCCAAGTCACATTATTTGGCCAACAATAAGTACGCAAAAGAAAAGGAGAGAAAGAGAGAAAAGTGTGAGAAAAGGACAGAGAGAGAATTGCGATGGATCTGCGGCATCCTGTCAGTCTGATGTATCTTCAAATCTCGTGGGGTAACGTTCCAGATGTTCCTCATGGTCTCCATTGGTTCACCTTTTATAGTGTTGTCCTATTGCATAGTCAATAAGTTCTCAGAACTGTTTTGCATACCCACGCCTCCCACTCGGCGATGGGGTGCATACTCAGTGCTGTCACTAGAGAGTTCTCGAAAGTTCTAGAGCACCCGAGCCCACCCCCCCATGTTGTCCATCGACCCTGGGCTGGTCACACATGCAGAGGACTTGGGCCATGTGCTTCGAGACAGCAGGACGCACACACGTTCCTGTCAGGTAGAACTCACTCAGTTGCTGTGGTGATGAGGCTTCGTTAGTTAAACTGTCCTTCCAACAATGTTGAGACAAGTTTCTAGTCCCATTCAGACCTCAGTCGTTGTTCCCTTATATACTAATGGTGTAACCCCATCATAGAATGCCACCAAATTTGTCAGGCATGTTTTGCACTTAGTCAAGTCATGTCCATATATATATTTTAGCTAAGTTGTAGGATACAATGTAAGGAAAAACTAAACATTAATATATATATGAATAGAAGCCATACTCTCCTTTCCTAATGAAGGAGTATCCCAGGCACATTTTTGCCAAGCAGGCAAGTTGATCCCAAATATTCTTCAGTTTTTTACAGGTCAAAGGTCTAACCCCTCAGTCCTTGTTATCTGCTGAGCTCTTCTGAAGTTAGCAAATTCCTTTAAGCGGGTCTTTGGCTCCACTCCAGTAAAATTCCCCAAAGACAATAATAGGAGTGTTTCTAACTAATCTCTTGAAAAAGAGAGCAAACTCTGTGATGTTAGATCATAACAGATTTCTCTTTCAGCAGCAGAGTTCCTTCAAACTGTCCCCTCAGTCTCATGATGATGAACCTTTGAATGTCATAAAATAACACTTAAGGCCCAAATACTTTGAGGCTTGCGGTGGGTTGACCTTGGCTGGACACCAGGTGCCAACCAAAGCTGCTCTATCACTCCCCCTCCTCAGATGGACAGGGGACAGATAATATAACAAGAAGCTCATGGGCTGAGGTAAGGACAAGGGAAGATCACTCACCAATTACCGTCACAGGCAGAACAGACGTGACTTGGGAAAATGAATTATTTGCCAGTCAAAATAAAGACTAGGGTAATGAAACATAACCCCAAATCTCTTACTACCTTCCCCCCACTCCTCCCTTCTTCCCAGACTCAACTTTACTCTTGATTTCTTGACCTCCTTCCCCTCAGCGGTGCAGGGCATGGGGAATGGGGGTTGCAGTCAGTTCATCACATGTTGTTTCTGCTGATCTTTCATCCTCAGAGGCAGGACTGCTCACACTTTTCCCCTGCTAAAGCGTGGGGTCCCTTCCACAAGAGACTGTCCTCCATGAACTCCTCCAATATGATTCCTTCCCATGGGCTACAGTTCTTCTTGGACTGTACCAGTGTGGGTCCCTTCCACGGGGTGCAGTCCTTCAGGTATGGACTGCTCCAGTGTGGGTCCCCCAAGTCCTGCCAGGAAACCTGATCCATCACGGGCTCCTCTCTTCATGGGGCCACAGGTCCTGCCAGGAGCCTGCTCCAGTATGGGCTTCCCACAGGGTCACAGCCTCCTTCAGGGCACATCCACCTGCTCTGGTGTTGGGTCCCCCATGTGCTGCAGGTGGATATCTGCTCCACCATTAACCTCCATGGGCTGCAGGGGGACATCCTGCTTCACCATGGTCTTCACCACAGGCTGCAGTGGAATCTCTGCTCTGGCACCTGGAGCACCTCCTCCCCCTCCTTCTTCACTGACTTTGGTGTCTGCAGGGTTGTTACTCTCACATATTCTCACTCCTTTTTCTGGCTGCTGTTGCACAGGGGTTTTTCCCCCTTCTTAAATACATTATCCCAAAGGCATTACCACCATTGCTGATGAGCTCAGCCTTGGCCAGCAGTGGGTCCATCTTGGAGCTGGCTGGCATTGGCTGTATCAGACATGGGGAAACTTCTAGCAGCTTCTTACAAAACCCACCCCTGTGTACACACACAAACCCCCGCCCCGTTACCAAAATCTTGCCATGCAAACCCAATACAAAGCCTAATAGTGAATTTATTTGTGGTATGAACTCTTCCTTGGCTCACCACTTTTCTTCAATGTTCCTTCTCTCTTTTCTAATGGTGTCTCTTCTTTCCTTCCACACATAGGCATTGCAAGCTTAGTTTGAATACTGTCAGCAAACATAACCTTCATGCAGTAAGTTCCTCTTTCTGATTTTTGTATGCTTGCAGTAGGCTTTGTTTGGGTTGAAATTCAGAAATTACATCAACAAAACTCTGCTCCATTGTGCTCTGAGAACCCATTATTTTGTTACACATTATGAAAATACTGCAGAAGCATTATTTTTATGCAGTGTATGCATAAAATAGATAATATGGTAGAATTGCTAATGATTTCATATACATATACAAGCATGTATGCACACAATATTGGATCTTATCCATATGGCAGTGTTCGTCTAATGAAAATCTAAAGTTTTTATTAGAAAAATGAAAACTTTCTAAAGATTTTCCTAATGTTTTTGGCTATTTGGTCTTAAAAGAAATTTTCACTGAAAGTATTTGACTTTAAAGTTTACAGATTTTTTAATGAAATAAGAATATTTTGTAGACTTCATCTTCACTTTCATCCTTTTTACTAAACCTATGGACTTTCCTTCTCACTGAATCACATTATTTAATTAAATGGCTTTTAGTTAAAGGAAATGTTTCCTCATGTCCAGTCTGAACCTTTGTCACTGGGCTGTCTCCAATTTCTCAGCATTATCTTGCACTGTTGGGCTCTTGATTATTAGAAGCATAGACAAGGAACCACTGTTGCAGGTATTTTATGGAAACAGGTAAAATGTTCTACAAAGACAAGCATCAAATTTCTGTGGCCCTCAGCAGAGTAGTGAGTGGATATGCATCAAGTATTTCCCATTCCCATGAACTTTCCTCCTTCTTCATCATGATTAAGGTATATTAACATAATATGAGGGAAGCTCTGTGCTGTTATTGTGACTTTGTACATGAGTTACGCTACAGCCTTTGCTATAAACGTAGTAGCTCTATTCACGTTCTAGATATCAGTTCATCTCCTTCCACTAAGATTAACTTTATGTATTTTTTAAAATAAGATGAGACAGAATATGCAATTGATTTAACCTTCACATGTGATGGAAGCTCACAGTCTGTATCTGGAAGAGGTATCTGAGAAGCTTAAAATCTGTTCTTGACAGCCCAAAGTCCAAATTTAAGAACAAATGCAGCAAGGATATATAATAATTATTCTAACTGCTTGGGAACCAAGTACCAAGATAGGATCCATTTGGTTACACATGCATTTGAAGAATAATGTTTCAAAGACATTATTCTTGATGCATGACTCACAGCTGAGGTGAAGCAGGACAATTTCATGAACTCTCTTTTCCAGTGGATTCCTGATACCATCCATCCAGTAATGTGGAACACTATGAACATTGATTTTTGAAAAAAAAACCCATAAAAGTACAGAAAACCAAACACATTCATATTCACTTCCTTTGTGGCTGCTGAATCCATCACTTCACCCAGGCTGTCTGCTGGTCAATGAGGTGGGTATCATGTTGTTGTAGTTTGGCCCAGCAGGCAGCTAAACACCACACAGCCGTTTGCTCACTACCCCCCAGTGGGATGGGAGAAAGAATCTGAAAAAGAAGTAAAACTCATGGGCTGAGATAAAGACAAATTAATAGGACAGAAAAGAAGGGAAAATAATAATAATAATAATGATAAAAGTATATACAAAACAAGTGATGCACAATGCAATTACTCACCACCTGCTGACTGATGCCCAGCCAGTTCCTGAGCAGCAGCTGTGCTGCCCCCAGCCAACCCCCATCTGTTTGTTTTTGTTCAGCATGATGTCATAATGTATGGAATATCCCTTTGGCCAGTTTGGGTCAGCTCTCCTGGTTGTGTCCCCTCCTAGCTTCTTGTGCACCTCCCGCCTCCTTGCTGGCAGGGCAGTGTGAGAAGTGAAAATTCCTTGACTTAGTGTAAGCACTGCTCAGCAACAACATCAATGTCTTATCAAAATTGTTCTCATCCTAAATCCAAAACACAGCACTACACCAGCTGCTAGGAAGTAAAATAACTCTATCCCAGCTGAAACCAGGACACGTGTCTAATATTTAACTAATTATTTCCTTGATTATAATCCCTTCCTGAACATTGCTATTGCTTGAGAGAGCCTGCACTCTGGAAGCCCTTTACCTTGATTGATGCTGATGAGCTACCCCATGAACAATAGCACTGAATAGGACTTTGAGACCTCAGAAAATGTTTTGTCACGTCGCTCCAAGATATTTTGTTTGGAAAAAAAAACCAGACCTAAAAGAAAGCCAAGCCCCTCTCCCCTGAAAACAAAGAAATATGATCTTTTATCATGTTGTTCTGGTAGATTAGCTGGTATCAGGAGAACCTGTGTAATTAATTTGTCTTATGATAATCAAACTGACCCTCCCTTCTAGTGTTGTTCCTGTGTTATTTTGGGGGATAGTCACTGTGTACTCATTCTGTAAAAGGTCTTTTTTACAGTGGCAAACAGGTGATTTATCTTCCTTTTATTTTAAGGGCTGCAGTAGACTTGAAGGCTGATTTATTTTCTCTGTATTAATATGGGCAACATCAGTTGGTCTAATGATTAAGTATTCATGTCTGGATATAAATTACTTTCTTTGCTCTAGATAATAACAGATTATTTTTCACCCCTGATATATGTGAATTATGAAAGATAGTTATTTCTTAAATCTCCAGCATATCTAGCTATGAAAGGGTTTATGCATTTAATTCTCCTGGTTCAGGGAAGAAGTGATCTTTTAAGACAAACTAGGATGAATGTATAGCTGCTGTCAGAAATCCTTTTCCATTTTAAACATACTTTAGAAGAAAGAGAAAAATGACACAAAGACAGAACATTTCTTTTCCCTGGTTTTCTTAAAAGTTAAATTCAAGTGGATACACAAAAGTATTTGGAAACCATTGAAAACACAAGAACACCTATTTGCTCAGCCAGAATGGAGCAGAATTGCTTCATTCTGCTGTGTTCAGTATCCAACCCTTCAACAAGCAGATGAATCTTCCCTCCCCTGAGCTGCCTGATGAGCTAGCCTTGTTGACGGGCTCTGAATTAGATTCAGAAAGATGGGAGTTCAATTCTACGTTGAACTGTGTGAAAACTCTGTAGCTTTGAACACTTCTTGTAGTCTCTATAGCCAGTTCTTATGTGTACAAATTAGGGCAACAACTCTATCCTGTCATGTGGAGAACTTTTCTGCTGCTCTTTAAGATGAGGAGAATTGTACCTAGTAACCCAGCTGACTTGATCTCCTTTGTAAAGGAAACCAAAAGTGACTCAAGTATAGATACTTCTGCTGTGGGCAAGTATGTTTAATCAGGTGAATTCCACCCACAGTTAAGGTCTGGATGGATGGATGGATGTTGTCAGCCAGTTCAATATACTGCTTTTAGAAACTGACTTTCTTCAGTAACAGCTGATGAAATCTGCTCCTTCTGCTTTGGTTCTCTTTGTGATGTATCTCCTCATGTAGGGAGGAAGAACTACCAGCCTTTTGCTTACCTGAGAATTTGCATGAGTTCAGTCACACAGTATATGCAACCTATGCACTCCAGTGCAGTATGTGCTATTGCACACTGATATATTTGCCTCATCAATGTATGTTTGGCCAAGCATCTTCCTTCATCTTAGGGCACTTCTGGCAACCAAGATGACATCATCCACATATTTTACAAGTAAAACAGAGTATCAGGGATCTTTGCACAGGCAACAACAGCCTCCTTAAATTCATTGCTTTCTCTTCAAATGAGGATTTTTTTCCCTTGGGCAGCATGATGTAGCTAATCTTAATATGGCCTACTGGTTCTCGAATTGAAAAAAGGTCATTATGGTGTGCAAACGCTGTTGGTAACATACTGCTATATTAAACTTCCAGATGTCAGCTTTGGCAGAGGAAGCTATCAACAATTCATGACATTGTAAAAACATTTTTCTTGCCGATCCATTTATGATGAAGTATTATGTTGCCCTCTTGACAGGTAATGCAATATTATGTTAAGTATAAATAAATCAAAAATACACACGTACTTGCTGGAATTACAATGGCCACTAATGGCATTTTGGGAAGAAAAAGCAAATTTGAAGTCTGACTAATGTCTCTGGTTACTCCTGCTCTGCCTTTCTGAGGTGCTCTGAAGTCCACAGTAGTAGAGCAGAACTTCAAGGGAGCAAATGTTTGTGCTTGTTGGGTAACTCGGCTTCAGACACCCTCCTACACATTTGTTCCTCCTTTTTAAGAAGACTAATTGGAACTCTGGTACGGCAAGACCACTGACCCCCCCCTCCAACAATGAAATTAGCACTTGCCCTGGGTGGGAGTCTGATTCTGAAGGTCCAGCAGCCCACCCACCCACACTCACCTTGGTGCCCTAGCATGATAATCTCTCCCAGGCAAATGTTAGTGGTGATGCTGCTCAAAACCTCATCAGCCACAATTTGTTCCAAACTGATTTTTCTCTGCCAGTGGAAAGGAGAATATATACTAGATAAACAGATCTATCTTTAAGCAAATGTAACCTTCTAAAAGGAACTTGTTAACAGCTAACCAGCATTTTTCTGATTCTATTTGCTTTTAGATGGATACCCATAATTAGAATGGCGAGATCTTTTTCAGGCCTAATCATTCCACAAGAAATGAAAAAGTGCAGTTAAAAAATTATTAATATTTCTTGGGAACAGGCTAAAAAGGGTTTTGATCTGTAATATTTAAACTTGGTGATTCATGATAGCAAAATACTTAAACCGCATGAAATATGCTCATCTTTTGAACTTGTTTTCTTAGCATCTCAAATGACGGATTCAAACATCTTTGTAATCCACTAGTTTATTATAATCTCTTCTCAGTGCTTTGGAAGTACTATTATCACATTGGCTTATTTATTATTATGTGTAGTGTATTAAAAAGATGGTGTTCTGTTGACCTTAAGCTCTGAAAAAGTAATATATGAGACTGAAAAAGCAATAGTTGGAATTAATTATAGACATAGACATGATGGAAGACTCTCTGCCAGTGTATATTGGCATAGTCTCTCTGAAGTCAATAGAGTAAGACCAATTTACAATAGCAGAGGATTGGACTTAACAGGTGTTGGAAGATGATGTGCTGGGATTTTCACAAATGTGGAGAGAGAGACAGGGCACTGAAAACAGCAGACTGCTTGTTATTATATTTGTATGTACAGTATTAACCTTCACACTTGTTTGTGCAAATTCTGCAACAGTAACTTTTTATTTTTTAACATGTGCAGGAAAGGTATAAAATTGCAAGGATATCAACCGAGGGATTTTGCATGAATACAAAGCTTGTTGAAACCCAATCATGGCATCTCATAAAATGGTAAAGCTCTTCTTTTTGAACATCAAAGAAGTACATCAAAGTGTACCTCCTGATGCTATGGAAGCTGGTTAAACAGATTCAACAGTTATCCTGTAATAAGCTTTGAAAAAATATCTATGCATAAATGAGGCAGAATATTTTGAATCATGGGAACCTCTCTAAAATTACGTGGAGTGAACTAGATGGACTAGATGATCCCTGAGGTCCCTTCCAACCTGAGATTCTGTGATTCTGTGAAATAGTAAGGAGGTCTAGTTCCTACCTCCCTTTCATTTTCCTTTGGTGTACTTCCGCTGACTTCAGTGGCAATGTGCTGGATTTACACCATGTAAGGGTAACTCAAAACAGGCATTGTAAGGGCAAAGTGACAGAGAGATTATTTCTGATAAATTGCAGGAGAGCTGTAAAGAATGATTGGATAATGTCTTTCAAATATTAGTAGAAAAATAGGGCTGATTTTTGTTCCACTCTGTGTGAGTCAGAGTGCCTTTTCCTCACACTTTATAATCTGACTACAAGGAAACCTACTTACAGCAGAGTTTTTGGTGAAAAGACTATTTTTATAATGCAATGATTCATGCCTCCTGTTTCATAGAAAGTGTTATTTTGTGCTAAGCAAGGGGCTCAGCATGGCAGTCTGGCTGCCAAAACTACCTATAGAAAATAGAGACCTCCTATGTCCTACAGCCAAACTCCAGACTCCTTTACAGGAAAGAAAAAAACTTTGAAAAACACTGTGCATTAAAATCAACTTTGAAAATTAGCTGTTCTTATTTATTTTGTTCTTTTGCCTTCAAGCATGAATGACACTGGCATAAGTGCAAAGACTTAATTTGCAGTTAGAGGAATCTCTCTACTTTATTTCCTCCTGTAGCTATGTGAACACAGAACTGGAGGTGGTGCCTGGAGTGACTGATCTGGTCCTCTGATGTTCCAGACAGTTGCACAGAGCCACCTTGGCTCTTTTGGAAGTGGGGGTTCAATGGGATACAGCTATGTTGAGGGTGAGGAAGGTGCTGTGTCTGTAATGGGACTAGGAAGGACAGAGAGAATACTGTGAGAAGGATGAGGTGGAGGACCCATGGGGACAACACAGAGGGAGCATGATGGACAAGTGAGGTCTCTGCACTGGAGAAAGCCAGTCCCTGGTGTTCCATTCCCGTGGAAGTAACAAGCCAGACTTGACATGTAAGAAAAAGGTGGACAATCTAAAGCTGATCATGCATCCATATAATTTCCTCCTTTTCAGTATGTCAAGACTAGTATCCCTTTTGGTTATCAAGGTCTCTATCAGGCAGAAATCCATGGGGCTTAGCTGTGCAATCATCAGAGGAGTTTGCTCCCTTAGCTTGTTTGAGTCTTACAATGAATTGCCAAAGAAATTAGTATGGTCCCACAGATAGAAGTCTCTGAGTTTTAGAACCTAGACTCTGGAATAAATGTCTTGAAAAATATAACACACAAATGGGACTGGATAGGGAAAGAGTACAAAAGGGAATGTCTCTGTATGGTTGCATATAGTTGTCCATAAAAAGATACTTCATTAGTCTTGATAAAACCAGCTGTGATTCCCAGATTTCAGCTGGCTGAAGACATGGCCTTGTTAGTTTACATTCATAAGGGTGACCATATGTACCACCTTTCTGCCATTTTGCATTTCTTTGATATACCACAGCAATACATCATCAAAATACCTTTCCTCTGATAATGCATTGCTGTGTTATGCTGTTAAAGTGACTTTGCTTGATGACACACTCAAGTAATACATCTTTAAACAGATGAACTGTAACAGCAGTGGCGTCTCTGTCACATGCAAGGGAGTATGGGGAAATAAAAGACGTAGTGGCAGGGGCTAGGGAGAAACACAAGGCAGAGCATGTACCAGGCTGTGTGGAACATCAAGCACGCTTACCAGGAAATGCATAGAAAGTCACTTAAAGGACAATTTAAATGGGCTTGTCACGGGGCCTCAGAAAGCATGTGGGTACTGCTTATCTCTGGTGCAGTAGCCTTAGTAAAGTCAACAGCAAGAAGTACCATGAGAAAATTCAGACTGTATTAAAATGATGGCTGTGAGGAGTATTCCATGGGGATGCAAAACACTGGATTCTCTTAAGACCAAGTGAATGCATTCCAGCTACAGCCCAGGAGACCCAATTTCACATCTGGCACAGATAAAATCAGTTTGGCATTGCAAACCCATTCTTCCGGTGAGTTTGTCTTCATTCAACTGTTCTGCAATACAGTAGTTCAGAACAATTAGAAAGTTGTGCTCAGGATCAAAGGCACTCCCTGCTGCTGAGTTTCTGAGCATTAGCAGGGATGTGTGGGAGAAACTTAGCTTAGAATCAGGAGCTCCTGCAGAAGAATGTGCATAAAAGATGTTACAGCAAAACACACTGAGATGCTCCCTTCTCCCTTTACTGAAAACAAACAAAACAAAATTCAGGGACAGAAGGCATGCAATTCCATTCAAAGGCATATTCTTTTTTAAAAATTGCTTAGAGTAATGTCTTTCATTGAAAACTGGATAACTCACCATTGTAATTCATTGCTACAGGAAGGTGGTGTGCCAATACCACTGGGTAGCTTTGTAGATTTAAGAATAGAGCTGGATCCTGCCACGAACACAAACAGCAATGGTATTACAACAGCAAGAGTACAACTATGAGAGCTATCCAATCCTATTTTTAAGGTATAGTGTGACCCACTGAGGTTAGCCAAAATTGTCCTGTAACATATCACACCACACAATCAGATTCCCTATAATAATTTTGCACTCTTTTCTGAAGCAGATGCACTGACAACTGTTACAGGGATGTGCTCCAGCTAGTCCATTGATCTGTTCCTAGGTGACAATTTCTTTGCGCCTACAAATAAATCCAGGCAAGCTGCAAAAGCTGCCTAAAGTGCAAACTGAGCAATGCTAAGCTTAGAGAATCAGGCTTTCACTATCTGTTTTCTCTCCACGTATAATAAACTGAGGTAACATGACTAATAAATAATAAATTAACTTAGGTCTTATGTAGCGCCTCTTATCAGAGAGCTCTGAACACACTGAAAGGAACACATAAATTAATTCTTGTAGTATGCCATTGGGACAGATGTGTTTGACTCTACACATTTCACAGCTTGCTAAATTATTTTGTGCTTTTCCAATTAGCGTAGTCCATAGTGTCCACAACTATAGAGCAGTCCCCTGCGGTTCTAGATGCCTTGTGAGCTCTGTGGTCCCTGCAAGCCGAGTGTACAATCTGAGTATAAGGCAAGTGACGAGAATTGTGCACAGGCAGGTGGGAAGAACAATAAGCAATAGGGGGGTGGGCAGGGATTTCTGCACTTGTGTTGCCCAGCTAATTCCAAGTTTTCTGTAGGCATGCAGAACTTATGGCTATAGTTTTCATTAGCACTTGACAACATAATTATGGATCAGGAAAGTCAAGAGCATTTTTACTTCTATTGGAAATTACTATTTTATTTTATTTATTTATTTCCTCCCACAAAACCCTCAAGTAAGAGAATGATTTTTATTCAAAAGGAAGTTGAAGAAACTCCTGGAGAAGGTACCTCATTCCTTGCACCTTTACTTTTGATAGGCCATGACCTGAAGTGAAGCATATCTGCCATTATGTATCGCAGTTATGTAACTCTTGCTGTACAACTTTCCATTTTCAAAAACACAAAGTAGCAAAAAATTGGGTCTACAGAAGATATAACCTATTTAGTGATCTTTAGAGCTGACACTAATGAGTCCACGGGGAATGTGTACAACTCCAGAAAGACTACATTTTTGTTGAAAGTCTTTCTCTCCAGCTCAAATCTTTCAGTAACTCCCAAAATTTATTCAAGTAATATTCTTAAGTTTTTCCTAAAAAGACAACTTTCCATCATACACATATTGATAATGTATTCGTGGATCACACCCTTTTGCTTTTGTTGAAAGTGTGTAAAAGGCTGTAGTGGAATATAGGGTGCTGAACACTTGAAAGTCTAGCCCCAACTATTTTGCTGTAGGTAACATAGCAAGACTGTCACTTGCTGTAACTTTGAGACAGTTCATTGCTTATGTTTCATAAAGGTGGGACAGAGAAAAGTCCACAGCACAGCAGGACACATTTGGAAAGACAAAGAACAGGGGACATTTATTTCTAAATCTTCTCGCACTATTATAAATTGTCATAGTCTATGTCACGTAGAAAATGTGAACAAGAAGTTCAGTGAGCTAAGCGAAGCAAGTTATAAAGGTTCCTTTAAAATAGTTTCTGTTTCTATGGCCAGTAAAAAGACAGAGGCTCTAAAGCTTTGCAATCCTAAGGCCCCTGTCTCCAGCCCCATTTCCCCATTTCAGGTTAAAACACAGCCTGCAATCTTGTAAAGGTATTTTAGTGTTTTCTTTCTTTTGCTGGAATTCATTAATTCTTTCCTTTGTACTAGGCTTATAGGAATTTCTTCCCATTTTTCATGTGAGGTAGTTTCCATGATGGCCATAAAGCTAGAATTATTTTTGCTAGTGCAAAATACAAATACATATGGAAAAATCAACACCAATGACTATGACTGAAAAGCCACTTCAATAGCCCAGGAACCAAGAAAATGCATAACCATGGGCTAATCTCTTTTCAGGGAAGAATTTAAGTGAGTGCATAACTTTTCTCATCTATCTAAATGCTCTGTTACTGAATCAGACAAAGGTCACCCAGAGAGGATTAAACTACTATTTACATAGTGTAAAATCAGGCAGTTTATACTTAGGCCAAACTCTCACAGCATAGTGTTCAGTAATTCTCCGCTCCTCAAATGTAAAGTGGGTATAATTAAGGGTGTAAGTAAAATCTACTCAATTTCTTCATCCACTTGCATATGAATAAATGAAAGTATAAATAAATCTGAAATAAAATTGTATTTACAGCAAATAAATAAAACCATTATTATAATACTGAATCTCAGCTGTATACTGCATCCATATTGCTATCTTATGAAACACGGTATTATTGAATGCCTCTATTTTTTTTTTTCATTTGTAATGCTGCAGTTAGGGTGGTATTTGTCTTCCATGTTATTAACTTATTGAATAACTTGTGCACACACAAGTACCTATAATCATTTGAGATCCTCTGAGGTACCCTCCCTCAGCCTTACCAGAAGAGCAAAGGTGGCCCATTAGTCCTGTAGGATACCCACCAACTTCCTGTGCTTCTCTTGTACACCCCAAGGTATTTGACAGGGTGATAGATGTCAAGAGGCTTAAAAGTCAATGAAGTAGGCACACAGCCAAAAAAACCCTGCCTAGGTTGTCTCTGAAGTCAGAGATAAAAATCAGCTCTTCTGGAAGATGATTTATCTTACCCTGGGGGACCATTTTAGGACACAATGAATTGCCCTCTGGAAGTGTTAGTCTTTGACAGCAGAAGGCTATGTGAGACACTAAGAATATTTGTACACTGTTTTGGTATGGAAATAGTTTTCTTCCCTTACTACCAGTTCTAAAGGAAAACTGGCTTGTTTTAACTGTGAACATCACAACCTTCGCACATTACCAATGTCTGCTATGTTCAGATTCTCACATGACACCCTCATTGCTGTACTGCCTCTATGCTTTCTGGGAACTATGTAGCACCTTTATATCTGGAGTGGATATTTCACCTCTCCTTAAAATTTGCAGTACACAAAATAGGTGGAAGAGAAAATCAGATTTTATCTAACTCACCACATTCAAGGTGTTGCACTGCTGTCTGACTATCTTGTCCAAGTAAATGTGATGGGAAAGGGCTACAATGCAAATGTTGCCTCTTTTCCTACCTATTCACCTTAAGAGTTGCTTGGGAAGGGAGTCTACCACAGAAGGGCTGTTCTGTGAACAGCTGGTGGAGCGAAGGGTAGAAAGAGAAAAGACTAATGGGCATGATCAAAGCATAGTTTTTCATATGTTGCATTATTTCCTTTGACAATTCACAGAATCACAGAATCACAGATGTTGGAAGGGACCTCTGAAGATTGTCTTGTCCAACCCCCCTGCTTGAGCAGGCACACCCAGAGCAGGGGGCACAGGAATGCATCCAGGTGGGTTTTGAACATCTCCAGGGAAGGGACTCCACAGCCTCCCTGGGCAGCCTGTGCCACTGCTCTGGTACCCGCACAGGAAAGGAGTTTTTCCTCATGTTCAGGTGGAACTTCCTGTGTTCCAACTTGTGCCCATTGCCCCTTGGCCTGTCGTTGGGCACTACTGAAAAGAGCCCAGTCCCATCATCCTGACACCCACCCTTTAGATATTTATAGGTATTGATGAGATCCTCCCTCAGTCTTCTGCAGGCTGAACAAACCCAGGTCTCTCAGCCTTTCCTCATACAAGAGATGCTCCAGTCCCCTGATCACCTTCGTATTTCTCCGCTGGACTTGCTCAAGCAGTTCCACAACCTTCTTAAACTGGGGAGCCCAGAACTGGACACAGCACTCCAAATGGGGTCTCACTTTGGCAGAGTAGAGGGGGAGGATAACCTCCCTCAATCTGCTGGCCACACTCCTTTTAATGCATCCCAGGACACCACTGGCCTTCTTGGCCACAAGGGCACATTGCTGCCTCAGGGTCACCTTGGTGCCCACCAGCACTCCCAGGTCCTTCTCAGCAGAGCTGCTTTCCAGCAGGTCAGCCCCCAGCCTGTACTGGTGCTTGGGGTTGTTCCTCTCCAGCTGTAGGACCTTGCACTTGCTCTTGTTGCATTTCATGAGGTTCCCCTCGGCCCAGCTCTCCAGCCTGTCCAGGTCTCGCTGGATGGCAGCACAGCCTGCTGGTGTATCAGCCGCTCCTCCCAGCTTGGTGTCATCAGCAAACTTGCTGAGGTTACACGCTGTCCCTTCATCCAGGTCATTGATGAATATGTTGAACAGGACTGGACCCAGCACAGACCCCTGGGTAACACCACTAGTGACAGGCCTCCAGACAGACTGTGCTCCATTGATCATGACCCTCTGAGTTCTGTTGTTGAGCCAGTTCTCACCACCTCACTGTCCACTCATCCAACCCACATTTCCTTAGCTTGCCTGTGAGGAGGCTATGGGAGACAGTGTCGAATCCCTTACTGAAGTCAAGACAGACAACATCCACTGCTCTCCCTTCATCTACCCAGGCAGTCACACCATTGTAGAAGGCTATCAGGTTGGTCAAGTATGATCTTCCCCTGGTGAATCCATGTTGACTGTTTCTGATAACCTTCTTGTCCTCTACATGCCTGGAGATGACCTCCAGGATGAGCTGCTCCATCACCTTTCTGGGTGGGGATGGGGGTGAGGCTGACTGGCGTATAGTTTCCCAGGTCCTCCTTCTTGCCTTTTTTGAAGATGGGAGTGATATTTGCTGTCCTCCAGTCCTTGGGCACCTCTCCTGTCCTCCAGAACCTTTCAAAGGTGATAGAGAGTGGCTCAGCAAGAACATCCGCCAGCTCTCTCAGCACTCACGGGTGCATCCCATCGAGGCCCATGGATTTGTGAGGATCCAGTTTGCATAGGTGATCTTTGACCCAATCCTTCTCAAACGATGGTAAGTCTTCCTACGTTCCAATTTATATTCTCTTCTCTGGGGGCTGAGAAGCCTGAGGGCCAGCCTTAGCAGTAAAGACCGTGGCAAAGAAGGCATTCAGTAACTGCCTTCTCTGCATCCTGAGTCGCCAGGGCCCTTCCTTGTTCAGCAGTGGGCCCACAGTTTCCCCAGCCTTCCTTTTACTGCTGATGTATTTAAAGAAGCCCTTCCTGTTACCTTTGACATGCATTGCTGGATTTAATTCCAAGGGGGCCTTAGCCTTCCTCGTCACATCTCTGCACACCCTGACAACATTCCTATATTCCTCCCAAGTGGCCAGTCCCTTTTTCCACATACTGTGAACCTCCTTTTTCCATTTGAGTTTCTCTAGAAGCTCTTTGGTCATCCATGCAAGTGTCCTGGCTCTTCGACCTGACTTCTTCCTCCTGGGGATGAACGAATCTTGAGCTCAGAGGAAGTGGTCCTTGAATACTGTGCAGCTTTCTTGGACCCCACTGCCTTCCAGAGCCCTAGCCCGTGGGATTCCTCCTAGCAGGTCTCTGAAGAGGGCAAAGTTGGCCCTCTTGAAGACCAGGGTTCTAACCCAACTCATAGCCCTGCTTCTACCTCTCAGTATCCTAAACTCAACCATCTCATGGTCACTGCAGCAAGGCTACCCCCAACTCTTACATCCTCAACCAACCCTTCCTTGTTTGTTAGGATAAGGTCGAGCAGCATATCTCACCTCATTGGCTCCTCCACCACTTGTGTCAAAAAGTTGTCCTCGATGCTCTGTAGGAACCTACTGGATCGTGCATGGCTCGCCATGTTGCTTTTCCAGCAAATATCAGGGTGGTTGAAGTCCCCCATGAGGACCAGAGCCTGTGACTGTGAGGCTACTTCCAGCTGTCTGTAGAAAGCTTCATCAACTTCCTCTTCTTGATCAGGTGGCCTGTAGCAAACGCCCACAACAGTATCACCCATATTTGGCTGTCCCTTAATTTTTACCCACAAGCCCACAATTATTTCTTTATAAAAAGTAGTTATGTTCTAAAGCAGAGATTTGTAATTATAATACACTACAGAAGTCCAAGCCAATGAACTCTGCCAAATGCATCCAGAAGGAAGTGAACAGTTTTGGGGGAGTTTTTTTATAGTGACCTCCCTACATTTAACTTTTAGCTAAGTGCTGGCAAAACCCTTCTGACAGTCCTACAGTGTTGCTGTAGGCTACTGAAGGGCACCCTCTGCTTTGGTGGTGGCATGGACAGACCTGGTGGTTTGATGTTGATGTTTTTTTTACTCACAAATGCTCTGAATTTCTGAAAGTGAGCAAGCAGAAGAAATGAAACCAACCATATTGCCTGTAACACTGTATGTGAATATATATTCATATAGACAATGGTGCAGTATTTTCTTCAGCATTCCCTGTTCTTCCTTTAGCTTCTTTTTTTTGTCTTTAATAGCTCAGCTATTATCTTTTCAGATGTGGCCCATTAATTCTTCTGTATGAATTCATGCAGTCAGCTCTCCTGTGCTAATGACCAGACAGGAATAATGGCTAATGCCCACTGAGAAGGATATGTATTGTTTTAGCTGCTTCTTGATTTATTGAAAACTCTCTGTACATTTCTGCATTTTTTCTTTTTTATAGAATCTGAGAAAAGAGAGCATTTCAGAAGTTATCCAAGATAACAGTCCATTTCTGGTCACTGCGAAAACATGGATGTTCTGGGAAGGGGGAGTGGAGAGGTTGAGAAAAAAAAAAAAAAAAGAATACTTATATACTGCATTTGTAATACTGGAACAAGAAAGTGTCATTAAATACATTAAAAACTAGAAAAAATGAAGTGATTTCTCTTACACCACATGCTTTAATGGCAGAACTTACTAGGAGTGGGTATTGTGAGTTGTGAAAGAACATGAATTAACAAAACCAACCAAATCAAATGTCATACATTTTTTCTAAGGCTACCAAAGACTGAATCAGCTTCCAGTTCAAGAAATCCCTAAGCTACTGCTTACCATAAATTGTGAGGGTCATAACTAAATTTTTTCCTTAACCTTACACTCACTAATAAACATCATTTAACACTCACCATCAGGTTAGGTGGATCATTGTCCCATCCAGTTATACTCTTGTGATGCTGAAACAATCTGCAGAGTACTGACCATGTGTCAAGGTTTAGCCCCAGTTGGCAACTAAGCCCCACACCGCTGCTCATTCACTCCCCTCTGATGGGATAGGGAAGAGAATTGGAAAAGTAAAAGTGAGGCAACTCATGGGTTGAGATAAGAACAGTTTAATAGGTAAAGCAAAAGCTGAGCACCCAAGCAAAGCAAACAAGGAATTCATTCACCACTTCCCATGGGCAGGCATGTGTTCAGCCATCTCCAGGAAAGCAGGGCTCCATCAAGAATAATGGTTACTTGGGAAGACAAATGCCATCACTCCAAATGCATCCCCCCCCTTCCTTCTTCTTTCCCCAGCTTTATATGCTGAGCATGACGTCATATGATATGGAATATCCCTTTAGTCAGTTTGGACCAGCTGTCTTGGCTATGCCCCCTTCACTGCCAGTGTCTTGTGTGTCTGACAGAGCATGGGAAGCTGGAAAAGTCCTTGACTAGTATAAGCACTACTTAGGAACACTTAGCAACTACTTAAGAACAACTAAAATATCAGTGTGCCATCAACACTATTCTCATACCAAATCCAAAACACACTATACCTGCTACATGGAAGAAAACTAACTCTGTCCTGGCCAAAACCAGGACACCATGAAATAAAACTGGTCAATGGGCAAACGAGAACAAGACAAGATAAATATAAAAGATTTAGGAAAATATTAAGACATTAATTTAATAAGAAATTATTAAAAATAATTAAGAAATAATTAACAATTCTTCCCCACATTTCATTACTATGAGGGGTGGGGATTCTGTGGTTCTAATTCAAATTCTGTTCCTTAAGCAATGTGGAAACACTATTTTTCATTTTCACCATTCCATTGCTGGATAGTGTCATTATCCATTTTTAAAAGATTTCAGGTTCTACATCTGAACTTTGCTGCAGGCTATCTGGGAAGGAAAAATATTCTTTCTTGTACATAGCTTGCGAAGTGTTTTAAAATCCTTGAGTTAAATTAATGAATGCAGATGATGTCATCATATATTGATGTTTCACCTTTTTGAGAATCTGACCTTGACTGTCATATTTATAACTAAATGTCACAAATGACCATTTCAGAAAAGAAGGTAGAAGCTGAGAATTAATATGAGCTTCCTGAAAAGTCAGACAACACATAAACTACAGACAAACAAGAAAGCGCCTTTTCTTTTTTTCACTACATCAGAAAATTGTTTAGAGTTCCTAATACTGGCAGAGCTTTGTTTTGTGAAAGCCATGAAATTACTAGACCACTGGAGGAGGCTGCTGACAAAAAAAGGCCCAGCTGCCTTTGTGAGTGACATATCAGGTTATTTTCCCTTTGAAAAATACAGATTCAGATCCTACATCGTTTCCTTTTATAGTTTTGGCCATCATAGTAATTTTTGGTTCAAACAGGCAACATAACTGTGCAACATATCACTGTAACTTTTAAGAAGCGTATCTACGGAGGATTTTAGTGGCAACTTCACTGACTTCAAAACCTCTTCTCAGCATACAGTTTTTTCAGGTTGTCATGAATTTAAGAGGTTTCTCTGTTCGTCTTTCCCACATCCCTGGACATCTGCTTTATATGCAGCTGTCATAAGATATGTTAGGAACTAAGCTTTCTGTATGATACAGTTTTTTGGTGGACAAGCTTTTAGCCAAAATAGTCCATTGAAAGTAAAAATATATTTGGCTAAAATCTGTCTTCAGTAATGTTGGATATAACCAAAATAACGTACAGATTTCTATTTCGGGGTGGGGGTTGGTACTAATTCAATCTGCAAATCAGTCTATTCTTTAAGTTTTTAAAAAGAAATTGCTAAGAAAAAAATTTTAAAGCATCTAGCAAGATCTTTTCTTCAGGGAATATTGCTTATAGCAAGGAAGCAAAGGAATCCTACTTACTATTTAGCCCCGCTAAACATGAGATAAAGCCTGCCGTTCCCAAAATTACTGTCTCTTCTTTCTTTCACCAATGCAGCCAGTTTCTTTTCTTTCATATGAGCCACCAAGGGAGGACCAAAGTAGCACTGAAGTTAACTTCTTGTTGAATAAGGGCTAGAAATTGCTGTTAAATGTTTTCTGCATTTCCCCTGCCACAATAGGTGAAAGCAAAAAGAAACCCGAAAACCCAAATCAACAAACAAACAAACAAAAAGGGAATGTAGGAGATTTTTTTTTTTTCAACAAAATGGGCCCTTTCAGAGTAGCCCAGATGACTCAAGAATTAACAAATGTTCTTTCATCCAAAAATTTTAAATAAGGGACGAATGTGTAAGAAATGTTCTGTTCTACCAGAGCGTTTCAGTTCTTCTGCCAAGTTTCTGTTTCTCTGGGAAGGTTTACAAGGGACCTTTCATGAACGTGTGTCCGAAAAGCATCTTCTTTGTCCTGTAGCCTAGTGAGAGGGGCAGTCTAGAGAAAGGAGACCCAAATCACCTCTTCCACAGTTCAACTGTTAAGCTGTCATTGATCACAATCAGCTCCTTTACGTCTAGCTCAGAGGTAGACCCCTACACGTAGGTGTCTGAGTGTGGAGCTGAATTGCCTCCCCTCAAATTCAAGTAAGATGAAATACCTGCTTACCAATGTAAATGTCCCCTTTCAATTGCCTATCTGATTTTCACTTCATTCAGATAAAGTGTTTGTAGTGTATGAAGTCCTAGAGTGTGACTCATGCTTAATGTATTTGCCTAATCTTAAATATTTAGTGTTATTTTAACTGTTCTAGGATATTTTGCTTCATCTTTAACAACTGGTCCAGAAGAATGTGGGTCTCCTGTAGGTCCTGCATCCTGAGCTGTTACTAATATTGGGATGGCAAAGGATGAAGAAGATTAATTGCATCCTAAAAATATTACCGCTTTACTCAGTGTAATATTAAAAAAAATAAATAAAAAACCACCCCCCAGCCCAACCCAACCCAACCCAACCCAACCCAACCAACCAACCAACCAAAAAAACCCAAAACCCAAACCCAAACAAACTCATGTTACTTAAGATGTATCTTATTGAACTGCACCAAATATCGAAAGGACTCAAAGCTTATCCTGCCTGGGAGCGTCAGTCAGACTGCTTTTAGATAACTTCACTGTTCTGAAACACTGTAATGCACTAAGATAAAACAGCTTTTCACCTGCATCAGCCCATAAATGCCTTCACTTGAAAAGTCAGTTTTGGGCTGCTACTGCATTGGGTGATGCTCCAAGTAACAGGGAAGCAGAAGAGTTTTAAGCAGAGTCTTCTGGTGCTGGTCAGGACCTTGCTTAGCTCCTGCTTCAAGTTATACCAGACTAAATGTTACTGTATTTTCTCCACTTCTTATGTTCCTGGACTACAGTTTTTTAAAACTGAACTTTGACCAGAATCCACACCACTCCCAGGGCTGGCAGGCTGGCAGTGTAAGTCTGGTGTAAAATCTTTACCTCTATAATCATCTGCAAGACACGGGGTCTTTCTTAGCGGGTCTTTTTCTCTTTAATTCTCCATTACATTTCAAGGAGGTGAGGGGGTTAAGTACACCTTGGTGCAATTGAGAATCAGACCTATTCTTTTTTGTATAACAAGCTGTATAAATTATAGAAATGGGAGAACAGATAATTATTTATCAAAAGGATAATTAGGTCCAGGAAGAACACACTGCGCCATCTTAATGGAAAAGCATGTAAAGGTGATTTAACCATTTTAATTTATGAAGAAATTGGCTTTGTGAACATTTGACAAAATAACACATCTTCATACAATTTCAAGTTTGTTAAGTGGGTCTCTTAATTGCAGGTTGAGAGGACCACAAACTGTCTGTATCCATGTTTGACTAGAATCAGCCATAATGAGCATTCAAAAATCACTGCTTAAGAAAACTAGTATGTATTTATGTGGATATTTTCATTTGTACTTCTCTGTCACCTATACTCTCTCTAGAGGGCTGCTATGATGTGACTAAGATGTGACTTGGCTTTCCCTTCTACTCCTTTAACTGAAGTACTGGATATATTGGTATATGGATATACAAACTATTTTAAATACACTTTTAGTCAAATCAAAGAAAAAAAAATGAAAACACTAGTAAGGAAAACAGAAAATTCTCCAATTTTGATGTATTCAAAGCAACAACTTACTGGAAAATATGCTTTAGTAAAATTCAAATTAGGAGGATGAATTCAGGGTGGATGAACAGAGTTCTTTGACTTGTAATGGGTTCCTTCTGACCCTTAATATTAAGGTTTAAAAAGTCACGAATACTTGAAAGAGCCTCCACAAAGCTAGATTTGCAGATGTTTAGTAGCTAAAAGGTGGATGTGCTTTGTAAAGACCTTTTCTCTAAATGTGTAGCCTGAGCTTATTAGGATGTTCAGTTTGATTTGAATCTGCTCAGTTCTCTTCTAATACCTCAATAAGGACAAAGCTCACCTAAGAATGTTGTTCAGATTTCAGTGTTGAGATCTTTTAAAAATCTTTCAATACAGAAGATTTTAATCTTGAAACTGGAGAAGTGACTTACAATAAAGAGAAATGAAATAACACAGCTTGCTCCTTGAAGTTAGATTGCAAATATGTGAAACGGATTTTGACATGGTTATTTATATCCCCAGGAAGCTTGCTCTTTGCAAACTGTTCCAATGAAAGGGGAAAAACCAAGCAAACAAGCAAACAAACAAACCCAAACAAAACAGGAGCTATGAAAAGAATAAAGAATTTAGACACAACAGTGTTGAAGTGTGTGGAGAAACTGGGAGGTGAATCCTTGCAGACCACAACAAGCAGTCATTGAAAGAGAATACCTCAAGTTGGAATAGACCCATAAAGATCATGAAGTCCAAGCCTCTGCTCCTTGCAGGACTACCTAAATCTAAACTATATCTCTAAAAGCGTCACTCAGAAAGTGTTTCTTTCCCTCTCTAATAGAGTTTGGATCATGATCCAGTATTCAAGTAAAGTAGATTGCAGTGAGTGTCTGTATCCAAGGTTGACAAACCCTGTAGGTTGGTTCTGGCCCCTGGGAAATCCAGGGGGGACTGAGTACATCTTCATTCACAATATTCAGGATTCACAGAATCACAGAATCACAGAATCACAGAATCGTATGGTTTGGAAGGGACCTCTGGAGATCACCTTGTCCAACCCACCTACTTGAGCAGGCACACCCAGAGCAGGGGGCACAGGAACGCATCCAGGCGGGGTGTGAATGTCTCCAGGGAAGGGACTCCACAGCCTCCCTGGGCAGCCTGTGCCCCTGCTCTGGCACCCGCACAGGGAAGCAGGTTTTTGTTACATTTAAGTGGAACTTCCCATGTTCCAGCTTGTGCCCATTGCCCTTTGGCCTATCGTTGGGCATTATTGAAAACAGTCCAGTCCCATCGACCTGACAGCCACCCTTTAGATATTTATAAGCATTGATGAGATCCCCCCTCAGTCTTCCCTCCTCCAGGCTGAACAAACCCAGGTCTCTCAGCCTTTCCTCATATAGGAGATGCTCCAGTCCCCTGATCATCTTGGTAGCTTCGGGAAGGTTGTATGATTGCTGAGAAAAATGGGAGTAGACAAAGAAGTGTTTCCTGAACACCTTTCTGTGTTCAGTAAGTTACAGCTACAGAAGCCTACAGGAGGGGAGAGAGAATACAAAAGAGAAATGAAACTAATAAAATAGGTTGCGGAAAAAGGCAGAAAAAATTGAGATACAGAGAAGAAGAAACAATGAAGTAGATATGCAAGATAAGTAAACTGGGTTAGAGAAAGGCTAATATGTGCAAGCTAAGGAGGGAAGATAAACATGATTACCCAAAAGAAGAGAAGTGGAAAAAGCATGCTGTGTGTCAGGGAGGCATAAAAACTGGTTAGATAAAGACCCACCCGCAGAGGCACCATGCTGGGCAGACATGTTACATGTAAACAGAGATTAAAAGCACCTCAAAGGTGTGAGAAGAAAACTTCTCTGCCTTTCTGTATCACAGAAAAATTGGCAGAAAAGACCTGAAGAATGCTAGTAAGATGATGGTGACTGAAAGTCAGAAATACAACCAGGCTTAGAAAACGTGTTTATATCATTTGACATTAGTATCAGGAAAGTGTCTATGAAAGTGATAAAGAATACATGTACTACCCCGTAAAATGCCTGCTTCATCCTACTCACTGTCCCAGCTGGTGTATTTTTATCTAATTCCAGAGCTGGCTGTGGTGAGTACAGCTTCATATTTCTAATATACATTACACTACCGGGAAATAAAGCAGCCATTGCTTAGATGTATAGCTGCAGATGGCACAAGTTTCAGTGCCATCCTTTAAATTACTGTAAAAACAGGAGGAACTAGCTGTTGTACAAATGCATGCTAGCTTAGAAGGTCTCATGGGGCTCTAGTGATCAGCAGCAGCCTTTTAATCTCTGGGTAACATAGTTCAATAGCAGTTCAAATGAGCAATAGCAAACAAGTCTGCCTTCTGAAAGCTCTGCGCGCTGTGTGACTGTGGTTTCAGCCCACACCCCTGAAGACGTGTTGCCACAGTTAGGAAACATCAATGTTATAGCTGAACTGTCACAGGAACATGTTATCCATACGGTTTGGAAATAAAAACCTTAGAGATTTATGAAAGAAGTTGTGGCAGTGGTGGCTGAGACCTCAGGGCCAGATGCCAAAACATCTGTATTTTAAATTCAAGACACTGAAAAGGTACCATCTGCCCGTGTAACTGAGGTCACAGAACACATGCGAAAAAGCCACTTGTTCCCCCCCCAAGGTGAGAAATCTTCACAGTGTAGTTTATTACTATCCTAATGAAACCAGTCCCATTGTTATTAAGTGGAATTGAAAGATACATTATAATATTAGCACAAATTAATGGACTTAAAGCTTTTTCTTTTCCTGTGAATTTCTATGATTTGGAAAGTCTGACTGTAGTGTTCTTATATATGTTGAAATAGTTGAATGGATTGTAATTCAATGCATTGAAGACATGTTGTTATTAATGTAGTACGGTAGGCACATCCCTTCTACTCTTGACACTTTTACCCCAAAGAGCTTTTACTTTAAATAAGACACAAGATGCCAGGGGATACTTAGAGCAGTGTTGGCTAATGGAGGATGGTGGACATTCACAGTGAACAGAGGAAGTGTAACCCTCTTTGCAGACTATGATTGTTGTATATGTTTTCTGTGATTTGGCTTTGATAGTTCCAATTAAAAAGAAAAAAAAAAGGACAAGGACAGTTCTGTCCCCAATTCCTGATTTTATGACTGCCTGAGAGAAGAGGCAAATCTGTGATTCCTCTGTGCTTATATTTACACTACATCTCCTCTGTTAACATGCCTCACCTGATTTAGTGGATTTAGCGGATTTAGCGTAATCATTGTATGTAACAAGAAGAAAAGGGATTTGAGAATGTTTTATTTGCACTGCAGAGCTGGCCCTAGACAGACAAGCAAGCCCATATCTTGGCTGTGATCTTGAATTACTGAGGAGGTAAAATTTAACAGAGTAAAATGGGGAAGGATTGGGAAGAAAATTGTCTCATAACCATTGAATTTAGGGACAAAGGAGAAATGCCTGTTGGAAGTAATATACCAGCAAAAATAACAGCCAGCAAACAAAGATGAAATTTCTTTAATAAGTGCAGACTTCTGTAATAATCATAGACAGGAGGGAGTTATGACTGAGGAAAGAAATACTAAAATATCCTGAGTGGACTACTGAGAGTGAGGCTTCGTGTGTCTTATTGCCCTGTATCCTTCTGGAAATATCTTATGCTTTTATTTCTTCTTTCATCAGATATACTGAGCATTTTGATTTGTTATTAAAGCTATCAGTGGGATTTTTATCACGCTTTAGAAATAGAATCTTTCTTGCCACTGGAAATTAATACAAAAATGAATAAAACTGAACTTGTAATGAAAAAAAAATCACAAAAAATGTGGGAATATGAAACTAAATACCTACTTATCATTTTATTAGTCATTATTACAGCTAATAAATTTAACAAAAATCTCCAGCATATTTTTCTGTGTTGTTTTTCATCTTCACAGACAGGCAAAAGGGGGGGGGGGGCTGAGAAAATTCTGAGACAAATCTAAAATAATTTTCAGATTGAGGAGGGTGGTGACCTGAATCTGGCTAATATAATGAGAAAATTTGATTCATATTGAATCTTAAAAAGAGATGTGACTTACAAATTTTAAAAAAAGGGAAAATAAGAAACCTTCACTGCTTTCAGAGGGTAAAGAACTATGCAGACCAATACGTGGCTAAGAGTTAAAAATCTTTCAAGAAGACATGAGAACATGTGCAGTTTAAAAGGAGCAATGATAGGCTAAATGATGTATTAAAAACCAGAGAGTTTAAATAGATTTAGAAATGAGGTCTTCATTAGTAAAATGTCAAATATTACACCTTATGGAGGTACTGATGCAGAGTTTGAAAGCACGGTTTTATTCTGTGCTTTTCCCAGATGTTGGTGTTGACTGCCTGAAATGGGAAAGTAACCTAATGCCATTGGAGTCAATAATCTCCTTCTGATTGGTTTTGGTTTGGTTCCCAAAGTTTACGATAAGACCTAAATTTAAGTCGACGGGGATAAAATGCTGCCCCTACTGAAGAGGAGGAAAATTCACCTTAACTTCAGGAAGGACTCAATTTAATCTTTGGTCAAAAAAGAGCTTGATTTGGAGCTCATGGAGAAGGGGAAAAGATCAGAGGTTGGATCTAGCTGAAAAGGGGACAGAGGAAGAAAGTTGTTTAAACTGCATTATTTAAACCTTCTGTTTGCAGTTCCTTATGGAGCCCAATTAATCAGTTACAATTGTATTGGAATCATTTGTGTCTAAGCATTAAACTCTGATTTAAACTTCCTCTCATAGCCCTGAAATGCATGATATCAGTTTATATTCCCCACTGTGATTATATCTATCATCTATTCATAACATATATAAGCATTACTGTGCACATATACGTATATGTGTACGTATATACATCTTATTGTATTTTTGCTCGTACATGAGCATTTCTGCTACACCAACTGAGGCAAGAAGGAATAAATATAATTAAAATTGTTTATTTCTCAGTACAGGTGTGCATCATGGTCTGTAGACAGATACTCTGATTAACTTTCTCCTAAAAGAAATTTCAAATTCTGGAAATGTCAAAATTTCTGTGATTTTGCATTACATTTGTTTATTACCACCTACAACTTACATTAACATAATGCTTAGGAGACTCATTTCTAATAGAAAAATTTTTTTAAAATGCATTAATATAGCCATGTAGCAAGTTTCTTATATATTGCCAGCAAGTTTCCAAGTATTATTGGCAGCCTTTAAAAAGCTAGTATCTATATCCTCCAGACTAGCACAAATATTTGCTAAATCTTAGATTATTGACTATAAAAGCAAGTATGTTTTAAACTTCAGTAGAGTTACTGGCCAACAAGAATTCGTCTTATGTACTAATCTCATGAATCATGAAGTGTTGCTTTTAAAAACAGTATGTCTTTTATACGGGGTTAAATGTTATTTCCTTCTTTAATTTTTACTTTCCTTGTGCTGCTGGTTGGTTTCCCTCACAAAGCACACACTTTAATTACCTTTACTGAGGAATGTTGTTACACTAGTCAGTACTCGATGCATGGGATGGTGTCTAAACTCTACCAACACAGAAGCAGTCCTGAAAGACAAAACTAGTTGAAAATTTTCCATGCCATGGGTTTATTCTGCAAAATGCCCATTTAAAACGCAACTTATTTTGTTGCACTTTCAGTGACTACTCAGATCTTTCTCTTATTATTTTATTACTTCTCTCTGTAATCATATGAAGTCAAATATCAATAGTTTGCAATGTTTCACAATGGAGAAAGAAACCTGAGATTTCACTGTTCCCCACAAACCCAGGTGTTGAAATCAGCAGTTTCCATGTGATGACAACTGCATTTTCCAGCTTGTTCAATTAGAAGGTATCACTTCATGAAAACTCTCCTCTAGCTTCTTCCATTATTGCTTCTCAAGGCTGTAACTGAATGCAGATTAAACCATGAGTAACTGGTTATCCACTCTGCTTAGTCCTTTAAACCTAGTCTCCAGTTACTACTTGCTGGTTTCCTATCCACTTTTTCCTAGGACATTAAGAGAAGGTGGTGTAAAATGGCCATCCCATGCTTATTCCATTTCTTGTAGGGCTGTATAGATAGTAAAGGTGTCCTTCTCTGAATAATGAACAGTTTTTATCTCTGTGTTTAGAGCAGGCTGTGCTCTTGAAATTATCTAACTTTGTTTTCTTTTTAGATGGGCAAAAGGAATGAATCAAGCCAAGACAATCACCCAAAATTCAACTTAGAGTATGAACTATTTTCTTTATATTGTTGTTCCTAACATGAAGCTCTTCAAATTTTTGAGCTTTTATTTCTATACTGTAGGAATGAATCTGGTCATTTCTTTCTACATCTTTCACAATTTTCCAACAAAGCAAATTTGTCCATTCAGTGTCTCACTTTTCCAAGCCAGTGCTGTGTGCGTGGGGTGCCAGATAATTAGTGATAAGTGTAAGGCAATGATTGCTATAAAATCACAGTGCTGTCTTTTTGGGCTTTCTCATAGGTTTATCAATGCTTTCACCATAAGCTTCGGTATAAGCAAATACCTTATCCAGAGTGTCCAGCACTACACCTCACATTAAAGAAAAACAATCACTGCTCAGCAGATTACAAATAGAATAGAATAGAATAGAATAGAATAGAATAGAATAGAATAGAATAGAATAGAATCATAAAGGTTGGAAAAGACATCTAGGATCACAAGTTCAACCATCAACCCAACACCACCATGTCTCCAAAACCATGCCCCAAAGTGCCACATTTACATGTCTCTTAAATACCTCTGGTTATGGTGACTCCACCACCTCTCTGGGCAGCCTGTGCCAATGCCTGACCACTCTTTCAGTGAAGAAATTTTTCCTAATACCCAATCTGAACTTCCCCTGATTCACCTTGAAGCCTTTTCCTCTTGTTCTATCGCTAGTGACCTAGGAGAAGAATGCTACATGGTAACAGCAAAAAAGTTACCTCATTCTCATTTTTGGTGGGTCTAATGTACCTTTTCATTCAGATATGCTAAAATTTTCAAAGCCAGAAGATGCAAGCAGACATTTCAGTCAGAATTGAAGAGCAAAGAATAAATTAGTCCCATAGTCCCATTTGATCTGATGCTGCAATAAGATGTACTTTTCCGATTCAGATGTGGGGAGAAGAAAAAAAAGGGGGGTGGAGGCAGATACATAAAAGAACCTGCGTATTCTTTATTCATAGCAGGAAAAAGGAAAAGAGAAAGAGAAAGGAAAAGAGAAAGAGGAAGAAAAAGAACAAGAAAAAGAGAAAGAGAAAGAAAAAGAACAAGAAAAAGAACAAGAAAAAGAAAAAGAAAAAGAAAAAGAAAAAGAAAAAGAACAAGAAAAAGAAAAAGAAAAAGAAAAAGAAAAAGAAAAAGTAAAGTTTAGAGAATGTCAGAACTTGCATAAAAAGCATGTGGAAGAAGCAGTGCAGAGATTTCTTGTAGCTGTTTCTTTCCTCTGATCCACTCTTGTCTATGTATGACCTGCAGACATCTTTAAAGAGAAGAAAATATAAATAGGAGGAAATACATGGCAGCAAGCAGAAATAAAATGTAGAGGAAAAAAAAAACCCAAAACCCATCACTACTTTTCTGAAGTCTCTCTTTTGGAAGCCAGGAAGCTTTTAAAAGTGCTACTTTACACCAGAATTCATTCAGTCAACCTATTTGAAAATGGGAGAGCTCAGAATAAAAGTTTTCTCCAAATTGACAAAATACTTCGATCATGTGTTTAAAAGCCAGCCCAGGTTTCTGAGTGACATTTGCCTTACACTGTTTACATTCCTCTACAATTCAAGACATATACACAGATCACTGCTGCAAAGTCACCTGGCATGAACACCAGCATTCCCATGTGACAAAAAATACAAAGACGGGGAGCAAGGTTGTGCCACATAACACCAACTGATGAGGCAAGTAAGCCTGGGAAGGAGAAGAAACAAATAGGACTGTGTTAGCAAGACTACTGTGATTAAATGAACCCCTGCTTGGTTTTCCCTTTGCATTGATGGATGTATAAAAGTGTTTCTGCTTTCCTCTGCAACGTTTGAGTGCTTTTGTCACACTGCTTCTTACATGTCCTCCAACATCTTATACCTCCTTTCTTGCAGATAATCATGCTGTAATTCAGTGGGGCTATTCATGTGCCAGATTCAGTACATACTTGCATATTAGCAGCAACAGAGCCTCAGGTGGTAACTATCTGGGTACCTTTGTTGCAAGTGCTGACACTCAGTAAATGTCTGTGAAAATGCAACACAATGAAAGCCTGGTTCGGTTTTAAGGTCAAGGAGAAAATACAGGCACTTCAGTATCTCTCCACTCGAGGTGACAATGCAAGCAGCAGTTCTGGAGGTTTTAAGCAGCAGTTCTGGTTGTTTTGTGCAGCAGTTCACAATCTGATTGCTCATGCCCTAACATGTCTTTGGATTTAATGTTTTCTCAAAAAGATTAAAATTCGCCACTAAGATTTGCTCCCTGATGGGGAGCAAATGCCTTCACAAATTCTTTTTTGCTTCTTGACTTTCTGTTCAGATATGAATGACTACACAACTCTGCCAAATCTAGCAAAAAATTTATAGTGAAAGGTGTCTGTTTTCATAACTTACTCCTCCCTTCAATATGAATGCATTTTCTGCCCTCTTGTTTGATCCAAAGGGTGTGATGAGGTTGTCTGAACAGAAACATCCAGTGTTGAGGTATTTCTGTCATCCTGCATGGCTTTCAGCTGCTGATCTTGCAGCATACAGGCCTCATGTAGATCATGTTTATGTCTACTAGCACACACAGAAGTATGGGATACTCTAGCATGGCTAGTGATGCTGAATGAGATGACTTATGCTAGGGAGGTGACTAATGCCCAATTTCTAGCAACATTGCTCATAGCCCTGTGTTTGCTTTGGAGAAGGGTCAGGAGGAATCTCTGCAATGTAATATATTTTCCTCACTGTGTTGCAGGTTCATGCTGAGAAAGATTTGGAGACGTTAATTTTAAGGTGTCATCAAGGTGCTATGAAAAATTCCATATTTCATGCCATTCGCCAAGAAACCCAAGACTCATCTTCATCAACTATTCAACTGGACACACAGCAGTGAGTCTGGAAACAAAGACAATTTTAACAAAAACAGTCTACAGGCATAATGTTTTATCATTCTTAAACTGGAATAAAACTGACAAAGAGGGTTTTTTTCCAAATGAAAATACAGTCATTTTTTGATGGCGATGAAGAGATATTGAGCTACTTCCTGGCTGCTCTTTGCAATTTGTAGTACTTGGAAAGTCTTAAAGTAAAGTTGATGGTGACAAATAGACATTTCTAAAATGTCAAGTCATTCTAAACATGAATTTTCATTTATTTATGGACTTACTCTGTTATCTCAAATGTTACAAAGCTTCCTGTAGACAGTATTTAGCTTTCTATTAGGAATTTTCAAATTCTCAAATGAATTGACGTCTTTCATGAAGATAATGTTCTAGTGACACATTTCACAAATAAAATTATATAAAATTAATTGTTGGCAAATTTCCTGAGTGCATTTTTCATACCTGAAAATACTTTCTAAAGGAATTGTTTTCCAAAAAAAGAAAGTTGCCACTTCTCTGTAAAATTCTGAAATCCTGTACTGTCACATAGGAATTAATTGATAACACTTCTGAAATAAATACATTCCCTTTAGTGTTAGGTGGATGATGACTAAATAAATACAATATACTACTATAGTATCAATTCAAAATCAGGAAGTTAAAATCTTTAATTTTTTTCCCAATTTCCTGTAACTTTAGTGGCAGTGGAAATTTCTGACTTGTCAAGTTTGGAAGTTAAAAAAATTTGTTAGTCTACAGGATGGGGCTTTTGTGCTGGATTAAATATGAAATGTATGATACTCTCTTTTTGTACTCCAGCATACTTTAAAACTTTTATATTTCAATATTTATGTTCCTCCTAAAACAGTGTAGAAAACAGAAAATTCAGAATTTTTCACTGAAAAAGATTTCTGTGGTTTTTTTAATGAAAGAATAGTTTGATTTCTTTGGTAAAGAAAAGCTTTAACATGCCAAAGCAGAAATATCTTTTCTAATGGTGTTGCACACAATTTTTTAAAACATACTGAAGTAGTCATCGTACTATATAGAAAGCATGGCCCTACTTTTTTTTTCTGTAGACTGGGCCTTCTGTGTGAAATACAATGCTTATGTGTGTTAAGTACACCAGAGGTGAAATTCTGGGTCATCAGGACTAATATTATAAATTTTTTTTATTTCTGAGGTTTCAAAATTAAAGATCCCTATTTTTAATAGATTTTTTAAAAAAAAAAAACCCTGTTCTTCTTTTGGAAAAAACTTTTTGATGAAAAATTCCTGAGCAGCTTCTTTGTCATCCTTCTAAAGGCAGGGTACGCTTCAATGTGTAAGAGCCTAAGAATGGCTTCTGTGATGAATCAAGCACAGTAATTCTCCTACCTTATTCTCTGGAATAGTTACAGAAATAGATGTGATAATGAGTAAATCTAACCAGTAGAAAGCATATCTCTGGATCTTCATGTGACAGAAGGAAACTGGGTTACAACAGCAGTTCCCTGAAATTAGTTTTGTGATACACCTTGGTTTTTTTGTGTGTCTCTTTGGGGAAGAAAAGTAGCTGTTAAGTTACTGTGTTCTGTTCTTGACGTCTTGTTTCAGCCTGTCACAGAGCTTTCCGGCACTGAAAGTGCCTAAACCTTTCTTTTGCTAACACATATTCAATATTACTAAGGAAGGAAAGGGGAAATAAAACTTCAAAAATGGCATTAGCTTTAAATGACCTGAAACCCCACAAAACCTTAATTGGACCAAACCTGAAGGAAACTGCTTGTCCTAATTATACACTTTTCAAATATGGAACGAAAGGCACCATCATGTCCTCATTGGGTTCCCCCTTGTCACTGTTCTAATGGCTTTCTGCATTAAAATTTCTAAATGGGTAAACGCACTAAGTTGTTTACACATTTCAGATGGGAGAAAGAAGGAAAAAAGTGATAGAAAATTACTCTGCATATTGTCCATCATAGCTGAGTGGGAATATTTCTAAAAATTTGGCTTTACAGTTTTAAAAGTAAATGGTTTATATAGGTTGCAGACAGACAAACACACAGGACAGATTTCTAGGAGCTGGCATGTAAGAAGTTTGTCCTGACAGCCATAACAAGGTTTTGCCAGATTCTTTAGAGTCTTTTCTTCCAGAATTTATTTAACAATGATTTTTAACATATGACTTTGGCTACCAAAGGCTCTGTTTTGCCATTTCATTCCTGCTATGCTGTATTCAATGGTATTTCAACAATTCAATTTTCTTCTAATAAGACAAATGATCTACAACCAGCAGTGCTGGGAGACAGATCCTACTTTCACAACTTTCTTTCACCTATAGGCCATGAACTCATGGACAGCAGAAATGTTAGCTCTGCACATCCCTGTATACCGACGTGATGGGTAACATATGCCTCTAAGTCTTCCCTTTTTCCCAGGTGGACACATCAAGTCTTGAATGTACAGGATAAATTACAGAAGTGATTTCCCATGATCAGCTCCTGAAAAATTCTTTTTTACTTCTTTAGGGGAAAAAAAACAGGTGGGGTGGGGCAGGAATAGACCTTATGGAGTTGCCCACTCGATTTCTTAAATGATATGGGTTATCTGAAATTGATCATTGTCTTCTGCACACTGTCTTGACTGGGTATATCAAAACATAGTCTTAAAAAATGGACCCTATTCCTTTCAAACATCCTACTAGCCTTTTTCAGGACTATTACTTCTGCACTAGCACAAACACTGATCCTGCCAGAATAGCAAGTTTGTTCGTTTGTGTTAATTTATTGATACTAGTTTGATTCACCTTACTCTGGGAATTATTTTATCATAATGCATTCTGTTCACCCAAATTCATCCCTGATGTAGCTAAATTTATGTCATGGGACATTAAATTTCATATTCTTGCTCTGGGCACGTTCACCTAGACTGTCAGGGCTATGCTGTAAAGGGATTTTTTTTTCCAGAATTGCCTTATAAAAAAACAACTTCCCTTAGTATCTTAATGTGTTTATCTTTTCAATGATCTTGCCTGTCCTGGCTTTGTTCAAATCTTTATCAAATGAAGAAAACAAACACAGGGATAGATCTTAGTTGTGCTTTACTTTGAGCCTCTTTTTCTACATTTAAAATATCCCGTTATGCACTTTGATTACTAGTATCTAACCCATTTCATCTGTAAATGCAGAATTCACAGAATTGACTGATGAATCTCTACCACTGCAAAGAACTTGCCTTTTTTTTTCTTTTTTAATACCATTCGTTCTTGTGGTAGCTTGAATCCTTGACTTATACTGTGAACATTCAGTGCCTTTTAAAACTGAGGCTTATGCTGGGGTTGAATATAAATCAATATTCACTGAGTACATACAAGTCCTGCTTGTGGTAAAGTAAACAGAATTTGTGTCAACAGCTTCCCAGGAGCAGATCTGAGGGTGCTTCCATCCGCAGTAAGCTACCTGTAGCAATGAAGAGTAGATGCAAAAAAGTGCAAGTACAGTTTGAAAAAATAAGAGTGAAGAAGAGTAAATAAAAAACAAATAAGAATTCCTCACTGAGAGCTAAAAATCAGAAGGATGATCAATTTTCTGTCATGTACACCTGTATCAGCAAATATTTTCAGGCATTTGGGCTTTTCTTTAATGTAATTGCAGCACTCTAAATGTTAAAATCAGAAATGAGGAGAAATAATAGTTTTCCAACATCTGGATTGTTTTATTTTGAAATCAATTATGAAAAAAAATACCCAAACCCAAACAAACAAACAAAAAAGAAAACCCAAATCAAAAAGGATAAAACTTGATTAGTTACACCTAACTAAAGTAATTTCACATTGCCATTCCATGAACATTGCCCTATCAAGAGGAATGAAAATCTTAAAAAAAAACCCAACAAACCACCAGCCAACAAGCATTTATTTCCTTCAGAAATCTGTAGAAGCGCTGGTGCAAAATCTGAGGTTGACATTGAGATGACCTCCAGCAAATGGAAAGGGTACATTTGGAATACCATCAGATCAAGAGTTGTTCTGCCAGCAGCTGGTTGATTGCCTCATTCAGTTCCTGAAATGTTGCACCTTTAGGCTCTGTTAACGCCATCCATTCGATGATCATCTCCTCTTGGCACACACAGTTTTCAAACTCTACTTTCACTGGCAGTTATGCTTTTCTGGAAGCACCATTTCAAAATGGAAATGGAACAGGAAGCAGAGTTTTCTTTAAAGCAGAGGTGGCCAAAGAATATTGTTAAAATTATGTCTTACAGGAACAACTAAATAGAAACAGCAAAGACTATCTATATGTTAAAAAACATTTGGAGCTCAGATGGCTTCATATAGTTACAAAGTCTGAAGCAACAGCAATATGTTGTGGAAAGACAATGATAATAGGAAAGAAAAGGTTTATATTGGTTTAGTAAGGAAACAAATATGTGAGTGTTGACCTTAATGATGTATTTGGACACTTTTCAGCATTCATGGAAAAGGTTAACAAAATTGCATTTTTCCTTCCTCAGATGATTTGTTTTGTTTATTAAAGTAGTGCCTAAATGCCAGAAGTGAGACCATGACTTTGTAGTGTTAGATGTCATAAAACAAGAGAAATGTTATGAAGCCAACCTTTCTCATAGAAACCCCTAAAGAAGTAGTGAAAATATTCTGGAACAGTTTTCATAAATGAGCAATTTCCTTGAATAAAAAACTGCAGCAAATTTTCTAATAATCCTCAGTGATAAGGTAGGAATTCCACTGCAGCTTTTCATTTTCTTGTAATATTTCTGCAATTTCTATCTGATACACTATCGAGTACACAAAGCCATGACAGTTATTTCAGAGCAGGTTTGTGAACCTTGAAAATTTCCTGAAAAATTATTTAGGAATGCTTTGTTTGTTATATTCATGCGTAAATATACAAAACAGCTTAAGTGTTGTGGTAGTTCAGAGGGTAAATACAAGGAAGAGGCAATGAGTAAGTAGCCCAGAAACCAGTTCCTGTACTTCGCTGTAATATAAAAACAATCAGAAACTCAGAAAACTCAGCAGCAAGTTGAAAAAACTATTAAAATAATTTCATATAACACAGGTGTATCATACCCAGAGATCAGATCTGTACAATTTCTCTTCATCCCAAAGGACATTTCTGTACATGATTCAAAATGGTACCACGTTTTCTTTTGCTCAGCATATATAAGAAGCTACTGAACAGAAAGCAGACATTGCATTGTAATGCTGTTATCCTCCTGGTACCCAGGTTTACATAGGTACCTCCCCTACCTGAGACAATCAGACCTGAGACAATCAGACCAGCAAAGGACAAACATAAAGATCAGCTGGCCCTGCTTGACTGAATATATGGGTGACCGACGTAGCTGCCTGAATTTGGCACCTGTGTTTAGCTAGTGAAATTTGACCTCTGTGTCTTTTGTTGAATCCCCAGCTGCTGTTCAATCTCAAAACAGCAATATGAAAGAAGTCAGCTTTGGAAAGAAAGCAGATTTAGTTGCTTGTGCTGGTTTTGGCTGCGATAGAGTTGATTTTTTTTTTTAAGTAGCTAGTATGGGGCTATGTTTTGGATTTGTGCTAAAAAGAGTGTTGATAATGTGGAGATGTTTTAGTTGTTGCTAAGTCAAGGACTTTTCCAGCTCCCCATGCTCTGCCGGGTGCACAAGAAGCTGGGAGGGGGCACAGCCGGGACAGCTGACCCCAACTGGCCAATGGGACATTCCACACCATATGATGTCATGCTCAGCATATAAAGCTGGGGGAAGAAGAAGGAAGGGTACATATTTGGAGTGATGGTGTTTGTCTTCCCAAGTAACCATTACGTGTGATGGAGCCCTGCTTTCCTGGAGATGGCCGAACACCTGCCTGCCCATGGGAAGTGGTGAATGAGTTCCTTGTTTTGCTTTGCTTCCGCATGCAGCTTTTGATTTACCTATTAAACTGTCTTTATCTCAACCCAGGTATTTTCTCGCGTTTACTTTTCTGATTTTCTTTCCTATCCCACCAGGTGGGAGTGAATGAGTGGCTGTGTGGGGCTTAGTTGCCAGCTGGGGTTCAACCATGACGTTGCTATATTCTGTTCTCTTGTGCCCTTCGGACTAGAGCATTGCGAGGAATAGCATGTTAGACTGTAACTTAAAGGTGACCCACAATGCAATCTGGCAGTAAAAGAAAAAGCTTCCTTGTAAAATAGAAGAGAAGGTTGGTACTGGAGGTCAGATTGAATATGAGGGACTCCAAGGAATTGCTTGCGGTCTGTCTTTTTAGCCAGTATTTCAGGAAATGACACATTAAGCTCTGAAATTTGCATGAAATATAGGCATGGTCTGGACTGCATTTTATTGTGGTTGGCTATTTCTTTTTGGCTTGCTGATTAGGAGCAGCTGCTGGTTTTAATTTAAATTTCATATTTTATTTCTGGCAAGGGTTCCTATGTGTCTGGATGGATTCTTTTTTTTCAAGATTTTGATGTATTTATTATAAATAGAGAACAATAATATATAACAATAATTGTGAGCTGGGAAGATACAGTAGGGCCAGGTGACTTCGTGTGACTCAGTGACCTTTCAGTATTAGAAACTACTTGCTGCCATTAGTTATATTAAACCTTTGCAGCTGGGTTGCAACAATGACAGAAATATTTGCTGGAGCCTGATTCTGCTATCTCAGAGATACCAATAAGCCTCTTTAGACAGGGGGAGGGAAGTTATTCACTGGATTTCAGAAGAACTTCCCTCTTGGATAAGGTCTGCTTTGGTGGAAAAGACTGTTGGAGGATTCCCTGGGTAGGGGACTGGCTTTATGAAGACACCCAGTGGTTTTGCTGCTTAGTGAATCAAGTTGTGCCCATAATTCATCCTCCTTTTTTTACTTTATTTTTTTTCCCCTGAAAGACTGTGCTTTCATAATTCTGGGTCCCAAACTGTGCTTACAGTCAAGTGTAAGCAAAATAATTCTAACTAAAGCACCAGCAGAACATCTTGGCGGTGTGTGCTCTTAAAAGAGTTTGGAATAAGAAAGGAAAACAAAGCCAAACCAAAAATCTTTAGCACAGATGAATATTGATATTTTCTAGCTGCAAACAAAGACTGACATTTTTTATCTCTTGAAAGGTGACCCAAGGATACTAAGTAATAGTTAATTAATGTTTCAGAAGACTGAGTTGGAAACAAGGTGCACAATGCATGCCATAGGTGATTGCATCATTTTGTGCACACTCAGCATAAGACATTCTCATGGGAGAAACGTGTCATATGTATGTAGAGATGCAGTAGTTGAAAGCTTCCCTTTACCAGAGGGATATTACGGAAGAGATGGAAGTGCCTATTTTTCTGAGTCTAGAGCTTGCCTTTTCTCTTCGGTGCCTGCAGTTTTTATGCCACAACATGGGGAAGCTGCCATTCATGATGTTAAGCCTAAAATATTATGAATGTGTTCAAGCACAATTTAAAACAAGTCTCCTCTCAAGATATGTCATTCAAAATTTGGAGACAAAAAAACTTACACTTCTGGCCTATTCTTCTAGTAGGAGTTTCTAGTTCCTAAAAACTACCATCAACACACCCACTTGTGCCCGACATCATTATGTAACCCACTTTCATGCTGGAGTATCAGTGTCTTCTACTCACACGCTGGTATTGCATGGCTAGCATGGCAATAAGGTGCTATGCTACTTGGCATTTCTGTGTGAAACATGCCATGTGGAAGGTGTTCCTGTAATTTTTGTTAGAGTTGGGTTGTTGGTTACCGAGGTCATTAACAATTTACCACAAACGTCACACTGCAAACAGCTAGAAATTGCGAGGTTACATGGTTAGGAACCGAGAGGGAATCAAGACGTCACCTCCTTGAAGTGCATGTGTAATTGACAGGCTAAATGGGTGTGATTCAGCTTTGGACTGTAGGTGCAGGGTTTAGTTTAAGACATCTAAAATCTAGGCCTCTATTTGTAGATATCACATGTGAGGCAGGTGACTTGATTTTGTGAGTCATGAAGCTCAACGTACGCTGGAGAGCTACTCAGTTCACCCTGCAATATGTGTTTGTATGTGGTCAGCTGATTCTCAGCCCCTCAGTCATGAGGATGGATATTTTTGAGGTTTCTCTTCATATTACATCAACCTCTTAATGCATAAAAGGCAACTCAAAGGGGAATCAAATGCAAAAAATTTTTATTTCTTGTCATAACTGGCAGAATTCTTCTCTACAACTTTGCATGTTATATAAACAAACCATAATGGGCTTCTTGTCAGCCAGGTGTTAGCCACCAGCAGTGTGAAAAAGAAACTGGTATTCCAGCAAAATGAAGCCTGTGATGCTCTGCAACCTGTGCTGCATCATTATCCTCCCATCAATTTCTAATTAATAGTACTTACTTTGGATAATGGTGACTGGGGTGGGGGGGGATGGGGAAGAGACATAACTAATTAAAAAAAATAATAATAAAAGGAAAAAATGCCCAACGCTTCTCAATAACTTTTCATCCTAAATGCCTGTACAGAATTAGTGAGTGACAATGACAAAAAGGAGATTTCTAGTTTAGCTTTTTTCTGAGTGGAGGGAAGATGTCCAAGTTTCTCTGGATGTAAATTAGTAAATTAGAACAAGCAGACCGTTGATCAAAGTGCTTTGGCTCTTTGGTTAATTTAGAGCATTGGATCTGTTCCTGTTTTTGAAAAATACAGCCATGTATTCATAGTGTTGCCTCCGCAGTGATAACGCCAGTTAAAGCCAATGATCTCAAAGTATGCTAGAAACATTAAACTTCACAAAATTCTCCGAAGAGTTATTACCTGAGGAGGGGGAATAAGGACCCTGATCTTAAGTGCACAGTCTGACTTTACACCTTTTAAGGGTACCAGAGTCAAGACTTCCTTACAGAGGAGGACAACTTCAGGCAAGGCTGGGATGTCCCTGAAAGCACATCATGTCTGGCACCAAGGGATAGCGTGACCTGGGCTGTCTGCATATCTGGGAAGCGGGGAGAACCTGGAATGTGGTGTGGTCTGGTCTGGAGACTGACCTCTTACAGCCACAAACCCATGAAGTCTCTGTATTTATTTCTGTGTTGCCCTGAAATACAAGCCACTTAGACATGTCATATCCTGCCTCATTCTTGACTTTATCCAAGTGACTGGTTTCTGAGCTTGTATTTCAGGTGACACTTTAGGCATGCTTGAACATGAAGAATACATGAAATATGCTTGGGACTGTATGACTGGTTGGTCATGAAAATCTGTTTCAGACTGTACTAGCCGGTACTGCTAAACTTTCTTAGTCTCCAAAACAGTGGCAACAAACTGTGCATTGGAAACAGTACTCAGCTTGTTCTAACTTCTGTGCTGTGACTGGGTGTTGTCTGGGAGGACACATGCTGCCATGGACAGAAAATATTATAGAGACTGTTGGTTGCAATTTAATTATAATTTAAACCTATCTCTTTCTATCTGATTTGGATAACACTGCATGTTGCTTTCAGACATGAGTGGTGTGGGGACTCAGAAGACAGAAAGTCCAAAAAGCTAATGCATAAGCCTTTCTTCCTTAGGAAATAAAGCTAATGAAATCTTTCATAAACAGTATAGTATTCCTGCAATATTTTCCCACTAAGGAAATCTGGAGTTGCTCCACTGATCTCATGGCAAACTAGTAGATTAAGATAAAATGTAAATTACAGAGAACCTATTAAAGAAATTGAATACCCCAAATGCTAATTGCAACAAAAACACAATTAAAAGTTTAACAAGAGTGCAGTAAAAGCAGGAATTTAGATATTCTAAGTGTACTCAGATATAGCACTTAATTAGTGCTGAGCAAGTTTAAGTTAGCTAACAAGATAAACACCTTTGATGACCGATAATTAATGTAGTGGCACAGCAAAAGACTATTGTATTTGATATTTTATATGTGTTATATGACAATTTAATTAAACATTGAAGTAATCCAGACAAATAATTTCCTAGTGAAATAAACCAAGAATGATCAACTTCCTTTTCTTTAAAGGATCGATGCAGGGTGACACCAACTTAATTTATGCTTTATGACACTACAGTCTCAAATTTTATGTCAAAATGAATGACAGAAAATAAATTTCTGAGGACTATTTTTTCACTACCACACACACATGTTACGTCAATTCATTTTCGCTGGAAATAAGGTCAAAAAGAGAAACAACCCTAGTTCTTGTGATGTCACTACCTTGTACTTTTTAGAAAAGCATGTTGCTAGATTTCAATGTAAGAGAGAATAATAAAAGGCTTTTAGTCCAGATCAGTTTGTTAGGAGAAGTTTTGGAACATTTTGACTGACTCTTTAAGCATGCTATGTAATCTGTTGCCTTTAACTGGAGCTAAAAGGAAAAAATCTCAGAACATGTCATACGATTCTGAAGCAGTTCATTTGAATCAATTGGATACAAACATTTTTGTTTCTACTGAATTCTGTTAGATCAATAATTCTAGTAAAGTCCATTAATTTCTGTTTGCCATTTTTAAATGTTTCAGTTGTGTGAAATGTTTCTCTTGCAAACTAGTCATCATTTCAGGTCTGAGCTCAGTGGCTTGACTTCAGGCAGGTAAACGTGTGCATGTATTTTTTGTATGTTTTCCTTATCTGTGTGTGTGCACATGTGCGTAGCTGTGGTGTGACAGCATTAGTGACAAGCTTAAATTGCTGTCTATACTGGGCTACGTCAGGCATCACATGAAGGGTGTCCCCATGAGTTTATAGTATATTATCCCTCAGGTAAAGCTGACCAAGGTTGAGGAAAGGCAAAAGATTGACTTGCCCAGTGTCAGAACAGGTCAATGACAAAAATGGGTCTGCATTATAGATGCCTTTGGTTGGTTGGATGAGTCCCTCGAGAAAGCCCTATGAATGGCTACTTGAGGGAAGCAGCTAATTTGCAAGACTGAAAGAAGATGTTGCAAATATTGGAAAGGCTGTTCTACAACTGCACACACGTCTGGTTTTATGACCTCAATGTTTCCTCTTAATGTCGTATATTTCATTTTTCATTTTTTAATGTAAAACATGACCAAATCTTTAAGTGACAGGAACCTGCACTTTCTACTTCAAGGAAGACAGAATGTGGTCCTAACTTCTTTTATAAAATCTTATCATTATTATTTTACTTTTTATTTATTAAGAAAACAAATATTTTTGTTACAATAGAATGTATCCATATTTAAAAATGTTTAAGGAACATTAAAAATGTTTAAAGACCAATGTATTTCTTCTTTAAGGGGTAATAAAAAGAAAACATTTGTTCAAATGATTCAGGGACAAGACCCCTACTAAACAGCACAGATAGTTATACGAGATTGACAGCAACAAATAAGTGAATTTACAGTATAGAATGCATATTTGTGTATGTTACCGTATCTACAATTCACCTTGCATCATCGTAACAATCTCCTACGATATTTCACTTCGTTTCACATTAGAAGTCTTTGAAAGGCTTAATAAAAACTTCTGATGAGGACAAACATATTTTCCTTAATCAAACATAAAAAATATCTTTATCCTGTGATCGGTTCATCTTGGCCAGCTAGCAGAAGGCCACCCAGCTGTTCTGTCACTCCCCCACCTCAAGAGGACAGGGAAGAAAGTATGACGCAAAGGCTCATAGGCTGAGAAAAAGACAGGGAGACCATTTACTAATTACCGTCACAGGAAAAACAGGTTTACTTAGGGAAGACTCATTTAATTTATTGCCAGTTCCAATAAAAAGGTAATTAATAATTTAAGTACTGGGAAACAAAAGGCAAACATTAAAACAACACCTTTCTTCTGCCCCTTTCCCCCATTCCCACCTTCACCCCTTCCCTCCCGACCCCTCTCCCCACCCCGAGGGGCGCAGGGGCGGGGATGGGGGCTGCGGTCAGCCCATCCCAGCCCCTCTCGGCCGCCCCTCCCTCCTCACACCCCTCCCTGCTCCCGCGCGGGCCCTTCCCCGGGCTGCAGCCCTTCAGGGACCCCCTGCTCCCGCCTGGGCTCTCCACGGCCGCAGCCCCCGCAGGAAATATCCCCCGGCTGCGGCGTGGGGCCCTCCCCGGGCTGCAGGCGGGGTCTCTGCTCCGGCGGGGCCTCTGCAGGGCTGCGGGGGGTCCCTGCTCCGGGCCTGCACCACCTCCTGCCCTCCTCCTGCCCCTCCTCCGGCCTGGGGGTGCCTCTGCTGCTGCTCCCTCCTCGGCTTCCTCCTCCTGTGCCGTGTTTTGCCTTTGGCCCTTTCTGAAGCCCGTTTCCCCCCGGCGCCCCCAGCTCGGCTGAGGGGCTCGGCTGTGCCCTGCCGTGGGGCCGCTGGAGCCGGCCGGGACCGGCTGTGCCCGGCGCGGGGCAGCCCCGGCCTCTCCTCACAGGGACCACCCCTGCAGCCCCACTGCCAGTGCCTGGGCACGGACACCCAGTTCATCCCCCTGTAAACATGAACTATAGTCAGAGAGATCCATGAAAGCTTTTCTATAATCTTTTTTTCATCTTATTATTCAGGACTTCCCTCTAAGTACTTAGTCAGCGATGAAACACTCTGTGTCAATAACGTGTTCATAGTGGATACTTGTTCCTTAAAGCTGAATAAAACATTGGGCTCTGTGACCTGAGGCAGCCCTACTCTGGTTGGGAGGACTAAGCACTCTACTTAATCTTTCTATTATTCAGTTTCTATTGTATATTTCAAATAAGATCTTGGCATATTCTTTGAAGGCCAGAACTAGGATATATAAACAGATACAGCTGTCAAGAGGTAGGGGAAAGAAAAAGAAAAGAAAAAAAGCGAGAAACCAGTCTCTATAATTTTTTTTTATTCTACTCTCTTTTGTCATCTTAAACCAATCTGATAGAGATTAAGTGATACAGAAGGAGATCTTTAAGTCTTAAAAATGACAGAATTTCTATATAATACAGTCTTTGAAGAACAATCCATCTAAAGGAAGCTGTGTATCAAAGTACTAAATATGTCACTTTTTAAAATCTTTTCTTTTGGATGAAGGTTGAAACTAATGTATGGTTGCATCTGAAATGTATCTAAAAAGCTGAAGAGGTGAATAAGGGATTATGTTAAATTGTTTCCTGAAAAAATGTCCCAGTATTTTGTAGGAGAGATGACCAGTAGTAGAGATATTCTATCTCAGGGCGAATAGATAGCAGAATTTAAGGGAAGAATAAAATCCTGGAGAAAATGTGTCTGATAGAGTCCCATTTTTTTCACAAAACAGTAGGCAGATACAGCAGGATTGGTGAATGTTTATAAGAAATGTGTCATTGATGAGTCAATGAGGAATGATGGAACAGTAAGGCTTGTTAGCTGAAGGATGTACTTCAAGATCTAGAAGTATATATGAAGCTACATACAGTCAGGTACTGCTGAAAAACACCTGAGGCTGCAAAGCAATGATGGTAATAGGGTTGAGAGCCACAAAAAGACAATAATTTCATCTGTTGGCATTGACAGAAGACAGGAAAACATGAAGAATAAATGAAATCGTGCATGGCAGTTAACCTTTCCTCTTTCTTTTCTACCTTCCTCATTTGAAATTTGGTGATCATCTCAGATTATTGTTATATGTGTTACTCTGTGTAGGATGCCAAGAGCATAGACAGTTACAAATTTAAATACTGAAGTAACTAAGCAGTGACTCATACAAAGTCTGGTAAACATAAGGAATTAGTACAGCAAAGAGTGTAAACCTTTGCCGTTTAGGCATAGGTTTCTTTCTGAACAGTAAAAATTTAAAATAGATCTGAGGAAGGAATTTGTAACAAATAATTTCTGAAGATTTTCTTTCTTTCTTCTGGCCAAAAACCAACTGAGAAATTTTCTAGGTCTCTTGTTAGTTTTCAGCAGGAATATTGCCCTTGGTTCATTGATAGCTGGTGAATAATTAATTGCTAGAGCTCTCCAATTGTGCAGTCTTTACTGGTGAAACTGCATGATGTTGTTGGATGATATTTTCAGGATTTCCTGTTTTAAATAACAGTCCAGGTCACTGGGAAGTCTTATTTTTACAATCTGATTTTCTCACAGCTGTTGTATGTGAATGTTAAGGTTGTATAGCTTGCTGTTTGTTTTGGGCAGGACTTTGGTATGATTTAGGCCATTTTTCTAGGACTACCTGAACCTGAACTTTAATCAGTTTCTCTACTTTGGAACACAAAGTTTCATCCATAATTTCACATGAGAGTTAGTTCCAAAGTGCTCCAGTATGAGTGGTAAGGCAATTTGTTGCTGCCAAAGATTGTGAAGAACCTATCGCTTTCTGTATCAGAAGTGTGCAGGTCAAACAGGAGGCTCAGAGAGGACATTTGGAAATGGGATCAGAGAAGGAGGTAACAACCCATGGTTTGCGTGATGTCAGCAGACTTGTTCAGAAAGCAAGAGAGCTGTATCTACCTCCCAGCCCAGAGTGGAGATTTTCTACCTCACTAAGCACCAAAGCATAAACAAATGTGAATTTTGCCCCACACTTCAAAGGAAATAGATTGGAGCCCTGTTTCTGCATGTTATAATCATCCGCTCTAACTCTAGTGTCTTAAGCTGTAGATAGAAATAAAAAAAAAGGAAGAAAAAAGATTAACAATATCTCAGTTTTATCCTAGATTGTTCTAAACTGTTACACTCAATTGCACTACTTCACTTAGGTTCACATTATCTATGTTCTTCTGTCAAAACTTAAAATGCCATTAAATTTCTCATTCCAATAAGCTCTTCTTAATTTTTTTTCTTTTCATTTACATCTCTGCTGATATATTAAAGTTCTGTCCAATCACTGAAAACACAATCAGATATGAGATTTTTTTCAGTTTTCTGATTCCACTGATCAACAGAAGGATTCAGGAAGTATCAGATAGAGAATAATGTAGTAATTAAATTCACTCCTTCCTTCCTAGAAAATGGACACTGAGCAGCTTGCCCCAAGGGTACTTGAAATTTTGCAGTTCCGTGTTTCTAAGCTGAATAAAGTTCTTCAACCATTAAATAACCAGCTCCTTCTCTCTACATTTGTGCGAAAAGTAAAGATCTTTGTGTCTTACAAATGTAAAAATAATATATTAATTCAATTGCCGTTATAAGGGGATAAAACCAGTGAAAACAAATCATTACCTTGTTTTTTTCACCCTTGTGCAATGAATCAATGACTTGGCATTGTGGTCTGATGACCCAGATAACTGGAATAGTTTAATCAATGTAACAACATAGATTGTGTTGAAAACTCTCCACACATCACAGATCCACGCAATTACTTTTGACACTTTAAATCTCTAACAGATCAGCAACCTATATAGGCAGATAATGGCTCTGCAGTACATTGTTTATGCACTTGAATTGGTAATGCATCTCCTGGTGGAAATGAAAGCCCAGTGTCTGTGGTGTGACTATGAGAAGTCCCAGTAGTTCAACACAAATGTGTGCTCAAATGTTGCAATAAAGCTACGATGTTCTGCACTGCACAAGGTAAAGATCCTCTTCAGATGATCCTGAAATCTTGTTGAAGCATTACTAAATTGATCTTTATCATTTCTGTGCAACAAATGCAATATTGTTCCATTTCTTAGGACAGTAAGCTGAGCTATAAAAAGGTAAAAGACATGATACATCTGAGAAAGAGTAAAGAACTGAATTAAAATATCTGGACTACCAACCTCATGGTATATTTACTAAACAACATTAACCATGAAAATGCCATTATGTTTTGATTCTGTAGCCCTGCAGATCAGTAAATACTATTTTGTTATTATCAGTAGCAGTCCACAGTCTTCAAATTAACTCTGCAAGACCTCAGGACTTGTTAGTTTTTGTTTCAACTTGACCGGCACTGCCTGGAGCTTTACTTAAGCTTCTTTAGCTGTAGCAGCAATTTCTAATGGCCATGTAGCTATTGCCTAATTTATTTTAATTTTGCTTTATTTTGAATAATTTTGTGGTACAACCATAATTTTCACACAGATAGTGGTAAAAAGTATCTGTTCTGTGTAGCATCAGCTACTTACAACCCTCGCATAATGATGTAGTGTAGAGGAGTATTGTCATGGGGTAATAGCAGAGTCCTCAAAAGTGGGGACACATGATACACAGCAGAAGACTATAGACAAAAGGAAGGGGATGCAAGATGGTGCTGAAAATCCCAAGGTTGCAAATAACTTGCCAATGGTCAATTAGAGAAATGCAGACCAGAGAGGAGGGGAAACTGGTTTTAGGGGTAGCAATGAGTAAACATAGCAAATATCTTGTATAGATAAGACATTTTACATACAGTAAGTTCAATCATGGAGTAGCAGATCACAGAAGAAAAAAGCAGGTATAAAGCACCACAGAAAATGTATAAAATGTAATATGTATTTTTTCCTGTATTACTTTGGTCTAGACTAGTAACAATTCTTTGAGTAAGCTGTTAAGATTTCAGTCAAGACAGTCTTGACTTTACATGTAAGGTATGTTTCCTTTTGCTCACAACAAGGTTTTGAATGTGGTATTTCTATATTTTGAAAAGCAGGAAATATATAAAGTTTATTAATTATAGTCTTTTTTTCAGTTTTTCCCTTTCAATAGGCAACTAATGTAGCAATCAAAACAACCATGTAAGGGACAATTTCCATTTCTTGAAAATATAAGAAAATAACATCAATTTAAATTATAGTATATAATTTAGTGTACTTTTGCATATATTTAATTTTTAAAATGTAAGGCTGTAATCTGACTCCACTAAGGTTTTTATTTTTAAATAATTGATTGAACAAACTATTTTGGTGGACCAAACTGAATATCCTTTTGTTTTCTTCTGTTCCAAGGTTGTATTTTTCACTGATAATTTTTGTATACTAAATTATCTGAAATAGTTCATTTTTCTTCTCATTCCTGGCATGCAGTCCTATTTTGTTCCAGGTGCAATGTAGAAAAAGGCTTAAAGTAACATGTCTGAGTGATAAATACCTACTCCAGGTGGGTTAAACAAAAGAGAGGTGACATTCATCTGACTAAGATAGACTTCACCAGGGTAAATCAAGTTACTTAAAAATGGGCATTTAGAATCATTAGAGATGCTCTGGGATATTGACAACATCTGCTCTCAGGTGGCAAATGCTACACAGAACTTAGGAGAGCCATACTCTTCTGCAGCCCCAGATGGAGGTTACCCCATAGTGCTCAGAATCACACTTATGTGGAGACAATCTTACCTTGTTGAGTATTAGAAATATATGCTTTGAGATAGTTGTCTAAAATCCTTTATTGGTGATTATAGGAAAACAGACTGTAAAGACACTTTTAGGAAAGTGCACATTTTTCCAAAAGTATGGGCCTAAAGTCTTGGTGGAAAGCATCCGTCTCTCTCCGTTATGTATAGCAGTGAGTTAAGTTCCTGCTGATATCACACATTCGGTGAGATGAATACCACATGCTGTGCTGGCTACCAAATTGTGTAAAATTCTTAACTGTACTTTGTTTCCTTTTTTTGATCTTGTTTGTTTGTTTGTTTGTTTGTTTGTTGGAAATGAGAACTTCACTGAAGTACGTGAAATAATACTTGGCATTGCTAGTGGATTTGCCAGCTCATATTTTGCCTCCACATAGTTTAGGATCCCAAATGCTGCATACTGTTCTCAAAGCTGAATAGATCTATTGATTTGTCCAAGAGCATTACTGCAGATCATCAGCCTCATAGTAATGTATGCTTATTCACTACATCCTAAAACTCCACAGTATTTGTCATTTATGACAAAGAGAGTTGGGCATAACATTTCCATAAACCATTCCTTGCAGCTAAGTGGTTTTTCTCAGAAATACATCCATCTAGGTTGCTTATGTCACTCAGTTTTAAGAACAGCATATATCTTCACAGTGCTTTTCTCTGGAAAAGAAATGTTAATTTGAGAATACTTGGTACAAAACTATTGGTGACTTACCAGAGATCACATAGGAAGTCTAAAACAGATCTTAATTTTAAGTTTGGACTCTAGCTCTAGGTTAAGACAGGTGAATACAGGTGTCTTCATATGCAATCAGTACCTAATTTCCCATTTTAATCAATAGAATTTTGAGTATGTTGAGACTAGAGAAAAAATTATTCCAGATTTAACACCTACTGGCAAGTCAGCTGAATGATCCTCTGAAATCCTGTATTTCTGCTCAAGGGATTCGGTTCAATTGCCCACATACAGACACCTATTGTCACTTAGGATGTTTTAGGGTATCCATGATACATATCCATGACTCTGGCAGATATGACACAGGAGGCCTATTAAAGGCATGCATTTCTGGAGTGAATGCTCTAGAAACACTAGTATGTAAACTATAGGAATCATGTGAAAAGCAGATAAATTTGGTTACAGTAGTAAAAAGTAGTATGTGGAGGCCTCTTTAAGCTGTGAGATAAAATATTGCTTGGTAAGACTCTTGGTAAGAGGAGCTTTATTTCAAGGTGTGGGTGAGGTAGAAGTGAAAGTGGGATGCCCTTCCACCAGTGTATAGTTATGGGAACTCATTCTGTGTGACAATCCAGTGACAGTTTCATCTCTGCTTTCTCCTTCCCTGCAGTCTGCCTGACTGGCCTCCTCACTGAGTTTTTCAGAGGTTGACATAGCTCTGTTGTGTTGTGCAGAAACTTTGCAGCCCAAGAAACATTTTCTAACATGAGTTTCATCAATACTTTAATCTTGTAAACTCTCTCCATTGCAATGAACCCATGATTTAAAAGTAGCAAAAAAAAGATGTTTCATTAAATCAAGCATCCTAGTTAGAACTTGCCTTTGAAATGGCATTATCTATACACTGTGAGAAAATATTTGTGGTGTGTGGAAATATTCTGAGGTGTAGTCATCTTCAAAGTGACTTAAGGTCTGCAGGAACAAAGAAGAAGTCATAGCAAAAGTCCTTGTGACATGTGCTGGAGATCCAAGTGCTCCTGCAAAGTAGTTTTCAGGCTTTTGTGCCCGGAGAAATAAGAAAACAAGAAGCAAAACGTTTTAGAAGAGCCTCGTGGTTTCAGGGGCTTGGCTCATAGTGATTCTGAGCTTGGCATTTACTAGCGAGCGTTTGTGCATCTTTTCTTCTCCCTGACCCATATTCTTCTCTAGTGCAGGAAACTTTAGCGTAGTTTTCACCTTCATTGTCATAACCAGGAAAGCCCATTTTCATTTACTTGGGCTTTCCATCAAGGAAAATATTGAGTTTCCTTTTGAAAGAGTATGGTGTTTGATTTCTACCTCCCCTTAGAGGAATATTTATACTTTGATTGCTGATACTTTGTGGTTCAGTCCTGAAAACCACTATTATTTTTCCCATTCTGCTTGATGGTATCTGTTCTCCTGTTTGGAGTGTGAGACATTTTGTTGCTAGTCTTTTTTCTCAGGCATGGATTATCTACACTTATTGAGGGTTCAATCACTTGTTGAGACATTCAGTACTAACTGCTAGTACAAAATACCAGCCTGTATTGTTGTGTTTTGTTCCCCTAAAGAAACAGGAGTTCAAGAGTTTTTTGAAGTATTCTATATGCAGGAGGAAGGAAGAAAGACACAGAGAATAAATATTTCTTTAGTTATTGTCACCTCGGTAAAAGAGATCATAAAAGACCTCAAGAACTATGACTTACAGCCCTAGTTACTGCTTGTGCTACCATAGAATACAACTAGAAAGTCCAATTAAAAAAGGTAAGTTCCACTGTGTTGGTTCCTAGCCAAATTTTAAGTGAAAGATAGCTCCACGTACAGAAATTTAAAATCAAAATAGAAAAGAATTGAGGGTACTGATTTTAACAAATGGGGAATAAAACCTTACAGTTAATGTTAACCTATTGTATAATGGGTCAAAAGAGGAAGTTAACAAGTAGGCAGATGAGGGAGAGAAGTTTCTACATTCTTCTGGAGATGAACTGAGCTATAGGGAATTCAAGTTAAGTAGGAAAAAAGTATCAAAATGAGAGATGTGCAAATGAGAAAGGGAACAAGCAGGGTTATCAGGGAAACCTGGCTTGGATCACAAGAAGACACGGACAACATAAAATGAAAAAGAAATGTGAATTTTTACTACACAATGACCACTTCTGAATTTTCAAAACTGTATAGACAACTCTAAACTTTGTGTGTGCTGTCCATTACTGCACTGGACACTACCTTACAGAGAATATAAAATGTGTTTGGAAGCCATACCAATAAAGTTCAAATATTTTGTCATGATATATTGACCTAACATTACAAATATTGATCTAAGCTGAAAACAAAATTATGAATTACCTTAAAGGACAATAAACATTGACACTAACTTTGGAAAAGAACAATGTTTACTACATAGAAACGTGAAACAAAATCTTGTCCAGCAACCAAAAATTTCATGTATTGTCTTTTTCAATTTGTTCTGCCTTTTATAACATAAGAAAGGATAATGCAGATGCGAACAGATGAAGATATATGAGGAAGTAAGACATGGATGTCGATACACTGCCATTTTAGAAAAATATTAAGTTTTTAGGATTTGCAGTACCTTTTACCTATAGTAAATAATAGAAATGAATTCTTAACAATACATGTCTCTTTACCAGCAATTATGAGTTATTTTCACAGGAATGTTATAGTATTGCCTACTTAAAGGGCCTTTGTGAGAGTTTTGTCATCCTCAGTAGTAGTCATAAGAATACCTGTTTATTACTTCAGCGTTTTAATCTATAAAGCTAGGAGATTAATCCCATCCTCACACTACAGTTCTACAATGTCTAATAAAACAGTCCTGAGCTCAGTTTGGGTTTCTGGTGTGTAAGTTTTTCAATTTTTTTTTTTTCCCCAGCAGACCTGGAGATTCAAATTAGAAACACAGAGTAAAGCTAGAGTCACTATAGTAGTAAATATCCTGCAGTCATACCTTCACACCCTTGTGTGACTTCTGCAAGAAAAATATGAGTAAAAGTAAGAAAAAAACTTGCAGCTGCCAGTCAACTTAGCAGACCTAGCTCTGAAAACATACTAGGAAAAGAACTATGTAGAAAGGTGTTATTTTTACTGAAATTCTTCATTTTTTCGTTAGACACTGTTTGCAAAGTGTTTCCTTATGCTTGGATGATCACCACTAAATAAATTGAAGTGAAAATGTGCTGGATAAGTGTTATTAGTAAAGATATGGATTGCTAGCTAAAGTGATGTTTCATGATACAACAAAAGAAATAAAGTAAACGAAATCTCTTGAGGTAGAAACTGTTTTGCATTGAAAAGTCAATGAGTATTGATTTTAATATGAACTCTGTTTGTCTTATATTGCTGGCTATATAAAAGATTTTGATAGCTTCAATAGAATAATGTGACAAATAGAATTGTAGAGAATTTTTCTCATTGGACTAACTAAAAAAATGTATTGAAACAGTCACAGAGCTTTCAAAGATACAAGGCTTTTTATCTATTAAAATGTATAGATCAAAATGTTGATTTTGCTTATGCTGGCATTTAACTGAAAATTAAACTACATCAAAGAGACGATTAAAAAATGAGATTAAGTGGGTATCTTCAGTGTCAATGACTGACTTTTTCAGCCACTCTGAGAATACGTTTCCAGAAATCAAGAGAAGCAGGATCTGCCAATCAGGGCCTAGAGTTTGGGAGCATCTCTTTCTGGCTTGGTTGCTAATGGAAAATCCTTTTTCTTTCTGGTTAAAATGGGTATAATCGCTGTTTCTCTACCTCACAGCCCTTTGCAATACTAAAAAGGGAGAAATTAGCATATAATCAAAGCAGTGTGTGAATGTGAGAAAATTAGTGTGTATATTTAATGGATGCAGGTAAGAGTGTTAAAAAGCTTTTACCCTCTAGTGTGTGTCATATGTTCTGGTGTGATTCTAGCTCTGCAGACAATATTCTGCTCTCACCATGTTGGATCAATGTTGTGTACAGCCCTGCATGAATGTACATGCACTTTACACAGAGATGTCCACATAATTCAGTTAGAAATCATTGCTGGAAACTTCCCTATGGAAAGATAAGCTTTGCTGTTTAACCTCTTTAAAATGCACTTTATTCAAAACCTATCTGGGGGAATTGTATGTTTGTAAGTAAAAGTAGATTAGCATAATTTAATCAGCCTATATCTGCTGAACAGTCTTGTCATCTCCTCAAAGACTTAACAGTGCACTTCTTTAGCCTGACCTTTTCTCACTCTGACAATAATCCCCGAGAATATTCCAGACACATTTCTGTATAAGACTTGTTAGGAATTGAGCAATTTTTAAAAACTGGAAATAGGTTCGCATTTTGCATCATAACTATCAGTACTGACTGGCAATAGTTCTTGAAAGGTAAACTAAGATTTCAGTAGTTAAGAGGATTTTAGTGCTTATATCATATATTGCAATGCTCACTGAAAACAACAGAATGATTGGTTTTGTTATGATGCATATAGAGGAAATACTCCATGTTATTGATAACAAAAAAGCTTTTTTAATTTTCCCAGGAAGAAAAGGTTCTGGGTTTGATTGAAGGCTCATATAGCTGCATATCGAGTCTGTGACATTGAACATTAGTGACTGGTGTAAGAAAAAGTTATAAGGTCAGGACAAGAAAGTTGCAATAATTTCTAGAACATTTTCCCAGCACCATGACTGGTGATTCAGAGGCTTCCTTAAGCAGCTTAAACATCAGAAGAATTTTTTTCATATTTAATAACCTGTGATAGATATTTGTCTCATTAATTTGTCTAATCCCTGTCAAAAAGTTCCTTATCTTAGAAATCCAATAATGCTGATATTTGCCATCAACAAATTTTCCATTTTTTCCCTATTTACCTTCTCCATGGCAGATCTGATTTTACAGACATCTATTGGATTTTTTTTCTGTGCCCCTTCTTCCCCTGCTTCCAGCTGTTGTTTTCCAAGCAGAAGACTCTTGGTCTTGTAATTTGTTCTGGATTCAGGGCTGGCATGATCTTTCTTTATGCAAAATAAAATGGTTCAAACTTTGCTTCAATATTTCTGTTCACAATCTTTCTCTTTCTAATAGGAATAGGGCCATATTCTGCTGTAGATACATCCACACAAATCCTGTTGACAGGTGTAGGAATTTTCTACAAAAAAACCCTGAGAGGTCTAGTGTCTCCTTGTACATAGCCCATCACGACTAGAGAGACACTGTTTGATCATGGCTATACTTCTTTCACAACCCAATTTATGCTAGATAGCTACTTTTTCTGCAGCTAAAATTTGTCAAAGTGAACAAAACCTTTTACTTATAGTGGTGTAAATACTGGTTATACGTCCTTAAGTAATGTAAACAGAGCTCTTGTTGACTAGTAACAGGACTGATATCGGAGTTATACATCTGCACGTCATTTTCTGCTGTAGGCAAGTAATTTCTTTTCCCACATTAACCCAAATATATAGCTTGTTGCTAAAGAGACAAGAGAAAATGGAGCGTTCTTCTGGGTCTTATAATCTATGCTTCTGTCTCACTGAAAACAAAACAAGTATACATAGATAATAGATAATTAAAGGCATGAATTACTTATTCTTACTTTCCTAATGTATGTGTTTTTAGAATCCTGTTAGATTAATTATATATTACATTAACATTCATTCTTGCAATTAACATTCTGCTATATGAATGGGTAATAATTACTGTTTACAGATTAATGGAGTCAGTTATGCAGATGCTTTTAGTGACATTTGTAGATGGTCAGCACAACTTTTTTCACTTCTTTCTGGTAAACAGTTTTGACAATTTCAGATGTTATGGGTGCTGATGATATCCATGTGATGTATTTGTTCAAAAAGAGATTGCGATCATCTTGGAGATGATGAAGCTTGCATGCTAAGAGTTATAACCCAGCATAAGAACCTGATCTGAAGTTGTTCAGTGCAGAAACAGAGGATTTCTAGCAGTTGTGAAGATTCTTCATCAAGCTCTTCATGTTATTTATTGATTGGCACAAGGCCAGATCCACTGACTTAAAGACTATAGTTCATACATCTGAGCCACCTTAGGTAAGCCCATGAGTATCAGCCAGTCCAAGTGGCAAAACAGCCTTCACAGAAAGTGTTACTTTCAATTGGGAACCGTCTTTTCCCCTTTCTCTGATGAGACCCTTAATCTTGCACATCATCTAAAAGTCAACAGCACCATAGAGGGCTAACCTTGGCTAAGGCCAAACTTCCACCCAGCTGCTCTCTCACTTCCCCACCTCAACAGGACAGGGAAGAAAATAGGATGGAAAAGCTCATAGGTTGAGAAAAAGACAGGGAGACCATTTACTAATTACCGTCACAGGAAAAACAGGTTTACTTAGGGAAGACTCATTTAATTTATTGCCAGTTCCAATAAAAAGGTAATTAATAATTTAAGTACTGGGAAACAAAAGGCAAACATTAAAACAACACCTTTCTTCTGCCCCTTTCCCCCATTCTCACCTTCACCCCTTCACTCCCAACTCCTCTCCCCACCCCGAGGGGCGCAGGGGTGGGGATGGGGGTTGCGGTCAGCCCATCCCAGCCCCTCTCGGCCGCCCCTCCCTCCTCACACCCCTCCCTGCTCCAGCGCGGGCCCTTCCCCGGGCTGCAGCCCCTCAGGGACCCCCTGCTCCCGCCTGGGCTCTCCACGGCCGCAGCCCCCGCAGGAAATATCCCCCGGCTGCGGCGTGGGGCCCTCCCCGGGCTGCAGGCGGGGTCTCTGCTCCGGCGGGGCCTCTGCAGGGCTGCGGGGGGTCCCTGCTCCGGGCCTGCACCACCTCCTGCCCTCCTCCTCCCCCTCCTCCGGCCTGGGGGTGCCTCTGCTGCTGCTCCCTCCTCGGCTTCCTCCTCCTGTGCCGTGTTTTGCCTTTGGCCCTTTCTGAAACCTCTTTTGCTCCAGGTACCGCTAGTTTGGCTGGCAGGGATGTTCTCTCAATTAAGGTTACATGAAGAGCTCTTTATATTAGAGATATCTCACAGTATATAAGAAGAAGTAAAGTATTATATAAACCTTTAAGGATCTTTAAGTTATTTTACTGATCTAAATATTTATGGCTTAGAAGTTATGGAAATATGTGCAATCTCACAGTGAAGTTAGAGAGATATTCTGGTAAGAGATGTGCCATATGTCTTCAGCCCTCCAGTAAATGGCTGTGGTTCTATTCATAGGTGCCATGCACAAGCCCTCAAGAAAGATGGCTGAAAAAAAGGGTTTGACAACAGGAATATATCTTGTTAATAAGCTCCTTTGGAAATGTGAACAATCTTCCAGGATGTCTTCTCTTCTCATTTCTTTTCTCTTATGTTAATTAATTTTCTGATCATCGCTGATAGATACATTTCAAGTAAGCCATATTAAGTCAAAATGATTTATAGAATAAAATGTGTATTTACTATTCCTGGATCCTTCTTCAATTAATATTGTAAAAAATTGTGCTATTTATATATTCAGGAAAGCAATTTGTCAGGGCAATCATTATTACCTCTTCCACCCTTAGCAATAGTAGTTCTTGTGGTAAAACTCCAGTACATACATGAGGGCTCTTATAGTCACAGGCTCATGCCCATAGCTTCCATGTTTGTAGATGGAACTTTAATGGATGGAATTTTAATTTAGATTTTAATTTAGCCTTAAAATAATCTAAATTAAATTGAGTTAGCTTTGGTTTTATATTACCAGTTAGCTTTGGTTTAATGTTATCCTTCTGTTAATCCATCGATCAATCAGAAATATAGAAATGTTCAACTGATTTGACAGCAAAGGCCCCACCCCTTTTAGTTTTGAACACGTGAGTTTGTATCCCTGAACTGAAAGACCAGCCTCGGTAGATCAAAACACCCATGGGATGAAAAAAGGGATAAAGAGGAAGCTACACATTGTTCACCATGGTAAAAATACTACACATTTTCTGAAACTGATCTAAACAGAACATGGTTCCAGGTTTTTGTCTGGGATCCACCTCAAGCTGTTCAAGTTTAAAAACAAACTAACTAGGAAAAAATATAGGAATATATTTTGAACATCCTATCAAGAGTAGTATTTGAAAGATGTGTTTCTCCACAGCTTTTATGGTGCATGCTGAGTTTACATTTAGTACTCATAATTTCAGCTTTTGAATCGGGCAAAAACAAACAGTGAAAACCAAAACTAACTGAAATGATTCACATTATTTCCACAACTGAATTACTCTGATTAACAGTGACTAAAAATTTTGACAACTGAGGTAAAATATGTGGAAGGTCTCTTGGGAGTCGTTACTCTGTCTATCCTGGTCTTCGAAGAAAGGTTGCTGCCATGACAGCAGGCCTAGTATAACTATGGACCAAGACCTTAATACCTATGTTTACACATTGGTTTATTAGCACGAGATAATACCACAGGTGTTTTAGGAGGGTCAGGTTCAATGTGTGTTTTAACAGAGTCAACAAAGTAAAACTTCTTAAAATGTTCGGTTGCGTTGTCTAGCACTGGCAGAGAACAGACACTGATGTTAGGCAAATACTCGGTTTAATCTTGTTACACTATATTGAATCTATTATCTCTTGATGGGTGGCAGTAAGTACTATTAGCAGGGTGAGTGAACATCAGGGAATGAAGAATTGTAAAGAAACATCTGTTTTTCAGATATCCAATTAATATGAATGGTCATTAGCAGGGCAGTTCTCAAAAAGATACAGCAAAATTTCAGAAGTTTTCCTGATGTAACCATATTTCATTGCCATAAACCCAGACAAAGAAATAAAACCCCTAACCTTTCATTTAGGAACAACCAGGACTTTATGATTCAGGGAGTCCAGCTAACGGGTCATGGAGATTTCACACTAAGTCATTGGTTTAATTTAGCCTAAGCCTGCAGTCCAAGTAAAGTAATTATGAGGTAGTGGCTGGCGCAAAAGGAAGTGCTGATTTCAAATGAACATGGAACCCAAAGTTATTTTTGTCTTCACACCTAGTGGCAGATTTGCTAGTCAGTTTCTTTTTTACTACAATTTATGCAGGAACAGGATGGAGTAACATCTCACTTTGTAACAGTGTGTAGAGTACTTGAATATTAGAGCTGGAAAAAAGTAAATAGGTGCCAAGTTTCTCAGGCTGCCAAGTTTCTCTAAAGCCAATGTGGTACAGGAGCAAGAGTTAATTGGACTTTCATAAGGACTGGAGAGCTTATACCCAAAGTTAGCCATTTAAGGTTGTCTATAATGTCATCAAAATATCTAATTAAGAACTTACTATCCTACATGGACATTGGGACTGACCTACAGGTCTCCCAGACAAGATTATGGGGAGACTTGGATTACTGGGGTATTATGTAATGTGTCTGCTCCACATTACAATTATACTAAAAGTTTATATGAGAAGCTATACCTTTTTGTAGCTGTCCAAGTATATTAATTTCTCTGTTGGACTAATCTCACAAATGACACAAAACAAATCCCCTTCCATCATTCTCTGTCCCAGCATTCCTGGCTGGTTTTAATTTCTTTCAGACAAATCACAAAATTCTAAGGCTGAATTGTTGAGATGCTGGAGTCTTCATTTCAGACTCAGGTGGAGCACTGGCGAGTGACTAAAACGAGAGAAACTTAATACTGTTATACTGTGCATCACTGTATTTACTCTGCAGTTGTTGCACTAGGACATTTTCTGTAAATTGAATTGAGGACAAGTAAAACAAATATAGTCAAGATACCATCAATCCCTTGGAAGACTTGGACTATAAAGAGCAATGTTTGTACTTAAAATAGAAAAAACCAAAAGCTCATTTCCCTTCCTGTTATCTATATGCAGGTGGTCCTGTCTTTATTTTTTTTAAGTGAGAACAAGATAAATAATTAAAACCAATTTCAAGAAACATTCTTTAACTATGAAAATGAAATAAACCCCCCAGTTATATTTTGTTATGATTTGTTGTATTGCTGAAGCCTAACATCCACTACACAGAATAATGTTGCAAAATGGGAATGGTCTCTCATATTAAAGTGTGATTTCTACTGTTCTGTTTATTCATGGCATGCGATGACAAGAAGACAGGTGACAATGATTGGCCTGTAGGGAAAAAAGAGAACCTATAGAACAAGCAAAGACAAATAGTTGGGCCAAGTATGATGAACAACGTATTTTTTTAGCCTGATGTTGAAATGATGCCTTGGTTGATTTGACTCCACCTGATTAATAATTTCCTCTTCATATTTTCCTGATCTAACAGATGCTTGATGGACTCTCTGCTTCCCAGAATTGGGAAATACGGTCCAGATCTAGGAAAGAACTCATGTGTCTTAGTTAATCTTGTGCCCTAGCTCATCCTCAGGAGGGAAAGACCATCAAACCTGTATCAGTTTAAGCATGTGCTTTTACCCTATAAAACTCAGAAGAACTTGACTGCTTGCAAGTAGAACAGGAACGTATATGGAAAAAGCACAATCTCACATATTTTGCAGTATTAAGGAATGCTGAGCACAAAAGGCCTGTGGAATTCTTTCCTCCAAAAATACAGTGCTGCAACAAGTGTTTCTCCATAACATTAATGGAGTCAGTGCTGTAGTAGGTGCTCATGAATGCTAGCCCTGCAATCCTGAGCCTGTCAATAGCACCACAGCAGTTTATCTCAGTGCAAAACAATAATCTCATGGTTGGCTATTTCTTTATGTCAGGAAGCATAGCGATTAAAATCTCTTTCCTCTCATGATCTTCTGGAATGGCGCTGTCTCTCAGGTTTCTGTCTATACAATATGATAACATCATTTCTATATCCTGCAGTGGTATTGTAGGGCACTCATGTTAAAGATTGTGACATTCCGTAGTGTTGGTCCATGTATGGATCACATGGATTACAAATAAATATTTCAATGACTAGCACAAAATCTAGCCATTATGGTTTACTTGTCAGAGCTCTGAGGGCAGTCAAAGGTTGTACCTAGCGCCTCCCTTCTTCACCACCTCTGCCTATGACTCTGGAGCCCATTTCAGCCCCCCTGGGCTGTGGTCCCTGCCTCAGTGACACCATAGGACATTGGTCTCCAGCTCTGCCAGAACCCTGACCTGTCTGGCCATGGAACCCACCAGGCCAGCCAGTCCCATCAATAGGCCAATGTTCTCTCCTGACCTTGGCCCGTCCTGATCCCCAGGGAGATGCCAGAGCCCAGGGCTGGCACTGCCTGCTGCTGCCCCCAGTGCCCCCTGGTCTGCCCTGTTCCTGGCTGGAGTGTTGGGACTGGCTTTGCCATCCTGGGAGAGTCTCCATGGCCTCTAGACCCTGGCCCCAGGGAAATGCCAGCCCCCATAGCACCCTGACACTTCTGGAGTTATACCACAAACATCATAAATGATCAGCCTTCATTTAAAAATGGCTTAATTTTAAAATAAATTGTCTCCGTGTTGCTTAAATGATGGTAGTTAACTATCTTCCAAAGTTGTCTCAATAAACCCTTTTATTTTTTATGAAGATGTTCAAATTAAGCATGTGTGTACTTCTGAAATGGAGTATTAGATCAATTTTCTGAGCAGGCTTCCTCTGCATAGTGCTTCACACTATGGCCAAAAGCAATGAGACAGGCCTCTGCATCTATAGAATTAATGATTGTGTCATGGAGCACACGAATATTGAAGCCTTGTTCTCTTGGGAATCGCTAGTGTTATTGGACTTGACAATGCCTGATGCATCATGAGGTCAAGGGGGTTTCATGTCACAGTAGTAGAATTCATAACATCTCTCTCCAGAGTGGGGTTTTTGACATCTAGGAAGCCTGAGTTTGTGTTGTGTCTCTTCATGTGATATTGCGGAAGGGGAAAATGTGTTAATAGCCTCTCTTCTCTTTGAAGCCCATATTAGGTGCTACTTAAGAAACCCTAAGATTCACTTAAGGAACCTTAATTTAGGACCTTTGTCAAATGTCTTTTTGGTTGGACATGAAAACTGTGTTCAGGAGATATTTAGGGTAAACTTATACAAAGTCTCAGGGTCATGAGAGGTTTGCTTCCTTCTGGGAGCTAAGATCTGAGACATTGCTGAGAGAGTGCCACAACTTGTCAAGAGCACAAACCGCTATTCACTGTTACTGTTCCATGTGGGCACAAATGATGCTGCAAGCCAGAGCCTGGGCAGAACTAAAGATGTCTATAAAGCCCTGGGGGAGCAAGAGAAAAATATTGGTGCCCAAGTCATCTTCTCCTCTATTTTACCAGTGGGAGAAAAATGGGCAGCAATGACAGATGAATAATGCAAATCAATTCTTGGCTATGTGGCTGGCGCCGTCATGAGGGTTTTGGCTTTTATGACAATGGGGCTTTCCCCAGCAACCGTAGCCTGCCAAGGAGGGATTGAATCTACCTGTCTAGAAGGGGCAAAGGAATCTTTGGCAGAAGGCTAGCCACCTTGGTGAGGCAGGCTTTAAACTGAAGGACTCTGGGATGGGATCTGAAATGCCATCACATCCAACAGGGGAATAAGCCAGGTAACCAGAGCGGTAACAAAGGTGCTTTAGCTGCCTCATGAGATTACAATCAAAAGACCAACCACCTCAAGCGTGTGCATGGGTACAGTGGGTCCTTGTGTACCCCTCCAGGGAAACCTGCATGCTCAGTTACCTCTCGGGAATGCCTGTAAATCAACACACACAGCATGGGGAATAAACAGGAGGAACCAGAGATCTGTGTGCAGTCGCAGGGCCACGGTGTGACTGCAATTACAGAGACATGGTGGGATAGCTCACATGACTGGAATGCTGCCATGGATGCCCACGTACATTTTAGGAAAGACAGGCTAACAAGGCAACATGGGGAGTTGTTCTTTATGTAAGGGAGTGACTGAAAAAGTGATCGAACAGATCATTCTGGGGGTCGTCTCCAGGCACATACAGGCTGGGGCTGAACTACTGGAAAACGGCTCTGTTGAGAAGTATCTGGGAGTGCTGGTGGGCAGCAAGCTGACCCTGACCCAGCAATGTGCCCTTGTGGCCAAGAAGACCAATGGTATCCTGGGGTGCATTAGAAGGAGTGTGGCCAGCAGATCGAGGGAGTTTATCCTCCCCCTTTACTCTGCCATAGAGAGACCACATCTGGAGTGCTGTGTCCAGTTCTGGGCTCCCCAGTTCAAGAAAGACAGGGGACTACTGCAGAGAGTCCAGCAGAGAGCTGCGAAGATGATCAGGGGACTGGAAAGGATGAGATACTTCGGTCTCTTCAGCCTGGACAAAAGAAGGCTGAGGAGATATCTTGTCAATGCTTATAAATATCTAAAGGGTGGGTGTCAAAAGGATGGGGCCAGACTCTTTTCATTGGTGCCCAGTGACACAACAAGGGGCAATGGGCACAAGTTGAAACACAGGAAGTTGCACCTGAAGATGAGGAAAAACCCCTTCCCTGTGCGGGTGCCAGAGCAGCGGCACAGGCTGCCCAGGGAGGCTGTGGAGTCCCTTCCCTGGAGACATTCAAACCCCACCTGGACGCGTTCCTGTGCCCCCTGCTCTGGGTGTGCCTGCTCAAGCAGGGGGTTGGACAAGATGGTCTCCAGAGGTCCCTTCCAACACCTGCCATTCTGTGATTCTGTGTGATTCTGTGAAAAATATGCACAGAAGCTATATAATTACACAAGCATCACTTATTTAAGAAACAACATTGAATAGATGCACAAGGCTCTCATCTTGGAAATGTTAGGTGGACTCAGGCTATTACTCCCAGTTTTCTTTCTTATGTTTTGGTAGTTTGCTGCATTTCTTTTCTAAAAATCTATGAATAGTCTTGCGGATTTGCAGGCACGTAACTTTTTGCAACACATCAAACAGTATGACCCTTGCAAAAGCAGGATGAGGCTGCAATGCAGGCAGAGTGTGGGGAAGAGTGCCAGAAGTCATACAGTAGTGAACAGCAGTCAAAACCACAGATCAGAATTGCTGATTCCATGATTGCCACTTCAAAGCTACTAGTTCAGGCTCTCAGGTAAGTACTGTAAACATCTGCTAGTTATAAAAAAAAGAGTAAGAAAGCTCAGTAGACCCTTTTGTGAAAGATTTTGAAAGTGTAATTAGGTTATTTTTAACTGTTACCCAGATTTTCTGATTTCCAGCAAGTGTGTTGAAACAACAAACTAGAGGATACAAATGGATAAATGAATACAAAACCAAATTCTGTTTTCTTTTTTGCTTACCCCGTTTGTTTCACAATAGCAGAAACTGGAGATTTTATGTCACATGCCAGCCAATTTTTTGTAATTTGGGGGATGATTGACCAATCAACTGACTCTAATGGTGCATATGTGGGACTGGTATAATTTTCTATTTTCTTTTGCGGGGTGAATCTGAATGATTCCGAAGCACATGACTACAGCACAGATGGATTCTTAGATAAGTTACTGATTTATCTGAATCCAGTATTTCTCATATTCCTGTCCACAGTGATCATTTTTTAATGTAAAACTCTGACCAGAACAATGTCTGTAGATAGTTGACATTTTGCAGTTGCTCCAAGGGATAAATTTAGGATGGCATTTAGTATCAGTGGCTGAGTCAGTGCTTTGGTGGCATGTAACTCTGAACCCTTGAGCTAATATCCCCTGGAAATGATACTTCCAAGAACAGTATTTTTTCACACTTTCATCTCCTCAGACTGCCTGCAGCAATGGCTGACTCAGTTATTGATTAGTAAGCTGAACTCTAATGAAGCTGAAGTAAGGGACACTCAGTTGAACCTGTTTGCATGTCAGTACTGAATTTCACTTATTACTGTAGTGAAAGCATATTGTCTTACTGTATTCATTGCTCTGAAACTGTACTTTAGAGCTGATTGGGTACTGAAACCTGGAAAGAATCCAGTTCTAAATTTATCCAGTAAATAAATAAGTTGGACATAGATAAAATTACTGTCCAGCAATACAGTGATAAGTCATCATTTAATATGTGGTCCTCTTTAGAGTACAACATGCAGTTTTTATTTCAAAGGATAATTAGGGATAGGTTCTCAGTTTCACTGTAATTCAGTATAAACAGTGCTTTTGTTCCAAACCAGATTGCATTGCAGTAGATATTATTGTTAAAAACAATGCTTTCTGATATACATTGACAAGAGTTCTTGCAGCTTTAAGAGACTTGCTTATTGAAATATCTTTTTTCCCCATAGATTTAAAAAATTTATATTTTGTATTATAAGTCTTTCCTTAAGGAGGCATGCTGTCAAGACAACTACTAGGAAAGGGATATAGAAAGGCCACAACCTGGTGGTCAGGAAAACAAAGACAAGTAATTATCTGTTACTGAGTTTAGGCAGTGTCTTTCTTTTTTCTATGCTAGCATCTCAAAGGCAAAGATTTTGATCCAGCAAAGCATATAACAATGCGTTTAAGTCCTAAGATAAGCATGCGATGAACTATAATATATTTGAATATTAAATCACTGCTAAATTCTGGACTTCTGTGTGGGAAGGAATATTTTCTTTTCTACTTTCCTCTCTCCAGTGAAGGAATGCAGGTTTTTGGATTTCTTGTGCCTTCAGTGGTTGCATATGGTAAGCCAAAGATAGTTCTGGAGTTGTACCTTCATAGCTGTAGATTTCTAACCACAAAGTCTTCAATCTTGGGAATACAGTTGCTGCTGTGACAATTTCCATGCCACCACACTGCTCTCTGAACGTTCCTACTGTTCTTCAAGTTATCATTAATGCATGAGGATTCACTCTCCTATAAAGTACTTATTGAAGTGAGTGAAGTGCTTATTCACCACTTTCCTTATGATATACATTTCGTTTCAGTTCTGTACTGCCTGGAAGCCTATACTGTGGAATAAGGTTCCCATTGGAGTGGGGACCATAGAAAATTTGAACAAAGATGACCTTCTCTGGCAAAGAAGTCTCACAATCTAAATGAGACTCTCATCAATACAGACAGAATGGAAAGCCTGAGAAAGCCAGGATTATTTCTTCTCATGCTGAGCAGTGATCTCAATACAAAAGCAACTTGTTATCTATCTATCTATCTATCTATCTATCTATCTATCTATCTATCTATCTATCTATATCTTCTGTAAGAACAAAAGGGAAATTTGAGAAGTACATTAAGAAAAAAGTAATTAGTTTTGCACAAACAAGTAAGTCTTCTTCCATCTGCGTTTAAAAAGACACATTTGAAAAGTGGAGTTTGAGACGATGTGAAGGGAATCAAGGTTTACATTTACCCAGCACATTATTATCTCCATCCTTTCTTAAGGATAGACTGTCCTTCAGACTTTTTTTACATTTGTTGAGTTGCCACTTTTAAACACTTATGCTGTCAGCTACTTCTAAATTGTTTAGTGCACCGTTGTGAGACTGGGCAATGGTTGTTGTAACTGTCTCTACTTTTTCCCATGCATTTACATTGGAATTGGTGGAAAAAATGGCTACAATATTGATCAGATGAAAAAAGCTCCATTTCCATTGACTACTGAACATAGGGTTTGTATTTAATCCCCATCAGTGCTTTGACTCTTACCAGTTCTAGGTGCTGCACAAATATATACGGATATTAAGAGAAACAAATTACACTAGTCTGGACGACTTTGTAACTAAGACTTTGAAACTTCCACAGAAGCTTTCTCCCACTCATTTTACTGTAGAAACATCTGAATTATTTTGTCCATTTGAGTGGTTGGTTTAATCAAAAATCCTTTTCAATTATTCTGTATTACAGTGTATCTACCTAAGCTTTTCCTTGGTTTAAGAAACTCATGGACGTTGCTTCTAAATCATTAATCACATAAAGTGCTAAAAAAAGCTTACTTATTTTAATATCCACTGGAGTCCTCGAAGAAAGCTCTTATACCCAGACTGACATAGTGATAGATGCTATTTCATTCATGCATTTGATGGAACGCCATCATCATTTGCTATTTTCTTTTCTTTTCAGCTTGGGATGTATATGTGTTTGTAGAGGAAGACTGGCTTAAAAAGAAAGTAAAAAATAATGTTTTCATTATGTGTTTGGACAAGGCATACATTTTAAGTGCTCAGTTTCAGAATCAGACAAAACACTGCTGAAGCTTAAATGACTTCTTAATAGTAGTAGGCAATTTAGATGCACTCAGAAATGACATGGCTTCCATTGCTGGCCAATTGCTGCAGGAAGTATCATTTGTCAAAATGGTCTCCAAAATGCTCCATTTTTTAAGTGTCTCACATACCTACATATCAAAGTCAATTTCAAACATATTCCTAAGTGTTTAAAAGTTATGTAATAACTTTTGTTGTTGTATATTCTGTATGTGCCTCAGAGATCGTTTGTAAACCCATACTCACAGTGACAGCCTCATGGTACACAGAGTTTTAATTCTGACCTTCCACTTTCAAGAGAACCAGCTATTAACTTCTGAATTGCAGCAGTTTTCAAAATCTGTTGAGCTGCAGACTTTGTAAACAATCTAATCCATCAGTAGATATCAGCACTACATGCAAAAAAGGAAGAATAATTTGATGGCTATGAGTAGGAAAACAATGAACATGTTAAATTAATGCGAGATATTACTTGGGAAAATGTAAGCCCTTTCAGAAAAATTCTTTAAATTTAAATTATTTTCTTCCTCACCTCTAAATCTCATGCTTTGACAGTGATTACAACATTAATGTGGTTCCTGTTAGTTTTTCTGGTGCCAAAGTCCTATACTCAGGTTAATGTCTTCATTTTCCTCTTAGGTTGTCCTTAACGGTGGGAGAAGAGTTTATAGTTTTTGATCCTCTCTTACAAAAATTATATTGAAATTATGTACCCAGAAAGAAGGCAAGTAGAATCTTGAAATTATTTAACCCTTCTGTTTTCCACAGAAATGGAGGAGCAATAACAGATGGGTTTGAGTACAACTAATTTGAGACAATTATTTATTCAAGTGTCAGTATAGTTCAAGCTTCTTAGTTTCTTTGCCCACCTCCCCAAGCTATCTGTAAGAATGCCAGGAAAATATCAACACAGTAAAAGCAGAACTATTTTTACTATTTTCCGGACATTTAGATCTACCATTGAGGGGGGCTGATTGTGTTGGAGTTATTCAAACATATGAGAAAAACCTGTACAATGTATGGACAGGCTTCATTCAGCACAGAAAGGGCTGTACGTTCGTAACAGGGCCCAGCAGTTCCTTACCAGCAAGCCACTGAACAGCATTCAGGTCTGGGCTCCGGGCCTAATCCTAATGGATTAGGATTCCACATGTGAATAGCTTCATTCAAATCAAGAATTTTGCTGAAGCAACAATCTTCTGAAAAGGGATGTTGAAAATCAGCACAGACAAGTTATTAAGACCTTTGCCTGGGTGAGAAAAGAATTATTTCCTTAGCTTTGCCATTGACTTGTTCTGTGACCTTTGGCAAGTGACTTAGCGGTTGTGTCTGCACAAGCTTTGTCCAGCCTGTAATAACTTTGGAACCTGAAAACACCTTTACTGTGAGTCAGTGGACTCATGCCTACAGCATGCATCCCTAATCTGCAACCCAGGACTACAGAGCTGCACATGTTACTACCTCTGACATCTAGCTAAAATTCTCCCCCTCACCAATCTTCAAAGACTTCAAGAAGACAGGAATGAAGAAATATGAGATTTATTTCCATATATACTCATTATTACACCAAAGACAAAAGGAAATTAATTCTGATTCAAGGTTTGCAAGTTCTGCTGGGATTTACATTGCCAGTGAAATTTTGCTGTTAATGCTCACCCAAAATGAGGAGGCTGCAAGTTAGACACTTGAAAATCCTTACATTTCCATATTCAGTGGCCTCTTTCCTCTTTCTAAAGGCTTCTGTGTTCCATAATTCATTTGGTTTTTATTTTTTTATGTTTTCCAGCTAGGTCATGTATTCCCTCATATAAAATCTCACTGATAGTATATTTTCTTTACAATGTTGCAAAACCCCAAAGCTTTCAAAGTTAAATATATATCTTCGGAAACATGTATTTATTTATACACATGTGCAATTAAGCTTATATAAAAAACTGTTGAGCAAGTATAAAAGTTTAAAAAACTTCACAGTATTGATTATTATATAGTGAAGGGAAACTCAGTCTGAAAGATATTGACTAGAATACATCCTATGAAAACTACTTTATAGTATATGGAAAAATGGAGAACAGCTTATTTTGCCTAGGTTAAGTGGATTTAGTGGGTTAAGTGGGTTTAGCTTCCAGAAAAGATTTCTGTCAGGGAAACAGAACAATTTCTTCCAAAGAAGTAACTTTTTGACTTTTTCCTATTTATCTAGGACTTTGGAAAGAGATTCTCAGATCTTCTCAGCTGGTGTAAAATGGCATTACTTTGTTGTTCTGTGTAGCTGCAACATCCTCACAGAGGTGCCTGATGCCCTGAACTGGGGTCTGCCCCTGACTGCCCCCTGCATCCCTGCCTCTAGTCTCCCGAGGATCTCTGGCAGATGCTGGCTCCCATGGAGTCACCAACCTTTGCAGCATCCTGGCAATTCAGAGGTTATTCCTAGAAGTTTTTTTTGCAACATATCATGATTCATAAATGAACTTTTCAGAGTCAATGGAAAACATTGTTTCAGTGGTATCAGATGCCTTAAGAACCACCTAGGCTAATAAATTGGCAAGCAAAGAACTGAGAAAATATTGGGCTTTTTATAAAGATGCGTCACATGCCTTGCACCTAACATATTGAAAACTTGAATTGGGCAGAGGCAGTTATGAAGACCACAAGTAGAAGTGAATGTGAAGCGAGACTTGTGACAGACATTCAACCCCCCCACCCCAACTGGATAAAATACATTAATTCTGGAGAGTACATAAGAGTTTAAACAGAGTGGTGACAAGCTTTGGACATAGAAACAAACAGTGGTCCAAAACATCATTAAGGACCAGCATTGGAACCCCAGAAGCAACAAAGGCACCTAGTCTTCCCTACAGTGATCAAATCTCCTTTAATTGCAGTTCCGTTTACTTATAGTTAACATATTTTGATGTATCTGTATAGCTGTTGCTAATAAAATTATTCCTTAGCATCTGCAGTGTGTCATTCTATTTGTGCTTTGAAGTAAGCCAGAACATGTATTAATCCTCACAGCACGGACTCCTTTGCCACCTTATTGAAAAACCAGTTTGCAAGCAGGCCTGTCAACCTCAGCCGGTTGACCTAACCTGTTAAAGAGAGCAACCCTCAGCTGATGTGCAATAATTCAAGTGAATGAGCTGTATTTTGTGGGTATTGTACAACCACAAACATGCAATACCATGTTAAGAACATCTTGGGACTTGAGCGAAGATCACCTGCAGTCTACTGCAGAGTATCATCTCAAGATTATCTTCCTCTCCTGAAATGTATAACAGCCCAATAAGTTAGGAAAGATGTAATTCCTCACTGAAAAGACAAAAGGAGACAGAAAAATATCTGGGCTATACAAAACCCTGAGGGACCTTGTTTAAACTCAGGAGTAGAGCTGAGAAAATAATTAACTCTTGGTCTTGTGTCAGCGCTGGAAAAAAACATTTTGGACTGAGCAAACTATGTTGCTTTTCTCAAAAGTAGGGATTTTTTGATCATTGAGTAAAAATGCATTTTATTTCAAGAGTCGTAAAGGAATAAAAGCAATTTTTTGACTTAAATTACTTTCACAAGTGCATTTGCAAAAATAATTTTAGAGAAAAGTGTTATTGTTTTAAAAATCTTTAAATAAAAAGCATTATTTTGCGTTACTTTTATATGGCTTATAGGATTGACATGATTCTGTATTTTTCAGTGGAAATATTTAGGTCAAAAAACACTTCACCCATCTCTACTCAAGAGACTATAGATCATACAGCTGAACTCAGCTCAAAATAGTCAGCTTCTCTTTCAGATTTTAATTTTATTTCTTTGTATTTATAATAACTTGCCCAGTTTTGCTAGCACTTTTTAATTTTAACTAATTCCCTGCAGTTATTATACTCCTAGGATAACTAGGTGCATATGGGAACAAAGTGTGCTGCATGAATCAGTTTACTGAAGGGGTGAAAAGAAAAAGAAATCAAGCAATGTCAAAAATGCAGAAGGAGAAGCACTTTTATTAGGGGCATGATCTTCTATAAAGCAATCAAGAATTTAGATAGAATATTGCGTATAAGAACAGAACTGTCTATCCAAAGCTGAGAAGTAATTTATTTTTTTCTCATGTTTGACATTTAGAGTCACATAACATCAGTCTGTGACCCCAAAATAATGTATTGGCGTATCTTGGAGAAACTCGATGTAGCACATCTGGATTTTTTTTTTTTTGGTGAGAGCTTTTCTTTCAAATACCTGTCATACATTTAAATAGCAAGGAGCTGTTTCAAACATAATTGCAGTGGGTGGAAGGAAAGCTAATAACAGTACATGCAGATTCTCTGCAAAACAGCAGATGCAGAGGTTTTCAGGCTACCTGAATTATTTATGGTTAATTCAGCACATCTCTAGTAATGTCTGAGGCTTTTATAGGCCTCTGAAGCACATCTGAGAAAAACGCACCCATATTCATGCACCTGCATACTTTTAATTATAAACTCTATGGATTGTGTGACCGAGTCATTTAGAAATTTTGGCTGAATCATTCAAAGAGCAATTTTACATACTTTGTGCTCCGGTTTGAAAAAGCCTCACATTTATTTGCAGGCATATTCATTTTGATTCGATGACTTTCAAACGTGATGTGATTCAATAGCACGGAAACACAGGAATCACCTTACCATCACAGATCAATGTTCCCTCCATACTGACTTTGGCTCCAGTTCTACACCTGGATCCAGTAACACAAAATCCTACCAAAATCAATGAGACGCTGCACTGACATAGAATGCTCAATAGCTGAGATGTAAGTTGGGCATGGCCCCTCAATAATATTCATAAAAAAGTTTTCTCAAAAGGAAATCAGGCACTTCAGTAACTTTCATGCACCATAGTACCTGATGTTACTTACTTAATTATTTTTTTCCTTTAAGAATGCTTTTCACTCCTGGTGTATATGCATATACACCACTGTGTATTTTGTAAGTGTGAATATTAGCTAAAACCTTAATTATGCATGTAAAGATATTCAAATATGTGCAATGAAAACCAAGTATTTTGTATGTCAAAAATAAACAATGCAAACCCTTGCAATAAATGGGTGTTCAAACAAGGAACAAGATTATTAAACATTTTAAGCTAGAATGCAAAATATGTGTGAGAAGAAACAGGTTTAAAATACAAGGTTTTAGACTTGGGAATCTGGATGAAACCTTCAGGATGAAAGAAGAAAAATTATCAGATTAACCTTCTGCTTTCTCAGTGTTTAATTATCATTTCCCTTCCACAGAAACATTTCCCGGACAGGATGGATTAGGGATTTAGTTACACCATGAATTTCCTGTGTTCATGTGCTTTTTTCTTTAATAACAAATACTCCTGTCTTATTTCTACAGCTGTTACATTGTTCAGAAGGTCCTTTTATTACTGCACTTTTAGGGTCAAGAAAGCTGAGTCACTAAGGGTAGGACTTCGTTATGTTTGGTCCATACAAATGCAGAATACACAGTTGCTTCTTCAAAGACCTCGAGTATGGTTAGCATTTGTAGTGATGCAACTCAGGTACAGGATCAGGCATCAGCTATCTAGTGCCTAAAGCCAAGGAGAGCTGAGACTATCTTCTAATTCAGATAACATTCAAGAAAGAGCATAACTGTAAATTATCCAGATGATTTTTTCTCTCCAAAATGTCCCAAACACACATACTAAGCACAGGATACAAAAATCAGAGCAGCAGTCCAGAAAGATCAGTGCCTGAGATCTCTTTATTTTAGTTGGGTTTTTTGTTTCTTTGTTCTTGTGTTTTGGTGTTTGGTTTTTTTTTTAATTGGTTGGTTTGTTTTTAATGTTGATCCTTTGCCTTTCTCTACTTTAGGTCTTTGTCCCTAAAATTTAATAGTACTTCCCTACTTCATAGTGAAGCTGTCAAGATAAAGACCATTAAATATTTTTAAGTGCTCAGACAACACAATTTATGCTGTCTGTAAAGACACTTTAGTTAGACTTCTTTTATTTTTGTTTTACACACACATTTCTCTGCTTTTTGGCTTTGAGCAATTGGCTCAATGTTCTAAGAAGGCTTAGAAACAGCATAATCTGAGACTGAAGATCTGTAGCCCTAATTTTGTCAGTAATTGCAGTGCAAGAAGGGATCTGGTGTTTCACAGGACTGTAGGTCTGCAAACCTCACTAAAAAGTGATTAATATACTTTGGATGTTGTACCTAGAAAACCCTCTGCTACTGTACTTGAAACACTCAAAATCAGTGTCCCTAGGCTGAACGTAAGTCAGCTTGCTTTCACCTGTAGTCTGGCCCTCATGAGGCTCTGGTTAAAGACTTCTTCCTCAGCTATCAAGGTGTAACATCAACAATGAAAATATTCCTAAAACAGTGTCATGACAGAAGATGTGAGGATTCCTTCTTGTTACCAGTACTTTAAAATAGTCAGTTTACATCAAGCCCATGGAGTCAGCTATACTGCTACGCTATCCTGCAGTGTGCAATATAAAAGGGATCAGGAATTTTGACACCAGAATTTTGGCATGAGAAACCTCCCAATATCAGGAAACGCCTTTGAAATTAAGTACCCTCAGGTATCTAATAGCAGCCTTTAATAATGTCTCCTCTATTTGAAAACATCCACTTAATGTGAGTGCAGAAAGAATACCATGTCGTTGGTGGGTTGCAAGTCTTTATAGATGAATTCCTTTGCTGCTGCTTTCTCCTCCTGAACCCACTGCTGCCCACAGCGCTGCCACTGCTGCCTCTTCTTCATCCTGTTCTGGAACTGCTGATGTTACTCTTTCCTTGTTTTCTTCCAGACCTCAGCCATCCCTGCTAATCTCAGGAGTGTGATGGAGAAACATGAGATTTGTGGAACCAACACAAACCTGAACAGCATAGCGGATGCTCTGTTCACTGTCACAGCTTCTTATACACATCTTGCTGTTGAGTGCTTGTATTCTTAGCTGGTGTGAGATGAATGTCACTACCAGTAAAAAAACAGATGCACAATTATAGCCACATTATTCTAAGAAATCTGCCGATTTGCAAAAGTAACAATAAAAAAAAAGTAAAAAGAAAACTGAAAAAAAAATGTAATAGCATAATCTCCCTTGGATCTGAACTGCCTTGCAGTACAAGCATTTCTGATATCCCTTAATAGGCAATTAGAAATTCTGAGTTGTTTCCAGTTATTGAAGAGTAACTATCAGGCTTTTAAAAATTCATGAAAAAAATCCGTAAGGAGAAAAAAAAATTAAATCTGGAGGGCTGTAATGGATTCAAATAAAGCCAAGATACGCACAAAACAGTACATTGGCTATCTCTCAGGAGACATTCTTTTGAAAGGGACTGGAAACATGTATTTACCAAAATGCACAAAGAACTGCATTCATGTATGCAAAACACAGTAACCCAGTGCGCATTACAGTGGGTGTTATGGTATTAACATAGATAAATCAGCATTTAGATGCCTAAAACTTAGGTCTACGTTGCCTAAAAGGGGTTCCTTATGAGTTAGGTGCTTTTGGAGACTGACTGGTCACTGAAGAAGGAGATCAGTTCTTTTTATTTTCTGTACAGAGGACCCCAGCAGTATCAATTCAGCAGGGACTGAGTTAAGTAACAGCCAGGAAGAAGTCCCACAGGCCTGCTCCCATCCAGGATGCAGATCTCCAAAGCTCCTTCTGAGGGTAATTTATTTATGCAGCAGACCATACCTTTTTACAAGAAGTCTTCTAGGGGAGGGATAAAAAGTAATGGAGATGATAACTGGTTAAGACAGAAACAGAGAGACGTAGGGAACCAAAATGATGCTTAAGAAACTGTAAGTTATTTCAGCTGTAATGTAGAGATGGAAAAGGACCCATTTAGTGACTGGCATCTGTGGTCATTTGAGACACCTCAGGGGTGTTTTCCAGAAAGGGAACATTTAAGGTTCTTTAAAAACTTCTAAAAAAAACTCAGTAAGAAAGAATTAAAATATTCCCTGTTGAAATTTGAGTTTTGCAGGTGATATTGTGGTACAATACAGCATGGTATGGTATGGTGTGGTATGGTATGGTATGGCATGGCATGGCATGGTTATGGTATCGTATGGTATTGCAATGTGTTGAGGGTATGCTGCTTGGTCTCCAATTGCCAGTCCAAAAAAGGTGCAGGACTCTATCAGTTCTTGTGTTATACCCTTCTGCTCTGTGAATATTTTGGATACAGATGCCTTTTTTTCAGGCAACTGAACTCATCCCCAAATTTTTATATGACACACTGTTGTGGAAGCTGTTTGTTGTTTTAATAGTTCTGGCGTTTGAATGCTTTTTCCTGCTAACAAAATAAATCAAGCTTTGGGTTTAAGAAGCTTGGATGGTCATTATGGACTTCTCAGCTGTTCACCTGATAGACTTTTTTTTTTGCTTTGAGTTCTCTTATCAACCAGAAAATGTCTTAACTGAAAAATGTGAGGTACCAATAAACAAAGTCTAGTAAGAATTAAAATATTTTATGTGAAAATTCCAATTTTGCAGTTGATTTATTTTATTTTATTTTATTTTATTTTATTTTATTTTATTTTATTTTATTTTATTTTATTTTATTTTATTTTATTTTATTTTATTTTATTTTATTTTATTTTATTTTATTTTATTTTATTTTATTTTCCACTGGGAAAGTCAATATATCTGTTTCTACTATGCAGTATGCCCAAAATAGAATATTTTATTTTATGAAATTGATTTTAGAACTTTTGCTTTGAATCCACTAAATATAAAACTTTCTTTTTTCTGCTTATTTGATGTTAAAGTGGAGTATGAGTCAGATTTGTCTCCTATAGTCTGAGCAGTTGAAGAAATAGTTTACTCGGTGTGTGTCTGATTTTTTTTCCATTTTAGATACATAAAGTTTCTTGATTTTTTGTTGTGAACAACCTCCATATTCTTCTACAATTAGCTTTATTATCCAGCACAGCAGCGCTTTGCCCAAGAACTCTTTATGTTTTCTCTGCCTTTCATACTCACACAGTTGCTAGAAAATACATTGAATCTCTACAGTTTCATGCAGAAAATATCTTTTCTGTTCACCATCAGGAGAGGATATCAAGGTAAAGAAATTAGAACTGAAAGTAATAAATTGGAAAGAGAAACTGGCATACATATATACACTTGTCTATAAATGCGCATAGAAGCAAATTTAAACATATCATTAGTTCTTACAGACTACAGAAACACACAGCTCAGAAGGGATATATTGGATACAAATTCCTTACAATCCTTTGTAAATATAATTTCATTGCCTTTTGTGTAAATACTGAAAATTTCCTATGCTTTCTTTAGATTTAAGCCATAAAGCTGTTAGAGGAGTTCAGTGTTTTTCTAGACATCTCTTAGATTCATGGAATCATAGAATGGTTTGGACTTGAAGAGACCTTTAAAGATCATCTAGCCCAACCCCCCTGCAGTGAGCAGGGACAGCTTCAACTAGATCAGGTTGCTCAGAGCCCCGTCCAACCTGGCCTCGAAGGTTTCCAGGGATGGGGCATCGACCACCTCTCTGGGCAACCTGTGCCAGTGTTTCACCATCCTCACTGTGAAAAATGTCTTCCTTATATCCAGTCTAAATCTCCCCTCTTTTAGTTTAAAACCATCACCCCTTGTCCTGTTGCAACAGGCCCTGCTAAAAAGTCTGTCTCCATCTTTCTTATAAGTCCCTTTTAGGTACTGAAAGGCCACAATAAGGTCTCCCCACAGCCTTCTCTTCTCCAGGCTGAACAACCCCAACTCTCTCAGCCTGTTGCTGTAGGAGAGGTGCTCCAGCCCTCGATCATTTTTGTGCCCTCCTTTGGACCCACTCCAACAGGTCCATGTCCTTCCTGTGCTGAGGGCTCCAGAGCTGGACGCAGCCCTGCAGGTGGGGTCTCATGAGAGCAGAGTAGAGGGGCAGAATCCCCTCCCTCGCCCTGCTGGCCGCGCTGCTTTTGGTGCAGCCCAGGGTAAGGTTGGTTTTCTGGGCTGTGAGTGAACATTGCTGGCTCATGTCCAGCTTCTCGTGCTCCAGTACCCCCAAGTCCTTCTCTGCCGGGCTGCTCTCAATCCCTTCATCCCCCAGCCTGTATTGATATTGGGGGTTGCCTGACCCAGGTGCAGGACCTTGCACCTGGCCTTTTTGAACCTCATGAGATTCACTTGGGTCCATTCCCTGAGCTTGTCCAAATCCCTCTGGACGGCATCCCATCCCTCAGGTATGTCAGCTGTACCACTCAGCTTGGTGTCCTTTGCAGACTTGCCAAGAGTGCACTCAGTCCCACTGTCTATATCATTGATGAAGATATTAAACAATACCAGTACCAGTACGGACCCCTGAGGGGACTGTACTTGTCACTGATCTCCATTTGGATATTAAGCCAATTGACCACTACCCTCTGGATTTGCCCATCCAACCAATTCCTTATCCACTGAACAGTCCACCCATCAAATACATATCTCTCCAATTCAGAGAGAAAGATGTTGTGGAGAGCCATGTCAAAGGCCTTACAGAAGTCCAGATAGATAATATCTGTAGCCCTTCTCTTGTTCACTGATCTAGTTACTCCATCATAGAAGGCACCAGGTTGGTCAGGCAGGACTTGCCCCTGGTGAAGCCGTGCTGGCTGTCTCAACTCACCTCCCTGTCCCCTGTGTGCCTGCATACATCTTCTGGCAGGATGTGTTCCGTGATCTTCCCAGGCACAGTGGTAAGGCTGACAGGTCAGTGGTTTCCAGGCTCCTCCTTTCTACCCTTTTTAAAAATGGTGTATCAACAGCTCTTGCACTCTGTGGAAAGTGTCCTTAAAGATCAGCCAGCTCTGTTCTGCTCCCTTGTCCCTGAGGGCAGTTTCCTAGGGGGTCCTATTGACTAATTCCTTGAACAGCTGGAAGTTTGCTTTCCTAAAATTCAGAGTCCTGACTTTACTCTTTGCCTGACCCATATCCATCAGGATTGGGAAGTCCACCAATGCATGACCACTGCAGCCCAGGCTGCCTCCAACCTTGACATTAGCTCACTTGCGTTGGTGACCAACAGGTTAAATATCATATCACCTCTGGTAGGGCTGTCTACTACCTGGCTTAAGAAGTTTCTTTCACTGCATTCCACATGGAAGAGCAGTAGAGGGTAATAGTCTGAGGGTCGTACCAGGCTAGAAAGTTTCCTAATGACGTCCTTAACCTGGGCCCCAGGGAGGCAGCAGACTTCCCTAAGAGGAGAGTCTGCCTAGCATAGTGGACCCTCTGTTCCCCTCAGAAGGAAATTGCTTACAACTATAACCTATCTTTTCTTCCTCATGGAAGCAGTGTGGTACAGATTATAGGCCTTTCTGACCCTTGCAACACCTCTGGTGTAGACTGACTGGCCTCCCACATCCAGAGCCCCATACCTGTTTTACAGAAGCACCTGGGAAGGCGAGGCAGGCAAAACTTTCCTTTAAGCTACTGCTTTCAGCCTAGTAGGGGAAGGATAGGGGACCCCTTGATCTTGAGGTTTTTCCTGGTGGCTGTTCTGGTGACAGAGTATGGTTGCACCAGTCTTTCTCAGACTCTCTGATGCTCTTTAACTGTTCTACTTCCTCTCCTTTTGTAGCTCTGCCACAAGGCTGAGCAGATCATCTACCTGGTCACACCTCACACAACTGTTACCAGTGACAGGTATCACGCATTACCAGTGAAAGGTTCTGGCACTCCCTGCAGCCTGAGACCTGGATGGCTGCATGTTTTTGCAGGAGCTCTGTTTGGGTTGCCACATCCACTCTGGTGAGTGAAGAGGACACAGCTTTTTGCCAGGTAGACACCATAACTAAGCTCCAAGGGGGTGACAACTGCCAATCGAACTCACCTCTTGAGCTCCTAGGGTGACCACACCCTTCCTGTGTGCCCTTCCACAAAAACAGCTGCATCACACCCTGGCTGATGCTTCATGCCCTGTTTTCCCACCCTCTTCACAGCACTCCTGGTCCCTAGTGCTCTCCAGGCTGCTTGGTGTGGGGTGTGGGGTGTGGGGTGGGGGTGGGGGTGGGGTTGGGGTTGGGGTTGTGGGTGGGGGTGGTTGCTCTGGCAATGCCCCGGCCTTGTCAGCATCTCCTGTGGGAACTACTGGCTCCTGGTGGGTCTCTCTGCTGCCCTGACATTTCACTGTCTCAGGAAAACCCCCTGTGCACCAAGATCTGCCACTCTGCTGCAGATCAGGCTGGCTTGGGAGCAGCTCCCCTCAGCAACTGACCTCTTCTCCTGTGTTCCTGGATTTTGGAAAACAAAACAAATATTTAAGGATTTTTCCAGCTGACTTTTTTCTTGAAACTAAAGAAAATGTATTTTTCAGGTGTTCAGTCTTTTCAATGCACATTGTATCTTCTTGCTTCACTGCATTCAAAACTAGAAAGAACTAGAGACACAGTGAGTCAGAACGGCTTGGGCAAAGGCTTGCTTAAGTCTTTGTCTAGTAAAATGAGATGATCTTAATTCCCAAAAATGAGCTATTGAGTTTAACTTGATTAACTTTTATTTACTATTATGAAATCTGATGAGTCCTATTGATTTTCAAATCTATAACTCTATCCCTTTAATTTCTGCTATTATCAGCATTAGGTACTGATTGTTATTGTTAAAAGGTTTCATAGCTGTAGAAACTGATTCTTATGATTCATTTGACATATTTGATGACAATCATAGCATTTGATAATACCAGTTTCTCAATAATTGATTGACTACTACATTGATTTACTTCTGCTAAGATAAATAACCTGACAAATGCAATATATGAAATGGGTTTTAACTTCCTTGTCTACTATTCAGTTATTAAAAAAGCAAATGCTTTTCTGTCTGTTTGGGACAAGCGGCCCTTTTGAATTTTCCCCTTTGACCAGGGTAAATCAAAGCACTAAGCCTGTAGTTTAAATGCTCTCAGGAGAGGTAGGACCTGATGAGATGCACCCAGGGTCCCAAGAGAACTAGCAGATGTAGTTGCTAAGCCACTCTCCATCATATCTCAAAAGTCATGGCAGTCAGGTGAAGTCCCCAGTGACTCAAAAAAGGGAAACTTTGCACCCATTTTTGAAAAGGGTAGAAAGGAGAAGCCTGGGAACTACTGACCAGCCAGCCTCTCCTCTGTGCCTGGTAAGATCATGGAACAGATCCTCCTGGAAGATGTGTTGAAACATATGGAAGACACAAAAGTGATTAGAGACAGCCAACATGGCTTCATTAAGGGCAATTAATGCCTGACTAATCTGGTGGTCTTCTATGATGGAGTGGCTGCATCAGTGGACAAGGGAAGACTTATGGGTGTCATCTGTCTGGACTTCTGTAAGGCCTTTTATATGGTTCCTCCCAACATTCTTGCTCCTAAATTAGAGAGATACGGGTTTGATGGATGGACTGCTAGATGGATAAGAAATTGGCTGGATGGCCACATCCAAAGAGCTGCAGTCAGTAGCTCAATGTCTGGATGGATACCAGTGGTGAGTGGTGTCCCTCAGGGATCAGTATTGGGAACAGGACCGTGTAATATCTTCATGGATGACATACACAGTGGGATCTAGTGCAGCATCAGCAACTTTGCTGATAATACCAAGCTGAGTGGTGTGGTTGATCTGCTTGGGAAGGGATGACATCCAGAGGCACCTTGACAGGCTTGAGGAGTGGGCTCATGTGAACTTCATGAGGTTCAAAAAGGGCAAGTGCAAGGTCCTGCAACTGGTTCAGGGCAATCACTGGTATCAGTTCAGGCTGGATGATGAAATGGTTGAGAGTAGCTTTGCAGAGAAAGATTTAGGGATATTAGTAGATAAAAAATTGGACATAAGCTAGCAATGTTGGCTCACAGCCCAGAAAGCAAATCATATCCTGGGCTGCATAACAAGAAGTGTGGCCAGCAGGCCAAGGGAGGTGATTTTGACCCTCTACTCCACTCCCATGAGACCCTACCTTAAGCACTGTGTGCAGATCAAGAAAGACATGGATCTGCTAGAGTGGGTCCAGAGGAAGGCCACAAAAATGAATGGTAGGATGGAACACTTCTCCTATGTAGACAAGCTGAGACAGTTGCGGTTGTTCAGCCTGGAGAAGAGAAGGTTCTGGGGACACCCTGTAGCAGCCTTCCAGTGGCTACAGAGGCCCCAGAAGGGGGGCTAAAAGAAAGCTAGAGAGGGACGTTTTACAAGGACATGTAGTGATAGGATATGGGGCAGTGGTTTTAAAATAAAAGAGGGTATTTTTAGACTAGATATAAGGACGAAATTCTTCACTCCGAGGATGGTGAGGCACTGGCACAGGTTGCCCAGAGAAGCTGTTGTGCCCCATCCCTGGAAGTGTTCAAGGCCAGGTTGGATGGGGCTCTGCAAAACCCGATCTAGTGTAAGGTGTCCCTGCCCATGGCAGGGGAGTGGAACTAGATGATCTTTAGAAGTCCTTCTGAACCCAAAGCATTCTATGATTCTATGTCTGTTTCTCCAGTGACTAGCCAAGGAACCACAGGTTATTAGATTTGCATCACATGTAAGTACCAAAATCTGCCACAGACATGGTGGTTAGCTAGAAACCTAGCTAGCAGTCACTGACTCTTAGTGGCTTTTACCATTTTTAATTTTAATCTGATCCATCTGATTCTAGCTGTAAAATTATTTCCTTCCCCTTTCACTCTTGGGAGTGCAATGTTGGTGCAAGGACCAGAATGATTCCATAATTTATTCATCATCTTTGTTTCCTGAAAACTAATATGGAAACTTTGAGATGCTTTAGTTCCTTTCCTGAATCTGTACAGGAAATGTCAAAGAACCATTCATAACAAGGCTTTTTTTTTAAACAGGAAATGTTTTAAATGGTTCATTTTGCATTTAATTAACAGCATTAGAGGTAAGATGCTTTTCTAGATGCAAATTAACAATAAAGCTGTGATGGACATATTGGAGGTAAGCCTTTATCACTTTGGGGGAAAAATCAATAGAAAGCAAAATTTCATTTTCCTTGTCAGATAAAATGGTATTCTGTTGGTCTTACATTTTACAGATAAAACGCAGAAAGTCATTATCACGGGTGAGCGCTTATTTGATACCGTTACTCCCAGACACTTTCCTTTCAACCGCCAAGAAGTGGAATACTGTCATTACTTTGGCAAAGTAAAAGTGGTAGACTTACATTATTTCTGTTAATGAGGTGGGGATAATTAGATAGATCAAAAGATAACCAAAGTATGTCCAAGTTACTTAAGTCCTAATTCAGCAGAGCCCACAACTAATGAAGCATGATTAGAAATACCTCGTGTCCCACTTTTAGGGATGACCCTTAACTCTTATAATGGAATATTGAATGTTTGCTGTTAGGGTGGAAACTAACACTTTCATTGTGACCATGGCTAATATGCAAACTTTATATGGAGTTTGCATAGTCTTGGTTTTCCAGTGATTAAAATTTTGTTTAAGATGTCATTCGGGTCTTATTTTTCATGTGTTTGAGTTTTTTTTGTTTTTCTTATGGTTCCTGGCCCCACCCTCCCCCCCCAACTACAGTCCTTCAGAAAAAAATAAGAGGCAAATGCACACTGATAATTGTACACTTTCCCATTCTAATTTGCAGTAGAATTTTATGAGAATAGCTACTTCCTTCCTCCCTGCCTCCTTCCTCCCTGATTTCTGACACTACCAAATCAAAGACAAAAAGAATACAGGTAAAATCTTTCAATATACACATTTGCAAAGCTTGGTTTATATCCCAGTTCACTGTCAGGCTCCCTAGACACTAACAGCAATTTACTTCTACCATCTCATGAAATTATTCCCCTGGGTCTATGATCTAATGCTGCATCTTATTGGTGGAGGTGCACAGGAGCTGATTTTCCCAGTGTATGATTGATTTTTTCAGATTTTATGAAATCTCTGTTCCTCACTGGAATAAAATTAAGATTCTTAACACATTATATGGAAGAGTAAAGAGGGATTTTTCCTTCCATGATGGTTTTACAGCCTTACTTTTAATATGAAGCATCCCTTTATTCCTGAGTCAGGAAAGGGCTTGAATATAAGTCTCCAATTTTATATTAATGCCCTTACATATTGGCTATCGACAAATACACATGCACCCTTTCCCCCACAAATGAACACGTCACCAGATTACATCCTTGATATGTTTTACAGAAAAATCTAGTTCTAAAGAGCTAGCATTTTATGTTTATTTTTGCTTGTGGTTAGGAGTTCTAAGAAAATCCCATTTTCTCTGTGTGTCACTCTACCATGCTCAAGAAGATTTCTTTCTGATGAAGAACAAACTGTATTTATGTCAGTTTGTTGATCTGATTAAGACGACTATAAACCTATGTTTAACCTAAATTCTACTACTTCAGTTTCAGACAGGAGGAAAATCCGAACCCGAAAATATCTTCTTTTTTTTCCCCCAATGATCTATTACAGTAATTTAAAAAAAAATATATTGCAAATAAACTTTGCGTAGTGGTTTGTAGTCATGGATTGAAACTCTGTTGGTTACCCCTTTTTGGATTTGTTAGAAATAACCCTTCATTACTGATCTTCCATAAAGTACACAAGATAAGTTTAAGCATAAAAAAAAGATAAGGCTCTTAAAATAAGGCTGCTTAAAAATATTTTTACAAGATCTTTTCCCATTTTTGTAAATTTTTTCTAAGCAGTCTTTCCTGAAGGATTCAAAATTCAGATTTGTTTCAAATGAATGCTAAAGAGGCACTCTGACTGCAGTATCAATGATTTTTTTTTTTATTAGTCAAACATGTTTGCCCATCCATGGAAAAAGATTTATTTTCTTGGAATAAAAACATACCACATCTGAGCTATTTAATATTGTGCTATTTTTAATCATGAGATGAGGAGGATGGAAAAAACCAGCAATATGATATCAGTCTTCTGTCAAATATGTCAAAAGGAATGTCAGAGTGGCTCTGAAATACATTACAGCTGTGAATGGAAGAAGGAAACCTATTAAGCTTTGGGAATGTTTTGAAGATTTCTATAATTAAAAAAGAATATATAGCCTTCTGGAAACACTGATGAAAAAATGTGTCACAAACAGCAGGGAAAATGCATCTCCAGTTTCTGTGCAGTCTTCATCTTATAAAGGGTGTCCCTAAGATTTTTTTATTTGAGGTTTGCCACATCAATATTTCCATGCTAAACTGCAAATGTAACATGCAAAAGGAGAATGTGTTATGGACGTGCAGCCCTGTTTAGGCCATGCTGAGTTAGAAAGTACTGCAGATGTTCAATACAGCTTTGACAGTGTAGTGGTTGCTCATGGCAGATAACCCAGATAAATCTCCTGTAGCTTTAGTACAGAAGCACTGTGGTTGTTCCAGGTTCAACCAAATAAAACTATGTGTCCACATGGCCTTGCTCACATAATCTTTTTTCTTCTCCTTCCTCTTTTGTTTACCCCTTGATTTTTGTCTTCAATAAATCTAAACTTTTCTTCAGAATGGGCGTTAAGGAAAAATCGTGAAATCTTTCACTGGGAGAGGAAAATGAACGATACTGAAGCGAAGGCTCTAGTTTTGTTTACAAAGGGAAGACTTGGTTTTTAAATGTGTGACTTACGAAAGAGATCCCCATGAAACTGGAATACTGAGAAGGATGATTCTTTTATTTATTTATGAGGCTTCAACAGTATCAAGTGTCAGAGCAGGCTGATGCCAGAGCAAGTGATTTTGACATTCTTATTTTCAGTCTGTTTCTTGTGCTTTGCTTAGAAATCTAGTGAGATTGTCTCCATTGTCAAACTGTGAAAAACGACCTTTAAACTTCATGCAGTTGTAGTTCATCGCTTCAGCTCCTACTTGGGTTCATCAGAAACTTTGCAGACACCCGATGAAGAACCCTTAAAATATTCATCTGAGAAAGCAGATCTTAAAGTGAATTTGTGTACATTAATCTTTTGCAAAAACAAGGTTAAATTAGTGCTAGAAAACACATTGCGTTTAAGGTTATCAGCTAGGCTTTACAGCTAACTCAGCTAATTGCCTGGCTAGCCAGTTGATCTGAAAGTTAATAAAGCCAGCAATACTTAGAAGCCAAGGAGTGTCATCAGCAGTTTCCCAGCTAAGCGTTTCAATAGATTATGCTGCAGTTAAACAATTAATAATAAATAGCAGAAAATCCAGCAGATAAATCCCAACAAAGACACAATACTGAAGAAAGCAGAATGACCTTTAACTTCAGCCAAGCAGTGACCTGTGAGCTTCCCTTGTGGCTTACACCCCAAAAAGCAATGTTAAATAATGAATGTTGAACAAATATTTAAATTTTGATGCCACCACATTGGCTTATATTAGTGGAGAATCTGTCCCTGGGTCTCCACAAGGCTATTGACATCCCTTTTGTGAGGTACTTTTAGCTGCAGATTGCAGTGTAACTTCTACACAGGGAATCTACTACCAAGAGGCAGTGTGAGACTTTCCCCTTTGCTACACAAAGTGGTGCCATAACCTGCAGGATAGCACTTTCCAGCTATCAGTATTTACAGTTCAGCACTAGTATAGATAGACTTACAGTTTTGTTTAACATGTGAGTATAAAGCCCACTCTTTTAATCCAATTATAGGTCCTTGCAGCTCAGTATCATTTCTCTGACCAGCTGCAGATTCTAAGAGAAAAGGAGAAGAATGATTTTGCAAAGAGGTGCTTGAACAGCAGAGGTTATGAATTCTATGTAGTCATGACTGGCCTGGAGAAGATAAATAGGAAATGGTAGTTCATTGCATCTTCTATTGCAGGTAGGTCTTCTGTTAAAACTTATGCTGCAGAAGCCGAAAGCTCGCATATGCCTGAAAAATAGGTGAAAAAGATAAGGAAAGAAAAGCTAATCAAAACTGTTAAAAACAAAAACATCATCTCGGCTCAGGAAGCCTCAGAGTCGAAATGTTCCCTCTTATCCCACAGCAATTTAAATTCATCAAACATGTTTGTTAATGGACCTTGCCAAATACCTTTGGAAATCTCAGTACTCAGACAGTATTACCAAAAGACATTTAATAACGTCCCTCCTGAGGAGTTTTTAAGGATTCTTTAGTAAACAATAAAAGTTAGTATCTAAACAAACTAAGCAATTCTTGGAAAAGGTATTGTTGTGGGGTTTGGGTTTTGGTTTTTTTTCTTCTTTCTTTCCAAGGACAAACAGCAAATCTCTAAGGTGTCAGGTCTAGCTTCTAGCCAAAATCCTCCCATGCTTTTCTAAGAAGCAGTTTTAGCAGGTTTCACTGTCAGCCATTTAATTCAAGCTCACAAGCTTAACCAGCTTCTTGTCTTCTCCCAGACTTCACGAAGTCGGTCTGGCTGCCACCAGCCAGGAGGCATGCAGTTGCTCTCAGGCTTACAATTCAAGCAGAGATTGAAATGAATAAAGCACGGAGAGATGGATGGAGTAGCACCTGAGGCTGATGAGTCTGTCTGCCAAAGCCGAGACTTAGAAAGTACTAGTAGAGTGATTGTTTTCATATTTTAGAGGTCATCTGATGTAGCTGCTTGTAACAAAGGTGGTTTCATTACAACAAAATAATAAACAAGATGGCACTGTGTCCCTGCACTATTACAGATACTTCCCAGGTAAAAATAACACCTTCTTTTCATTGTGGGAAAAACTTTCATAAATTTCTAATTAAGAAACATATCTTTCTTTTCTTCTCAATACTTGTTTCTCTAATTTTCATTATAAATAGATGAAAGCATTATCACACCTTCATATAGACCTTTATGAATCTCTCTAGTCCTGCTGAAAACCCAGAAATTCAATCATAAATCACCCCAAACTCACTTATCTCAGCAATTTTTCTCATTCTCAATGCATTTGGATGCTATTCCATTACCTCTGAACACTCACCCAGAAGCTGTTACTCCAATAGCATCCATTTCATGCTTAACCACTGCTCAGGTTAAAGTATTGAAACACCCTTGAGGAGTTCCTTTTATCAAAGAATTTTAGCATGAAAGCAAGAAAGAGTCTATCATTTTTTATAGAAGACTTCATCAGTTTCTCTCAGCTCTGTACAAAGCTCTGTGAGAGAAAGGACCCTGGATCAAGCCCCCAGTAAATGTAGTCATCTTCGATTTCATTTGAGCCATGACTACTAGAGGCAATCTGGTGGAGTTAGGTGGGATTACTGGTAAACTCTGCTGTTCTGTTTTATGCTGCTTCCCCCTCCATTGTCATCATTTGTGTTTGGCTCAGGGGTCCTTCTTCTGCTTTTCTTGTGGGTTTATTCCTGGGTTTAGAAGGCTTCATGCCTCTCCCAAATCCCATCTCACTTGTTATGGGGAAAAGCCAGGAATAATCCCTGTCACCTTCGCACATAATGGCCCTGCTGCCTCTGTCTTGGTTCATTGCCCTTGGAGACAGCTGATACTTTTTTTTGATAGTAATGGAACAAATTTATAACAACTGGGGATCTGCTGAGTCTTTACTGCTAAATAAATATCTCACCAGTAGAATCCCACATCTGGGACCAGCTGATCCTCCAAATTGCATAAGTATTAATTCAATTCTGAATTTTCTTTTGTTGTGAAACAATGACACAAAACAAAAATTAGCTGCAGTTTGGGGCACAGTTCATTGCACGAACCCTCCCAAGTGCCAGAATGAGTGAGTCTGTAGCAGGTTTGTGTGCCCTGGCCCTACACAACCCTCTAACGCTCTCAATTATAATCTCAAGCTACATTTTCTTCACTACAGTGATGATACATTTGTCCAAAAGAGTAGATCATATGGGAAAGGGCTTGCTTTCTGGCTCTGAAGGCAAGTGACATAGCTCCATTGATATTCATAGAGTTAACTCTCCCCCTCAAATCAGTGTAGTCTCATCCATACAGCCTATTCAAGAAAAATCCCCAAACATACCTGAACTTTGCCTGAGAAAATGCTACCAGGCCTCGGCAAAACCCATGCCAGGGACCGTGCTAGTAATTAATCCGTAGTGACAATCTCAGGACAGTGTTCAGAGTTGTGCCTTGTCTTTGATTTATCAGTTAAGACATAGCTGGAGAGTCTGCAGAGAATTTGAAGGAAAACTTGGTAGTATGTGCATTTAAACCCTTTACAGATGAAAATCACTTTTGCCAAATTGTATATAAATCTCTATATCCTTGCCTGGAACTATGTTTGTCCCCAGTCATCAGCTCTTAGGATGAGCTGATATATTTTCCAGCATAAGCAGGTGCAGTAGTCTGCACCTTTGCTAACAGACATGTTTATTAAATTCATAACCAAGGCACGGAGTAGCCATTAGATGCCCAGGAGCAAGAATTGTACACTGCAAGCATGGCACCTATTTCTGGAAAATACCAACTTAGTAAGTGTTGATTCCAGGGAGGGGAGGGTATATGGAAGGAGAGTGAGTATCACGGAGGTGATGGGTTTGGGGGAACACGGACTATACATTCTGTCACAATACAGCATAGGGGTTGCGATCACTTTTGTAGAGATCTGTATGCTTTTTAAGTCATTTGTGCCAGAATGCAGCTCATATATTGCAAGATGCTGTGGCATATTGATCCTCTGCACTTCAATAAATTACTAGCATGAGCTTTTAGGGCATAAGAATGGCCAAAGATACAGGCAGATATCTTATATAATTTTAAACTGTCCTTCTTGACTAACTTCTCCAGAAAGCCCATGCATCCTTTAAATCTTACCCCTCTGTGCTATGGCACATCAGCTATTTCTGTTGCAAGCAGTGCAACAGATAAAATTGTTGCCTTCACCCTGAAAAGGCAAGCTTAGACTCTTCATTTCTCTCCACAGTGCAGTTGAATTTTCGCTCACCAGGCATCCCTTTCAACTTTGTTTCCTTGCAAGAGTCAAGGAGTAATTCCCAGAGGGTCATAAACTTTATAACAGATATTGCAGCTTTTAGAAGCCTCAGATTAGATTGTACATTGAGTTACAGCTGTGAAGGTCATGCTATTACCATCTTGTAAAACATGTTGGATTTTGTTGTTGTTCCCTCATCAGGTATATAACAAAATCTTCCAAGTTTCTCACGGAAAAGGATGGAAAAAGACTAGAATAAACACCTTTACAGTCATCACAGAATTAATGATTCAAGCACTAACCAAAGTGTGAGGAAATTCTGGGTTCAACAAGACACTTGCACCCCTGGTAAATAGTTTCATTGTCAAACTGATGACAGTATTGCGAGGGCGTTCTTTTTTTTTGTGTGTTTATTACTGGTAATTCCAACTGGGTCACAAGGATTTCTGCTTGATGGTGAAATTGTCCAGAGGAGGAAATTCTGGTTTCAGTGATCCATGGTGTGATACAATAGGTTTTTCTAGGCAATTTTAACCAAGACGCTCTTAGCCCTCAAGCACCTCAGGAGGAATAGACAAGATTTGGGAAAAGTGCGTGTCCTGATCTTGTAGATCTTCTCTGACGTTTTACCAGCTGTTGGTTGTCTTAATCACTTCTTCTTTTCTTAATATATCTTTTCTTTTAAGCTTTTTGGAAGCACTGCTTTCTACATGACTAGGCCGAATCTGAGACAGATGGAAACACTGTGGGTGCTGAACAAGGAGTCTACAAAGAAACCAGCAGCGTGTGGAAGGAAGTTGGGGAAGTAACTTCTGCTGCTATTTAACGATTACAATAATATACCTGAGAGATTTAGTGACTTAGTGGTACTTAGCAGAATAAAGAAGACAAAATGGGCTGGCAAGGCATTAAGTGAAAGAAAGCTTATTTGCTAGGTTGTTCTAAGAATTTTCCAGTTATAACAGAAGAAAAGCAAGAAGTTAGAGAAAGGGTTCTGTTTATCTCCTCTGTGAAATTAGAATTGTTTGATCACAAATGCTTGTAGGAAAAGGCTCAAACTAGCAAAACCAGCAAGGGGACAAGTGTTGAAATGGATGAAAATGACATTTTCTAAATGAACACATCTTATTGGAGTTAAAGTTAGTTTCATTTTGAAATATATGTTGATCTATAGACAAAGAAGTGCAGTCACTAAAAAGAATAAAAATCAAATGAAACGCCATGAAGCATTTCAAATGCATTCTTTCAGCCCCTGAAATTTTTACAGATTTCAGTGTATATTTATTTGTTTCAAGCTTTTCTTGTTAACTTCAATTTTGAAATGGATCTTTTTTAAAATCTCAGATAGCCCTGAGTAATACAAGATGGAGTAAAACAAAAATATTCCTTACTGGTTTCCTTAATGTTTCTTTTAATTATATTTGTTTTATGTTTTCAGTTCCATGCTCATACTTGACATATATCATGTACAAAAACCTAGTTCTCAACTGGTGCAAGGCAGTTTTATTTATTTGGCTTCAGTTAAGCAATGCTGATTTACATCAGTTGAAGTTGTGGCCTAGGAATTACTATAAAAATGAAGAAATACACAAGTGAGAAATTCACTTGTGACTATATTAAACACATGGGTGACAAAATAGAAGGACCCAGTAAATTACTTATTGTTCTCAATAGTACAGTCCAGGAAATATACTGTAAAATTTATTGCAAAAAATATGTCAGAGTAAGTGCAATATTGCATTATAGTAAAATATAAATTTGTGGGATTAAGTTTATCTGGCAGTCTTGGATAAAGGTCCCACATTATTCTTATCAAAGCAGACAGGAACCATAAGAATATACACTTGAGAGAGGTTGTGGAGTTGTAGACCAAAAGAGAGAGGAGGCTGTTTCAGCAGTTTCAGCTTTGGCTTTGATCCTGAGCTGACGACACACCAGTGACCTGAAGTTTTGGCGATGCTGGGAAGCAGCACTCTCTGCACACCATCATCTCCTGAATCATGACTTCGACCTGGTGGATTGACACAGCTCAGCCGGTAGAAAGCAATCCAGACTGTTACAGCCTCTTACCCCTGCTAGGCACCACTCTGCGAAATAAGTATATACAGGAATTGCCACAAAAAGTTCTCCATTCTGAAGCAAATTACTTTCCTTTTACATCTGAGTTAGTGAATTTGCCTTGGTTGTTATAAGGATAACAGGAAGAAGCCAAAGGACCTGTATGGACACAGCTGTATTAAGAGGCGGTTGCTGCTGTAGTATTTCCATGGGAATATGTAACTGTTAGGCCAAATTCCTCTACCCTTTTTCACCAGTTTAGATCTGGATAAACTAAATTCATTAAGTGACTCGTTCCAGATTTCAACTGGTGATCTATGCAGCGTTTGGCTTCTTGTGTGAGAAATATACTCCCATCTGTAATTGTTACCATCTGTTTGGTATTCAGGATGTAAAAATGTAATGGAGACGAAGTCATATTTCATATTCTTTTCTTCATTTAGAGGTAAGAATGAAGCTATAACAGCCTGTAAATGCATCTGCTGGTGATAAGATAGTACAGCTGGAAATGGGATGCCTGATTCTGCATGGTTCAGAAAGCTTGTGTGTAGAAGCTGTAACACTGCAGTGTGTGCTGGTATTCTGTGATCCCATGAGATGATTGATGTACCATATAAATAGGGTGACAGAAAAGTATTTTTGCTGGTGTGTTGGAAATAGGAAATGCAAAATGTCAAAAATGCCCTGAAAATAACCATTCAAATTTATGTAAATTGCTTAATTAATTGACCTCATTTGCGCTTGCAGATTTTCTTTGCATTTTCCTTTGTGAGTTGGTTATTTTTCATTGTACACTGAGACAATATTCCAAGGCTAATTAAACCCTTTAAAGCTATAGGTTAATATCTAATTCTTATGTAAACACATTTATAAACATTAATCAGATCTAAATTACCCATTTTATAAATACTGTTTTATTCATTTGCAGCTAATAGATGTACTGTCTGTATTTGCTCTTCTTGGGGCTCAAGGAGTTCATGTTAGTCTGTAAATATTATTTCTTTAAATGGTATCATGCTATTTAGTTTTGCTTGTATTTCCAAGTGTCTCTGCTGTTTTATGAGCTCACAGATATTGTTGGATAAGAGTCTGTTTGGAGTACAAAGACTCAACTCAGAGACCCTTTGAGTCCTGAATCCTGTTGATGACTGTGGTTGATACAAAGATGGTCTAGGGAGAAAGACTATGCAAGAAGCAGGGTAAGCGGATCTTCTGGTAGAGAGATAAGGCAAGACGAACATGTTACCATATGGTAATATACGTCTTGAAATTTCAGTGACTTACCTGCTCTTGGGAAACTGGCTCTTACCCTGTGTGAAATGTAAACTAATTCAGCTTTCAGTGAAAGAGAATGGAACAGTCCTCGATGCATGAAGTTTAATATCCTCTCCACATTTTCCTGTTAGCATTAGCATTCTAACACTGGATAATATAATTTTTTTTGCATAAATATCCCATCCCCCTTGGAACTTTATCTGTTTCTTGGCAAACGCTTACAAATACATGTGAAAGAGGGAAATGCATTTTTCTCTAGTAGGCAAAATCCATTTTCTGTTCCTTATTTGAATGAATGGTAAATAAATGCCTCATCACAAATGATTAATACTACATGGAGGTGGAGGGAAACTGTTCATGAAACATATGGTGGCATGTTCAATCATACAATAATTCATCCTCTTGCTAGGGCAGCTGTAAGTAAATTTTGACTGTTTACATTGGTACCATGCTTTTTCTCTCCATTGCGTGGACGAGAATTGACAGAGGCTGTGGTCCAGATCTTGTCCCGTGTGCTAGGTGCTCTACAAGTGCTGAATGGGAATGTTTCCTGCTATGAATAATTTAGAGCTTGCATTCGTTAGATGGCCAACAGCTGGAGAAAAAGGAGAGAATCAAAAAAGTTAAGAAGCCTGGCCCGCCATCATACCTAAGATCTGCAGCAGAGCTAAGATTAATGCCCAGGTGCTATCATTCCTGGTGTGATGCCATGTTTTCTCATGCCACAGCAGCATATTGCCTTGCATTTTTCTAACACGGACATAGGTTAATTATTTGCTGTCAGCCTATATTGCTGCTGAGTTTGCCTTTCTGCTGGAATTTTTACTCCACAGATGCTTGTAGCATCCCTTGCTCTAAATACCTTCTACATGCTGCTCACCTGCTTTCATCAAGTCACTGCTAGAGAGGCAGATGAGATTCAGCCTGCTGTTGATCCCTCTGCTATTTTAGATGCATCCCACAAACTTTCTTCTGCATTATCTGTATAGTCTGTGGCTCTATAGCCTGTTTCTGCCCTATCTTACGATTTTTATATTCAAAATTACTTTAATGACTGTGATGCCATAGTTAGTGTTTTAGTACAGTCCAGGTGTGTTGTCTGTTCTGTTACTGTTTTTTAATTTCATTCACTGATTTCTAAAGAAAAGCAATCAAGTTTGACTGCTGTGATTTGTTTTTCTATAAACTCACAGAGCTTATTACTCATAGATCCGCTACCCTCTACATGGTCGGGTTTTATTTTTGTTTGTCTGCTGGTTTTATTTTTTTTTTTTCTTTAAACTCATTCTGTTGTGTAGAAGGGTTGGAAATTAGACTTACAAAGCAGCAATTACCAGAGTCAAATGCTGGAAGATTGATACCATGTCTAAATCTCTAGAAATTCTCCAGAATGTTTTCAAATATCTGTCCGTATTTCTGTGCATTTATTAGATAGTTCAGCTGAAACCTCTGAATGCATATAATCTGACCAGCTGATATATCTTTATTAAAAATTTGGAATTTTTCCTTGTGTTTGTTTTTGTTTGCTTTTATTCCAAGTCCATAGTCTATTTTATTGTCAAAGATAGACTTACGTTTTCATTAATGGATGTGTCTTTCCCCTCTTCTCCTTTCCACTTTCTTTCCATATATATACACACAGAAATATATATATTTAAACACACACATGTACATATTTATATTTACACACATATGTATATATCTAATACAGATTTTGAAGAAATAAGAGCTGAAATTGTATTAGAGCCACTGGTCTATCTGAAGCTTGTTTACAGTCTTGCTTCCTAGACAGCTGTGTACAGATAGCTAAGTGAAACACTTATAAAATCGAAGAAGACATGTCAGGCAAAAGGACCATTTTGTTACAGCTGGAGCTTTCCTTTCCATTTCTAGCTAACTGCACTTGTCTCAGGAAATAGTCTTAAATTTGTGGGCTTAAACTTACTTACTGTGAAAAGGCAAGCAAAAGCAAAAAGCTACCTGTAACAGTCCTTTGAAAAATACAGAACTCATTAAAGACAAGCAAAGAAAATCCATCTAAGACAATGTGAAACAGAGGATTTCTGTGCCAGAGGGTTTGAAGGACATTTTATTATTATTTTTGGTTTATATTCTGTAGGTTCATACTCAAGAGTTTTGGATCTTAGATCCATTCTGAAAGGGCTCAAAAACTTATCTCATTTGAAACTACTGAATTTTGCCTTGCTAAGTCTTTGCAACCACAAAATCAATTGGCTGGCGTGACTTCCAGGTGACATGGAAAATCCCCTCCTGGCATAAGCGTTCCTGGACAAGTTTCAGCCAAACTCTGGCACAGGAATATGCCCAGAATATGGACTCAGGTTGACTGAAAACCTGCCAGAAGTTGGCCCAAGATTGCTGAAAGCTTTGCAAATTATTTCTGGGGAATTTTTAGGAAAATGTTGCCCAGCTGTAGTCATTACAGATGCATTGTAACAATTACTATTCCAAGTGAAAGAATGTACTGGAAGTGTGGAAGGATGGAGGGTACCTTTTCATCTTGTGTACAACAGCAGGATGGGAATCCAAATTCTATTTTGCAGAGTTCCTATTAAAGCGACTTACTCTTTTTTTCAGCCAGAACAGAGTCGCCCAAAGAAAGCCTTCTTCCTGTTTCAACAGCTGGTTCCCTGAGACATTTTCTCCAGATGGGGTGCATTTGTATCCAGTCCAACAATATTACTCATGTGGCAAGTATTTCTTAGAGGGTAAGGAGCCCTGTGAAAGATGGTTGTTTTTAAAGGAAATAATAATACTTTTGTTTCAGAACTGTAGCCTGAATCATTGCATTTTGCTTTTTGGATCCTCCGTTGTATGTTGTTTATCAAATTTTCATCATACATCATTGCAAATAAAGATGAAGACATTGTGTGTGTGTGCGCGCACCTGTGCTTCAAATGTTGGTTTTTTTTGTCTTCAGATATGAAAGAAATCCCTGTATAATTTATGAAATCTTCCTTTTGTATGGTATTTTCCATGGTATATTAAAGTGGAATCATAGCAATGTTGGTTGTAAGGAACCTCTGGAGCCACCTAGTCCAGCTGTCTGCTTGGAGCAGGACTACTGTCAACATCAAGATCTGTGGATCAGACCAGGTAAGCTTGACATGCCAAGATGTGAAAACCTTAATAGAAGGAGGGTCTACAGCTCTGCTATCATCTGTTCTTGTGTTGAACTGCCCTCCTAGTGACGTTTATCTTAGTGTCCAGTCTGAATCTCCCATGCCAGACTGTTGCCTCTTGTTACATCTCATGCCACTGTGGAGAACAGTTTGGCGCCATCATCCCTGTAGTTTTCCTTCATGTAGCTGGAAGCAGAGCTTAGACTGACCCTTAACCCCTTTTCCATGAGATTAAGTAGTCTGAGCTCCCTGAACCTCTCTCTGTAGGTGATGTGCCCTAGGCTCCAGAGCATCCTGGTAAACCTCTGCTGGAGCCTCTCCAGTTTCTTAACATAATAAACCTACTGTGTCCTAGCCTTATTCTTAGAATTCTTATTCCATGTTTTGGAAAAAACTTTCCTACATTGCACTGTTTGTTTCTTTGTTTTGGTTTATGGGCTTTTCTTTGGTTGAATGCAGAAGAATGGAAAATGTGAGAAAAATAATAAGAAACCATTTTCTTTAAAATCCAGGTTGGTTGAACTTTGAATACTCAGAGAAACCCCAACAAAAACCACCAAAAAAAACCCCCGAAGAAAAAAGACCCCAAACTTTCCCTCTTACTCCCTGTCTTGCAGTAAATATTCCTAAAATGATATAATAGCATGTCTTGAAATGCCTATGCGTTTTGATCAGAATTTTTGTTTGTCTCTTTTAAGAGCAATCCAAATAACTACAACATTAACTTCAGCACACTGAGGCTGAGTGCAGGGAGATGTTTCCCAGCAGTGAAAGGTTATTTAGGGCTGCTCAATTTTTTTTTTTTTTTTGGGGGGTGGGGCTCATCTAAAATTAGACTACTCAAATGTATGAATTAACTTTTCTGTTTCTGCACAGAGCAAAACTGGATGGCTTAAAATATTGCTTCCAGCAGGGACTGCTTTGGGGAACATAAAATACATATCAACAGATGCATACCGAGACGCTTTTTCAGCAATTGGTTATCATCTTACAAAGGTGATGTTTCTCTCACCCATACTGGTACATAAAGAAAGCTATATTTTCATGTCAGCAGCTATGAAAGGTGCTAAGGTAGATATTCCTTCAGCTGATCATACTCTGAGAGGAGCTTGTGTCAAAGTACACTCCGGTGACCCCATAACGGAAGGGCCATATGTTAACCACTTTTCCTGTTCACAGTCGTAAGACTATAATTTCCCTCTGGACTTGACTCCACTCCAAGGAAGACAAAGAAAATATACACAATTTCACTTGATCTTTTTCTGTCAGAAAGGAATCAAGAAGCCAAAGGGGAGAGTGCAGAACCTCCTGGGCTGGATTTTCAAGTGCTATTTGTTGATGAAGCCAACAGATGTGCCAGCCGCTTTTCTGTTTGTGTGGTCTCCCGTGAAATGTAGCAGTGTGAAGTCCCTATCAGAATCTTTCTGTTTAGATGGTAGGTGCTAAGTCAAAACCAGGCAAAGTCAGGGAAAACAAAAAAAATCAAAAATTATTGCTGCAGGAGAAAGGAAGTAATGCCAGGACCAAGACAGAGAGTGACAATAGAGGTCCTGCCACAATTAACAAGGTTAATTCCAAGAAGAATAGGAAAGTCCATTAGTTTGCTTTGAAGTTAACTTGGCACAAAACTTATCCCTTGTGTTTAAACAGAAGCCAATGCAAAAGGATCCAGATAAAGAACACAAAAGTTTCAAGCTAAAAGTTCTGAATTTCTAGGACTTTTTGAGATTTTACCCTTTGTTTTCATTCTAAGTTAGAGTGAAACCGAATATCTTTTAAGTTTCATGAATAATAGAGTGGGGAAAATATTTTTGAAATTCTAAAACCTCTCGATGGATTGATTTTTAGTTTGCATATTTCAGTCACATTCATATCTTTTAATTGTATATGTTCTAATGTTGTTCTGTATGTTAAGATAGCTGACTTAAAGTAGCTGACTTCTGGAAGTGACCACATGGTTGTTGAAATAACTATATTACCTGTTTTCCAGTTCTGAAAGGGCAACTGCTATTAGTAAAGACTGAAATATCTTATTTCCTTTAATGAATCAGTGTCTTCACACATGGGTTTTTTTAATTAAAATATTCAACAGTTTGATACAAATTCTTTAATTATATTGCAAGTAGATGAATCTTTAATCTAGATGTTCAAGCACTTCACTACAAGAAACAGGAAAGAAGTTGATTATCAGATAAGCTCTTTCAGCCACTACTAACCAGCAGATGTCCTTAAAAGTTTTTACCAAGCTAAACTAAAATACTTCAAATATTTATGTTGTATTGTAGTATGCCAGCAATGACAGGTGACATTATTTTGTGATACTTTGAAATAAGGTGAAAAGTAAAATCATTGAACATGTAGGTGAAAATCTGTTATCATTATTCAGGAAGTTGTAGTGTTTTTCCCCAAAACAACAGCAACAACATACCCAAAACCAGATATGTGAATTATTCTTTTGAATATTTCTCTTCCTCTGTATTTGGTATTTGTTTAATTCCAAATTTTAATTAATATTGTGCATTTCTGAATACTTTGATCTGGGAATAAAGATTGGACATTCGTGATTTGTATATTTACATTTTTTGCTCAGCCTGCCAAGAGCTTTGTGCTACTCAAATGCTAAAAAGTTTTTTCCCCCTATGTGTTCTTTATGAAGGGATGATTTGCTTGTACATGAAGAAAACACCTGCAGGTGTAGTCCTTAGCTAAGCACTCTACTTACGGAGATTGTCCTGTACTATAAATTGATCTTACATTTCACCCCAAACTATACCAGAAGAACAGAATGAGAGTACAAGTTGTCTTCAGACAACATAGAGGACTCCCTTTTCTTCAGAGCTCAGAAGAGGACAAAAATCAGAAAGGACCAAATGGAAAGAAAAAACTACCTCTGCTGCTCAGGAAATGCAGATGATGCCTCTAATTTTCACTTGACAGATAGGTGGTGTGGGTCAACAGAAAAGCACCAAAGTGCTGCACAGCCATGAAGTAACCTTTATGTATGCCCCTGTAGGACTATGTATCAGAAGACAATCTTCTCATGTTCAGCCTGCAGGATTTAGGAGTTCAATAGTGGTGACAAGAAGGTTTGCATTGTGCCTTGTGTATCCTCTTTTTCCCCATTCTTTTAATTTGGTAAGTGAAGTTCTGTTCCTTTTGTTATTCTTCTGGCCTACTGGTTGCAAGGAGAAAATAAAACATGGCAGTGAAGTGCAGCGGTGAAGTCACAATTTGTTGAATAATGCAAGGAACGAACAGCCAGTGATCAGTCTGAGGTGTGCCTGAATCCATGAGTCAGAAGGAACAGCTAAACCTCACAGACAAAATGTATCCTTACGTCACCAGTTAAGATGAGGTTATACCGAATGATGAATTTCCGTATGTTCACTTCTTTCAGAAATCAAATTGATAGGTTTTGGCTGTATACGAGAAAATGATTGCATACCATCATGTTGTGATAAGTTTGAAGATCTGGGTTCCACTAATTTCTAAGCCTCCTTGGTAGACTGAGTTAAAACAAAAGGCAGGAACTGCACCTCCCTTATTATGATGTATTATTGGCAATCTGTGATAATGTCATTATTCCAGGTGTGCATTGAACTAGTCACTAAACTACTACATAACAGAATAGGTAATGCATGTCCAAGTACATTCCTTATTCGAGTTGACCTCATCTCCTTCACTTCCTGTGCTTTTCCCTAGCCATTCTCTTCCCACGGTACCCCAGCTCTGCTCTGACTGCAATGGGGTCCCCATCAGATCACAGCAAAGCTCAGCAGCTCTGTACTGAACTGGAGACTTGGGTTTACATGGCTGTCCCTGGACAGGGAATCACCCAGGAGCATCCTTCATTTCCAGCAGCATCACTGCTCCTTGGGCAGAAGACCAGCCTTGGACAGCTCGAGACAAATGCTGCAGGGAAATGATGACAGGCTTTGGCGGTAGCTGCAGGTGCCCAGAAAAAGCTTGCAGGGGTTTCTTGGGGAAGTGGAGATGCATCCCTAAGTGAACACCTCTTTTTTCTGTTTCTCTCCACTCCACAATTTCTGATTTCCTTGTCAGAGATTTCGAGCCACATCTATATGATGTGGTGGAAAAGCCATGAAATTAAGACATCTCTGCTGAATAACTTTGTACAGGTTTTTGAGTACAAATGACATGAAGGGGGGAAACATCTTCCATTAAATGTATTGGTAGATTCCTCTGAAAGCCCTAGAAGCTGTGTGTGCATTTATGTGTTGTCCTAAAGGCTGGAAAGGCAAATTTAACTAATTCCATCAGGAATTTCTTAAAGTTCATTAAAAGGCAGAGCCCAGAGCCTACAGGTTTCTTAAAGTATCAGTGTCCTTCTGCACAGTAAAATGCAACAATACATCAAACCAAAGCTGGCCCAGCTAAGTTTGAAGCTGTTTCATGTACAGTCTCATTTCTTTGCCTCTTTTTACTGCTATGTAGCTTCTGCCTAAAGAACATTTAAAGGGAATGTACAATTTTGATTCTCACCAGAGAGAATAAAAGATGGTCAAAGAAAAATTAGGAGTGTAGAGCTTGCAGCCACACAACGGCATTACTAGGAAAATCATGGCAAATTTTAAACAGAAATTAATTCTGATTGAGAGATGGTAATTTTATTTCAATGGCATGTTCTGAGCACAACATGGAAGCATCTTGCATATATGTAACAATTTCAATGTTTGTCAATAGATTATGATATTTTGACCTTTTCAAAACAATCTGCCCACAAGTGTTATAACAAATACTATCATTACTGAGATTACGAAGAGGTCTTTCCATATTCTGTTATATTTCACCAGCTGAAAGATTTTATTAACAAAGAATGACAAATGTATAATAATTTCTGTTTAAAATTTATAAATTTTCTGTTGCTCATCAGAACCCCAGGTAGGCATTTTTTTTTACTTCATCCACCCAGAGGGTAAACAGTGAAGGATAAATTTAATTAATCTCAACTTTTTTTATTCACTTATTCTTTGTTCCTTTCCACTTGTGCATTCCTTCTTATATTTTACACTGGAGCAGAAAAAAACCCTTCTGAATGTTAATGTAGAATATAGTTATGTGAAAGCAGTTGATAAAATACTCTTTTAAAAAGAATATATTTATTTTCATATCTCCAGAAATGATGGAAGATCTTGTGTTAGACTTCAGAACTCTTTCCTTTACTAGTTTTTAGAAGATAATATTGGACAACTGGCTCTAGGTGATCTTCCTTGAGCAAGGAGTTTGGACCAGATGACCTCCAGAGGTCCCTGCCAACCTCCAACATTCTGTGATTCTATGAATAGAGCTCCATGAAGTGTTTTACTATATAGGAAAATGTATTTCAGTGAAAAAAATAAAATTAAAAAAACCCCAACAGTGCAACATGTCCTAACAAGCCCAACTTTAGAGTGAGTTTAATTCTTTAGTCGCACTAAAGAAGTTTAAATGCAAACTTTCCCTATAAGTCTCATACTGATTTATTCTAGCTCTAACAAAATCCTTTTGCAGCAACTTAAGTTTTCTCAGTATTTTTAGAAGAAATTAATAATCTATGAAGCATTCACTTTTTAGAAGTACCTTGTCATTCCCCAACCCCATCCTCTTCCTTCCTTCACCCTTATCCTTTCTTCCCTGCAGAGAGCAACTACAATTAATTAGAGTAATAATTTCTTGTAGGCATCAATTAAAATCAGGGTAATGAATTGTGCTTTGCATGCTTGCATGGAAGTTCCTATAACTGACAATTAAGTTCCAGAAAATGGCACTCCAGGGATTAAAACTAACATAAGCATCACCTTGGTTTGGGGGTTTTGTTTGGCCATTTAATGAAAAATAAATGGTCCCTTTTAGCAACAGTAAACTCCCTTCTTTCTTCTCTCTATAATTAGAAAATCAGGGGGACAAATCCTCCATGGTCTTCCATTTCTGCTGACCTCCAGTCTGACTCCAGAACTAATTTTGAGGAAAATCTAAAAAGAAATACTGAATTATTCTGTTGTAATAAAGGCTGAATTAATTCTTCTGTGTTGATCTGACAGGGAGTTAATTCAAAGTATTTTAGGGGGATTTGATAAGAGGATTTTTCTTCCTATTACTTGTGAAATTATGAAGACATTAAAATAAAAAGCATTTTATCTTATCATGTTTCAGAGAGTGAGGGAGTTGTTTGGGGGGTTTTCAGTCCTTTCCTGGTTAGAATAAGATAAAGTATATTTATTCTAGATAATAAATAAGGATAAGGTAACATATATTTATTCTAAAATAATAAACACTATATATATTATTAAAAATACAACTAATATATAAATTTATTATTAGAATATATAAATAATACATATATTTATAAGATATTCAGAAAAGTAAAATTCTGTGATAAGTCACTTACCATGAAACTTCAAAAACGTCTGAATAATTAAACTAATTTGAAAATGCACCAATTAATTGTTGGACACATCCATTTTGAGGGGACCATTTCCCAAGATATCTGCGGTGGCCACTCAATGAAAACACATTCACTTCAGTTGTAGCTGTCAGCTCAGTTGTGCACCTGAAAAAGAAATTGTCGTCCTGCTTTCCCCTGCACCCAGATAACTGTTGGATGCAAGAATCAAAAAATATAAACACATAATTTAATTTAGTTTTCTAACACCATGTATTTCACCTGTTAAGAAACTTGTGGCTCTCTTGGTAATAATCAAGTCATAGGTCTCAACACATCAATTGAATTGAATTAGATAACAAATATTGTAAAACATGTTAAAGAGAGAAATGTTGGAATCCATGCCTTTGCATTTGTACAGAAGTAGCTCCTTAAAAAAGCCATAGCTAGATAGAGGCAAACCAATCAAATTATGATAATTAAATTATAATAATTACTGTCCCCCAAAAGTCATAAGATCACCACTAAAATCTTCCAGAAATTGTGAGAGGCAGAACAGAAATTTAATCCTGATTCCTATCTTAGCTGTTAGTTTTAATGGGCGTTTAAGGTATTATAATCCTTAGGAAAAATATATTTAAATAAAATAAAGGGAGGAGTTGAAAAGCAAGAAGAGTATTCTGATAAATTGTAATTGGCTCTGGATTTAATGTGATTTTTTCTGGTGCTTCTACAATTTTCAAGCAATAATTGGAAAATAATGCTATTAAAAGATATAGAATTTGTAGTTTATTTTAAAAAGCTAGAAGCAAGCGTCTTTCTGCCCTCCTTTGAAATATAAATAATTTGGTCCTGATTACCTTTTACCTTACATAATCTCTTTTTCATATTCCTACTTTGTGTCCTTGCAAAACAAGTGATGCTGGTGTAGTAGGGGTTTAGATTACTGATGCTAATTTTTTCCATCTATCGATAAAATTTGACAAAGTCAAATACCGAATCAATTTTATGGTAGAAATTCAGACCTGTACAACATATTTTCATTTCTAGTTATCACTATGGGCCAGAATAGTAAGTGCATCACCACCAACTGACTGATGCCCAGCCAGTCCCCTAGTGGTGGGTCTGCTGCCAACCTCCCCCCTAGTTTTATTGCTGAGCATGACGTCATATGGTGTGGAATATCCCCCTGGTCAGTTGGGGTCAGCTGCCCCAGCTCAGTCCCCTCCCAGCTTCTTGTGCACCCCCAGCCCACTCACTGGTGGGGTGGGGAGAGAAGCAGAAAAGGCCTTGACCCTGTGTAAGCCCTGCTCAGCAGTAACAAAAACGTCCCTGTGTTTTCAGCACTGTTTTCAGCACAAATCCAAAACAGAGCCCCATACAAGCTACTATAAAGAAAATTAGCCCTATCCCAGCTAAAACAAGCACACCTGTGCAAAGGGATTTATAAATATTTAAATTTTAAATGTTGCCACTCAATCACAGCCCTTGATGGACTATAATGGATATTAATACAGGTTATGTTGAATGTGTAGAAGTTGGACAAGTCACCAGCCATCCCCATTTCCCTGAGCAATGTTGACAGTCCCTTCCCTCTCTCAGACAGGAATACTCACAGTGTCAGGAGACCAAAAGTTCATGCCTTTATCAGAAATCTCTTGCTCTGAGTCATGTGTCCTACCTGGAAAACACTGGCTCACACTCTCCAGCTGGGCTTTTCATGAAAAATAATTAAAATAATCACTTGCACAGCAGTGTCCCAAATGCCATATGCATTGTCACAGTCTGCTGCTTGTTACAGAACATTTGCTAGCCCAGCAGGAGCCATGCCATCAAAATTGGTGAACAGGGCACTTTGGGCCAACTTTGTCTAACCCAGTGCTGTTGCAGCTCCCATGAGGGAAGTGCAGGCTGTGATATACTTATTCCTGCCTCATAAGCAGCCAATGTAAACTGTGAACATAAGTCAGAAGGACTGGGGTTACACCATGTTTCGTCTTATGGTACACCCTAAAAACAAACGTTCCTCCCCACCCTCACAGTTCCTGGGCTAATTAGAAACCCAGTGTGTGATCACAGAATTTTTTGTATCAGCCTCGCTCAGCGAGATTTTCCTACAAAGCTCAGATACATTCTTCTGAATAACAAGGATTCTCTAGCGATGTTCCCCACTTCCCTGCACTTGCTACCCACCAGGCTGTCTCTTTACTCTTTCTTTATGTTTCTCCCTTTACTATTACTTTTATTTACTGATATAATTACGTTGTTGACCTCTGTTTATCTTCATGGAAGCATCCCAGAAGAAATTTGCAAGTTTGCATTTGGTGCAATTTATCTTATTTATGTTTGCAGATATTAGACATTCTACCTAGCTCATGTTCTGTGACAGTCTCTAAAGGATCCTCCTTCTCCATCCGGTCCTCTCTTCTGTGGCAAGGTTAGCCCTCATATCAGCAAAAGAAGATTACTTCTATGAGTGCTAGCAGAACTCCTAGCACCACCCAAGGTCTTTTGCCTAGGTATCCCCACCGGAGCTGTCTCTCATGGTTGTCTTCCTGTTCTGCCTGGTCCAAAGCTGCTGGTAGCCCCTGGTGTTTTTCTGCTTCTTGAGTCACCTCATACTTCTGGTAAGCCAGGGTACTCCTTCTACTTAGAAAGTCTATTCTGGCTTTTCATTGATCTCAGAAATACTGTGCACAAACCATCCAAACCAGAGAATCAGGAATCTGCGGGGATACCTTGGATGTAATGGCTCATGCTCAGCATCGCATGGGGAGGGGAAAGGAGTCAACACTGTGTCTGAACACAGTGCATGGCAGAATGCTGTGCTGACTACATCTGCCCGACCGCTAGCTGTGCATCTCAAGCTATCACCAATACCCAGTCTATGTCCCTGTTTTGCTGTAAAGAAGACAGAGTTGATTTGACTCCAAATTAGCATAGGACATGAGCAAACATCAGCAGTGCGGGTGACCACAAGGAGCCTGGGTTGGAGTGCAGACTCAGCCTTGAGCACCACGATGCTGAGGACAGCCTTTGGGATATAATTTAGAGCTGTCATAAACCAGACGAGCCTTTGATGGGAATAGTGCCTGGGCCACCTGTGATGGATTAGCTACTTCCTGGCTAGCTCTTACAGGCCAGGTCTCTGCTGATGGATCAGAGCCAGCAGGGATCATCTCAGTGCGACAGTGCTTAGAGTGGGGATTGGCTTGGATAAGTGGTGAGAAGGGCAAGTCAAAACATAAAACTGGACCAGGAGAGTGTGTTGTGGTTTGAACGAACAAAATGGCACATTGGAGAAGGGGTCTGAGGATCGGTGCTATAGCACAGAGTTGTTGGTGAGCTGGAGAAACAGGCCAGCACACCTCCGGCTGTGGCAGGTGCTCGGGTGACTTGTGCTGGCCTGAAAACCTGCAGCTGCCAGGCGCAGATGTATTCTTCCTGGTGGTGAGTTTCCTTCGGTCTGCCGGTTTGGGCTGCAGGGCTTCCATTTACAGGATTCTTTCTTTTCTTTCTCCTAGCCGTGGGGGAACTTATCAGATAAAAGTACTTGGCAGAGTGACAAAGATTGATTAACAGTGAGGTGGAATGGGATTTTTATTTCTGCTTCCATAAACACCTGAGTGACAGTCAGCTGTGTGTGACTGTGGTCTTATCAATAATAGTTTATGTGAGATGGGCTTGATCTAAAACATTTTGTATTTATACATCCAAATCTTTGGAGACTTGAGTCTTAGCAATATTAGGTAAAGGAATCAAATACTGTACTATTTCAGCATCAGGGAACAGCTGAAAGAAATAGGCAATGTTTCAGAGAGAGATGACAAAAGCTATGCAAAAGATTTGGGAATATTCTGAGGGGTAATTCCTCAGAAATTAAGGTCAATGTGTGAGCTTTTGACTGAAATATTTAAGAAGATAATAGAAGGCGTATTTCAGATCTGTTTGCTCTTCTTCTCATACATCATTTTGTAATGGAGGATTAAGAGGTTTGTGATGAAATTAAAACTGTGTTTACCATCTGAAAAAGAAAATGCCTCTCTGGGGTTTTGGGGGCATCACTGCCTTTTGCAACCAAGGCTCAAATTTTTGAATGCAACAGATTATCTATTATTATTATTACAGAATAATAAACAGAGCTCTCATTGGGATCCAAATCCTTGTTTCCAGTCAGAGGCTTAAGTAACGAGCAGGCTGCAGTTTTTGCAATTTGGGCTAAGTAGGATCCCTAGAGGGTAACAGTTTCTGTCACTCTTCATTAGTATGGGCCATATGTAAGGATGAAGGGAGCCTCAGGAGACCATCTAGATGAGTGCTTGGTGTTTAATCAGTCTTCTGAAGACCTTTGTAAGAGTTTCATCCAACATGGCATATCAAGAATGAAATTCCTTGGTGGAATGTCTCCTTCCACTCTGCTGATGATGCTCCACATTGCTCACAGACCTAACTGAGAAGCCAGGGCCTATTTATAGTGAAATTGCCATCTCAGCTCAGGCTGAAGGAAAACTTCAGAAGTCCATACCAGAAGGTATGAATTGGTCCACACCTCTGTGCTGGATAAAAAGGGAAGGACAGAACATATTTGCAGGTACCCATGTGGGTAATTGCACCAGAAGAAAACAACACCTCCCATGACAGTTTCCCATTTTGATTCCAGAAGCTTATCTTGACCCTTCTTTTTATGCTATAAATAAGTAAATAAACAAACAAGACCAGTTTTTCTTCCAAGCTCTGTGTTAAGGGCCCTTCCACTCTAAACTTTCACTGTGCAGTCTTCTGAATAAAGTCCCAGTATTTCTTATTTGCCTTTAGTTTTTAGATCATGCCTTCTAGAGATAACCTGTGATTGTCACATAGAAACAAAAAAGCATTCAGTATTTTTTATCTTTTACATTTCTCAATTATTTTCCATTGGACAGTTAGCCAGCTCCTTCAGCATGATTCATTTCTGACCACGAGGTTGCTCAGTGGGCCCTGACAGATATAACATGGCAATCTCTGGTGCCAGTTTAGGATGCTGCAGCATCACAGCTGAGATGGGTCTTAACAGAAACTGTGTTAGTGCTAGTAGAAGCTGGAATAAGTACCAATAGGAGAGGCTAGAAGTGCTTAAAGGTGTGAAAGACAAGCAAGATCTGGCATGAATCTTAAGAAGCGTGCAAGAGCTATAATGGAGAGGAAGGAATAGTATGTAAGGAAAACAAAGATTGGGTAGAAAAATGAAGAAAAAAGAAAAATAGGGAAGAATTCTGAATCACAGGGTATGGAGACTGAAATATACAGGGGGGACAAAGACAAAGAAATTATAACAGTATTTGCCTAGGCAGTTTTTTAATGTTGTCATAAACAGATCATCTTCTGAGGATGAGTTGATAAAATAACAGGGAAATGAGTTGCCTGATTTATCTCAAGAAAAAAAAATCTTGGCATTACGTAGATATTACTTTCTCTCCTGTAACGTTAATGGCTGCTCAGCACAGAAGTACCTATTCTACAGATGTTTCCTTTACTTGTTTTACCTCTTCTTACTAATTTTCTTGAATGTCTTTGAATCTTTCCATGGCTTTGCATTTATAGTAGACCCTCAACATTTCTGTGGTGATGGCTCACTGTCTGAGAAGTGATAGAGTTTTGTTTTGTGCTGGAGTGGATGGCCATAGCAGTGGAGAATCTGGGTCTACTTCAGTGTCTAATATACCAATAAAATAGGTATGTGTGGTTTGTTTCTATATATATATATCTTTTTTTTTTTCACTAGTTTTTAGTGAAACAGTGCTCACTTCTTGTCTCTGCTGTAGTGTAACCTTGGGATGGCTCATGGGTTTCTTTCTTCATAAATTGGGAACAGTGCTTCCTTCCTCATATTGGATCTCACATAGGTATGTTTACAAATGATTATATTAAAGCCTTTTAAAAGTCTATCTATAACGCTGAGCCCTATGGAGTTCCCACTCTTAGCTGGGACCTGTTGGTGTCATCATAGAACAAATATTGCTAGTGTAGCACTGCAACAAGTCTGTAGAGTGTTTAGAAATGAAACTGAACTGGGGATCTAGGCTCTATCTTTGTCACATACCTATTCTTATATGGAAAGTGTAGTAACCTATTTTCAGGTTCCAATTTGTATTTTTTGTTTTAAATACTAGTGGTTCTCTCTCCACATCTTAAGAAATGCTTCAGTCCTTTAGCTGTCCAAGTGGAGTAATCAGGATAATATGCTTCATGTCATTTCAGCAGCTGTGTTGAGAGTATTTTGTTTCTAGCACAGATACAAGCAAAATATCATTTATCTATTTATTTCCTTTTACTTCAGACTATGTGGAATCAAAGATATTTTAGGGAGGCAACTTCAGGGTCACTTCAAGAAATATGAGGTTACTAATCTAAAGTCTATATGTCTTTAGTCAGACTAACTCATAATAGTTTGAAAAATAATTGATAGACATTTTAGTACCCCTCTTGCTGACTGAAATTTAGTGTAGGCTAGTGGATTAAAAATCTCTGTCATAAAAGAGATGTAAAAATATATTATTCTTAGTTGTGTTGCATGCATTGAAATAATTTTTACTGATTGGTAGACCCTTGGCAACCTCAGTGAGTTTGAAGAAGATTTTTCCAATGGGATGATGGAAATGCTTAAACAGGTTTGAATAAACTGTGAACGAACCATTCTCTCATAACTAAAAGTGATTACTTGGAAATGAGTTGAGACACACTAGGGAGAGGGATTCTTGTACACATATTCATTTCATGAAAGTTCTATATGGAAACAAATTACCAGGAGCGCTTCTATTCAGGTTTTAATATATACTAGTTTCTAAGCATCTTGGCTCCAACAGCAAACTTAAATATTGCACTAGCAAAGATAACAGAAAAAATGCTAGGAAGAATTGAATCAAGGCAGAAAAAGAATAGTTTATTAGTGTTTATTGAACACACATGGAAGACACAAAAGTTCGAATTACCCAACCAGCGAAAGAGAAGATGAGCATCAGACTGGAAGACAGAAAATAAATCTTTCTGCAAGCTACCTGTGCAGAGAGTAGTGATTTCAATGAAAAAGAGTAACATCTGGCCTTTAAGACAGTGTACAAATCTTGTGACCCTTGCTAAATCTTGCTGGATTTTTCTAGACAAAGGAAAGTAATGCAAATTTTTAAGTCTTGTAACAGATAGTAAATAAAGCTTGTTCTGTTTGCATTGGCATGTTGGAGAAAAGTCTAAGGCACATTGGGGTCATTAATTAGTTTTGGATCTTACTAATCCTATAGTTATGGATGGAGAAATTAAGACAATTTACTTAATTGCCTTAATTTTAAACTCAAAGTCCCAAAAGAAAATCAGAGATGTTCAGAAATCTGTTCCTCATTCCTATTGGTTTCCAGCCTTGTGTTTGTAACCATAAAACCATCTAGAATAGTTATAGTTCTGTATAAGTGGGCTTTCTGCAATCAACATTTTATCCAGTTGGACAGTAAATCATAAGCATCTTGGGAAAAAAAAATCAAGGAAGGGCTGAATGTAGTTCTAATAATTCTTGCAAGTTTTAAAATCACAGTCTTCATTTCAGCTACTGCTTTGTTGTTCTGCACAGGTAGAAATGGAAGATTTTATATTTGTCTTTGTTGTTCTGGACAAAAAAAAGTTATGCTACCTCTAAGCAATTTATGGGGAAAAAGAAATGTAGGAGGATCTATAGCCACATACCATACTAAGTGCAATAGTGGTGCTGCCTACCATTTAGAGGAAGCACTGCACAGTTATACTAAATAACAAAAGCGTGCGTATTCCTTATGCATTAATAAGGGGTGAAATGATCCACAGTAATTCATTAATCCACTGAGTCTTTTCATTTTTAATGGACTTGGTATGCTTATTTCCTGTGGCATAGTAAAGCTGTAGTAATGGGAGCAGCCTGCTGGTCTTTGTACACCTGATTGTAAAGACTGAACTTTGGTTGATGACTTTAGCTTCAAAAGTACCTTAGAGACTGTGGTAGGAACTGATTGCAACCTCACATGAATGGGAGTATAATAGAGCAGCTGAAACCTGAAGAGTTCTGTTTTGTGACTTTTAAGTTCTATTGACTGTAATTTCTAGATGTTCTGGTTTTGCTTTTCTGGTTATACTGTTTTTAACATTCTATTATGTGGTGGACATGTATAAAGAACTGTTACTTGCTGAAATCTTAACTTTACGCTTCTGCATTCTGTAAAGGCTGGCTTCTCTCTTGTGTTATCCTAGGTATATCTGTGTCTGTTAGACAGTCAACTGTAAAGTGTGTTGAGGAAAACTTTGTGGAGAAAATGGATGTGAAGTGAAGGGTTCCCCTCAAACCTAATCTCTGCCTAAGGGCATTTTAACACTATTAATAGTGAGGCAAGAAGATGCATATAAATACAAAATATTTGGGCTGTGCTGTAATATTTTATTCTAGAAGGATTACTATTAACTTCTCAGATTCCAAAACGTAAACAGTGAAGTTGCTGTTTAATCTTATATGATGGATTCCAGCAGGCATAGACGGAGCCTGGAAAAGCAATGAAATGACCTATCAATATGCTTCTATTCAGAATGTTTGTTAGTACCACTTGCTTTTGTGTTTATGCTGTTATTGATACCTTGGTAAACCAGCAGGCTCAGAACAAAGGTACTATTTAGATAAAGCTCAGGTAGAAAAATATCTGTGTTTAGTTTAATATATCTTTTTTCAAAACACCTGTTTCACAAAAAGGAACATTTTGAATACCAAGAGAACTGAGCAGACACTTCCAGTAAACTTCTTGGACATCAAGGTACTTTAGGGGATTGTTAAGCAGTTCAAGATGAATGAGCTCACAAAAAGTGATGGAAAATTTAACCAACTATTTTCTGATGAAAAAGTTTTGTTTGGAATGCAATTTGCTACTTTTAAAAACTTACATGGTTGTGTTTTTAAACATAACATCTTAACATTCAAAGTGTGCTTAAAATGAAAGGAAGGTTAGTGCAATAAGCTAAACAAAAATGTTTCTCCTTCATAATGAAAAATATTTTTGGACAGGGGAGGTCAGGTTGAACTTGTCTTATTATTACTCAAAAACACATATAATAGCTCCCCTGTTTGTATAAGTCTGCCAGTTACCTAGCAAAAGAATAGAGAAAGGAAAGGTGGTGGAACACAGAAAAAAAGGGTTGGGATTTAAGCACTTAATAGGAATTTAATTTTCTGACCATCATGCCTGGTGGATGCCTGATGTTGAATTCTTTGGCTTTATGTTAAATGAACCAAATTATTTAATTTAAAAGTGCCCCTCCTCCATTCTTTATTATTTTCCTGCCATTATTTTCCATGAAATTTGCTTATTCAAAACTATATTGAAAGGCAATATTCAGATGTTATAGGCAAGGTTAGAGGCATTATGTCATTTAGCTAATCTGACTGGTGGCAAAATTTTCCATCAAATAACTTATTTGTGAATTGGTGCCTTCCTATTCACAACTGAAATCCAGCTGTGTGCAAAAGACCTCACAGAAGCTTTATGTGTCACTTCCATCTCAGTTAAAATATATTTTGAGGACTCATGTGGGACTAGCATGATGAATAGACCATGTTCTGGCCTGCTGCTCAGGGGTGAGTTTTATCCTTTCTGACCAGCTAAAATGATACGAACCTTAAATAAAACACATATTGACATTGTAAGACACTATTAAGGTCCACAGTGTACCATGGTGATGAACCATGACCAAAGTACTCCCAGGGTTGTAATAATTCATTACTGAAATACCTTCCTTCTAATGACTAAGGCTGACTGTGTCAAAGAGCTTGGACTCCTAACCCCAAGGCTTGTTATATAGTATTAAATTAATACCAGTTTCTGTTCATTTACCTGCTGTATTGCAGGTCATGAATCGTAGCTGACATCAAGATTTGGATAGGTAACTTTTAAGTTTCTCGCTCTGGTTATTGGATGAATTTACTGTGAGGCAAGCCTGAGCTTGCACTCCCAAGGGCTGAGAGGTACTCATGGGTAGTACTGAGAAATGCCTTCCTGTTTGCATGAGCTATTGAGCCAGTCGTCCTATAACTGTTTTCTTTGAATCTCTAATTCTTACTTTCGTTTTTATTTTTGAGATAGATGAAGTCTGTTGTTCTTTCAGGTGAACATCCCATCTACCAGGGAACACAGTCATGCTTCCTCAGTGTATTAAGGCCCATTGATCTTGATTTTTTCAAGTTCTGCCAGGAAGCAGCATGATAAGAAATGGAGGGTTCATCCTCCCTCAGGCACCACTACTGGCTATTCCTTGAGCTGAGGGAGATGGGAATTAGTCCCATTTAACAAAGGAGAAAGTGAAATGTCTATGTCTCCTACCCTGGGTCAGTGCTCTAACCACTGCCTTTCAAGAGAAAAGCACTTCATAGAGCACTCAAACTGCTCTTCTAAATGGAAAGTGACAGCTAGCACCTTATGAATATCTCAGGTTTTCCAGTGTATAGGTGATACACTTAGAAAATACTCTATTTTAAAAGCACTCCAAGCTTTCCCAGGACACCTGTCTTGAGAGAACCAGAACTACCCTCACCAGCTTTGGTCCTGGTCCCATAAGGGCTCTTTCCTGTCTGCAAATAACCCTTCTGACATCATTACAGTTATTGGTAGAACTGAACTGCATCTAAATCACTGTGTATGCAACAAATGTAAACCTCCCTGACTAAACTACTACCATACACCTTTGAAAGAAACAGGCAAGGTGCTATCAAAGTTCTTAGACATTTACTTGTATTTCTCAGAACAAAATAACCTCCATGCAGAGAATCAGATAGCCCAATGAAACCCATCCATGAAAATAAATAACCCTTCCTCCATCAGTATATAATAGTCATAAGGCCCAGTGGCCATTAACTTTTGCCTATTTTCTTGAAGTAGATCTTAAATTAGACTTGAGTTGACCAAAGGCATTCAGTCTTTTATGAACTTCATTTCACGTGGCATAAGATTAATATTTCTTAATTATTAAGTAATGAGAAATAATTCATTCAGATTTACAGAATTTTTTTTACAAGATTGGTTACATGACATTTTAAACAGACAAGAATGTGCGACACCAGGGTAAAGCAAAGAACTGGATAAAAGAATTAGAAAAAATAATATTAAGCAGTAATTTTTCAATATGGCAAGGATTTAACAATGAACTTTCCCGGATTTTGCAGAGATTAATCTATTTAGTAATTATCATCACATGTGATGAGTGATGAGCTAGAAAAATGTGGATGTGGTAGGAAGATAGAAGAAGGAGGAAAAAAGTGTAGGGGAATACCTTACAAGAACAGTTATTTAACCAAAACTATTTCTGATTTTTTCCGATTTGCCATGTCATATGAAGACTAGATCAGTCTGGAAGATGTCTGAAGAACTAGTCTGTCAAAGAGTTGGCAACTGTTCTTTCCAATAAACCAGTTTAGAACACGTCATAAGGAGATTAAATAATTATTTTATTTACTTTACAGAAAGTGCAATAATATGAATACTCTAACCATCAGGTTTAAACTCTATCTCAGCAAAAATGTGAACTGTGGGAAGCTGAAGGGTAACGCTTCCATTGACAGCACCCCATTTGTGTCAGGAAGCATGCTCTGATGTCTGCATTTCAGCTAACTGGAATAGAATTTTTGTCCTAGGAGATTAAAAAGAAAAGTAGAACAGCATCCACAGGAGAATTCAAACCTGTGCAAAAGAGAAGAGGTGGAGGACTCACACTCTACATTAAGGAAAACCTCACATGTATCGAAGTCAACTATGGTGTTTACAACTGCCCTATCGAATGCCTCTGGGTTACCATCAAAGGGGTCATCTCCAAGCAGGACCTCACACTGGGCATCTGCTACCGACAGCCTAACCATGATGACAATCCCGATGAAGTGATATTTGGGGCACTAAAGCAAGATTCTGGCCAACAGAACCTGGTCCTTATGGGTGATGTCAACTAACCAGACTCTGCTGGAAGAACAATATGGCAGCTCACATGTCATCCACCAAGTTCCTGGAATGCGTAGAGGACTGCTTCCTCCTACAAGTGTCAGATGTGCCAATCAGGAATGAGGCACTGCTGGACTTGCTATTCACAAACTAAGACAACCTGCTTTGTAATATCTGGGTTAGCGATAGCCTTGGCTGCAGTGATCATAATATTGTGGAGTTTGGGATCCTGCTGAGCCTGCTGAAGGTCAGTAATAAAAAAAGGGTTCTGGATTTCAGAAGGGCAAACTGCAGCTCACTCAGGGCTGAGTTGGAAGGGATCCTGTGGGACGCTTCCATGGAAGATAAAGGAGCTAGTGAGTGCTGGGAGTTCTTCAAGAGCCAGTTTATTCCCTATAAAGGAAAGGGAAGTAAGCAGAGCAAGAGGCCCTCTTGGCTCAACCACAAACTCCTGGTATACTCAAATCCAAAAGGGAAGCATACCAGTTAGAAAAGCAAAAGCCCAGCTTGAAGTGAAACTGGCCCTAGAGGTCAAGAATAAGAAAGGTTTCCTCAGGTATGTCAACTACAAACAGAAAAAGAAGGAAAACATAGGCCCACTGTTAAACAGAAAAGGAGAGTCAGTCACCAACGATGCAGAAAAGGCAGAGGTCCTCAACATGCTCTTCACCTCTGTCTTTACCAACGCTGTTGGGTCCCAGGCTTTAGGAACAAAATTCCTGGTTGATCCAAACACCGACCCACCATCAGTGAAGGAAGAGTTAGTATATGAATTACTACAGGAGCTTGAGCCCTACAAATCGATGGGCCCTGACACCATCCACCGAGGGTGTTGAGAGAGCTGGCTGATATCATTGCGAGACCACTCTCCATAACCTTCGAGAAGTCATGGAGAACGGGGGATGTCCCAGAGGACTGGAGGAAAGCAAACGTTACCCCATCTACAAGAAAAGCTTGAGCCAGGATCCAGGTAACTATAGGCCCATCAGCCTTACTTCAATCCCTGGGAAAGTTATGGAACGAATCCTCCCGGGGGCCATCACAAGTCAAATGAAGCAGGTGATTGGGAAAAGCCATCAGGGCTTCACGAAGGGAAGATCGTGCTTGACAAACCTGGTGTCCTACGACATAGTGACTTGCCTGGTTGACATGGGGCAGGCAGTGGACATTGTCTACCTGGACTTCTCCAAGGCCTTTGATACAGTTCCCCATGGCCTCCTCCTGGAGAAATGAATGCATTATGGCCTAGACAAGTGGTCTGTGCAGTGGGTGGGGAACTGGCTGACAGGACACACCCAGAGGGTGGTAGTAAATAGCTCCTTTTCAAAGTGGTGACCTTTCACTAGTGGGGTCCCCAAGGGATCGATATTGGGCCCAATGTTATTCGATATCTTTCTAAGTGATCTGGATAACGGGATCAAGGGTAGCCTGATGAAGTTTTCAGATGACAGTAAATTGAGTGGGGAAGCAGACACTCCAGAAGGGAGAGCTGCTCTGCAGGAAGATCTGGATAGGCTGGAAGAGTGGGCCAACAAGAGCCTTACGAGGCTCAACAAGGAGAATTGTAAGGTCTTGCACCTGGGAAAACATAATCCGGGAGTGCAGCACAGCCTGGGATCCACCTGGCTGGACAGCAGCTCCGTGGAAATGGTCCTGGGGGTCCTGGTGGACAGGAAGGCCAACATGAGTGAACAGTGTGCTGCTGCGGCCAAGAAGGCCAATAGGACGTTGGGTTGCATCAAAAAGGGCATTGCCAGCAGAGATAAAGAAGTCATTTTCCCACTCCACTCAGCGCTTGTCAGGCCACACCTGGAGCACTGCGTACAGTTCTGGTCCCCGCTCTACAAAAAGGTTGTGGACAGGCTGGAAGGGGTCCAGAGAAGGGCCACCAAGGTGATCAAAGGACTGGGAAGCTGCCATATGAGGACAGGCTGGGAGAACTGGATTTGTTCAGCCTTAAGAAAAGGAGGCTCAGAGGGGATCTCATCACCATGTACCGGTACGTAAGGGGTAGCTACAAAGAAGATGGAGACTCCCTTTTTACAAGGAGTCCCATGGAGAGGACAAGGGGGAATGGACACAGGTTGCTCTTGGGGAGGTTCAGATTAGACGTGAGAGGAAAATTTTTCGCAGTGAGAACAGTCAACCATTGGAATAATCTCCCCAGGGAAGTGGTTTCTGCCACATTGGACACTTTGAAGATTCATCTGGACAGGGTGCTGGGCCATCTTGTCTAGACCGTGCTTTTCCTAGGAAAGTTGGACTGGATGATCCCTGAGGTCCCTTCCAAGCTGGGATTCTCTGATTCTGTGAAAAGCTTGTTTTGGTCTGCTTTATAACCAAATGGTTGGAGCCATTTCAGTCTGTAGGCACAAAGGTTCCTTCTTCACATCTTAGTTGGGCATGCAATCTACTGGACTATTGGAGAGTCATGAAGCTGTTTCCCAGCAGTTTTAGGTAGCAAATGTTTTATTCCTTTGACGACTCAACCTATGGGAACACCAGAGTGTTTCATGTGAGGTCCAGTGAGAGTCTTATCAAGTACAGTAACCTGCTCATCGCAGGCTTTCATTTTGGGAAGAAACAATGAAACATTTATATACTTGTTTAAATGCTAATCAGTTTTTGTTTGGCAGACAGACCAAGATATTAATTATTCTTACAGCCTTAGTCAAGGACAAAGAGCTTGCTTATGAGCTTCAGAGGGACTTCATCTTACGAAATGGGTTATTTAATAACAAATGAAACTCTGTGCTGAAAAAAATCAAATAATAAAGCACGAGGAACTCTTAAATCACTTGTCAAACCTTGCAGCATTCAAGACTAACAGCAGTAGACGAAGGAAGGGACAAAGACATCTCTGAAGACCTCTGTTTAAAGTTCAGCTGCAGTAAGAATGCAAGCGTAATATTAGAATGGACAAAGAATGAGATTGAGATATTTCAGATCATATTATAGTGCCTGTTTGTATTCTGCATGGTGCCTAACCCTGTATGATCTCATCAAATGTACTATTTGGCACTGGTGGAATATTTCTGGAGAAGGACAATTCAAAACAAGAAGGGATTACAAAAATCAACAGGATTAATAAAGGACATAGAAAGCCCCCTCAGTGACAAAGAAGAAAAACCTTATAAGAGTGTCAAGAAAACAAATAAGAGTGAACCCATTAAAATAAACAAATATAATGAATTTTGATTAGGAACATTTGTTTTCCCTGGGCCATGTAACAAAGAATAAAGAACATTACATGAGCCTACGAGGCATATTTACACATTTTGTCAAAAGTAGTAAAAACAAATGCATACTTTCAGTTAAATTTGGTATCTTTTTCCAGAGAAAATTTCTTTAAGATACACAATTTAACAATATTCTCAAAGGAATGTGGACATTTAAATGGTTGCTCAGACCATCCAGATACCATCTACAATAACTTAGTTTTTAGAAGAGAGAGAATGAGTGATAAAGACCACTTGGAAGGGCGTATTTGTTCATAACTACCTACTGCAAGGTTTTAAGATTTTCTTCTATGTAAGTCCTAAAGCTAGATGTAAGGCTGCAGCAAAACACTCCCTAGATCTCATTTTCCTGGTCTTCTTCAGACAGATTTTTCTCTCATTTTCTAGTTCCTGAACTGTGGTGACTTTTACTTCTCTGAGGGCATAATCAAACTACGCCTCTTGCAGAATATCTATGTGATGTTTTGTGAAAGTAATTAACTACATTCTCAACTTTTCTATATTCAGTCTTTATGAAAACCAGCTATAGTTTATTGCATTCCTTTTCCTCCCTTATCTTCTCCAGAAATCCGAGGGAACTATCATTTTCACTGATACACATCTAACTGACACATTGCAAATAAGCAGAAGATAGCTACCGTCTATTAAGTGAATAGCTAATTTTCATAAAGGCCTTGGTACACATTATATTCAATACAGCATGCATAAATTGTGCATTTAACTATCCAGAAAAGAACTTCTTTAATAACAAAACTGTGTACAGACCTGAAATATAAATAAAGATATGAAATGTGAACATCTGGAAACATTTAATAGCCAGTGAGCTATCTTTTCCTCCTATTGTCAGAGCTATAAGAATATTATAACATCACCTTGCTCAACCTCTACCATAAAATTAATTACCTTTGGATAGACCCCATTTAATTGCTCATAAAATTGATCTGACTTTCCAGCTTTTATAGCAACCTGTATGTCATCAACAAAAGTACTTACAATAAATAAGAGGTTTTTTCCATCTCTCTGATATAATCACGAAATTAAAACTGAACTGTTGTTGCAATGCATCTTGGCAAAAGCAGTAGGTATCTGTATAGTACACTGGAACAGTGTACATGCAGAGGTTCTTTAACATTTTTCTGTCACAAAGGACATCTGAAGAGATAGTTATTAAATATTCTGACAAGGTTGAGTCTCTAAGATACCACTCCATAAAGGCCAGTGTTCTGAAATAAATGATATTGAGGAACTTGGTAAAATTTTAGATTAACTGTTAAATAGAAAAAGGCATTCTTAGCAATTTCACAGAAATATTAATAGTGAAGAATACTATACTATACTATACTATACTATACTATACTATACTATACTATACTATACTATAGTATAAATAGAATCATTTCAGCTGGAAGGGACCTACAGCGATCATCTAATCCAACTGCCTGACCAATTCAGGGCTGACCAAATGTTAAAGCATGTTCATCCTGGAGGTCATCTCCAGGCATGTAGAGGACAAGAAGGTTATCAGAAACAGTCAACATGGATTCACCAAGGGAAGATCATGCTTGACCAACCTGATAGCCTTCTATGATGGCCTGACTGGCTGGGACGATGAAGGGAGAGCAGTGGATGTTGTCTGTCTTGACTTAAGTAAGGCATTCGACACTGTCTCCAATAGCATCCTCACAGGCAAGCTAAGGAAGTGTGGGTTGGCTGAATGGTCAGTGAGGTGGATTGAGAACTGGCTCAACAACAGAACTCAGGGGGTTGTGATCAATGGGGCAGAGTCTAGTTGGAGGTCTGTAACCAGTGATGTTCCCCAGGGGTCTGTGCTGGGTCGGGTCCTGTTCAACATATTCATCAATGACCTGGATGAAGGGACAGCGTGTAACCGCAGCAAGTTCACTGATGACACCAAGCTGGGAGGAGCGGCTGATACACCAGCAGGCTGTGCTGCCATCCAGCGAGACCTGGACAGGCTGGAGAGGTGGGCCGAGGGGAACCTCATGAAATGCAACAAGAGCAAGTACAAGGTGCTGCACCTGGAGAGGAACAACCCCATGCACCAGTACAGGTTGGGGGTTGACCTGCTGGAAAGTGGCTCTGTGGAGAAGCACCTGAGAGTGCTGATGGACAAGTTGACCATGAGCCAGAAATGTGCCCTTGTGGCCAAGAAGGTCAGTGGTGTCCTGGGCTGCATTAATCAGAGTGTGGCAAGCAAGTGGAAGGAGGTTATCCTCCCCCTCTACTCTGCCCTAGTGAGACCACATCTGGAGTACTGTGTCCAGTTTTGGCCCCCCCAGTTTAAGAAGGGTGTGGAATTCCTTGAGAAAGTCCAGCAGAGAGCTACCAAGATGATCAGGGGACTGGAGCATCTGCTGTATGAGGAAAGGCTGAGAGACTTGGGTTTGTTCAGACTGGAGAAGAGAAGACTGAGGGTGGATTCCATCAATACCTATAAATATCTAAAGGGTGGGTGTCAGGATGATGGGACTAAGCTCTTATCAATAGTGCCCAATTGCAGGACAAGGGGCAATGAGCACAAGTTGGAACACAGCAAGTTCCACCTGAATATGAGGAAGAATTTATGTCCTGTGTGGGTGCCAGAGCAGTGGCACAGGCTGCCCGGGGAGGCTGTAGAGTCTCCTCCCCTGGAGACATTCAAACCCTGCCTGGACACATTCCTGTGCCCCCTGCTCTGGGTGTGCCTGCTCAAGCAGGGGGTTGGACAAGATGATCTCCAGAGGACCCTTCCAACCCCTGGCATTCTGTGATTCTGTCATTCTGATTCTTTTGGGCATTGTCCAAATGCCTCTTGATCAGTGACAGGCTTGGGGCATTGACCACCTCTCCAGGTAGCCTGTTCCAGTGTCTGACCACGTAAAGAAATGCTGCCTAATGTCCAGTCTAAAACTCCCCTGATGCAGCTTTGAACCATTTCCATAAATCCTATCACTGGATACCAGGGAGGAGACATCAGCACCTTCCCCTCCTCAGGAAGCTGTAGAGAGCAATGAGGTGGCCCCTCAGCCTCCTTTTCTCCAAACTAGACAAGCCCAGGGTCCTTAGCCACTCCTCATAGGACATGTCTTCCAGTCCTTTCATCAGCTATACAGAATAATATAATCACCAGAATTTATTGTCACACAAATTAATATTAACTTCAAGCAGACTCCTGAAAAGTGTGTATAGAATTGTTCTGGATAAATATTTTATCCCCCAAAACTCTGAAAAACCCCAAAATATTCAAGAAATTTCCTCTGGGATGAACTAAATTGTTTTTCTTAACCCCATTGTAAAACATTAGATCTTATTTTAGCTTTCTAAAACTTCTGGATATTTTAAGATGAAGTCAAAATCACTTCAAACTATTTTATTTAAAAGCAGGTAAAAGTGATAAATAAGATTTTATAATTTTTGGAGGTTGTTTGATTTGTCAAAAAGAACTGATGGAAACTATTGTGAAACTTAAAACTGTCCATTGACTTTTCCTAATTATCTCACTATTTTCTTTCTCAAGATTATGCATGTAGGATTAGTATTTGACCTACATATTTACACAGCCCTTGTCTCTGATTTATTACCCTTGTTTTAAAGTATTTGACCCCAGAACTAAGGAGTATATTTTAATCTAAACTACCTCCTTGTTAGGAGCAGTACAGATATTTCTGGTAAAATCACCTATGTTTAAATGCATCATTCTGATGCTTTTGATTCAGTGACCTTTGCACTCTGGAAGTTGTCATATCAACATGGAGTTTTATAACTGCATGCTGCCAAATTCATTATTTAAGGCATTACCCATGATGGCTTTACTGCAGGTAAAGAGTGGTTGCCAGATATATCTGGTATGTTTGTTTTGTAACAAGTGACAAACATTAACTGAGGAAAACATGAGAGAATATTTTCTGCAAATGCTCCTACTCTGTAAAAGTCATTAATCAAAATGGATAATGAAAAGAGACATTACAGTCAAACTTTACTGAATGAAAAATTCTTTGTATTTAATACAAGGGGTCAGTGGTGCTTGCCAACTGAAAACAAACAAAAAGAGTGGGGGGTTGCAACAGATTTTGGACTTGAGGCTAGATTTATGATGCTTCATACAAGCACTATTTGCAGTAGTACCCTTTGGCTATTGCCATGGTTTAGCCCCAGTCAGCAACCAAGCACCGCGCAGCCGCTCGCTCACTCCCCCCTGGTGGGATGGGGGAGAGAATTGGAAAAGTAGAAGCGAGGCAACTCTTGGGTTGAGATAAAGGCAGTGTAATAGGTAAAGCAAAAGCTGCACATGGAAACAAAGCAAAACAAGGAATTCATTGACCACTTCCCATGGGCAGGCAGGTGTTCAGCCACCTCCAGGAAAGCAGGGCTCCATCATGCATAAACGGTTACTTGGGAAGACAAATGCCATCACTTCAAATGCCCCCCCCTTCCTTCTTCTTCCCCCAGCTTTATAAGCTGAGCGTGGCGTCATACGGTATGGAACATCCCATTGGTCAGTTGGGGTCAGCTGTCCCAGCTGTGTCCCCTCCCAGCTTCTTGTGCACCCGGCAGAGCATGGGGAGCTGGAAAAGTCCTTGACCAGTGTAAGTGCTACTTAGCAACAGCTAAAACATCTCTGTGTTATCACCACTGTTTCCAGTACAAATCCAAAACAAAGCCCCATACTAGCTACTACAAAGAAATTTAACTCTATCCCAGCTGAAACCAGGACAGTGATCCACACTGTTTCAGCTTTTGGAGCACCGTCAGAGAGAAATAAAAACGTCCTAACTGTTGCTGTACGCTTCTATGGGAGAACTTATCTTGGGCCGCGTATCTCCGGGACACAGGGCTCTACCTGCCCTGGGGACAGTGATGCACAGACATCAATATGATGGATACAAAACGTCCATTTATTTAGCTGCGTCACACGCTTATATAGCTCTTGCGCTTCCTGTTCCTGCCACTCCTATGGGGAGGAGTCTATCTTTCCGTCACAGCCCGTGATCTTCTGGTCGCCGATCCCTGTCTATTCCCCTACACCTAACGAGTATAACAAAGGCCAAGTCAAGCCCAGCCCTGACCATGCTCTTCTTTTCATTCCTGAAGGAAGATGCACAACTTCTCAGATAACCTAGAACTAAGTAGTCAAGTTAGCTACATGTCAGAATACAATCAAATTCTTCTACTTCGTCCTGCTCCCTTGGTTTTTGAAAACTCAGGCATAGGCAGAGCAACCCATCTGGCCATTTACTGGGATAGTCACGTTGCCTCAAATCTACAGCAATCCTAGGCACAACTCTAGTTTTTGTAAGATGTATGACCACAGCCAACTTTGCTTACCTCCACAGATGCAACGGAACAGCTTTCACACCACATTGCTTTGGCTTTGAAAGTCCAGGTTTCACTTTTAGGTGGCACCAGCTCTGACATTGCCAGTCAAGGAGTTAGACCTGACTTGCTGAATGATCTAGGTGTGCCTGGAGACCAGCCAAACTATCTCATGAGAAATAGCAGTGAGATAATTCACTGGAAATCAGGACTGTGGTTTTGCACAGCCTGCAGCCTTTGTGAGCCCTGGAAGATAGCGCATATGGCCATTGCTGGTGCCAGCTGAGGTCCAGACTTCTCTCCTTTCAAAGAGTATCAAGCCACATCACTCTGAAGCAGATGCTACCAACTGCACACAGATATAATGAAAGCAGAGGCATTTTTTCTATTTACATACAGGGTGTAAGGACCCCACTGATGTGTTCTGTCTGTCTCCCCCTCAGCCTGCGCCTTCCAGTTCCCCAGCCTGATAGTGTCTACTGGCTCTTTGCAGGCACAGGACACCAAGGTAAGACACAGAGGACTTAGCACATGTCAAAGATGCAGTATGGAGAAGGGTGGGCTGTCCTGGCACGGCTCAGTCTGACCCATAAGGGACAGAGAATCATAGAAACATAGAATGGTTTAGGTTGGAAGAGACCTTTTGAGGTCATCTAGTCCAACCCCCCCGCAACGAGCAGGGACATCTTCAACTAGATCAGGTTGCTCAGAGCCCTGTCCAGCCTGACCTTGAATGTTTCTAGGGATGGGGCATCTACCACCTCAAACTGAGAAACAGAGTTTCTGACTCCCTCCTGTCTGCCTGCCCAGACACAAGCATACACATGCAAACTTGTCCCAGTCATGCCCTATCCACTTCTTGGTAACAGGATATCACTGCCCAGACCTTGTCATATTTCTCTAGAAACCAGACTGACTTTTGTCTGACTCAGTTTATTTGAAGTCTTCCCAAGCAAGAAGCTTGGCACTTGATAAAGTACTTGGGACATCTCTGGAAAAACATATCATCGTGCTAACATAGGTGTCAGGATGAATCATCTCCTGCAGAAGGCTTTGTACAACCCACACCACTGCTCGGGTGACGAGCCACGATCCTTCTCTTTCACTCAGAGTTAGCACCTCAGCACAGGCTTGCAGTAATTGCAGGGGTGGAAAGCAGAGAAAACAGAGCTCTGAGAATATTGATTAGCTGTGATGCAGCTTTGTCTGTGTGGTGGGTTGACCTTGGCTGGGTGACAGGTGCCCACCAAAGCCACTCTATCACTCCCCTCCTCAGCTGGACAGGGGAGACAAGATATAACGAAAGGCTCATGGGTCGGAATAAGAACAGGGAGAGATCATTCAGCAATTAGCATCACAGGGAAAACAGACTCAACTTTGGGAAATTAATTTATTACCAATCAAATCAGAGTAGGATACTAGAAATAAAAAATGTATCCTAAAACATTATCTCCCACTCCTCCCTTCTTCCCAGGCTTAACTTTACTTCCAATTTTCTCTACCTCCTTCTCCTGAGCAACGCAGAGGGGACAGGGAATGAGGGTTGCAGTTAGTTCATCACATGTCCCTGCTGCTCATTCCTCTTCAGGGGCAGGACTCCTCACACTCATTCCCTGCCCCAGCATCCTCCACGAACTTCTCTAATGTGGGGCCTTCCTATGGGATACTGTTCTTCATTAATTGCTCCAGCGAGAGTCCCTTCCATGGGGTGCAGTCCCTCAGGAACAGACTGCTCTGGTGTGGATCCCCCACAGGGTCACAAGCCCTGCCAGCAAACCTGCTCCACCCTGGGCTCCTCTCTCCACAAGTCCTGCCAGGAGCCTGCTCCAGCGCAGGCTTCCCATGGGGTCACAGCCTCCTTTGGGCATCCACCTGCTCTGGTATGGGGTCCCCCATGGGCTGCAGGTGGATATCTGCTGCACTGTAACCTCCCTGGCCTTCAGGGGGACAGCCTGCCTCACCATGGGCTGCAGGGGAATCTCTGCTCTGGCACCTGGAGCACCTCCTTCCCTCCTTCTTCACTGACCTTGGTGTCTGCAGAGTTGTTTCTCTCACATATTCTCACTCCTCTCTCTGCTGCAGTTGCTCAGTTTTGGGGTTTTCTTTTTCCCCTTCTTAAATATGTTATCCCAGAGGTGCTCCCACCATCGTTGATGGGCTCAGCCTTGGCCAGTGGTGGGTCCAATTGCAGCCAGCTGGCATTTGCTCTATTGGACATAGGGGAAGCATCTAGCAGTTTCTCACAGAAGCCATCCCTGTAGCCCCCCATTACCCACCTTGCCTTGCAAACCCAATACAGTCTGGCTCTGACAACCACCCCACTGAGGTAACACTTGATCTTTGATTTTTGTTTTAGGGAGGCAGCTTAGCCATTCCTAGGATCAGTCCTTCAACTTGTCCTTAGAGTCCTCGTTCTTTGTGCTGCCATGCTGGAGAGGGAGAAAAGCTCCCGCCTGTGCCTCACTGCAAAGTGAAAGAAAGCTTCAGTAAGGGAGCAGGGAGTAAGTCTAGAGACTATGAAGTCCCTCTGTGCAGCATCAGAGTTTCTGAAGAGATCATTTTGTTCAGCAGAGGTCTTGATGACTTTCACTGAGTGTTAATCACAAAGCAGAGATGGAATACTTAATATTAAGGAATGCTCAATATTAAGGAACCCACATGAGTTTCATCAGTACTAGTGAATCAAATGTGCCTGGCAAGATTCCACCTGTGATTTAGTTTCCTTAGTAAAAAAAGGTATAACTTCCTCATACTCCAATTATTTCTTTCTCTTCAATTACGTGGGGAAAAGCAATTCCAAATATTTTCTTCTATTCAACTTATACCTATAATATTTTTTCCAGTTTCTTCTTAAATAGTAAAGGAAAAAAACTAAAGCAATGTTTGCCTTGCTTTCCTGCAACTTTATTTATCACCTTTTTATTCTCTTTGTTCTTCATAAATAATCTTACTATATTTTATGTCACATTGATTTTTTTTAAGTACCTTTTGTTACACTTCTTTGCACATCTTTTGTTTGGAGGATGAGATGGGTACACAGCATTCAAGGTGAGGATGTCTCATCAGCTTCTGTGCTGACCAGAAATTGTTTATATCTACACCTTATGATGGTCTAACTCTAGGGGAAAAAAGGGGCGGGTGGGGGGAGAGAGTCAGAGGAGAGGGGGCCAGAGAGAGAGAGAGAAAGGAGGCTTACTTTCTTTTCAGAAAATTAAGTATTAGCTGTTGTCAAATGACTTCAGCTGGACAAGAGAGGAGCTGTGGGACAGATTTTAAGAAATCACCATGTTACACTACTGAGAATTTGCCCCCCTCTTTGTGATCTCTAATTATTTCACAGCACATCTGAAACCTCACAATGTGAGTTGGAATTGGAGTTTTACTTGGCATGCTAGCACCATCACCATATTTTTCTTCCCTTTCCCCCAATGGATTTTCATCTCACAGACAGACAGGAAAGCAGGGGGGAAGGGAGGGGTGAAGAAAAAGGAAAAAGGACCTTTTTAATTCTACTGCTGTATGGGGTCACAGAAATCCCTCAAGCTAAACACAACGCAGACTAAAAAAGAAGTGGGAAGAGATTATCAGGAGCCTGGCAAGAGTGGAGTGCAGCCGGTGGTCAGGTGAAGGCTGCTTTGGAGGATAAGCAATTTATGTTATCAGCACGGTAGAGAGAACAGTAGCTCCCTACACTGAGAGAAGATTAAAAAGCAACAATAGCCTTTTCTGTATGCCACAGCCCAATCTGCTAACTGTATGAAAAGCTGAGAAGCTGCTTACAGCCAACGTTTGTTTAATTCTCACCTGCACCCACTTGAACTGTGTAAATTACATGGTGCTTTTCAGAACATATGCATGTTTCCATGTGACATCATTTTGTGAAAGAGCTTGTGTCCAGCTAATCTAGCAGTGCTATAGGATTTGCTGTGAGTATAAAAGGCAGCACCGTCCCTCACCCAGAGTAGCCTTGTGGCTCCAGAAAAGAATGAGGCAAAAGGGGTTTTTTGGTTGGTTGGTTTTGGTTTTTTTTTCCCTTTTAGAATAAATCGTAATGGGTAGCTGATAGTAGTCTGGGATGTGTAACACAAAATAAAGGCCAAAGCAAAAGTGGCCGCCTTTGTCAGAGTAGGATCTCAGTTAGAGAATTTGAGCATTGGCTCTGTTCAGACCCAGGATAATTAATACTCCTGATGAATCAGTACATCACATGTACTATTTTGGAAGAAAGAGTGATGGAGGAGCAGTAAAGTCAGGTTGTCAAGATATTTGAACAAGAGTTAGGAGACAGGATTTTTTTTGCTGCTACTGATTTTCACTGTGTCCTTGAGTCAACCATTTATCCCTTTATCTTCCCTCTTTGCCTCCAGGACATTAGACACATTTTATACACTACCAATTCCTTGCAGGCAGAGACAGGTTTGCAGAGATGTCCCTGACTGCACCAAAAGTAACATTGAAAGACAGTTTCTGAAAGTCCTTAGCACACAGAGTATTGGAAACTTGGGCTCTGTAAGCAAGACTAGATTGGAGTTGATCTCTTTAGTATATGCTGTTATACAAGGACAGCATCTTCCTGTGTGCATCTGGTCCTCCCTTAGAGCATCTGATCAAGACTGTAACTCAGTTGCCTCTAGGTACATACAGCCATTATCATAATAATAATCAGGTGGGTTATTTAGCAAACTTTGCTTACCTGACAGTATATATGCTGACATTTGCTAGACTATTGTAAGCCATCCACAATAAATTAACTCTTTTGTCCATATGTGATATTATTAGATGATAGATAGTCTGGATCAGTGTGTGTTTTACTAAGTCTCAAACCAGAACAATTACTATGGTCATAATACCACACTAATAAGATAACTTAGGGATACAGGGACTCCCCTACAATAACATAAAAATTCTCTTGTGGGGGCAGTATACTACAGTCCTCCAGAAGTTTCTGAGATCCATCACAAAGTGTATTTCATTTTCACATGTTGAGGGGCTGATCCAGACCTTCACTATCCTCCTGGCTTTAAAAAAACACAAAGCTTACTCTCATTCACAGCCCATCTATACCTATTTCTTCTTCTTACAGCTTTACCCTTTTGCTGAAACAGCCTTTCTCTTTCCTCATGTATATAGTCCCCTGGTGCACGTGCAGACAACTACCAGATCTTTCAATCCTTCACACCGATGTGTCAGACAAGCCTGAACTTCATAATTATCTCCTACCTTCTTTTTGCATAATGTTCCCCTACCAGAGTAGAGGCTTCCAGACTGTATTTGTAAATTCAGAAAATCTGTACAAATATCTGCCTCACTGCTTTGAATGAAAGATGCAATGGAGTTGCAATTCAAGAATGAGACTGATGCACGTGAAGCAGTTGCATTCACTTTCCCTTTTGCATGGCTAGAGGTACAGGGGAATTACACACCTTATGTCTCTTGCTGAATTCAGTCTTGGTAAACACATTGGCCAGAAGGCAATGATAGGGCTCATGACCTTGGTCTCATTTCTATTATCTCCTCTGGAAATTTTGGACATGTTTTTGACTCTTCTTATGTCTGTTTGTTATCTTTTTTAAGGAAGAGATCATAATACATAGAGCCTCACTGCATACATTTGTAAAACCCCCAGAAGTTACACCAAAACCTTTTCTTATATGTGCTTTAATTTGATAACTTCATCTGAAGTCCAGGATGTTGGAAAAAAATAGCATCTTTAAATCAGCTTCACCTTTCTTTCTTGGTTGAAGAGTTCCTGTTTTATAGTGTACAGGAGAAAAACATTCATTCTTGTATTTGATCAAGATCTATCAATACAGAAATGCAATGGCTGATTCTATTCTTGGTTGTTTAGATTTTAACATGTTACTCCTGCTTTACTGTGGTGTAAGATCAGACTAATTTCAAACATGATTTTATATAAAAAAACATTAATTCCTCCAGACTGAAAGGTATTAAATAGATATTACTGATATTGTGTAGAAATGATGGAATTCTATTACTCCACTTGCAAGACAGCTTTAAAAACACGGTTGGATAGGCATCTTAGCTGTGTAGGCAGGAAGCTCTGCACTCTCAGAGGGTCTTTTGTTTGCTAAACAATGGCACAGGGCAGACCCAGGAAACCTGGTTGCTGCTTTCTTTGCAGCATCGCAGCATTTCTCAAAGTGCAGGCTCGTAAGATCTAAGCTATTGTATATTAATTACTCACAATTTAATTACTGCACATTGTCTTTTCTAGCTGAATTATTGATTTCTAATTCCAGCCCTTCTGTAGTTTATAGTACAATTACTGTTCACAGACTGCTCACTGTTTTTTTCCTATGGGGATGGATATTGCATGATGGCTTGAGTTTTGTTCAGGTTTTTCCTTCTATTTATGTGTGGTTTTGTTTTCACAAGCACTTTTGAATCAAATGAAATTTTAAGGATTGCATAGTGAAACAACTGCATGAATCAGTGTTTAACCTCTGATAAATTTATTGTCCTTTAACACAGGACCCAGGATTCAGTCGCCTCTGACATTCACAAATTCCCCTTACTGTCACTAAATCCTTGGTCAACTCTGAAGTGGAAATATGTTTCCTTTCACACACATACATGCAAACATGCATCCTCCCTCCTTTTAAAACAGAAATACATTTTTCTTTATAATCAGTTTAATATACAAGTTCTTTTCAAATGAATTAACTGAACAAGTAATGTTAGAAATATTTTAATTTATATTTTTTCCTCTTTTTCAACATTTTGGTAAGAAGAATCTGTGTTTTTGTGTGTGTTTTGTTTGTTTCTTTTTTTTTTTTTAAATTATTAAATCTAGTAATGCTTCCTTTATGCTTTATGGAGGTTAAACATCTCATACCTTATATGTCCCGTTCCTCTCTGTGGGCCAAGCTCCATGACAAATCATTTTGCTCATGATATTCTGATGCTTCCTTTGATCTAAGCTGTCATCACCTATTACATTATCATCTCTATATTATGGGTTCTTCACTCAAACAGGAAATCCATTCCACTGACATCAGAAGCTGGAGTCTAATGGACTAGTTGTCTCATAAACAGATTTAAAGCATTTCTAAATGCAAAATTTCTGATTTTCTGGCAAAATATTCTCTTTTTCAATTTTTAGTTGCTCCAGTTTTCCATGAAAAAGAAGGAAGTTTTACTCATAAACATATATTTTTTACACAACCCCAAAATATTATCTACTTAAAAAAAAGGGGGGGAATGTTGATTTAAAGAAGGCATTATTAACATTATGGCTATTTAAGTCAATGTCAAATTTGCATTGATACTTAAAGTGCTAAGAAACTGGTCACTCAATTATATAGTTATTACACTTCTTTGTGAAGGAATAACAAGGGATGTGAACTTCATCCGACTGACTTACCACTACACCCATCTTCACAAATACTTACATTCAAGTGTCTCTGTTGGAATTGCTCAGCTCTTGTCTTGCCTCTGAAAAGTCAGCAATGCTGCTCACAGAGAACACATCAGAGATGTTTGAATTAAAACAGAAACACTCTGATGCCATCCCACTTACTTTCAGAAAACACAGGTGCTCCAAGTGCTACAAGTCATTTTATATCATCAACCCACTACAACAAGCCGCTGAAGTGTATCTCTTTTTAAAACTAAAAAGTCTGGGAGGAAGCCTTACTATGGGGCACTACTGCTGAAAGAGAGCAAACCAGGGTTAATAAAATAAAGGCACCAAACACAAAATGAGGCTGTAAAACAAATACACTTGTCATGGTTTACTTGGAATCTCTCTTCAGTGTTGAAGCTGAGTTAGGAGTGGCCACATTAGCCATTCCATCAAGGTCAAGAATCCCAAATGAGTTGCTATGGGAAACAAATTACTGTGGTGTCAGCTGGAGCTGAAGGTTCAGATATGAGGGAACTTTACCCATTATACGCTTGAAAGATTTCCAGAACAACAGAGGCTGGGAAAGAGCATACTGGTAATAACACAACCAGGAAAGCAGATGTTTCATTGACCTTTGCTCTATATATTCGGACTACCCATTTGCCAGCACGTCTGAGTGGACCAGAAAGGAATTGCAAATAAGGTGTGCTCTCCTGAGGCACAAGTAAATAAATAAAAATCAGATATTAAGTGGTTTTTTAGGAAGATATGTAAAAGAAACCCAAAAGCATATGAAACCTCCTGGAGCTCGTGCCCGGTTATTAAAGATGAGGGGAGATAGTTCTGATTTTATTATGGTATTCATTTCAGTGGAAAGAATTGAAAGCTGGTAAAGGGACAAGCTAACCTGCCACTGAGGTAAAAACCTCCCAAAACCCAGTTTCATTCACTCCATTCACTTAGTAAATGGTCACTGTGAACATGACCTTGGCTGGAATTGTCTGTGGAAAGAGAATTAACAGGACCAGACCTTCTATCCAACACTGACATTCCTTTTTGTCAAGGCAATCTGCTGCTCTTGAAGCTTACCTCCAGATCTGTAGAAGCTGGAATGTTTTCAGTTTGCACCAAGCATTAACTTTGACAAAAGAAAGAATTTATGCTTAATTACACAGAGGCATGTTCAGAAAAGTTTAGGGTAAATCCCTCTGTCTTAGTTTGATATTGCTGATCTAGCTGCTCACTCAGCAGCTATGGGATGACTTGCAGAGAGTCGTGTTATCACCAGAAGAAGAGTAAACCAGCTTGTCTTTATCACATCATTTATCAAAATTTTCTTATCCATTAAATTTTTTCCATTGCAGAACTTTACATTAACTGTCCCAAAGGAAAGGGGCTTCATTTTCTCTACTGAGATAGAGGGGGAAATATTTGCTCTTGAGACTAACATTGAACGTTGACTACTGGGTGAAAGAAATAGGCATAATTCATTTCCATTAATGAAGGAATTTTGCTACACAACAGATAAAATTATGTCCTACTATTTCCTTGACTTCAGGCTGTTTTTCCCAGGGGCTGTCTTTTCTTCTCCCAGTTGTTCCTACTATGGCTTTATATAGGGGGTTCCTCATTAAATATTTTAGAGCTGGGGCTGGGAAAAAGAATCAAGCATGAACACCTATTGGTTAACACTTTGCATCATTTCTACACCCACTGGCCTACTTAAAATCTTGAAGAGAGACGCTATTGGGTAATTTTCACAGAAAAACAAACAACCAATGGCCTATGCAGGAGGTCTAAGAATTACAGTAGTTTTTAAGCTACTATGGTAGTCTATGGGACTTCACTGATAATGCTTCAAGCTTTCCCATAATACCTGTGAGTGTATCTATATGCTATAGCCAGGACCTCTGTTCAGATGCCTCTCAATATAAAGATATAATGTCAGGATTGGGAGATACAATTCTAGAAAGGACAAAGGAACAAGCAGTGAAAATCTTTCTGCTTCTGTAAGAAGACATTATTCCTCTCCACATATTTGTATTTCTTGCTTTTTCCCTGTGTTACTTGTTGTATTGTAATAATCTAGAGTGAGTAAAAGCTGGATCTTACATTTTATCATGGCAGTGAAAATGCTTTGAAATCCTGGAAGTTTTTTTCCTTTGGATTAGGCTGTAGTATTGTGCAAAAATAACTGAAGGTAATGTCATTGACAGAACTGTGCCAGCAAGAAGATCTGTAAATCAAACCAGAATTTACACACCATCTGATAGCTCTTTTGAAAACGTCTGCTGTGACCCCTAATTTCAAAGATGGGGTAGTAGCAGGTTTTTTTTTTTTGCAATTGCAACTCAAATGTGTCTTCCACATTCTCAGGCAGCCTGAATTGAAGCTACACTAATGAGAACAAGATTTCTAAATGGCCTGCTGTAGAAGTTGTTGCTGGTGGGTTTTCTTTTAAGCCTTCTCTAGTTAATGTCATGGAGCAAGTACAGGTATTTCTGGGAATGCTCTGTAGAGGAACTTGAAAATAATCTCCGTCTATTTCAGCTACTGCCCTTAGAGCTGAAGAGCAAATGCTTCTGCATTAAGGATCTCTGTGCAGCTTGAGATTGCTTTGCCAGTCACTGGAATGAAAACACCTGGGGGAAGTGGAACAGGTGTTCAACTGCAGCCAGAGCAAAAGTGGAAAAGTGCCTTAATTGGAGGAGTCAAAGAAATAACAGGAAAGCAGAGAGATTAAATAGAGCAAAGTTTCATTGTTGCTTAGGTGAAGGTGGATTAGAAATCACTGGTCAATTAAGGTAAAAGAACAAAGGTAAGATACTTTTGAGAGCTGGGATGTTAAGTGAAAATACTGTGAATGTAGGGAAGCTAACTAGCTTTAACATAAATTTATAAACTACACTGATGTCATTGCAAGAAATCTTGAAATTGTTATCAAAATTACTTTTTTTGAATTATTAAATCTGTTGTAAGAAAAGGTAGTGCTAGTTCACAGCCTTTCTCCTATAAGAATATGGTTGGATTGGGGCTAGAAAAAGATTATATGTGCTCTGGGTAGAATAACTGAAGCACAAAGGCAGTAAATCACTTGTCCAAAGCCAGTTCAGCATCATCTTTCTGGAAGAAGGTCTCAACCTCAGGAACTTGGGGATCATTCAAGTCAACAATGATAAATCTTGTTTATACTTAGTGTACATGTTGTATTTGCATCTATCCTCCTATAATAAGATGTATGTTACGTTCTGCTTCCCTCTCCACCCCTCATCAAATGAACACTCCTTAGCCAGGACTGTACTCATCTCTACATTGGGTCTTTCACCAGATGTTACTGTACATATAAAGAACATAAATGATCATGTAAACATGACATTTTTCTGTGCTGGAGCAGCCTGGACAGGGTCCATTATAATTGTACCTAGCCTCGGCCACAGCTGAGTGCCAATATCTGTGTACACAAAGCACAAGAAACATCGACAAAGATGAAATAACTCAACCATAGAGGAACTTTTGCCTTAACATTATTAGTCTGTGATTGCCTCTGCAGGCTGGAAGAATAATGTTTCTACATATCAAAAGGTTTTTCTAATTTAGTTAGTTTGTGGGTTTGTTTTTTTTTGACACACGTAACTTGTGATGATTGCTGCGTATATGAAAACTGTGAAGTGTAATTTACTCTGAGAAATACCATCTCATACACCTTGTGGCAAACATGCTCCAAGACAAGATGCACATTTTTAATAGGGAGAGCTCCTGTGTATAGCAATTGTTGCATGTACCATATTTACGTTATATTTTTTATAACAAATATTTTTTATTTGTCATGAGAGATTAAATTATAACTCACTTTATTTTTTCTTTTAATAGCAGCCAGAGCTTTGTTTCCGCCATCATATCTTATCATCAACCTGCTTCCCTGAGATCTGTATACCTCTTCCAAGAAGCTGGTTGTTCTCTTTGTCCATTTCTGGCTACTGTTGATTCTCCTGAAATCTGTTTTAGAACAGCACAATGGTATGGATTGAGGATGTATTTTTCAAAGTTGTTTATTGTCCTGATTACACAGATAGACACCTGCCAGGCTTCTTTGAGTCATCTTAAATGCTGAGGAGGTTTGCAGTTGATCTTAATAAACCTTCAGGACCCACTTAATTTGTAAATTTAACTGGATGCCAAATAACTTTGACAGGCTGACCTAAAGCAGAGTCATGCACAGAAGACCAGATGTGACTACTGGAGAGAGTTCGATGGAGACCCATGAAGGTGCTATGGGGAGCGGAGCATCTCTCTTGAAAGGCTGAGAGACCTGGGCTTGTTCAGCCTGGAGAAGAGAAGACTGAGAGGGGATCTTGTCAATGCTTATAAATATCTGAAGGGTAGGTGTCAAGAGGATGGAGCCAGACTCTTTTCAGTAGTCCCCAATTGCAGGACAAGGGGCAATGGGCACAAGTTGAAACAGAGGAAGTTCCACCTGAAGATGAGGAAAAACTTCTGTCCTGCGTGGGTGCCAGAGCAGTGGAACAGGCTGCTCAGGGAGGTCATGGAGTTTCCTTCCCCGGAGACATTCAAACCCCACCTGGACATATTTCTGTGCCCCCTGCTCTGGGTGTGCCTGCTCAAGCAGGGGGGTTGGAGAAGATAACCTCCAGAGGTCCCTTCCAATCCATACCATTCTGTGATTTTGTTACCAATTTCCACTTGGACACTGAACCATTGACCTTAACCTTGTGCATGCAGCCATCCAGCCAATTCCTCATATACCAATGAGTCCCTCCATCAAATCCATATCTCTCCAATTTAGCAACAAGAATGTTGTGGGGGACCATATCAAAGGCCTTACAGAAGTCCAAGCAGATGACATCCATAACTCTTCCCTTGCCCACTGATGCAGTTACTTCATTGTAGAAGGCCACTATATTAGTGAGGCATGATTTTCCCTTAGTAAAGCTGTGTTGGCTGTCTCTAATCACTTCCCTGCCTTCCATATGTTTTGACATATCTTCTAGTAGATCTGTTCCATGATCTTCTGACCACAGGACTGACTCCCATACCTCCAACTGAGATTGTTTTCTCTGATTTTCCTCAGTAGACAAAAAAAACTAAATAAGTCATGATAATCCAGACATAAAATATGTAATCATAAAATCATAATGTCCTAAGTTGGCAGGGACCTGCAAGGATCATTGAGTCACAGAATCACAGAATGGTAGGGTTTGGAAGGGACCTCTGGAGATCATCTTATCAACCCTCAAAGTCCAACTCCTGTCCCTGCACAGGACAACCCCAAATTCACACCATGTCTCTGAGGGTGTTGTCCAAATGCTTCTTGAATATCACCAGGCTGGTGCCGTGATGCCTCCCTGGGGAGCCTGTTCCAGTGCTCCACCACGCTCTGGGTGAAGAACCTTTTCCTAATACCCAACCTCACCCTCCCCTGGCACATCTTCCTGCCATTCCCTCGGGTCCTATCATTGGTCACCAGAGAGAAGAGATCAGCACCTGCCTCTCCTCCCCCCTTTGTGAGGAAGCTGATGACCACTATGAGGTCTCCCCTATATTTCAGACTTCCTACATTTTGCAATTGTCTGCTCCTTTGCTTTTAGGATGTCATACTTAAAAAGTGACCAGCACCGATGGACCCCAGCACCTTCAAAAGCTTTTCCCCAGGGGACCGTACGAAGTAGTTCCCCGAGCAACCTGAAGTCTGCTCTCCTCATATCCAGAGTTGAGGTCTTGCTGGCAGTTTTCCTCCTGTTACCATAGATATTAAACTTGACAGCTTCATGGTCACTGTGGCCAAGGCAGCCACCAATCACGTCTTCATCCATTAGACCCTCTCTGTTAATAAGCAAGAAATCAAGGATGGCAACTTTCCTGGTCTGTTCCCTCAGTTCCTGTACCAAGCAGTTATCATCCAGATGGTTCAGGAATCTTCTGGACCTGTTTGTCCCAGCTGTGTGGTATTCCCAGTTGACGTCTGGCAAGTTGAAGTCCCCCATAAGGACAAGGGCAGATGACTTAGAGGGATTCCTTAGTTCCTTAAAGAATAACTCATCAGTGTCATCATCCTGGCTGGGTGTCTATAATAGACTCCCACAACAACATCTGCTTTATTTGTCTGTCCCTTAATCCTTACCCAGAGGCTCTCAGCTGTGCCATTGCCAACTGCAAGATCCATGCATTCCAGCTCCTCCACTGCATACAATGCCACCCTCCTGCCTCACCTGCCCTGCCTATCCCCCTTGAAGAGCCTGTAACCATCCATCATGGCACACCGGTCACAGGACTCATCCCAACAGGTTTCACTTATGCCAGCGATGTCATATCTCTGTACTGGGTCAAGGCTTCCAGCTCCTCTTGCTTGTTCCTCATGCTGTGTGCATTTGTGTAGAAACACTTCAAGTGTGGTGCGTTGTGCCCGTCGCCATGTGGAGCAGTCTGAAGAATTTCACTAGCATGTGGTACCTCAAACTTTGGCATGCCATCCCATTGCTTGACACTAACTAGTCTCGTGTTGCCCCTTTCCCCTTTCTAGTCTAAAGCCCTGTCAATCAGCCCTGCTGGCTCCTGAGCAAAAACTTTTTTCCCTTTCTGAGAAAGGTGCATCCCATTGGATGTTAGTACACCTGGTGATGAACAGACCTTCCCATGACCGAAAAACCCAACATTCCAGCAATGACACCAGCCTCGGAGCCATTTGTTGATCAGGGTCTGCCTGTTACAGTCAGTATTCTTCCACGCTACTAAAAGGATCAAAGAAAATACTGTCTCAGGGATGGTAGAGTACCATTCCACCAGTCAATCTCCTCTAACGCCCTGATACTCCTCAGCCTGGACACCTCCTCCCATAGCTCTGTCACCAGGCTGAGCAGCTCCTTTACTTGGGCACATCTCCCATAGGTGAGCTCACTGTTGCTGCCAGATACTGGCCTGAAACTCAGGCACACTCTGTAGCCTGGGGCTTGGATGGCTGCATGTTCCCTTGAAAGCTCTGTTTGGATGGCTGCATCAGTTCTCGCTGCTGGAAGGGCCGCAAGGGATGCTGAGGGCACAGCTCTTTGCTGGGTGGGTACCATGGCTCCTGCTGTTCTCAGCACCTTGCAAGTGGGTTGCAGCCTCCCTGCATGTCCTGCCTGGTCAAACTGCCACACCATGCCCTAGCTGCTCATCCTGCTCACTCACACTCCCTAGGGGCCACTTAAATTTCCCTTGATTGCCCCTGACAACACCCCCACCATGTCAGCCCTGCTCGCGAGGTCTGCTGGCTCCCATGGCATCTCTCTGCACCCCCGTGGGTGATTCCTGGGCTCCAGGCACCCCTCTTCCTCATCAGCATGTGCTCAGCTGCAGAACTTACCATCGCTGCCTCTGTGCTCCTGGCCGATTGAAGCCCTTCAGAGTTCTGTTGGTGCAGTCACATCTGAGGTGTTGCGTTCTGTATTTACTGAGGAAACTAATCAGTATTGAGTGGAATTAGCTGGGCTATTTTATATCGCTTGCCAGGGATATGTTCAGTAGTTAGCTTTGTACATGAGTGTAAAGGAGTCTTGTTTTCTTCCTCCAAACCCCTTAGATACTGGGAATTTAGTAAAATGATATATTGCAAGATGAAAGAAGGTTTTGTACCAGGATCGTCTTTACATTTTGGAAGTTTATTAGGAGATTTGGAAAGCACCAGCAGGATAACTTTATCGTCATCCGAACTAGGAGGAACTGAAAGTAGGAGGTTGTTTGTTTGTTTTTGTTTTCCACCTGTCGTGGTTCAGCCTCAGTCAGCAACTAAACACCACGTAGCCGCTCACTCACTCCCCTCACCCCTGTGGGATGGAGGAGAGAATAGGAAGAGCAAAAGAACTTGTGGGTTGAGATAAGCACAGTTTAATAATGACAATAAAATAATCATTACAATAATAATGATTATGATAATAATAATAATATAATAAAATTGAAAAGGAAAAAAACCAGAAACACAAGCGATACAACCGCTCACCACCCACCGACCGACGCTGCCCGTCCCCGAGCCGCCATTGCTTCCCCCCTCCCCCGGCCAGCCCCTCCCAGGTAACATACTGGGCATGACGCTACATGATATGGAATATACCTCTGGACAGTTTGAATCCGCTCTCTCAGCTGTGTCCCCTCCCCTCCCGGCTTCTTGTGCACCCGCCAGAGCACAGGAAGCTGGAAAAGGCCTAGACTAGTACAAGAACTGCCCAGCAACAGCCAAAACGTCGGTGTGTTAGCTCAACATTGTTTTCATACTAAGTCCAAAGCACAGCACTGTGCCAGCTGCAGTGAAGAAAATTAACTCTGTCCCAGCTAAAACCATGACACCACCCTATAGAAAGAATGATTTGATCATTGTGCAAGTACTGTTCACATATGTACAGTGATGATGATTTTTTTTTCTCTCCTACTAACACAGATCCATGTATGCATCATCACATATTTTTTGGAAGAGTAACAAGGAACATTGCTCTTCATGCAGCAAAACAACCTGGAGTTGTGAATGATGTGGACCTATCTCATGCTTGGTACAGGAATCTTCAGCATGGTCATTCCAAGATTGCTATGACTAAAAAGTATTGTGCTCAGCACCTATTCAGAACTGTGGCTTAATAAGTAGCCTTCACTAAGATGATTTGTGGCCAGCTGTACATTCTTTATGTGTTCTGATTGAATGCCAGGGGAGGAGGAAGGGGACGACTGTCACACAGAAAGAAATACTGTGATGAGGTCAAGCATCCACATTTGTAATTGTTGTTAGTGGGAGCCATTATCTGATCATTTAAGATATTATATAAATTATTTGTGGAATTGGTACTTCATTGGTCTCCTGGAAGATTCAAATAATGTTGCTGATTCGGTTTAAAATGACATTTAAGGTACTTAAATGCATTGTTGGCCAAACATTTCATCATTTAGCAAGGTCGAAGACAATTTTGTTATACATAAGGTACAGAAATACATAATATAAAGGAAAAACCTGTTATGAGTGGCCTCCAATCTCAATAAAAGATAATGGATAAGAGAAATGAGGAATATAAGAGCATATGCTAAAAGCCATGTCATTTCTCTATTCCTGATTGTGGGAACTAGATTCAAAATGAGTTAAGAGCTTCCAAGTCTGGGAGATAATTCTTCCCTTTTCTCTTTGTTTTTGCAGTGCTGCATTTTTTAAAATTGGTCACAAAATATTTTGAATATATTTTAATATATTGACGGAAGAATGTGTAAAATAGTAACTTTTCTAACAGAAACAGTAAACGGTATCCAGTGCTAGTTATGATGCAACTGGTTACACTCAAAAGACCAGGAAGGGCCGACAGTGTCATGAGTCTTAGATTATTGGAGAAAATAAAATAGAATAGCAAATAAAAACCTAAACAAAAGCGAGTTCCTATTGTCTTAATAAAGCAAAGCAAATATATCAAGCAGAGGGGGCAGGCATAGGTGGGAAGATTAAATGTAACATTATTCAACTGTTAAGGCAAAACACCCTGGAAATTCAGAATGACTAGAGAGGTAGGAAGATGTTTCAGAAGATCATGGCAATTTCAGCTCTTATAAATATACCTCACAAATAGGAGAGTATTTATGGAAAGTTATCTCCCCTACTGGGAAGCGTGGTCATAAACTGCTGCAGTAAGGGCAAGTGGTTTCATCCCTAGGCCCTGTGGCTAATGACAGGAATATCTGATGAGTTCACTGAATTGCATAATACTGTAATTGAAGATAGTTGTTTAAACCCTATGATCACTTTAAAGACAAGACTGCCATGGTGCCGTTAATATTTCAGGTTTTTTTACTGAGTATACCAACTGAAAGAAGTGTCTCCATATTTATAATTGTTGGAGAGTTTGGTCTTTGAATTAGTAGCAGGAGATGTTATCTTTATAGAATCATAAAATCATAGAATGTGCTGAGTTGGAAGGGACCCACAAGGATCATCAAGTCCAACTCCTGTCCCTGCACAGGACAACCCCAAATTCACACCATGTCTCTGAGGGCCGTGTCCAAGTGCTTCCTGAATGTCACCAGGCTGGTGCCGTGATGCCTCCCTGGGGAGCCTGTTCCAGGGCTCCACCACCCTCTGGGGGAAGAACCTTTCCCTAATACCCAACCTCACCCTTCCCTGGCACATCTTCCTGCCATTCCCTCAGGTCCTGGCGTTGGTCACCAGGGAGAAGAGATCAGCGCCTGCCCCGCCTCCTCCCCTGGTGAGGAAGCTGCAGACTGCGATGAGGTCTGCCCTCAACCTCCTCTTCTCCAGGCTGAATAAACAAATATGCTTTGAAGTATTTGATTTTTTTGTAGTCTGCAAAATTCAGCTGGAATTGATGAAGGCCACAAAACTGTTTAAATATCTTGAAACAGTAATGGGTCTGTTGGAAACAGCCATTGAGGATGATTCAGAGAGTATGATTCTGATTTCATATGGGATCATCTGTCCTTTAAGTACTGTAAGACTACTGGAAAAAGATTGGCGAGATCAGTGTAGAAATATGTCACTTCTGCAAAATCCGTTGTTCAGCCACATGGGAACTCTCCCATTTTCTGGGAGGGCTGATGTTAAAATTTCATTCTTTTTATACCACCAGATACTCTGAGTAATTAAAATTTCAGGCTATTTAGCTGGAGGGAAAAAGGGGTGGGGGGTGGGGGAAGTGACTTCAATTTAGAGTTTAACCAATAAAGGATTTTTCCAAAAGAACACAGGCAAAACCTTTTCCTCCTATATTTATAAATATAGCAAAAGAATTCCTTCCAAGAAACTCAGGATGAAGATAATATCAGTATCTGTTTTTCCCAATTTTTGTGCAAGTTTATTTGAAAAAAAAAAAAAAAGCACAACACAACCTTAATTAGTACTTTTATGCAGAGAATAAACCTGTCTTCTTTCAAGAGGTGATATAAATAACCTTCTGTAATCCTTGCTTTCTTCTCACAATATGATAATTTATTTTATTTTTACTAGAAAAAAGGAGAAATGATCCAACTAAGTAAATGGATTCATGTTAGGGCAAAAAAAAAGCTTAAGAAGTAAATTCTTCCTTGCATTCCTGCTAGTCAGCATTGAAATCATACTCCTAAACCTCTCTTTTAATGCTATGACTACATCCCTTGATTGCAGTACCCTCTTCTATCAGGAAATTATTTCATTTTTCACATCTCCATTTCCTTGCAGTCAGGCAGGAACTCTAATATCTACCTCCGTGAATTAAGTGTCTTGAAGGTCCTAGGTTAAGGTCCTATTATATGAACACCATTAGAATTTCTGCACTGTGATGAGCTGATTCAAATCACTCCGCTATTCTTTTGGCATTCCACCTTTTCTAAGGTGTGCCTAAAAGTACAAAAAAGTTTGCATGAACTGTTATGCCAATTGGTAGTCTGGCAAACAATGATACCCATAACTTCTGTGGAAAGGTGAAGGATTTTTTCCAGCTATGTATTCCTGTGAAGCTAGGTGCAGATATTTTCTTTCTTTTTTTTCTGTTATTTTTTTTTTTAACTGATAAACACAACCATTTCAAGTGTAGGAAAATTCTAATTTAAGATCATGGACTTCATTTCAATGTATGGACAAAGGGTGAAGTGGGATATGATGTGGTGACTTAAAAGCAATTCCAGATTTAATTACTTTTCTTAAATGTCCCCCAAAATTCTAACATTTAAAAAGCAAAACTGCAATAAAAAGAAGAAATGTTAATCAGAAAACTGGGCACCTTTTATTAAAGGAAAGGGTATGTACTCACTAGGTCTGGTTTGTAAATTGAATGACCATGAAACAGTTGAATATTATTTTCTAGTACTGCCTGGATTATGGTGGCTTTTTTCTTACTCTTGAATGTCCCTGTTGGTAACTGAAGTAAAAATTTAGCCTGACCAGAAATATAATGTAGTAAACATATTTTCTTGGAATGGAAGGACTGTTTTTAGTTCTTATTAAAGGATTATTTTTTTTTTATTTTACTGAAACAATGCAGTAGTTTGGTGGAACAGTCATTGAAGATACAGTAAGTGTTGGACTTCTTTTGTACTGAATGATAGGAGTAAAGAGAGGACAAACACTCTTTCTTCCCTCCAACTAACAGTATTTAAGTAGCAGAAAAAAGGGAGGACTGGCAACAGTACTGCTTTATACACAAACCCTGCAGTTTCCTGAATATAGCTTTTAAGTTAAATTTACTTTGAAATCAGATTATAATTCATATTCGTGTCTTATATTTGATGTCTTGTGCTGACATTATTTTCTGATATACGAACATGGAAGCAAAATTTTATTACCTTCCTTTTTTGTTATCTTTTTATTATTATCTGTATGGATTATGGCAGGAGGGCAAACCTTCTCCTTGTGTTCTTATTTCTGCAGAGAGGAAGCTGGGGAGATGGCAGGAGGATGTAATAAAATGGTGCCAAAAATGAGTGGTTTAATGGTTTGGATGGCTCTCAATGCTGACATAGGGGAATGCCTTTCCTTTAGCTGGCAGCCTGTGCTCTGCATCATTCAGAGATGGAGGTGCATAAAAATTACCTAAATGGATTAGATCAATATTTGGGTCTTTTCAGCGGTTAGTAAGAATGTTAAAGATACAGCTGTAGATAACTGGATCAGTCATTTTCTATATTTTTTGATTTTCAGCACAAGTTCAAACCCCTATGTAGTGAATATAATCAACAGAAAAATTGGGTTTTTCACATGAGCCTTTCATGCTTTCATTAGAGGCTGTCTTATGGACCTGAGGAGTTTGTACATCCTTACTGAGCTGGAAAATAACCAGCCCAAAGAGGGAATAGTTCCACCACAGAAGTTATGAAAATCCAAATTCATTCTAGATGTTAACTTTTTTTAATTCTCCTTTCTCCAGCATACGTTGGCAGTTCCAAGCTCTCCCTCTGCAAAATTTTAATGCCAGCTGTGTGCTCTCCTCTTTGGCTTGTGTGGTAAGATGACATAAATCTGGCATTGGCACATCTTTGTTTTAGAGTTTTCCAGTTATTAAAAAAATAAGAAAAAATAATTAAAATAAAATCAATGTTCATGTTACCACATTTAAGTATGCTCATTAAAGAAGAGCAGGTTTTTAAGGGAAAGTTGCTTCCTTTAACATGCCTTTCCTTTTTCGTTCCCTTTAGTCCTTTTCACACATGCATAAGATAACAAAAATCACTCCTCTACAATATTCAGCAGAAGTTTTCTAGATGTTTCATGAGATCTACCGAGAAGCAAATCATGTGTCTGACCTCTGGCTCACCATAGAATCTCAGAATCACAGAATCACAGGTTGGAAGGGACCTCAGGGATCATCTAGTCCAACCTTTCTGGGAAGAGCACAGTCTAGACAAGATGGCCCAGCACCCTGTCCAGATGAATCTTCAAAGTGTCCAATGTGGCCGAGTCAACCACTTCCCTGGGGAGATTATTCCAATGGTTGACTGTTCTCACTGCGAAAAATTTACCTGTCACGTCCAATCTGAATCTCCCCAAAAGCAACTTGTGTCCATTCCCCCTTGTCCTCTCCATGGGACTCCTTGTAAAAAGGGAGTCTCCATCTTCTTTGTAGCTACCCCTTACATACCGGTACATGGTGATGAGATCCCCTCTGAGCCTCCTTTTCTTAAGGCTGAACAAATCCAGTTCTCCCAGCCTATCCTCATATGTCAGCTTCCCAGTCCTTTGATCACCTTGGTGGCCCTTCTCTGGACCCCTTCCAGCCTGTCCACAACCTTTTTGTACAGCGGGGACCAGAACTGTACGCAGTGCTCCAGGTGTGGCCTGACAGGCGCTGAGTGGAGTGGGAAAATGACTTCTTTATCTCTGCTGGCGATGCCCTTTTTGATGCAACCCAACGTCCTATTGGCCTTCTTGGCCGCAGCAGCACACTGTTCACTCATGTTGGCCTTCCTGTCCACCAGGACCCCCAGGACCATTTCCACGGAGCTGCTGTCCAGCCAGGTGGATCCCAGGCTGTGCTGCACTCCCGGATTATGTTTTCCCAGGTGCAAGACCTTACAATTCTCCTTGTTGAACCTCGTAAGGCTCTTGTTGGCCCACTCTTCCAGCCTATCCAGATCTTCCTGCAGAGCAGCTCTCCCTTCTGGAGTGTCTGCTTCCCCACTCAATTTACTGTCATCTGAAAACTTCATCAAGCTACCCTTGATCCCGTTATCCAGATCACTTAGAAAGATATCGAATAACATTGGGCCCAATATCGATCCCTTGGGGACCCCACTAGTGAAAGGTCACCACTTTGAAAAGGAGCTATTTACTACCACCCTCTGGGTGTGTCCTGTCAGCCAGTTCCCCACCCACTGCACAGACCACTTGTCTAGGCCATAATGCATTCATTTCTCCAGGAGGAGGCCACGGGGAACTGTATCAAAGGCCTTGGAGAAGTCCAGGTAGACAATGTCCACTGCCTGCCCCATGTCAACCAGGCAAGTCACTATGTCGTAGGACACCAGGTTTGTCAAGCACGATCTTCCCTTCGTGAAGCCCTGATGGCTTTTCCCAATCACCTGCTTCATTTGACTTGTGATGGCCCCCGGGAGGATTCGTTCCATAACTTTCCCAGGGATTGAAGTAAGGCTGATGGGCCTATAGTTACCTGGATCCTGGCTCAAGCTTTTCTTGTAGATGGGGTAACGTTTGCTTTCCTCCAGTCCTCTGGGACATCCCCCGTTCTCCATGACTTCTCGAAGGTTATGGAGAGTGGTCTCGCAATGATATCAGCCAGCTCTCTCAACACCCTCGGTGGATGGTGTCAGGGCCCATCGATTTGTAGGGCTCAAGCTCCTGTAGTAATTCATATACTAACTCTTCCTTCACTGATGGTGGGTCGGTGTTTGGATCAACCAGGAATTTTGTTCCTAAAGCCTGGGACCCAACAGCGTTGGTAAAGACAGAGGTGAAGAGCATGTTGAGGACCTCTGCCTTTTCTGCATCGTTGGTGACTGACTCTCCTTTTCTGTTTAACAGTGGGCCTATGTTTTCCTTCTTTTTCTGTTTGTAGTTGACATACCTGAGGAAACCTTTCTTATTCTTGACCTCTAGGGCCAGTTTCACTTCAAGCTGGGCTTTTGCTTTTCTAACTGGTATGCTTCCCTTTTGGATTTGAGTATACCAGGAGTTTGTGGTTGAGCCAAGAGGGCCTCTTGCTCTGCTTACTTCCCTTTCCTTTATAGGGAATAAACTGGCTCTTGAAGAACTCCCAGCACTCACTAGCTCCTTTATCTTCCATGGAAGCGTCCCACAGGATCCCTTCCAACTCAGCCCTGAGTGAGCTGCAGTTTGCCCTTCTGAAATCCAGAACCCTTTTTTTATTACTGACCTTCAGCAGGCTCAGCAGGATCCCAAACTCCACAATATTATGATCACTGCAGCCAAGGCTATCGCTAACCCAGATATTACAAAGCAGGTTGTCTTAGTTTGTGAATAGCAAGTCCAGCAGTGCCTCATTCCTGATTGGCACATCTGACACTTGTAGGAGGAAGCAGTCCTCTACGCATTCCAGGAACTTGGTGGATGACATGTGAGCTGCCGTATTGTTCTTCCAGCAGAGTCTGGTTAGTTGACATCACCCATAAGGACCAGGTTCTGTTGGCCAGAATCTTGCTTTAGTGCCCCAAGTATCTCTTGAATCCATTAAGGCTGGAAAAGACCTCTAGGATCATCAAGTCTAATCATCAACCCAGCACTACCTTGCCTCCTAAACCATGCCCTGAAGTGCCACATCTACACGTTTTTTTATATACCTCCAGGGATGGTGACTCTACCACCTCTCTGGGCAGCCTGTTCCAGTCCCTGACAACTCTTTTAGTGAAGAAATTTGTCTTAATATCCAATCTAAACATTTACCCGTTTCTCAATGATACAACATTTTATTTTATTAATATTTATTTATTTAAACAATCTATATGTCATATCCTATGATGTTCACCCTTGCATGTGAGCGTACTTCCTCTACCATGGGGAAAATCCACCTCTGGGTTGTTAAGCCCTTTGATTGCACCTTGATTAATTGTCAACAAATGGAGCTTCGAGGCAGCACTACTGAAGTAGGGCAGCTCTTCAGAGACCCTGAATACCTTCATATGCTTAAATGTAACTCAAGCTCTCTCTGACCCACAGTTCAGCTTTGCCTCCCTGCCTAGGAGCAGCAAGAACATGTTCCTCCACAGGGAAGGTAATATGGGAGCTGACCGTGGCATGGCAAGCACTGCTATGGTGATGGTGGTCTTTTATCTTTATCAAGTTAGATTTCTTGTCCTCATGGGGAATTCTCATGCAAGAGAACAAAAGAAAAGCTGTATTTTAACATTTGCTGCCAGAGCCTTTCTCAGCTCCTGTGCAACTTTGTGGGTGACCTCTGTGGGCTCAGGAACAGCTTCTGACCAGGTAGCTTGGGGTTTGTTCAAAGCAGAGCACACCTAACTTGCCCCCGTTTCCTTACAAACTTAGTCAAAACCCAACTGTTTTCAATCTACTTCTATCTATCTGAAATAGCTAAGAAGATGGATGGTACTGAAAGTTTCCAATTGCAAAATTTATGCTGGACATTTTGTTTTGTCTTGACACTGATTTCCTGTGTGCATACTGCTGCAAAGCTTCACAGGAATACTTCTTCCAGTTCTACATGCTCTTTTTTCCTCCAGTGGTTCATGGTCCTGGACTAGACCATATGACTCATGATGTATTGTCGTTAATCCCTGATACAGTACTGGAAGCTTCCATTATATGAAAAGTCAGGATTTTTTTGTTAGTTTTCTTTAAATACTTTAATGATTATTTATCCTTAGTCTGCTGCCAAAGTGGAAGTTCTTTGTTCAAATATGAGGTCAACAAGAGTGTATTAAGATAGTGGGGATTAGAAAATACAAATGTTACTGATCTTTGGAGGACTCTTACTGTGGTGTTTGTTTTTTTTTTTGCTCATAGCCTTCATATAAACCTTTTCTTTAAGCCTCATATAAAAAAATAGCTTGTCCTTAGGACTTAAAAGGAGTTATATTAAAAGCAAACAGAATCCTTTGGTGAAACCTAATACACTTTTTTATTGGGCTAAAGAGAGGTATTTCATTAAATGGGGATCTCTGCAACCTTGATAGTAAGTGATATACTATTGGTTTGTTATAGCAAGTTCGCTGTCTCTTTTCCCGCTGCACCTAGGCAGGTGGAGGTGCCACAGACTGTGAAGCAAAGTAGACAATTATTACCCTAAGCAATTATTACCATTCATTCTGGCCTGATACATAACAAAGGGTGCAGAGTAGGATTGAAATATTGGTGAGAGCTGTAATTATCACGTTTTATTATTTGGACAATTTTTCTTCTTTCCCAGGGAGTCATATGACTCAAGGCAGCCATTTTTACTTCTTTAGCATGAAAATATATCTTCTACACTGCTATGCAGAATAAGATTCAAAGGCTGTAACATCAGAAAAGAAATAATAAGAATGAAATACTGATGATTAGATTTCCCCTAACTTGAGAAAAGGTTAATTTACAGTGACTAGAGTTAAATTATCTTGGCTTTATTCATACTTCATGGATTTTCCTGGCTTTGGCCCTTTCCATCTGACATTTTCAGTTTCATTCTGTACATCTAACACCAAGGAATACCTCATTCTGGGTGTCCATCCCCCAGGGTCAGCATAAGGAAGTTACATCAAAGTGCCATGGTTTCTTCCATCACCTGTGAGTTTCTCCCCTCCCTTCATCTCCTCCAACATTTATATCTATCATTAGCCTACAGAACTGAAAGCATCATTGGACTTTATTGTCATTAAATCACAGACAATGACTTTTTTCCATCACCACAAATGAAATATCCTTCGCTTCAGAAAGTCTTACACAGAACACTATTAAATGTGTTACTATTGAACCTATTTATAGCTTGTGGTGTAGTGCATCCTCTCCAGTCTCTGGTGGCTTGTATACCAAGTGATTCTTTAGAAAACACCAGAATTTTGCAAGTTATGGAAAAGGATTATTGGTTTGTTGGGTGTTTTTGTTACTTCATTTTGTTACTTCATCCTTACAGTCACTGGCTGTAGCAATCTTGGTACATACAGGATTCGAAGCAATCTTAGTATGTATAGGAATTCCTTTGACATGTCTTTAACAATGTTTTATGCATACTATAATTGTGTCAGTCAGCCAGAATCACACTACTAGTGCTTGTGTTATACCTGAAGTGCTAGCAACAGCTACTGTAGGGTTAGGGGGTTTTTTAATGATTTTTGAAGTTCGTACTTTGTTTGCAGTAATTTGGCAAAAGTCTCCTAATTCATGATGAAAGTTTCTAGATTAATCTGTTCACAGAAGGTACCATTTCTCAGCTACTTCTGGCCATGAGGAGCAAATAAATATGGGATTCTTTCATGCTTTTTGTATATTAAAATGTACAGTTTGTTTTGTTTTTTTTTTTTATTTCCACAAACTCAGAAGTCAGGTAGGCTTAAATATAATAACAAACAACTGAAATTATGTCCACAGATGTATGTATACAGGATGGCAACCAGTGCTGGTGAGGTCACATGTGGATTTTGAGTGTGCTAGTGGACACCCTGGCAAGTTTGACGTTGTTTTTCTTTTCAGCTCAAGCTGTGGAGACCAATATTACAGTATTTTATCTTTTAAAAGCTGTCTCTCTGTAAGTATTTTCATAAAACCTCTCTCATTTTCTCCTCCTGATCAAAAATGATTACATTTAATATTACATTGTCTTTATCAATAGATAAATTATTTTTTTAAATTGCAAGGTTAAAATGGAAGAAAGAGGCATGGCTCCTAAACTGAGATTTTATTATAGAGTGAAGCAATCACATTGATCAAGGGGCAGTATAAAGTGAATCTTGCTTGGTGGCCTACTAGAGGTGATCACTGTATCTGCTGGTCTTGCTCATTTTAAGATGGAAGTGGCTAAGACCACATACCAACCAGTTAGACACTTGGTCCGTATGTACTCCAAGGAGAAGAGCAGTCTCAAAGACCAGTTTCTGCTACAGCAGTAGACTGCATATGATTCAGTAAGGTTAATGAAATGATGTGGTCAGTGTTTTCTGCCAGTGCAGAGCTCACTTATGGTAGGGTCTTTCAGATGATGCTAAGTTAACTTAGCGATGAAGCTTCCATCTAAAAAGCTACCACATTGCTAACACCCTTGTAAATCTAAAGATCTCTTCATAACTCTAGTGGAATAAGGGTGCCTAAATGTTTTTATTACTCAAGCTTGAGTTTTTCTGAATGAGTTTCACAGAAAGGAGCAGAGGTTTGATGACGCAGACCAACTCCTGCTGAAATCTCTGGTGAATGTCTACAAAAGTCAGCATATGTAATGCTAATAAGTTGGATCATCAGTTTCTGTTCCATTTTTTCTGTGCAGCCTGAGTGTGCTGCAAAAGCAGCATTTCCCACAGTAATGTAGAGCTCCTTCTTAAAATCTCAGCTGGCGTCAGAAAAAGCAGGAAAAAAACTACAGCTTTTAAAAGACAAAGTTCTATACCTAAAATTCTTTTGTTCCAGTTCTAAGCAAGCAGAAAGTGAAGACCTAGAACAGCTCATAGTCTGTTTATTTGATTATCTTTAAAGATCACACTCTCTTGATAAACTGTCCTATTTTTTCTTACTTGAGAAAAATTAAAGCTATTTTGGTTTGTTGGGTGGGGTTTTTTTGTGAAACAGTTTAACTCCCATAGTTCAAAGGGGACAGACAGAATGTTCTTTATGACCCACACAACATCCAGGATAAAGAAAGATGTTGTCAGTGATGTTTTACCAGTTGCTTATAAGTTTTCATGGTCTTTTGCACTATGTTCTCAAAGTTTCTAAAACAAGGACCTAAAACTGCTGCTAATGTCTCCAGTCAATTCACTCTGATCTTGTAATCAAACAAGCCTGCAGAGAATCTGCCAGGCAATTTTTCTCTGAAGTGTTTGAACCTTGCAGGCATATTTCCAGTGCCAAAAATCATTACAGAATTGAAAACCTCTTAGTCAGGTACAATCAAGTGTGAATCTTGGTCTCTGGGTATATAAATTTTTAGATATAGGGCATGTTAGTGTTAACAACTTGACAGCTTGTCTGAAACAATTAATTTTTTAACCCAAAGGATCTCTCCTGTCATAACTTTTTGCCATTATCATAGAAGTGTTTGAATACAGTCTGACAGTAAGCCATCCTTTTCTGCTTTAAATTAAATGACTATTATAATTATTTTTATTAAACTGGTGAAACAGGCACCAAAAATTTTACTACCTTCTGTCTGGTTTACACTTCATTTTAGTAGTAATCTATTTAAAAGTTGTTGTGCTAGACTTCAGTTCTTTCCTGTTGGAAAAAGATTCTTCTGATACTTTATACATGTACAATCAAAATGCACCTTGCTTATTCCAAAATTTTAACAGATGATAAACACTTTTCTCTCATGAAATTGTGCTGTTTTGCTAAAAACTTTTCCCATCACTCCCTGGTTAAACATCAGTGATAATAAATAAACCTGAGATCTATTGTCAGGTGGCCATTTGCAATCTTCTTTATTTTCCCAAAGAAATTGGAGTGACACTTTGAGGCCATATCAACTAGCTGAACAGCTGTTTGGATCTTAAAAGAAAATGATAGAAATATATATAAAATCAATTTTCATATATTAAGATATGTGGGGCTTTGCTTTATTTTTGAATTTTCTTCTGAAGGAATATTTAAATAATATGATCTTAATTCAGCAGATTTCATTGTTCATATTTATTTTAGATCCATGTCAGGTAAGTTCACAGAAATTCAGGCTTTTAAAGCACAAAATTTTTCTGAAATTATCATGTACTTTGCAGGTTTCCCATGACACCACTGCATCCTTTAGCCTGGAACGTTGTCCTCTTTGAATTTTGACATGGTCCATCTTTTGCATGAATAATTTATTAAAAAATGAGACTGGGCCCATCAAATAATTTCTGGTAAAAACCTTGCTTCTACTAAAAATAAGTTTAATTTCAACAAACACTGAATGAACTTTTCATTTTAGCTTTTGAAGGGGCTTTTATTTCCAAATGCTAAACTTAGCAAATTGCTTAAGAAAGATTAAATACCTAAATGAAAACATTCTAGTTAAATTAAGTAAATCTGGACAGTTTTATGTTCTTCAGCTTTCTGAGAAAGCTGTTTCTCATTCTCTTTTACTCCCCATGTTTGGCGCCAAAAGAGACTGATGTGGTTTAGCCAGCAACTCAGCCCCACACAGCCGCTCGCTCACTCCCCCACTGGCGGGATAAGGGAGAGAATCAGAAGGGTAACGCTTGTGGGTTGAGATAAGAACAGTTTAATAATTAAAACAACAACAGCAACAATAATGCATGGGAAAGGAAAACAATGAAAGGCTCAAAACCCGGGGCGGGGGGCAAAGGGGGAATGAACAACCAAAACAAACCGCACATGACGCAGCCACTCACCACCCACCGACCCAACACCACCAATCCCTGAGCCACAACTGCCCCCCTGCCCAACTGCCCCCATTAATATACCGGCCATGGTGTCACATGGTGTGGAATGAACCTGCCATCGGCCAGTCGGGGTCAGCCGCCCCGGCCGTGGCCCCCCCCCCCAGCATCCTGCCCACGTGGCAGAGTGGGGGAAGCTGGAAAGGTCCCTGACTACTAAAGGCAGCGCAGTGATGAGAACTAACCCCTCCTCAGCCAAAACCAGCACATCTTGTCATTTTATTTGTAATGCAGATTTACCGAACAAGGAAATCGTTAGCCACAATTCAGAGCTCACTGGACAATGTATAAGCCTACACACCACACCACTAAAACTGGACAATAATGACACTGACATAGTAGATCTAAAGTGGATGGACACTAGAGATGTTGATGCTGTGCATTCCTATACCACTACCCCAACCTATAGCTTTTTTCTGTGAATATCTTTGTACCCATTACGGTAAAGTCCACTCAGTTCCTCTATCATTGTGTCGATACACTCTGTGTTGCACTCTCTTTTCTGACTGTTCCCATTCTCCAGTCTTCCTTTCATATGTGTACTGACAGACTTTTGGGCCTCTCTTGCCTCCTTCAAAATCTGGTTGTCTGGAGGAAGAAGCAGCTTGAACTGCTGAAGTGCCTACATCCATGTTTTTGACTGGATAGGCTTTCAGTCATGTTAAGTTAATTGAGGTCTGTGAACTACGGGGGCATCTAACACACAAAACTCTTGTTAGGGTGCCCAGTATGCAGAGTTAGGAACTCAGCTGTAGGCATTACGATCAGTATTTTCTTTCATGACTGATTTAACTAAAAGTCATGGAGGGCTTTGGTGGCAAATGAAAGCCAAGAACTGCTCTCTGAGTGCTGTCTCCTCTATCACTCTGTCTCTCTCGCTGATGGCTGTAACTATTGGTTCAGGATGATTTCAGTGGCCTTGAGATCAGCAATATTTATCTCTGACAGCACTGTGATGTGAATTATTATTGATGGTGAGGCAGACTGTGTGCATTTGGGGAGGGGTGTTGTTTCAGTTACACTGCCATTACAATTAGAGAGTTGTCAGACAATATGATTTCTGCTGCATCTTAAGTTCTCTAATTGTTTATCATATTAACCTTGGGTGATCTTGCAATCTCCTGTCTGCAACATTAATCAGCTGACATCATCCTGTGCTCTGAAAGGACATTATCAAATCCAAAGACCAGAATACATTTCCAATGAGAAGGGCAGTGGAGCTTGATGACCTGAGAAAGGGGATTGAAAAGACCTTTACTTTTTACCTTTGCCATGCTACCTCAGATGAGTCACTTCCATCTGTGCCTCTTCCTGTCCTTTGTCTGATAGAGACTTGTCCGAGCTAGAATGGAAGCTGCTTGGCACGCAAACTGTGGCTGCTCTTATACTCCTAAAACAAGGAGCTCACTCAGGTTAGGTCAATTCCAGGTCCAAGTTAACATCAGAGGGTAACCTACTATTCTGCAGACAGGCTAAGCCCAGGCCAGCGCTCAAATTACAATAAACACATAGACTACATCCCATTCATCTCAGTGTATTTTGAGAATTAGTATGAATCAGCAACTATTCCTAAATGATCTTCAGTGTGAAGCACTTACAAAAAAATGGTTGCTGAAGGGTTTCAGGTGTTCTTTTGTTTTGTTGGTTTTGGGGTTGTTTGTATTGTTTGGCAGGCTGTTTTGTTTATTTGTTTTATTTCTTTTTTTTCCCTGAGCTGAAAATGGTCATATTTGTCATATAAGCTCATAGTTGATGGGAAGAAAGGTTGAAGCTCAGTGAAGTCTGGCTAATGAAATATTTTTGCCAGGAAACTAGACTGCAGCATAATAAATATATAACAAGTAATATTCCACTGGAAAAACAAAAGCATTATACTTAGGAAATGAAAATTATTTATTTAATATTTAAAGAAATATTTCAATAATCTTCACTCACTTAATGGACTTGTTTTATTGTGGGATGAACTTCATGAAAAGTGAAGCACAGGTACCTACACAGAGATCAATTATTTGATTTCAGCTGCAAATACAATATCTTTCATAAATGGCTTAAGTTCACTGGGTCCCTGGGATAAACCAATGGATGTTTACTTTGTGTATGAGTAACACAATCCTTTCCAGACAATGATGGATAAGATAAAATGGCCTAGGGCTCTGTTGGAACCAGACAAAAAATAATCCTTCAAATTCTCATTATGAATGTAGGAGTGTGGCTCAAAATATTTGACAGAGCCACTGACTTGTTCTGCACTCTGCTCTGTCAGGTGAACATGAGTCTTTCTGCTCCCAAAACCAAGCCTGACCCTGTAGGTACATTGGAAAGGCTCAAACTTGTACCAAAAATCACTGCCATGAGCCATATTTGGGAGCTTTCTGGAGAGGGTCAGTCCAGGTAAACTGCATGACTGTAGGTGGCTCAGGCTTTGTTTAGAGCATGTGGCTGAGTTTGACCTGAGTCGTAGGCTGTTTGGGACCATGTGCAGTAGGTCTGGAGGGTGTTTGGGACTATCTCAGAGCTAGAATCCCAGCTATGCTTGAGCTACGCTGCAGCCAGCCGCATGGACAGAAAGAAATGTTTCTTAGGACATGAGATCTTAAAAAAAAAAAAGAAATCCTAAAAATGACTCCTAAAATCATACCACACTTGCTGAGATCAAAAAGTAAATGTAAAAACCTCCTTATGTTGGCTTAGAAATTAGCAATTGATCTGACACTTGTTTAATTTGGGGTGCCTTGACTATGTGACAGGTGCTAATTTATACTCTGGGCCTGAGCTCAGCACTATGCACAGCAAGGAGGCTTACAGTTCAGTTTTTGTGCAGTAGTAAGCTACTCTGTACGTGGAGTACAACAGGATTCATGCCGTCAGCACCTACTAAGCAGGCTCCTTTTCAAACTGAGCTGTTTGCTAGGAAGGACCTTTAGTCCTTCAAAAACAAAAACAACCTGCCTCCTGCCCAGAGTAAAAAAGAAAAAAAAAAAAACAAAAAACCCCAACCCAAACTAAAAAGGAGGTCTAGAAGGAAGACAGACAAAGGAATATGCACATCTAGATGGGAGTCTTTAATTTAAATTATAAATCCTTAACTACTTCTACTAGTATGTAGCTCTATTAGGGCAGAGTGGGGCTGGCAAGATATTCATAACAGATACTAAAAATAATCTAGTAGAAAACTATTCAGCTATGTTGAAGTGTTGAATGGAACAGTTTCATTCCATTAGCATGCATTCAACAAAGAGAAGTTAATCAGTTTCAAGAACTTCTGGTATTTCAATAAAACTTTAGACTAACTTTCAGTTGGATTTTTGCCTTCTGGGGATCCTGTCAGTATTTTCAATTAATAGATTTCCGTGCACAAGTTCTTCAAAGGAGTGGTGTTAAAAATAGAGGAGGGCAAGGACTGCATTTTTCATTTAATGGGAAATACACAATTCCTTTATCGTTCTAAAAAACAGCAAAAAAGAAAACAGTCAAGTTTTATGTATAGATTAAGATTAATAATTCTGAATCAAGTTACACAAATAAATTCACTGTAATATTTTAATATATTAGAACTGAAATGAAAAATCACTGCAACTGACCCATTCTACCCCATTAATAAACTGCATTCAAAGTCATCTATCTCACTGTTCCCCTACCAAGCAAGAAGTTCCTTGTAACTCTTAAAATACTACAAGAATTATCAATGTTTTTGGATAAATCCTGCATCCTTTATTGATTTTACCTACTTGTAAGGGTGTATGCTACCTTTAGGCTTTACTCTAGTATTAATTGAACAGATTTTCTTTAAAGCATGAAGGCTTTACAGTAGTATGTGTAAGCATTACCTACAGTCCACAGTGAAAAAAATGTAGTTTGTCTGTCTTTGCAGAAGAAATTTGATACTCTCTTTAAAATAGATGCTTATGTTCCCTTTCAGCATTATACATTTATCCACAGTGTATGTGAACTTTGGTCTATTATATTAATGATGACACACAAATGCATCAAAGAGGTGGATCTTTCGTCATTCAAGTGCCCAGTGACAAATAATGCATAAGGAGCTGCTGAATAATCCCTGGATCAGGTACATAGGGCTTCTTTGTGTAGACAAAAGTGTATGTGTTCAGATTGCATTTCTTCATGTTTACAGTTAGCTGACAGGACTCAAAGGCTGCAGCTTCACTGGCCTATTTCTGTATTGGTTCACCTGACCAGCAACATTGGATCATCTCTTGAGAGCAAGCTGTTATTCTTCAGGTTTGGCTTTCACAGAATTCTGATCATTCCACTATAAAAATCTTGATTTATCAAACAGAAACACATTCTTTATTCTTGTTTCTTCTTCCTCAGTGACCACAAGCTTTGCTCAGATCTAAAATCTGCCAATCCCATCCTCTTTTTCTTCTGTCTTTGACTGTCTCTTTTCCAGACAATTATCTCAACCTTCTCTCTTCTTGCCTTCATGGCTTAAATTCACTAAAAGCTTCCTCTCTTTCAACTGAGTGTTTGTAGCAATGATCAGAACAATCATAACTCACAGCTTTCTGTACTCTAAAATTCATATGTTGGGGCTTATGGATTTTTTACTTCTTTGGTGTTTCCAAACTGTCAAAAATGCTCTGCTCATAATCCTGGCCAGTTCTTCCACATTTCCTCCTTCACATACACTTTGAATTACAAGTACATCACCGTTGCATGCTCATTTCCTCCCTGATTATGCTTTTGACAAAAATATTCTAAAATGTGCATTTGTAAAGATTTTTACCTAAGATGTTGTCTAATTTCAGGTTATACAAACTAAAGAACAGACAAAGAAGGACCACAGCATGTGAGATCCAAGCCTCCTGGCCTCCAATAACACAACGAGTTACTGGGCATCTGGAAGAGCCTTTGAGGGCTCTTGGACACTTCTCAACTGTCTGTTTCAGCCTCCTTCTTCTAGAGGTGAAAAACTTTTGGTTCTTTAGCAAATCTGATGCAGCCAACCACTACATGGAAAGAAAATATAAGGGCTTTCTTCAGATGAAGGCACGGGCAGCTTTTAGCATGAGTCCAAGATTTTTAAAAGATTAACCTTTTCCCATCAGTATTATGTTTTTAGATCATTTTATAAACACCATATGTTAATATCATCTCAATCAGTGGAACTAATAGGGCTTATTTATGTCATGTGGACTAATGTAGAGTTGTAGTGGGGATTTTGTGAGTTCTTTTCACAATTAATATCAAATTCTCAATTAAAAATTATGGTAAAGAGCTGTAGATGAAGTGAATTTGTTTATATTTTATATTCTCTATTATAATTTTGAAAAAAATGCTGCTTTTGACAGCAACATCAATAAAATAAGATAGGAATTTTATATAAAAATTCCTTTAATTCGATATGTATGTTTGCTTTGCATGGTGGAAGGCAGCAATGGGGGAAGAGAGTCAGGCTAAAAAGAAAAATATTTATATGAGCATTAGTGAAAAAATAAACAAATTCCAATATCAGATCAAGCAAAATAATGCAAAATCAATTTGGGGGATTATCATGTGAAATGTCAAATCTGAGTTTTCAATAATAGAAATTCTTTGATTAAAGCAGATCAAAAAGTCCCCAACAAAACTTGTCTGACAGAACTTCAAACAGACCCTTAATGAAAATTGCTTCATATGAAACACTTTAGTTTTCTAGGACAATTCCCACATATAGAAGCTGGTGCCATAGAATCTTATAACAGTTTTGCTTCAGTTATTTCACACTAACACTGGTCTGGCTCCCTACAAGGACACTTTTCCCTCAATGCTCTCAGAGGGTGAAACATGCATGATACAATATCTCCCTTCACCCAGAGCAGAGACACTGATGCATTATAGGAGACAAATTAATGCTGAAAAAATATGGAATTATAAGGCACACACTGCAGTAAATATGATGCAACTTCAATTAATTTTCAAATGAAATAGCTTTTAATTAAAAAAAGTTTCAAATTATCTCAATTTTCTCAAAAATATTTCCAACTAGAAGTATTTTTTCAAAAACTTCTGCATCCCATAATAGATCTAGCTTTTAAATGAACAAACAAACAACACAATCCACAAGTTTTTGCACTAATTATGAATGATTTTTAGTTGGTCCCATCAAGAACACGATTTAGAAGAAGGGAGAGTAATTTCTATTTCTATTTTTATGAAGTGATAGTAACAAATAAGTTCTTTTTTAACAGAAGATTTTTTTAAAAAACCTGGCTACTACCAAAAATAAAGTAATTCCCTAATTCAATTCCATTCTCAATACAATGGTAGTATGTATTGGGAACATTATCTGCGTATCTACCTACCTAGAGGATAGGTTTGGAATTGTAAGTTAATATATCTGGCTTTTAGTCTAGTATTTCCTTTGAATTTCTGTCCATCTTTAAAAATGAGAAAGATTTACTTGTCTGTGGGTATATTTTATTCATGTTTTAAAGCTTACATTTCTAAAGTTAAAAACTTCTATTTGTATTCAGAAACTGAAGGTTTACTCTTCCGAGTCTGAAACTTTTGGAATAATGAGGATTTCACAGTAACAGATGAACATGGTGGCAGTTCAAAATACAGACCATCCCTGGGATCTTGTAAACCAAGCAGCCTCTTTCTCCTATGCAGGTTTTGTGCCTGAAATATAAGAAGAGAAAGCCAGTTTTTTCAATCTGGCTCATGTTGATCACTTGATGTTGCAAGCAATTATGTGGTATATAATGACATACATTCATCAAGCAGTAACATATATGCTGATGCCTGTCTGAAGGTATGAGCATATTGGGACCATAATAAGAAACAGGTAAGGCTCAAACTTTTTCCTTGCTTTGCTTCAGGCTTTGTCCTAAACATGGTCTGATGTCATAACAGTTTAAACATTACAAACGAACAAGATGTCTGACTGCTACTGGTTTTTATTTCCACAGTAATACCATAATAGAATAAAAATTTAAAAATTGCTGATTGTTTCTTTACAGTGAACCAGAACAGTTTGGATATCAAAAGGAACAGAGTAGAGGTTAAAATACACCCACTGTGTAAATAAGTAGGGCAGGGAACATGCAAAAAGGAATTTTTTGAGGGCAAAGCAGCTTCAGAAAGCTCAACCACCAAAGTTTAGGGGCAAAAAAAAATGTATGATGTGGTTCAGTTTTGTTTTGTTTTCCCATGAGAGGTCTCTCAATCACTATAGATGGTCTTTGCATCCACCAATATGGGGAAACTCAAGGTGGTTGTGTGTGAACAAGTCCAGATCCAGAAGAATGTTTACCATGATTGTGTGGAGTTATGCTCACGCTACTGCCATAACAAGAGGGTCTGAATGCAAGTTGGTACTGATGTACTACAGTGAGCTGTGCTCTGCAGTTATAGAGGTAATAAGTTGGTAACTATTACTACAGGCAACTTGGTGTTCCTTCTTACTGTATGTTGCAGGCTTGGTCCTTTATCCTCTGCTAATTGGGAAGCATGTGAAATCTTTCAGACCCACCTCTGCTTTCTGTGTGTGCGATGGAGAAAGAGAAAGTGAAATTGGATTACTCCCAAAATGTCAGGTATTTTTATTCAGGTTTCTCTCAGGCCATGCTGACTCACGTTTCTCTAGTAGCAATATTTCAGACGTTTTTTACAGTGTGATTTTGGCCCAGTGCAGCTGCACTGTCCCAAAGGGTTCCTGGATAAGATTTAGCAATTAGACCGTTCCAGGGATCCCAGTAGGTAGTTTCCAAGCCATTGAGCTCTTCTGGTGACTGACAGTTCATTAGCATAGATGCAGGTCTCCTTGCCAGTTTCTCTCTGGGTCTGGGAATGCTTCAGGGTACACGTAGTTTATTGGTGTACATGTAGCTACAGTGTGCAGAGATTCCTCCCTGGATTTCACATATCTTCCCATCAATAATTTTAGGGAAGTATCTGTTTCTGTGAAAAACAGCAATAACCAATAAAAAACAAAACAAAAGAAAACAAAAAAAAAAAGGAAAAGCCAATGCATTGATTATCAAATAATGTTCAACAGTGGTAAAAATATTAACGAGACCCATTTGGAATATTAAAAAAAAAAAGAACCACCAATAAAATAGGTAAAATCACTTTTTTGCATCTTGCAGACCTGTGATTAAGGTAAATATTAGAATATTATGATGCTCTCAGACACTGTGGGGACTACAGCCAGTTAAATATCTTTGGTAAACTGGAAAAAAACAGTGAACTTCTGGCTGTCTTTGTGAAATGAGATATTTCTGTGTTACTCAAACTTCTTCAGGGTTTTCTTTTCACTTTAATACTTAGGGTGCATGAGATAATGAGACCTTTTCTGTGTTATGGTGGAGGGAAGACTACTTTTACATGACCTGGCTGCAAGATGGTGTCCCAGAAGTGTCAAATGTGGTTTTGGATTATGGCAATCACTGTATGTGAAGGAGTTTCCAGATTTTCAGTAGTTTTCTCTGCAATATTACCAACTTAAGTCAAAAGAGTGAGTATTGGTCGAGAGCAGTAAATACCTGTTTACTCTGATAATTTTCCACCAAGTCTGAGACCATCTTTCTAGCTCCCTTTAAAAGACTTCCATTTGGTAGCGATTATTTCACTTATTCTGGGCTACTTTCTGTTCTGCTGTTCAAGCTTCTTGACACCCCTCTGGGTTGACTAAATCACTAGCTTAGTGCTGATAAATAAAGATCTCAATGTATGGAAACAGAAGAGGTGTAATTTATTTTACTTTTTTGCTTCCCACCCTAGAATAAGTAAGTGTGAAAGGTATATCGGGAACTTAAGTTCATGGGTAGAAATAACCTTAAATTGGTAGCTGTTGTTATTTTACTTTATCTTTGTTTATGCCCCTCTACTGAGGAATAGACTATATGACTGATGCTATGAGCAAGGTAAACAATAATTCTGAAACAAAGCACAGAATAACTGTAATATCAGTTATTATTTCTTATGTGACAAAATTGAGGTTTTCCAGGCATGGGCCATTGTTCGTTATATTAGGTGCTGTACAAACACAGACCTTAGTGCCAGTCCTTATTTGAAAAGTTTCCAATTCTTACAAATGCATTTGTCTTTATTTTCACCTGTGTAAATGGAAAGCTAACATGACGAGAGGCCTTGTCAATACAAAGGAAGCAGGTTAAATTAGGAACAGAAAACTCATTGTGTTGAATTGGTGGGGACAGGAGCCACGTGATATGTCTTTATTCCCCAAGTTTTCTCTCTTGCCCTCAGGACCCTCATTTCAGTCAGTGGGTGGTAGGGCATCATGCTTTAGGGATACACCAATCTGCCCAGAAGCAGTTGAGAGATCCCTAAATTACACTTTATTGTGTTCTGCAGATACCTTTATGCCACTGTAGACTTTACTAATGTCTTTAGCATTAGTTTAATGGGCCTCTACAGAGCTTGGTAAAAACATTATATCATCCTGTAGCATATTAAAAAATCTGTTAATTGGCACCTGTTCTGATAAAACAAATGAGATGCATAATATGTCTCAAAATACCACTGCTGAATAGAAGAAAATCAATAATCTTAGGTGTCTTGTACAGTGGCTCAGGAAACCTAGAGTGATCATTTTGTGGTCTGTGAGGCAGTAATTTTCAGCAGTGTGCTGGTTGCTAGGTAGTTTTAATTGTTTTCTTAAACACATCTTCCTCTGCCCCTGCTGTATCTATGTGCGTTCAGCACAACAGATGCTTCATTACAGTCCCACGACACCAAAGGGTCCTTCTGTGATCAGAAGTTCTGTCCCATGTTTGCCACAGATTTGCTTTGATAGTGTGATGAACTGCATTAAGGCAAGGCTGTATTTGTTGTAACCGAATCTCTTCCATTTTGTCCTGCTATCAAGAGTTTTGCCTTTCTTTCTTCCCTTGCTTTCCTTTGTGAAGTTGTGAATTTGCCACACTTAGAAACCTCACCCCACAGCACACCCCTCCCCAGGATAAGGAGAGTGAAGTGAGAGTGATGTCAGAAAACAGAGATTTGCAGGAGCACATTCTTAAGCATGGATGTATTTGGATGTTTGAAGCAAAACCGAGAATGGTTGAAGTTGGGAAGGACCTCTGGACCTCATCTTGTCTAACCCCTCTGCTCAAACAGGTTTAAAATAACCATGTACTTTACTTTTATATGAACTTTTCCAAATAGTCTGTATTCAAATGCAAAGCATACTGACATGTGCATAACAGTGATAGAAGACCTGGCAGAAAACAGTATAGTGCTCCATGTAAATAGGGTTAAGTTCTCAAGTGCTAAGGTCATGTTTCATGGGAAATAAAGATGAAAATCGTTACTTATATTTCCAAGATAAGAAATCTTCCAGCCAGTACTACTGAAGATTTTTTCAAAGGCATATAAACATTGCTTTCCTGATTTTTCAGGTAAGACCCTAAAATGATGAACTTTTATGACAAATATATTCTGGGTCCCTTAAGTCACAAGTGCCTAAAGACACAGTGCCTGGAGGCATGTCTGGGCTTAGAGTACAGAGAAGGAAAATGGAATGGGAGAAATGCCATAGCTTAGCCATCAAACTTTCTTTAATCTATCCCTCTTTAAAAGGTATGTATATGTCTTTTCCCCTAAAGCAAGAGGCCGCACAGATTTCTGTTCAGCTGAGCTTCACTTGAGCCTACTGACAGTGTTTCTCACTCAGTGGTTTGCTTTCTCATCTGTTCTCCTTTTGTCCTGGTTCTGTACTGTGGCTGATGTTTCATTAATATTTTAATAACTGAGCCTAAATTAATAACATGAGCTTCTTGTCTCAGAGTGCTCAGATCTTCCTAGTGTAGCCCAGCCAAACAGTTTGGGGTGGTTGCCCTCAAGTCCCAGCAGCTGAGACTAGGACCTCACTAAGAAGTGAAAGTTCACTTTTTTTAAGAGCATCAGTGTAAGTTCCATGTCATTAAACCTCAATTAAAATATCGATCTTAGTAACAAAGTTGAGCTGCTTATGATCTCAGCTTGTCTTTGGAGGCAGAATGTCACTGCATCATTCTTCTGAGATATGTAGTGCCCATAACCGTATTTTTTCAAAAATAGATGTATTTTCTTGTAGTTTTATTGCTGCTCCTCTTGTTCACATTGTGACTCACTTCACTGGGCAAAAGGCTTGTCCTTCAGAAAATCTTTTTCTTCAAATGCTGAATTTCTTGCTGTTACGGCCTGAGGAACAGTTCTCTTTTCAGTATTTACACAAGGTAGTCTTATGTGTTATTCTCAAGCAGAGGAAAAACAACCACAACAGCAAGAAAAAGAACAGTGAGCTATTCAGGTTAATGCTGTCCTGAGCACAAGAACATTGAAATGTTCTGCCAATGTGAGTTATAAAGATAGGGGTTTGCAGACCTCAGCTTAGATTTCCCATGAGTCAGTGACTTTTCCTTCTTACATTTAAATGGCTTCTTATCACAGCTTTGTTACCTTTTGCATCTGTAGGCTATGTCAAGAATAGTAAGTTGAACAGTATCAAGAAAGGTTCCTGTTCAATCATTGAATTGTTAGAAAGGTCCTTGATATGTTTTTAGCTTTGGGATGACTAGCACTGTCTGAATAAGGTTTCGAGCACAGTTTAGTAGCTTTTGTGGATCTGAATACATTCCTAAACAAGTTTGGATTTAGCTACGTAGTTTTAGAGTTTAATCATGTGGACACAAACAATTCTGTGACAGATGGTCTCAGTAGCAAAAAATCATCCTGGAAATGTTTAATTTGCTAATACCAGTAGTGCTTTGGAGATTTATTGATGTGGTCTCACCCAATTCCGTCTCCAGAGGTGAATGGTTGTGTTTTTATTATAATTTTATGGGGTTTAATATAATGTGCAAAATTCTATTAATTGATTATTGTATTAGGATTTATAGAAAAATCAGTCAAATGAAAAGTAAACTAGTATCCCAAAGAGTTTTCAATCCTTACAACTAAGAACACAAGTGAATGAAAACAGTAGCGGCAGGGGATGAAGGAGTAGAATGATTTGGGAAGATAAGAGGCAGGAATATGAAAAGAGTACAGTCTCGGTCATATAGACATTTAAATGTGTACATAATACAAGACCTGTGAGTAGTTTCTTTAAAATCACAATGAAATTTATATGGCAGGAATGAGTCTTATTTGACACTCTCTTAGAACACATGAGTCCCAGAAAATTGTTTGTAGAGTAATTCCCTCTCTGACTCTATGAGAGAGGTGCTAAAACCATACAGTATGATGCTTTTGGGTTTGGTTTGGGGTTTTTTTGTTTTGTTTTGTTTTGTTTTTCTTTCCTGGGTTTTTGTTTGTTGGTTGGTTTTTTTTCCCCAGAGACAAAATATGGTGTAAGCGTTAAGATTATAAATTGGGCGTTGAGATACATGGATTCTAGTTCTTGCATCACTGTAGATTTTCTTTTTGACCATGAGCATTATTTACTGGCCCGCACAGCAGGAAATGCAGGTAGGTACTTGGCCAAAACATGAAGCAGTCTAAAGGAGGTGTTAAGAAGTATTAGTTTCCTCAAATAACCAATGAAAAAAGGATCCAGTAAGCCATCTCTGACATAAGATGCATCTAGACTTGTGCAGAAAGAAAGGTAAGATATATACTTAGCTTAGAGGAGTATACCTAGTTTTGTGGAGTTTAGGTATCTAAATTGGGTTTGCATCATGGGGGCTTCTGCCTACTTGGGATTCAGACAAACCATCTCCTGAAAATAGATGGCTGATTGGATAGAGGTTTTTCTGTTTAAAAGATGACCAGGGGAAATAGCAATGGAAATATCTGTTCTGCTTAATTTTGAAACTCAGGAGCAAGGATGCTCCTGAGTACCAGTGGAGAAAAAGTTCCAAGGAGAAAAGTTGCTTCCTCATATAGCCAGAGAGTATGTTGAGGAACACACAAAAGGCTAATCAAGGGAAGCGCCTGAAGATCTGAGTGATCCAGAAAACCATAATGTGGATCTGTATCTAAATTCTCCTGAAGTCCCAGTTTAAGTAGACTTTGAGGTATCAGAACGCTTGCCTTGAGTTGACAAGGTTTTCTAAAGAAATAGAGGCCCATAAAAGCCTGAACTGAATATATTTCTAGGTGATCGTGCTAAGAACATGTCTGTCCTCTGTCAGCCTTGCTACTTTTCATATCTGAAAATTATGTCTGTATTGCTTTCTGGATTCACTTTCACTGCTCCATTCATTGTGTTGGCCCCTGATGTGTTGCATACCCTTTGTCCAGTTTTACACCAAACTTTTTGCTTGGCGTTCTGGTTGACCTCCACTATATTTCTTTCACAGTAATCCAAATTGCATATCATAGAGAACTAGTCCTCAGTCATTCAGGCAAAGAAGCAGCAATGATTGAGACATTGGGACCTATCCTGGCTATTTGACTTCTCCAAGGAAGCAAGTCTTCTGCTTTGACAGACTTGTCATTCTCTTTATGCTTTAACTCCTTTTGGGGGTTTGGCATCTGTGCCCTGATGCAGTACATCGAAAGTAAAAAGGGATGGCAATCTATTGCAATTCACTGCAGTGACCGAAACATTCTTGACTCCTGCAGGCACCTACTATGAATCAATTATGAAGTGATAAAAATAAAAAAACCGGGCCTGTAAGAAGTGTCTAATAGTCACTTCTTTAGAAGCATTCCTTGACCAATCAAATTGTGAGAAGATTTCATTTTGTAGATATTTGGATTTTTTCAGGTAAATAGTTCACAATACTGCTGGATCACACTGTGTCAGAATTTGCCTACAAATCCTGTTGTTGGACTGAAGACATTATCTGCTGAAATGCCATGTTTTGCATAAGATGCAAAGCCAAACTAAGATACAAGTCTGTAGTTGTCACTACAGAACTTTGCACTCCCAGCAAGAAATACAGCCAGGACTTCAACATTATGGCCAGAATCCAAGTTTTGCTAATACATTGTGGCGATGCAAATTATTCTTCAGGTTCCATTGCCTACAGGATTTTTATGTAGCATTACTGAGAGTTATTAGGTGGAGGCAAATGAAATGACTCTTATGTTTTGGTGCACTCAAATAGATTATAAATATATAGTATGCACAAAATATTATTTTAATTATTATATTAATTTAACCTTGAATTTTTGTATAAAATAAAGATAAAAAAGAAAATAATCAGAGAGGAAAATAGAGCTTTTCTCACTGTAACATTAAGATGTGTTATTTAAGATTTGCTGAAGACAAATAAAAACCCTGTAAAGTAGCAAAGCTGTTGCAAAGAAACGCACTTCTTTGATCTATGCCTTCACAGCCTTTATCTCAATTTGGTGAAGATGTTGTTGGTGACTTCTTTGGTAATTTGTGCTCCGATTTGTCTCTGGCTTGGCTATGGAGACCAGGAGTACCACTGATGAAATGTAGAAAGTGATGGGAAAGAACAAGTACTGGAGGAAGTTCTGTTTCTGCTACGCTGCATTTCCTGTTGGAGAGCATAAGGATGAATTCTTCAGCTAGCAAATGAAGAGGTAGAATAGTGGCCTCCTGGAAAAAAAAAAATAGAAACAACTGAGGTTGTGTGACTCTGATCCAGATGCAATACAAGAAATGTTATCAGTTTGCAACTCCTGGTGCAGTACAAGAAATTGCCTCACACCTTCTCCACCCAGTTTTTCCGTCAGTGGTTGGATCAAAGTCACCATCAAAGCCTTCAGACTTACTGGGGAGGAAGATGAAAAATAGGTAATTTATCAATTGTATAACTACCAGCAGAGATTTTTATTCCAGTGAAAACACAGAGAAATGGTTATACAGTCTTACCACTCTCAAGGTTGCCTCTGTGGGAAAGCAATTTGGTCTACTCTTTTTTATTTTTTCTATTTTGAATGTAAAACCTTTTTGGATGGTACAACCTGTTATCGATTCATGTCTGTATGAAACAAATATGTTAGTTTCATATCGAACAGGAAATTACCTTAAAATGTCATCAACTCCCTGGGTGTTCACTTGATGACATTTGGTCATGAAGTCTGTCCTATCTGCATAGTACCCTCAGCTTGAATATCATTGAAAACTCAAGTTAAGCACAAAGGCAAATGCCTTTGTTAGAAAGACATAGAAACTTTGGCATAAAAACAAGAAAATAAACCCAAAATATTTCATCAAACATTGCAATGCAGAGGGGAGAAAAAAAGAAAAGAAAAAGCAAAAAAAAGCAATTACCAGAAATGATTGTGTGTTCAGGACCGCTTACTTCATTGGAAAGTAAAATGGGCCATATCCAGCTCACCAAGCGTGTGGAATATATATCAAACATTACAGCCTGACATCTTCTATTGTCCTCATTGATGAAAGCATGTGTTTGAACAGAAAGGTCATGCCCAGTCATGTGTGCTAAGTGTTTAGCTGGTAATGCAAAGTCAACACTTTTTTTCTCTTCTTCCTCTCTTTGTTTAGACAGTAGAACACTGATGCAATACTGAGGATCAGGATATTGCCTTGATTTAAAACCTTCAGCTGCAGAATCTTAAATTTTATTTAGTTTCTGCTTCATACCAAAACTTTTCCTAGCAATGTGTAATCTTACAGTACTCCTTTATCAAGGGCGTCAATTTATCAGTAATAGCTTTGCTGATGTAATTCTAAACCCAATACAAACCTATGATAAGGGGCAGTAGGTATTTTTGTACTTCATATATATCTACCTGTATGCTTTTGAAGCATCCATATCTGCATCCATTTGTATTAATTATGCAAACAGAGAAGTTGAAAAGCAAGGATGGTGCAGGTGAAAAATACTTCCTTCAAATTATGGTAGGTAAGTCAGAGAAACAGTCATTTTTCCCCTCCACACTAAATATTTCTGTTCCTTTTCAGAATATATCAAAACTAAGCGCTACCAGCAATGCCTTTACTCCCCTTGTGGCAGTCCAGATTTTTTCCCCAGAAGTAGGGAAAATGGTGAGTTTTGAAATTTGAGACATTTTGATCAAATTGAGAGACCATTTGATTTTCGATGGAGCAGAAATTCTATTTTCTCAACTAAAAGTGCTAGATCCTTTGAATTATTATGACCTTAAGCAATGCCAGTTCTGTCACTGATGCTTGAATAATTTTATGTTCTTATTTTCCATCATGTGCTTCGATCTTCTCATCTATTTAAAAGGTGCATCTGGACTGCCCTGTATTACGTATTTGTACAATGCTTAGTATAATTAAGTTCTTATGATTCCTAGAATTGCAATTCCACCTAAAATCTGAATGATAACAACTCTGACCATCTCTAGATTTTGGAGCTAATGGTATAGCAATGTAGAATGGAGGAGGATCTTTGGCCTTGGCGACTGTGATTAGAGTTTAAATTAGAATTCAAATCTTCATAGAAAATGTCCATGTCATCCATTTATTAAGATGTTTTTCCATGGGAAAATCATTAGGAAATTTATATATCTCTCAGACCTGTTTGGGTAATAAAATCTTCTCTTCATCTCCTAGCAATTACTATCTGTCACCTGAATGTTTTCCCTAGAGAAACAGGAAAATGAAATTTATTATTTACAGTATCAGATGGCAGAGTACTGTGTTGTGTTCTGTGCATTCAGCTACTCCAGTTTTCCAAATACTTGAAAGACTCAGCTATCACAGAAGAAATATAATCCTGTCCAAGGCTTCAGTTAAGAAAAAAAAAAAGGTCCACAGTATTCAACACTGCTGAATCACTGTTCTTTCTTCAGGTTTGTTTTCAGTTTTCAGAAAGAAGAGGCATAATGCAGATGTTTTCTGTGGGAGGGGAAAAAAAACCCAATAAAATTACTTAGGCATATATCTGACACATAAAATATTGATTATTAGTAATTTCAAATATGATACCTCAAAGAAAGGATTAGATATTTTGTTAAGGTATTTGAATGGCATACCTAGTTAACTGAGTTAAGATAAATATTGTAAGGCTTGACCATTCTTAGGTATTATAGAATAGTGAGTTGTAGTCAACAAGTCCTTTTTTCCCTTCCTTTTTCTGTGGGAAACACTCTCATAACTGTATATTGCTAATAGAAGCCAAGTGTTGGAGAACAAATGCTAACTGGACGAAGCCTGGGAAGCTCAGATGTAACCCTTCCCAGCTATATGTGTTTCCTTTGCTTTTGGTGTAGACCACAGCTTTTTCCACTAAGTGAAGGATTTATCAATATCATCAGTCTACTTCTGTAGATTTGCAGCTTGCAGCTATCTCAGAGCCTTTGGCAGAAACCATACAGCTGGTCATGCTGCTTTCACCTGCCCAATTTTCCAGCATAATTTAGTAAATTTTTTCCTACTGTGAACCAGCAAGTGACTTCCCTTGTTTCCCACTTCTACACCACTCATGGTCCAGTATGCAGTTTCATTCTCAATGTGATGCTACTGGACTGTGTGCAGAATGCTATAACAGAAAGAGTTGTATTTGGAAGCCTCTGACCAGTGCTGACCCACAGGTAGTCTCCTCATGAAGGCTAAGGATCCAAAACCTTTCCTTAAACAGGAAAGGTTGGAAGATGTTCTTGGCACAGTTTGTGTCAACACAGAATCTCTCATAATGTCAAGCACCTGTGTAATAAGTGTGCTCAGATCAAAATATCTGTGTGTAAGTCTTTATACCTAGTAAGTAGAAAAGAAACAAACTTCTACAATAATAATGATAATGATAATAAAAACAACAACAACAACATACTTATATTTACTCCAACAGTGTATTTTAAAATTCTGTTACTATAACTTCTTTCTGGAAGCAAAAAGGACCATCTGCTCAGGAGGAAATCAATACAGGATGGATTTACTAGGCATAAATTGATCCAAAATGGCTTCTCCAATCGAGACAAAAAAACTTTCATAAAGTTTTCATCAATAAATGCCACTAAGCCCCTGTCAGCTCACATGCAGGAGATTTATATCCAAAGGAAGTATTGAATCTTACAGACTTGTTTGTAAGAATGAAAAATAATAATAAAAAGGGGACATATGTTTTCATTATGATAAAAGAAGTGGGGAAAAGGATGAAGATAGCTGAAGAAGCTAACTTACTGACTCTGATATCTTTTCTGTGGTTCCTTTGGTATGTTCATACTCTTGTTGGCAAAGATAAATATTAAAGCAGATGCAATTAGCAGTATAATATTTGTGTACCAGGAAAGGCCATCTAACAAGACCACACTTGTCAGCAGAAAGGTGAATGTTTGTCCAGTTCTGTAGGAAACAGATTTTTCAAAGAAAAATAATAACTCTTCAGTCTGCAGTTACTAGATTTATACTGTCTTTGATCAGGTCAAAGGCTAGGAAAGGGGACTTACAAATGGCAGGATATGGTGGGTTTCCAAACTTGTCACTGCAAACCATAGCCTTCATTAAAAGAAAAAAAAAAACCTCTGCCAGGCAAATATAAGATTTTCTGCATTTTTAATTAAATTATACAAACACCTCATTTGAAATAAAGGAAGCAGAAGGAAGAATTTAAATCCTTTGTTTCTACCTGTGCCAACTATGGGCCACGTTCTGTTACTCATTTGACTTGTATCAATATTTTCTTATTCAGCTCAGTCATTAAATTCAGTGGGACTACATAGCAAGGCACTTCTCTATCTGAGTAAGGGTGATGTATTTTGTCCAGTGGATTAATTTGCAGCCTACTGATCTTCTAAAAGAGTAGCAGAATTTGCCATATAGCTTAATGAAGGACTGAGGTCGAAAACCTCAGTACAAGCAAAGCTATCAGCTAAACCTGATGCATTGACATACACAATTCAAGACGGGCTTTGGAAATAGTAGTGTGTAAAAAGGGGAACAGCTTTAGGTGTACCTTGAGCCTACAGCCTAAGACAGTAACTGAATCAAATCACTTACTAAAATATATTTTCACTTGATTAATTGTTCTTATCTAGAGTCCTTAAAGTTTTTCTGGTGGTGAACAAATCTCAGCATACATATAGTCTGCATCAGTGCAGAAAGTTTCTTATATTGAATTCTTGACATGAGCCTCAGAACCAAGATGATTCATAAATTAAACAAGAAATTCAGATAGGAATTTAAGCTTTTCAGGAACACTTCTTCATGTCTGTGAGTCAAACTGTTCTTCATATGAGAGCTGCTAGAGGCTACATCTGTCATGCATAGTGAGGCACGCTTTCTCTGTTAAGGTGAACTGTAGTTATTTTAACATGTATTTCATATCTTTTGCTGCAGACATAACTAAATGCTTCAGATTGTTGATCTTATAATTACAGATACCTTTGCTTACTGATGTCAGGTGTGAAAGGAGCTACTCTTTCAGCGTAGTGGCCTGCCACATGTTCAGTGGAAATTCTTCTACTGTCTTTGGCTATGCTGAGTAAATGCAGTGCCTAGAAATACTGGTGCTCTTAGATGCAGAGGGTTCAAGCTATCATTCTTCACATAATGACAGAAGACCATGAAAGGCAGGTTGGGAAAAAAAATAGTTCACGCTATGCTTTATGAACATTCAGATGATGTGAAGTTACAGATGAAAGAATGTCAGCTGATGTTATAGTCAACAGAAGGAAATATGTTCATTCCGATGATTGAGGCATCCTATCTAAGGTACATAAAAGTTATTTTCTAAAAGTGTCTGCTACTCTTTAATGACTAAATAGGGAGATCAGAGGCGTAGCTTAACAGTTGAAGTCACTGAGGTGAATCCTACATTAGTTCTGAATGTGTTGTCAACCATCCGGAGCTAGCTGGGGAGTCTCACAGGCTAACACATTCAGGGATATAAATGGCCTTTAACGTGCATTAAAATAACAAAACAAAAACATATGCAGAACACATCTCAAAACTGAGAAGGTCAAAAAAGTGCAGCACCTTTGGATGACTGTGGTAACTGAAGCTTCCCAATAATTCAGTGCCTCTTGGAGTGATTGCAAAGGGAACAAACAAGGATAAGATGGTTTGATTCCTCCAATTTTAGAGAAAAGAAATGGGAGGAGATCAGATTCATATTTTTATTTGATTGAGAAGTGAAATCTGATTTCCCTGAGAACTGATAGGGCATTATGGATTCATTTACTGGGTAATATTATAGGGCAGTTCAAGACAGCATAACATGCTCTTTGGTGGCTTAAACCGCTATTTTTGAACAAAATAAACCACAAAACTAATAGTATAAAGAGAGGAATGGAACTACCATCTTTTTCCTTGCTTTAAATAGCCCCTTTTGTGGATGGCAGTGTTTCCTAATAAAGTCAAAGGTTTCTGTGAAGAAAAAGAAGGGGGGGGAAGATGTGAGAAAATAAAAGTCTTCAAGCAAGCAACCTCCCTTAAAAGAAAGAACATTTTGACACAGAGAAAAGAAAGAGAAAAGAAAGAAAGAAAAGAAAGAAAGAAAAGAAAGAAAAGAAAGAAAAGAAAGAAAGAAAGAAAGAAAGAAAGAAAGAAAGAAACAAACAAACAAACAAACAAACAAACAAACCTGACACTCTTTTCCTTAGTCAGTGTCCTTACTTATATCTGGTTGTGCTGATTTTGGCTAGGAGAGAGTTAATTTTGTTCACAGTAGCTAGGATGGGGCTATGTTTTGGATTTGTGCTGGAAACAGTGTTGATAACACAGGGATGTTTTCATTCCCGCTGAGCAGGGCTTATACAGAGTCAAGGCCTTTTCTGCTTCTCACCCCACCCCACCAGTGAGTGGGCTGGGGGTGCGCAAGGAGCTGGGAGGGGACTGAGCTGGGACAGCTGACCCCAGCTGACCAAGGGGATATTCCACACCATATGACATCGTGCTCAGCATATAAAGCTGGGGGAAGAAGAACGAAGGGGGGGGATGTTCAGAGCTATGGGGTTTGTCATCCCATCCCAAGTAACCGTTATGTGTGATGGAGCCCTGCTTTCCTGGAGATGGCTGAACTCCTGCCTGCTGATGGGAAGCAGTAAATTAATTCCTTGTTTTGCTTTGCTTGCATGTGCAGCTTTTGCTTTACCTATTAAACTGTCCTTATCTCAGCCATGAGTTTTCTCACTTTTACCCTTCTGATTTTTTCCCCCATCCCACCAGTGGGGGAGTGAGCGAGCAGCTGTGCGGTGCTTAGTTGCCAGCTGGGGTTAAACCATGACACTGGTTTTAAAAGGATTATTTTAATTATCAACCTCAGTTAATCTAAGATATATTAACACAGGAAGATTCATTCATGCCACATATTATCCATTCATCTAGTCTAAATTTTCCCCTCCCTATAATATCTTCCAAAGGATGCAGAATAAATGGGTTCTTGGTAATAGGCTCTAATAAAATAGTGTATACGAGAATATTGTGAACAGATTATTTTTCAATTAAATTATCTTCCCATTAGAAGTATATCTGTTGAATATTTTTCACCTTGGCTTTAATGTGCTCCATTTATTTATTTAATGAAGATATGGATGACAATGCATTCATTCTAAATTTTAGTTTTCATAATGGAGTGGCCTTTTCAGACCTCAGCAGAACCCATAATTTCCTGTGCTGAGAGCTGTACAAACATACAAAAAGGAGATTGCTCTTGCTCTGATTAATTTATTATCTAACAGATAAGCCAGACGTAGGATACACCTACATGGGCTCTTGCCCTCCGAGCAGACATGAGCTCATTCTATTTGCATCCAAAGCAGATGGAAATTTTCTCTGCCTGTGCTCCACATTAACTAGAAGCCTTGTGAATACAAATGACGTGGTGTTTAGTCCAAGCTACCTAGTGCTGATGAAAGATGTTATATCTTAACTTGTGCTTAGGGTTTCCTACAGCATCTGCTTAGGAGTATAAAGTGAGCTCTAGTCTTTCAGAAAAATATTATATAGCTATCTCTGAAGGATGTAAAAAGGCAATATGAAATAAAGCAATATGATTTTTTGAGATGTCCAGATGGGCAAGATAAAGGACAGGAGTGGCAATTTCTTGGGGAAGAACTGAGTAACTGTAAATTTAAGTACAATTTCCAATCTAAGGCAGAATTAGTGTGCCTGAGCCTACTAGAGTTAATCATGACTGAGAGTCATTTAACTCTTGGAGTGAGCATTTTACTGTCTAATAATTAGCTTTATTAACTCAGCCACTCATGTGTATTCCCTCTAGAGTGAATGGAGAAAAACAGACACTTCCAGACAAGTTACCCATCAAATCACCTCAGACACTTAAATTATGATGAAATGACTCATCTGTGGGCAATGCTTTTCTCTCCCCACTGACTACTGAAAAAAACCCTGCACTTCTCATTTTTAGGTTACAGAACTGTTTTCCCGTGATTTTGAAATGTTTGATGTTCCCTTGAATTTGCAAAGTCTCTGTTCTGACCTGCAATTCATCACTCAGCTGTTTCAGGACATTATTTTTATTTTCCTACAATAACTTTATTTTCTGGATTTCTTTTATATTTTCTGCTGCTCTGCTCCATGGGTTCCCAGTCACCAACCCCATCCCTAAGGGGAAAAAAAAAAAAAGGGAAAAAAAAAAATCAAATAAGGATGGTGGAGAAAAATAAGTGATTACAAATCCATTTTACACTCACCCTCACTCCAAGCTGAAATTATCCTGTTCACTGAGGCACAGGTGGTGATTTTCCTAACTTGATTTGGTCATTAAAAATCCTCTAGCTGCTTCAATACTTTCTCCCCAAGGCCCCTATCAGCACTCTCTTCTCCAGTGATTAGAATAGAGTCAATTGGCCTTCTGAACTTATTACAACCCTTTTTCTAATGATCTCATAATGACTGCAAACCTGAGCCCAGCAACCTGACAGATAATGATGTCAATTATGCAAAACAGAAATGAAGGCTTTGAATCTAATATACTCTATTTGGAACTGGGGGGGGAGGGGGGGGGAGGAGGAAGGCTTATTTATAGTTTCACTGACTAACTGTCATATTTTAAAATGTCAGTAAAAGTTAATAAAGGGGAGGTTTTGAAACACACAAAAATATCCTGGTTACAGGGCCCTTGGTATATTTTTAAAAGAGGATTAGTTCTTCTTCCTTCCCTTCTTCCCCAAAAAGCTTCTGGTGGTTTTTGACTCTTATGTTACTCGAGTGAGATTTTACAAATTTAGTCCATTCTTTTTGTTTTCCAATGGAATTCCTATGGCAAATCCTGAGGCTTGTAGGCACATCAACAGTCAGTGTCACTGAACTTGTTTTCAATGACTACTTACTAATAAAAGCACTCTGTAATCATTTAACTATGAGGACTTCTTTTTTTAAAAAAAATATTATTTTAAAGTTTCTAATTATTATTTTATTGTGGTCTAATGACACAGGAAAGTTCCAAATTCCTCTTTGTTGTGAACAGCAACCCCAGCTCTGTGGCAAATTGCTTTTTCATGTCAGCAGTTATGGATTAAAATATGAGCTAGCATTTAAGGCAAAACTAAGAGAGATTTAGCTTTCAGCCTTGAATAAACCAAAATTTGTTCAGCTTTCTTGGAAAGCTCCTGTAGCTTCCCATGAGAGTGGTGTTTATATTAGTTGTGCCATGATGAAGATCACCTTGAGTTATAATATCACATCACACAAACGGGGACAAAAGTGGAATCCATGTACCAGCCCAGTTTTCTCTGTATTGTTCTAGTCCCAGTTATCACAGAATCACAGAATCACAGAATGGCAGGGGTTGAAAGGGACCTCTGGAGGTCATCTTGTCCAACACCCCTGCATTGCCAGTTATTGCCACCTTCTAGTGATTCCCAGGCAACATTAACCTTCTAGCTGTTGATTCTTGTGATATTTTGACAACCTCCAAGGAGTTGTTCTTTTTAGACCTCAAAGGTTATGTTCCACAGTTCTAACTTTAATAAATTTTTATCAGAAGAGAATCTGTCCCAGAGAAGCTAAAGAAATTGTAGGATCAGGACATTTTGTGTGATTGCTTAGTGTGAGAAAATGAAGCCTGAGCCCTGCACAGAGGAAACTGAAGTCTTAGAGATGCAAAGAAGTCAGTAAAGTGGACAGGGACAATTGTGTGATGGGAATCTGTGATTCCCAACCAACCTGTGATTCTGTGAAAAACGGCATTACGGAAGGGGGAATGTGCTTTGGCGTAGTGTTTCATGTAAGGCTGGACCTGGGAAATGCAGAAATTACATCTGTTTATTCCTAACTGAGTATGACCAGAAGGCAACAATCTTTCAAACTGACATGCTACACTGCCCATTCTAAAAAGCAGTGATAATACTGCAGCCAGTTCCAGGAGTGGGAATAAAAAGCTTCTTTAATCAATGCAAATAGATGCATAATATTCTGCGGTCTGATCCAGTACATAATGCAATTGACAGAAAAGCTCTTATTGATTTCCATAACGTTAGACCAAACCTCAGGTGGCAGAGATGTATCCCAAAAGATGATTCAAGCTTTGTTATTTTTCTCACATTATGAAAAAAATAAATGCACTGATTTTTCAAAATCAGATACTTTTCACAAGGCTTTAGGATCTAATGATTTGTAGTGAATCATAAGTACTCTTTATATAATTTATTAGAACACATGTTTGCAGATGAATATTTAAATGGTGTTATTTATAGTAGCATAGGAAATGTACTAGTGATGATCGCAGTATTTTCTGGTAGAGAGAGATGGTGAGAAATCCTACGCAGGGGTAAACTCAGGAATCAGAATTGAAAAAAAAAGTTATTGAACCATCCAACTGTAATATCATCTCACCATAAATGTCAGATTTTTCTTTACAGGGGTGATACAGTGTCATCTGGGTTTTAGCATGAAGGGTGACAGTTTCCATCACCGATACACACCACTCATAAGACACTACCTGCCCCAGAGACCTGTCTCTTTACTGTGGCTGATCACATTTCTCCTCCCTACCAACCCTACCTTGTGATGCTGAGCAGAATGTCCAAGTTAGGTGACTACTTCTTAGGGAGATTAGCACATTAAAAAACCACAAAAGCTGGGGAGGGGAGGGGGAGGGGGGTGAGTGGGAAGAGAGGAGGAGATTAAAGAAGTTGTAAGGGACTAGAAACTTGTCTCAACATTGTCGGCAGAATGGCTTGACTACCAAGGCTTCACCATGATGGCAACTGAGGAAGTTCTACCCAGCAGGAACATATATATATCTATCTATATCTTGTTGTCTCAGAGTACATAGGCCCAGTCCTCTGCACATGCGCCTGGCCCCAGGGTCATCTTACAACATATGGGAGGGGGGCTTGGACCCCCTGGAACCCTCTGGAACTGTTGAGCACCCTCTAGTGACGATACTGCGCATGCGCCCCACTGCTGAGCAGGAGATGTGGCCATGCAAACCGGCTCATTGACTATGCAGCGGGACAATGCTATGAAAGGCAGAACCAGCGGAGACCAGTTGGAACGTTCTCCCACCGGACTGCAGATTCATTGGACTGATGGGATGCCGCAGATCTGTGGTGGTTGCTATTGTAACTTTCCCTCCCTCCCTCTCTCTCTTTTTCCTTTTTTCCTCTTTCTCTCCTTTCCTCTTGCATACTCGTTGGGGGCCAAATAAAGTGACTTGGCACTTGACTCCATTCTGAGTCTTAATTCTGTTCCTGAGAATACAACAAACCTGGTCACGATAACACATCCAATCGAACATCACTCAGAAGTTAAGCCCAGCCGCCCCTAGCCACCCAGGATTATCTGAGGGTGGTTAGAAAGCAAGGGGGCTCAACTTCTGCCAAACTGTGCAACCCAGCAGTGGATCATGGCAAAAGTGAACACTGAACTTTCAAGTGGTATTTCCATGTTTGCTCTCCAGGGTGACTGCAGCCAGACCACAAGTCATGGCTATATCTCTATTGCGTTGCCAGCAAAATGGAAATGTAACTTGTATCTGTATCTTTCCTAGAGATTAATGGGTGTTGTAAATCATTAGATAATTTAACTGAACACATGGATTTTTACATGTTGCCCATTAATAAAATAAACAAGCAAAATATAATTAATTCTTCTACTACACAGGTTGTATATAGATGAAGGTAACAACAAGGTATTTTTACCTAAAAATATTTTCCTATTAGATCTCTTTAGACTAAGAGTATTGTTATTCCTTACTATATCTCTGTAATTACTCCATGCTCCATACAGTGATTCCTCCACTAAGACCTGGATATTTGCAGAATGTCTTGGGATCAAGAAAGGGAATTTACCACTTATTGGTGGCAGAAGAGGGATAGATGACAACTACTGAAGAACTTATTTTCAGGGAGGAGTAGTTCTAGAGGAATTAACTGAAGGGGAGGTGATAGGTTTTGTGTAGATTTTCATACTTGGAATTGGAGATAAGATTCTAGCCATATTCTGAATCAGAAACAATGAGCTTACTGCTCACATTTTTGTGCCAGCAGCCCAGCAGAGTGCCACCAAATGCTTTGTGCTTTTGTTGTGCATGTTCAAGTCTAATTTGCTCTTCACTAGCACTTCTTAGTGTTTCACTACAATAAACACACTGACTCAGAAGTTGCTTGCTTGGGCTGCAGTGTTTGGGTTTTATAACATTTTTAATTTCTGTGAGATAAACTACTATTTTGTGGAGTGGTCCCACTTTACAATACTTTATTTCAAACACTTCTGTGCACTGGCGAGGTATGGCACATGCAATAACTGTTGTAGCACTACAAAAGCAAAGATATTTAATTTCCACCTTACATTTAATTGATTGTTTAATATTAGTGCTTGCTGCTGAGGGGTATGTTGAAAGCAGAATTGACACCGAAGGAAATAAGTGCAACCAAAGATACATCTGTAATACCAATGCTTTTATTTTCACTACATGCGCTTACGTCTTGTGTGATGGACAGGAGAATTACTCTTTCTGTCCAGAGAAAAAGCTATATAGCAATAGTTATTAAAGAGCAACAAGGGAAATAGATATCACATACTGAATGTCTCTGGCACTCTTATATTGTCGGGGGAAAAAAAAAGCAAAATCTTAGGTACCAGGTGTAACTAATGCTCCAGTTCAGCTGCTGTGCCCACTTCGCTTAATAGTTTATTTCCAGCTGTAATAGTTTTCTTTTCTTTTCAAAATTACAAAAAGTTATTAGTTTTCCTATAAGCCATAAATTCTATCAGGTTTAGGAACAGGCTTATACATCTCTGAGAATGTAACTAATCCAGCCATTGGTTTTCTCGCTGCTTAAAAAAAATAGTTTCTTATTATTTATTATTCTCTCTATGTCAAACAGTACAAGCCCAGGACTTTAAAAATAAAAACCTACTGCGTTTGGCACTTCAGAAAAACATGTCAAAAGAAATCCAACCCTGAAGAGTTTGCAATGCAAAGATAAAACATAACACAGCAGCAAATATAACAGACAGATGGTGGGAACACAAGTTACCAAAAGGGCAATCATTACTGGTGTCATAAGCAGCAGTCATGACCCACCAGCTGCCTACCTACTGTCAGAAGTTTCATAGATAACCTGACAGAGATCAGAGGAGGAAAAGGAGTGGGGTGGCTGTTGGCTAGAATTATGACAAAAAGACTTCAGTGGGAATTTTGGGTTGTTATTATATCTCATGGCCTGGCAAAGCCCATGGGGATGGACGTAAGTAGGATTGTGCATTCACCTTTCCGAAGACCATCGTTGGACTGCCTGATTTTTCATAGTGTTGTTTTTCTTGTCTTCCAATAACAAGACTGCATTATTTACAATGGACGTGGGCATTACAAATCTACCTTGCTGATATTTCTCTTCTGAGAGTTCATAGATGTCAATATACTTCAGAGCATGTGTGTTTGCACAGCTGCTTACGCAGTGTCAGTGTAGCCCTGGTCCTCACTGGGCAACCTCAGTGACAAACCAGCACTCAGTTCATCATGCAGTCCTCCAGGTTGACCTTTGAGACTTGGAGAATGTGTGTAGGACTTAATATGTGTCTGAGAGTGTCTCCTTCCATTTGTCAGTGATGGCAAAGGATTTCCTTCCCATGTGCTTGCCAGCAGCTAATTATTTCGTCCCTCCTCCAGTCCACAGTAAGCAATGATATCTTAAGCCACAAATAACAGCAGTTTATTAATACAATAGGGAAGCTGGCAACCAGAACAAGTTCTTGTGTGGCTTTGCCTAGTGGGATAACTTTTTGAGACAAGCTACCATCTAAGGGCTGGTTTTCATGCAGTTAATTGCTTATTGTTGCAATAGAAGTGAAAAAATGAATCAAAACATGCACATAAAAACTCCCAGTGTCTGGTCATGCGGCTCCCTTGTGCAGCCTGAGGTTATCAAGGAAACTGCCACTTGCAAAACCCTCCTCTTGGGAAATGTGCTTGCAGTATAGAACAAATATTTGGGAAACATATTTTCAGAAGCATGAAAAAAGTGAAAAAAGACCCAAAGAATCCTATCCTGCCACCACCCTTTTCTAAGTGCAAAGACCAGACCATCCAGTAGTGGATTTACCATTGAAAGCATTTGGTTGTTTTCTAAAGGATAAGTGCCTTACTACTATTTCTCATCTAAAACACTGGAGAAAACAAGAGTCAGTATTTAAAGGTCACTAAATAAAAACTGTCTTTGGCTCAAGACTTCCTTGATCCACAATAAATCAGTGAAGAAAAGGAGAAAACACTGGGGAAAGTATCATTATAATTAATAAAAAAAATTGGTTGGGTGGGATTTCTGGAGGTCCTTTAATCCAGCTTCCTGCATTGGGTGGGACTGCTGTCCTCAGTGGGCTGGCAAAGGCATGACTAGCCAAACCTGGAAGATTTACAAGGGGGAGATTCCCCAGGAATGGTTGTTTTATCTGAGCAGATTATGGTTGTTATGTTCTTAATTTTATAAGCATGAAACAGAATATGGGGCTATGCTGACCTTCAGTATGACCTAATCGTTTTATTTCATTTTTGGTTTCCATCAATAGCAATAAATCCTTACATCACTGAAGATACTCATATTCTTTGTCTTCCTAATCAAAAGCTCTCTTTTTTTAAGCTTAAAAACCCTAAACTTTAGTTTTTCCTTTAATAGCATCTGCATTGGGTTTATGTGGCAAGGTTTTGGTAGTGGAAGGGCTGCAGGGGTGGCTTCTGGGAGAAGATGCCAGAAGCTCCTCCCATGGCTGATAGAGCCTGTTCCAAGATGGACTCAATGCTGGCCAAAGCTGAGCCAACCAGTGACATTGGTAGTACCTCTGTGATAGCGTATTTAAGAAAGTGTGAAAAATGCTGTGCAGCAGCAGCTGGGAGAGAGGAGTGAGAATATGGGAGAGAAAACAACTCTGCAGGCACAAAGGTCAGTAAAGAGAGAGGGGAAGGAGGTGCTCCATGCGCCGGAGCAGAGACTCCCCTGCAGCCCGTGGTGAAGGCCATGGTGAGGCAGGCTGTCCCCCTGCAGCCCCTGGAGGTTACAGTGCAGCAGGTATCCACCTGCAGCCCGGGGAGGACCCCACAGCAGAGCAGGTGGATGTCCCCTGAAGGAAACTGCAGCTGGCGGAAGGCCATGCCAGAGCAGGCTCCTGGCAGGACCTGTGTTCCCATGGAGAGAGGATCCCAGGCTGGAGCAGGTTTGTTGACAGGACTTGTGTTTCAGTGGGGGACACACACTGAAGCAGGCTGTTCCTGAAGGACTGCACACTGTGGAAGGGATTCGCACTGGAGCAGTTCATGAAGAACTTCAGCCCATGGGAAGGACACATGTTGGAGCAGTTTGTGAAGGTCTGTCTCCCATGGGAAAGACACCATGCTGGAGGACGGCAAGAGTGTGAGGAAGAAGGAGAGGCAGAGATGAAGCATTATGAATTGACTGCAACCCCATTCCCAGTCCCCCTGCATCACTCAGGGAGCGAAGGTGGAAGAGTTGGGAGTAAAGTTAAGCCTGGGAAGAACGGAGAGATGGAGGAAAGGTGTTCTTAAGTTTGTTCTTATTTCTCATTATCCTACTCTGATTTTGGCTGGCAATAAATAAAATTAATCTTCCCCATTTCAAGTCTGTTTTTCCCATGACAGTAACTGGTCAGTAATCTCCCTGTCTTTATCTCGACCCATGAGCTTTTCATCATATTTTCTCCCCCTGTCCTATTGGTGGAATGGGAGTGATAGAGTGGTTTGGATACCTGGTGGCCAGCCAGGGTTAATCCACCACAGAAACTAAGTGGAGATTAGTAAGATCACTACACCAAGTGCTGTTCACAAATAGACAGTAATCTGAACTCCATATTTTTTAAACACTGTATTCTTCATTTTTGCAAAAGAATAAATTCTTCAAAGGAAAACCTAAATGATTCCAATAATAACATTTAAAAAAGAAAACAAATAAAACCGCCCCTTGCAATAATAAGTCAATATGTCCTATGCTGTGCATATTTGGCAGCGGGACCGGGATAAATGGATCCTTCAGCTGAATGAAATAGTACATGGTTTGCTGCACCTGTGAATCAGCTGCATAAAGATAACTGAGGCAGGTAAATGCTGAATAAAACTGGGTGATGTATATTAGAGAACCAATTACATCTGTTAGGAAATAGTCTTTATATTAGGGTGCCCACTAGGCATTGATGCCAAGCTAGCACTTGAACTGAATGACTGTAGATCCTATCTTGATAACTTGTATAGATATGCTGGAAGCAATGGAAATGTGTTGATTTGGGCTACTTAGAAAAGAATAACCAATGCCTTAAAACTGAACATTATTCTATAAATGCTGAACATCTGTGTTCTCCCTGGAACTGCCACAAGTGAGATGAGATTTTCCTAATCTAATTTGCAGGGTGTATTTAAATTGGGAAATTAGACCTTCCATCTACTCCACATATACCTAGATCACAAACTTTGGAATCCACAGCTTTTAAGAGTGTTAAGGCCATGATACACTCTCGATGAGGGTCTGAGCCAGGATTTCAGCACAAAGCTTTGTCCAAATTAGAGGAGCTTTTGGGGAATGCCTTTGTCATTTTAACTTGCATATCCCAAGTGAAACTCATCTTAGGTGACATCATTTCTCTACACCCTCCAAAAAAATTGAGTTTACTATTGTGTGGTTTAGCCGGCAACTCAGCCAACACAGTCACTCGCTCACTCCCCCACCGATGGGATGGGGGAGACAATCAGAAGGGTAATGCTTCTGGTTGAGATAAGAACAGTTTAATAATTAAAATAAAATAAAATAAAATAAAAACAACAACAAAAATGCAGTGGAAAGGAAAACGAGAGGCGCAAAACCCAGGTAGGGTGGGGGAGGGGTGAACAACCAAAACAAACCACATGTAACACTGCCCCTCCCTGAGCCACAACTGCCCCCATTAATATACCGGTCATGGTGTCACGTGGTATGGAATGAACCTGCCATTGGCCAGTCGGGGTCAGCTGCCCCGGCCGTGGCCCCGCCCCTCCCAGCCCCCCACCGACACGGCAGAGCGCGGGAAGCTGGAAAGGGCCCCGACCACCACAGGCACCGCAGTGATGAGAATTAACCCCTTCTCAGCCAAAACCAGCACACTATTAATAGCATTTTTTGATTCATTGTTACTCTGAGTCACTCCTGTCACAACCTTGCTGTCACAGATACCATCATTATTCTGTAGTATAAAGCACCAGTTTCCTATAGCAATTTTTGTGCCTAAGTACAAATGGCTTGAATTGTTAAGGTAGAGCAGAAAGTCCCAAAGAATGAACAGCAGGAAATTATTAAATGTTGCTTTAAGTCAAAAGCTGAACAAAGTCATTTCATAGTCACAGCATAAAAGCCCCAATGCAAGCATTTACATATCCTTCCCTTTAGAATAACTCCACTGCAAGGCTGTGAGAAGCCTGGCTCTATTCTCTTGATGACCTCCTCATAGTTTCCTGGGAGATCGCTGTTAGGTTCTCTGAATCTGTCCCTTCTTCAGGCTGAGCAAGCTCCAGTCCCTCAACCTCTCCTCACTGGGCAAGTGACCCTGACCAACACAGTGCTCCCCACTGAACTTGTCCCTGTTTGCAGATGTCTTTCTTGTATCAGGGGAGACAAAACCAGACACAGTATTGTAGATGCAGTCTAAAATGTGGACTGATTCCATACGTTTTATCCATCAAAAACATGATCCCAGCCTAAAACTCATCAATAGAGGATAAGTTCAGGCTGCCTCTCTAGCTCACTGTGAAAAGATGCAAACTGACAAAGTAATAAATTACCTATATCGGATACCTCTGTGAAAGACACCTCTCTCCATTGACTGTAGAGACCAGTAGTGGCTGTAAAGTCCGGTGGTTTAGTTTAGTATGGATGGTAAAATATACAATGGTTAAAGACAAGAAAGATGAATATCATACTTGTAGACTGCTCTGTAATGTTGTCAAAATTGATTCTTTGAGTAAAAAGTTGAGGCAGCGTCTGAAGGGTCTTAATGGCACAGTTTGTGCTTGGTCTGTTGCAAGAAAAACTAGAGCCCATTAGTTTGCAGGGCTGTCAAGCCTTGAAACTTTAGCTAAGATGAAGCTGACTTGGAAATAAAAAGAGTATTTGTCTCTTTTTTTCTCCAACAAAGGGACTTTGACTTTCAATTTATGATTCACAAAGGACTTTGTGTCTCCAATGATAGGAAGGGATGGAAGGAAAACCCAGATTAATGAAATATAATTTATGAACTCTTTTTTATACCTGAGACTACAGATCTCCTTAATAAAACACAGAAATAAAATGAAAGCTAGGATTTCATGAGGTTAGAGAGATCTTTGCAGAAAGTGGACATCATGTATAGCTGACCTGCAGATGTGGAGTAACCCAGTCTAAAGCCCCTACACTATCTCTTGCCAACACACTTTTTTATTCCATTCTGTGTGTCTTCACTTTCCTGCTCCTGTGCAAGAATGCATCAACCTCCCAAATATGGTCACCACCAGCTCATAAAGCTCAGAGAACACTGTCAGCCCTCAAAACATCATATACTTTTCAGTAATTACAAAGTTCCATGAACCACCTGGGGACCACTTACTGTGGCTTCATGAACTGCTAATGCTACTTGGATTACAGTTTGGGAATCAGTAGTCTATGTCATTGCATCTTCAAGTACATCTGGCCCTGATTCAGCAAATACTTCAAAATAAGTTTAATTTGTATACAATTTTGTTTGACTTCAGTGAGTTTTAAGATTGTTTTTAAGGTGGAGTGATATGCTTAATAATGGTTCTGGTTTTGTGTTGTGTTTTGGTTTTTTGGGTTTTTTTTAAAGATTGACTGTATTTTTCATTTAACTTGAATTATGTTCTTGTTGAAAATAATTTCTTCCAGCTTTATAAGTGGAAAACATAAAGAATAAGTTGGTATGTAGAAAGTTAATAAAGACTTAATTCTGAAGACCACAGGAGAAAAATTTTCAAACTTTTGATTCAAGTGGTACAAGAACCTATATTTTATGAAAAGATATAAAGACCACAATTAAACATATGAAGACCTCTAAATATTCAGTGATTTTATGGGACAAAGGATGTAGAAATCTTTTAAAATGCACTCCTGTCCCCCCATCTCATGTTTAAAAACAGTACTCAGGCTCTTGTGTCACTTACGTGTATTTTGGATATTCACATTCTTCTCTTTGTCAGAATAATATGATCTACAAACTCTATTCAGGGGACTTTTCTTCTCATCTACTTTCTCAAGACAAAGAGTAGATTTCTATCCTTATATCTCACTCATTTGCTCTTTACTCGAATCTCCATTCTTCCCAGTCTAGTTTCATCTTTACTATTCTTTTCCCTTCAAACCAGAAAAAAATCCCACCCAGCAATATTCAGTTATAGCTGAATGCTTCAACTCATGAAGCCGGATTTTTTCACTCTCAAGACAATCAAACTCACTCATCTCTAAAAATCAGCAGTCTGAAGTAGCAAGGGTGTTAATTATTTTCAGTGTTTGTTGGAGGCTATTAAGAAATTAATAAATTAAAGTTGATCATGTTTCCTGGAAACGCTACAGTGCTGATTAACTGCTTGTTAAAATAAGGAACATATAAGAACCATTTCCATATAATTAATCTTTTCTATTCCCCATTTATTTCTTATTTATTGACTACAATAAGCTTTCTGAAAGCAGGACTTAAACCCAGGAACAGTAAAGGCACGATATTTATAACTCTGCTAAGCGCTTTGCTTATGGAAATATACCTATTTAACACATTGTGGTGAGAGATTTGGGGAGCACAGGATTAATCATGTTTTATTCTCAAGAAGAATTTGCAAATTGGTGTAAGATATTCAGCCAGCCAAACAGTTTTGGATAAAGTTAGATCTCCACCTACAAAAACCACCTTCACTGGAAATGCACTGCATTTCAGCATCTAACTATATTTTGCCTGAAGTTCAGCCAAGTGAAAACCAGCACATTTATCTCAGCCTAACTCAGAGAGAAGACCCTGTTCCCACAGAGACTTGATATTAACCATTAAGAATTCTAATTCCTCTTTGAAATAAACTAGAACTTGGGACTTACCCAACTCTGACTTAATCTTTGGGAAAGGTTTGCTTCCAGTGAGGAAGTCATGGCTTGGTTTCCAGTCTTGCCACGTTCTTATTGACTTGTCAGAAAAAAGCAGCATCAGAATACTTAGTGGAAAGCTTTGCTACCAGCTAATAGCAGTCTGGTTATGGCCTGGTGATTCACACTGATGTATTGAGAGGTCTTAGATGCTCTGTCAAGCTTCATTTGCAGTGAAAATGAGCCAATGACTCTTGTCTATTTTCTTTCCCAAGCTATCAGAGCAGCCATCTCTTGACCATGTTTCCTATCCCTAGGGAAGAGTACAATTATGCTGATAATCACTTTCTTGATTCAGTCTGACATGCAATTTCTCTTCTCCTCCAAATACAACACAATTCTTCCAAAACATGTTTAAATATTAGATTTCCCACACAGAGACAGGCGTCACCTAACTGATCTTGGAGTTCATGAATACTCCATTGAATCAATTAAAAAAAAAACAAACAAAAAAGTGATCTTCTGTAAGATTTTAGCATAACTTTATTATTTCATTGTGCTGTCCCCTCTTATTTCCATCTCCTTGCCTTTGTTTGAGAATTCCTCATGGCAAGGGTGACTCGCTTCCCACAAGACTGTAAAGCACCTAGACAGCTGCAGTGATAAAAATAATAGCTAAGTAATAACAACTAATGAGGACTGCTGGTGTGGGAGTTTTACTATCGTGCTAGCTTTAATAAACAGAAACAGTTGAAATTTGTTCCACAGAACTGATTTTTGATACAAAATTGTTTCTTTGACAGAAGGGACATTTTCATGGAATGGGACCACAAGCAGAACCTGTTTAGCTCCTGAAGAGCTGAAGCCCAAAAAGCTTTCTCTGAAATCATTACATTTTCAATTGAAAGAAAATTGTACACACAGAGAGATACATATGTACCTGCATATGCACACACTATTTATTTATTTATTCATTCAGTCTGTCTGTCTGTCTTTTTTTGGGGGTGGAGGGAGTGTGAATAAAGTTTGGGAGGCTAGGCCCTCTTTGATTTTTCACTAGTTTACTACAGAAAGTTTTAGTGCTTTATTCAGCTGAGATAACAAACGCTGTTGCATTGCTTTGTCTACTCTAATCAATAATATATGCATATATACGTATATCTATGTGTGTATATATATATATTTTATGTGCCTGAGATATAATGGAGTTAAATTTGGTTGTTTTGCCTCTAATACAGTTTTTAAAGTTATACATGCACAGATAAGATACCAACTCTTAAGTCCCATATCCATTCTGCCATAACAATTTGAAATCTTATTTGTACTGGCCTGGGGAAGAAAATTTTTACACTTGTAGCAGTTGGATATTACCCCACAGCTAGTTCAAAGGTGATGATGCTAACCTACACAGCGAGTTCTGAGCTGCATAAACTCTCACCTTGCAACAACAGCTTAAGTTAATTTTAAAGCCCAAAAGGAAGGCTTGCCTAATACCACAGAGATTTCACTTAGTTTTTGAGTTGAAACCATGCAAAACCATCCATGAGTATGCACTCATCTTTGCATTCATTTAAAACTTGCACCATGTTTCATTATGATTCTGCAACGATTCATTCATATCCAAGGTGAACCTGGTTTTAATTTTTTTTTTTGTAATCAAAATAGGAAACCTGGAGAAAATTTGCCAGTAAATGGTTGGCTTAACTGTAAGAAGATGTACATAGTTCCAAGCCTATCAATTCCTCTTATTCCTTTTATTTGTAATTACTGGAGCACATACACATGAACAATGCACATTTCTATTTTTTCCTCTTCCTACCTTTCTGCACTGAACAAGCGACTGTGTCAAGGGGGATTTCTGTTTGTCTAAGTTGTTTATGAAGCATATATCAAAACTTAACTTCATAATTTCTGTACTTTGTAAAAAACCTAATTATGGAGATGATATGGAGTTTATTTCAGGACTTAAAGGTAACATGGGGGATACACAGAGCTGAGAAGTCCAGTCCCTGAAAGAGAGACTTATAAATGGTTTTTAACCAACAGTTGAGCTCACAGTTCAGACTATTTAAGAGGTCAGCATGAGAAGGGCCATGTATTAAGGCCAGGGATAATTTGTTGAGAAGATCCAAGATTAAAATTTCGATTTATGAAATATGCCTTTTCTTCAGTTGCTCCTACAGGACTGTTTGCTATTATAAATGTGCCTTTCTGGATTAGGCTGTAATGATTAAAATTATGTTTCCCACTGAAAGTAAGTGTTTAAAATGGAATAAGAAATTATGTACTTAAAGTTTTCAGTATGAAAATTCAATGATAATCACACTTTACTGCATAAAACTACAGGGCCCGATTAAGTTTGACATTAGCAAGAACTCTAACAAGACATTACCAAGAAAAATAACACACTCAAATCAGATGATTCAGCTCTTACCATGTTAAGGAAGTAATAAGCTTCTAATATCTATACTGCAAGACATAACAAAAATAGAAAAGCATCTTTCCTGTCAGATGTTTTAACAGAAAATCTAATCAGAGAATAAAAAGTGAGGCAATGTCAGTTAAGCAGAAACAAAACAAAAGTAGCCAGAGGCTGGCCTATATTTGAAAAATAAGAGAACCCAACAGCAGTGCTCGCTGCAGCTCTAAGAATGCAATTTCAAGTATTTTCCATGGCTTCAAATGAAATGGGGATGAACCAGTCTGAATCAGTGCAGCAGCTGCTGCAACTATCTATAGGAATTATCAGTAATAAGTCCCAGAGGAGGCTGAAAATGTGCACTGTGAGCAGCTGAATCCTTCTCACCTCCTGCTGGACAGCAGTTCCTTCTTACTTTGATCCACATGCTAGGAGTACCAGAGGGCAATGGAGTTGCCTTGCTATTTTCCTACTCTGAGCAGCATTATTTTATAATGAACCTCAATCAGACTTCATGATTTTTGCAAGTCTATTAGTCAGAGAACTTGCTTCATCTTGCCCCCTTGTAATGGGATTTGCAAAGCAATTATACATCCCTGTCTCAGCTGATGTGCCTCGGACTAAAGCCTTACACATGACTGCATTAGTTTATCACAGTAACTCATACGCTCTATAACACACCGCTGCTACCTGTCACAACAGTCAAAGAAATTAAAGAAAAAAAGAAAACTGGGAAGTTTCTAACTGTTGTTGCTGTAGCTATTTTCCTAGTCTGTCTCAATTTCCTTTGAGGCTGACAATAGCCTCTGTTTTCATCCACAGATCTCCAAGTGCATTTTAAAGGTTGGGAATGTTGATTTTTCTTCTTTACAGAATAACTGAGGAGAAATAAATGTTTTTCTACACAAACAAAGGAATCCTGCACTCTTCTGGGATAACTCAGTGCACTATCATGGATCACGCTTGCAGCGTGGTGGAGATATGGCGCAAAGACAATCCTGTACGGCCAGGATTTCAGCCCAAGTATATTTACACACTGAAAAAGTCAAGAAAGACAGCTTTACTGAGCAGTTATTAAGTTACAACTCTTGGCAGTTTAAAATGGAAGTGGACGGGGTGCTGACTAAACTGATGGTGGGTTCTCTGAGTGTATATGAAAACAGACACATGGGATGAAAGAGTAGTTTAAAGATTTCTCACTAATCCATTTCCTTTCAGTCAGGAAAAAAAAGGTAGTTTGTCAAAAAATGAAATTAATCTTACCCTTTTATCAAGTTCTGTGAAATGCCTGCAGAGCCGGTTGCTGAGGTCCAGAGTGATCAGAGGAGAAGAACACACAAAGGAATATATCCACGAAGGATCAACAGAGCAGGGATGTTAAGCCCCACCTAATAGCCACTGAAGTAAGTGCCAAACCAGATAGCACCTTGAATCTGAGTTTGTTATACTCAGGGAGTCTAAATACCTAACTTGGAGTATAATAGTTTTTTGAATTATGGGGTTTTCATTGGGGTTTTTTGATTATTTTTTTTTTTTGAGAAGTGTGTGGAGGGCGGAAATAGCTGTGTTTTCATAATGTTTAAGGTCCAGCTGTGGCAAATTCCCAGCCAAAGTATTTTTCCCAGTATTCTGCCTTTCTCTCTGTTGGTCTCTTCTATATGCTACAGTGCATCTGTTCTTCTTGGTTATTTTCACTGCAAGCTGGCAGGATTTGTTTCTCTTCCAACATGCCAATTTAAAAAATAAGTAATCCTGCACTGTGTATAAAATGCATTCCCATGAGAAAAAAGCCTCTCCTAATGAAGTCAGTTGTTTTATTTTTTTCATACACCAGACCATTTACTCTGAGATGATATTAATTTACAACTGGAATCACAATTGACACCTGGCAGTGCACTAAACAATATGGAGCTTCCAATCTACATCATTAGTTGCTCATGCTTTGCTGAATCTCTGCTCATTAAACTTCAAATCCTGTCTCCAGTGAAGTCTCAGCAGCTTGTTGGTCACTGGGGAGTTCCTTCTGAAATAAAGAGGTAGGGACACTCTACAAATGCCATGAAAATCAAGGGCTGGGGCAACTGTCCAGATGCCTCTGCCTCTAGCTTTATCTATCCTGGCAGAAAAAGCCGGATGATATGCCTGATGGTGGATCCATCATTTATACTTTCCTCTTCCCTCATTTGCACCAAATCCCTGATGCATGCTGGCAGACTCAGACTTTAAAGATGAGCTGGAGATACCCATTGCAAACAGCCTCCTCCAATCAGCAGGGATATGTTAGCTATGGTGCAGGAATAGCGATCACTTCCCACAGAGATAAGGACCAAAGGGAGATATTTCCAAACCTATAAAAGCCAAGTCATTTGATAGCAAGCCATAGAAATATAGTTCTAGAGTCAAACAGCTGCAGAAATCTGCTTTTCTGCCTTACTGCTTTACAAATTAGCTGTGGACATAATATGTCGACGACTCAGATCTCAACCATGGGACAAATCTGGGGGACATTCATAGAGGCTGGTATGGTTTCTGTATGTGTTTTGTGGCTGTGGAAAGTAACAGATGTTTTTTAATTGGAAAGCGACCCCCTGTTAGATAGGCCTGGTTAGCTTTGTGGTCTAGTAGTTGTCACTGGTGATTGTTTCTAAGAGCAGACCTTGCAGGAACATTGAATCATTTCTTCCAGCTGAGACAAGCTATTGGCTTAGTCAAGAGGTAATGTCGCCTTGACTCATCCAGCAGTTTTTGACTGTGCACACAGTGGTGCTAGATTTGGTCTTACATGAGGCTATATAAAAGAACTACTTACATCAGGATCAACTATAGGCTAAAAAGCTCCTTTCCAGCTCACGCTCTTTCTGTTGTTTTGTACCAGCGGGCAGATACAATATAAGTGATAGCAGAACTAAAATTGGATGTGATTCATTTAATGTACTGAAGTAATTCATGTTCACCATAGAAAAGGTAGTTGTAAAAAAAGACAGAAGACAAAAAAAATTATTAAATATTGATTGCTAAAGTGAAGTGGGATTTGGAATGCAGAGGGAGGAAGTTTTGAAAGTGCTTTCAGAAACAATGGAGTTACTTGAGGACGAAAGAACAGCTGCAGATTTTACACTGGTCACTTTCAGTCTTGTAAAACTGACCTTTGCAGCAGTGAAGAAACAGGTGATGTTAATCTGCCACAATTCTTGGAAGTAGAGAGAATCTACAGTACTTTGAGTGGATTTAGCAAAGGACCCATGAATTGTAGGAAGTGAGTTATGTATGTGTATGTGTGCTTCTATATTTAAGAAATAACTATTATGGGTTGTGAGGAGTTTGCTTATTCCTGTAACATTCAGCAATTACATTCAAAATTTAAAAAATCAGCGTTGCCTATACTGGATGAACTCTCGTCAGACTTGTTTTCACTACTAGAAGAGTAGTGAAAGTACTAGATTAGTTTATAGTGAGGAAAAAAAAAGCTACGAATAAGGACAGAAGAGTATCTGCAAAGCTAGTAATTCTTGAGATACCTGCTGGAACTGCGTGGTTTTCAATCAGTGCTCTGCAAGTTCCCAGAAGATATACGAGATATTTTTATTAGACTCATGAATCGTAAGAAAATGAAGCCTATTGTTAATAGAGTGAAATGGAATACAGGGAGATCTGCACTTTTCAGGGACATTTTTTAGGAATCTGTGTAATGATAAAATGTGGAAGAAATGGGTAGGTTAGCTCAGACATACTGACTGCAGAAAAACCTTTTTTTTTTTTGGTGACACCTTGTTCTGTCTTTCATTCACCAAAAATGTTAGAAAGAACGAGAAAGGAAGACTGTTCTTTTAATGTCACCTAAGTAATACAAGTTCTGTTTTATCTTAAGGATTCCAGAAGTTCTTGCTTAAAATTAATATAATTCTTTGTTTATCTGAGATAATTGTATTATCACTCCTGACAGAAAAAGAGTGTTTTTCTTTACTAAGAGAATAAAAATATGGCCTTGGACAGGCGATGTCAGAGGGGTGTCCACAGACATGTCCTAGCCTTATGTTTCTTCACACATGCTCAAGTTCTTCTGTTTTGTCTTTGCTATGAGAACAACTGAATAAGATCTTTGTTTATGAACTTTACATATAATAAGCTGAATGGGACTGCTTTACTTTCAGAGAGAATGAGGACAGCATAGAGCAAGAACTGCCTGAGAAAATCTAGCAGGCAAGCCTTTATTGGTAAAGAGCTGTGAGTTATTGATAGCTGAACAATAAATAAGACAGCTAATGTAAGTAATTGTACTGGTTTTGGCCGGCATAGTGTTAATTTTCTTCATAGTAGCTCATATTGTGCTGTGTTTTGTATTTGTTACCAAAACAGTGGGGCAGAGCTGCCTACTGGGGTTAAACCACAACAGTAATCAAGGGAAATACTAAAGAAAACAGTGGAGTAAACTGCTGTTAGGACTAAGCAGAGACTTTTATTTATATGGTTTCCCTTTGGTCATCCTTTGTTCCCATCAGTTTTCCATTCAGCATTTTCCATTCAACTTTCTGAAGTACTCAGAGCTATGGCTGGCAATTGGTTCCAGCTCAGCTCCTGATGAGTAGTACAGCCATCTGACATACTTGTTACACACAAACCGATAAAGATTATAGTTTTAAGAATCCGCAGTGGCAACTGATACATTCTCTCTCAGCCATTTTTTTTGTTGCTGTTGTTGTCAATAGAATGGGCTCCTATTGTGACATTACTCTCTTTTTTTCCATCAATATTTGTCTTAAAAATGGGAGTTAGAGTCATTACATGTCACAGTCTCTACTGTGCAGTTAAAATAACCTCCTATGGATGCTGAGATTTAGCTGCCTACCGGGACTATGTCAGGCTTTCTAAGGCCTCTGGAAAGAACACAAGATAGCAACACAGGTTTCTGGAGAGAGGTTTTATTCAAACTTGACTAAAGTTATGCAAGACTCCTATTTTATACTTTGGATCTATTTTGAAAACAAATTCTAGCAAACTGAAAATGGAAACTGAAGATGGTTAGATATCATGAGGTCTTTATAATCATAACCAAAATAGTGCACAAGGGCTGAATTTGGCTGTTGCTTCCTATAGAAAATGCCTTTTTTGAAATCCGTACCTTGAGAAAGACTTTTTCATAAAACTGAAGAGCTACTTCATAGTCACAGAATTGGTGTAAATTTCCAATAGACCTTTCATTTGTACTCCAGTGACATGCAAATACAAGTTATCCAGTATGAATAACAATCCCAGACTAGCCACATCTGAAATAACCACGTAAATAAAAAGCCCAGCCAGTACTCTGTTTGCTGAGATCTTCCTGGGTATCTTAGCCTGAAGGATGGTAACACGCTGATGCAATAGGAATTGCTATTTTGACTTTTTGTAAGCTTTTCAGGACAGAAAATATCCCTTTGGTTTCATAAAGCACCATGTGTGGTGGGACCTTAACTTGTGAGTAATAGAACCAGTTACTATTTCAATACAAATAAATAAAGTTAATCATGTTACAGTAAGAAATCTTAGTGTTTTAGTAGAGTCTTCCTCCCATATGATTGATTTCTTTCTAGGTGTACTGGCATCTGATGTGTGATTCATCCTTTTTTGATCATCCAGTCTTGTTTTAATGCTCTGATCATGAGCTGTGCGTGCCCATTTACCATTGTAAGACTAGACTTGAATAGCATCCACACACATAATAAAGAGTTATAACTGTACCCACCTGAGGTACCCAGATCCTGTATCCAGAAACCACTGCAAATGGACCCAGGAGGTAAAAATTAGGAAGAAATAACTTTCTCTTGAACAAAATGGAAATGGGGAAAGACTAATGCTTCAGAAGATGGTGTTTTGTTTTATATTGTTAGTGCTGCCTCTAACCCTTCGATGTCTTCCAACTTCTAATGAAGTCAATGGATTTTTTTATTTTCCTTACCTTTTAGTTTTCCCTTTCCCTTGTTACTAAGTGGTAACTTTAGGACCTAGTTTGGAACTTCATGTTCCTGTCCACCGTGATAGCTTCTGAGTGTAACCATTTAAAACTGATATCAATAACAAAGTCTCTGGTGACTATACGGAATGATCAGTATGAATCTTCTTTAGTAAAGGGAATTTCACTGTGTGTTCTCAGCTCCTAAAGGATAATGTTTTTCACAGGAGAACTTTCTGCACATAAATTATGTGTGAGAAATATATAGAAACAGTCCCAGTCAGTTAATGCAAACTATATTCCAGTGGAACTGGGCTGAGACGAGAATGTCAGGACATAATCACAGTTTTTGGGCGAAGGCAGAATAAGGATCACAACGTAGAGCTTATTAACAGCAGCACTGTGTAGACTATAGAAACCAGAAGCAGGATGGTCCTGATATAATCAAAGCCACAAACCCAGCCTTCAGATCGTGTTTATTAGGATTTCTGTTGACATAATCATACAGGACAGGCAGTAGTATGCTCTAGTCAGATTCCAGGGTGCATGTGTGTCATGGCATTTTATTTCTGTGTCTTTTTTTTCTGTACGAATATTTTTTCTGCTATGTCTGAGAAAGACCCTTCCTTTCTAATAACTTATTTGAGTCATAGAAAGGAAAAAAAAATCACACCAGGTATGTGAAGGTGGTTAAAGAAAACATTCATGATGAATGTTTTCTAAAGCACTTGGCTGTTTCCTTCCTTTATCCAACTTTGAAAACTGCTGCAGATAACAATTTTGCATTTGAAAAGGAGTGGCTTGTAAGGAAGATGCTTTAGTTGAGGGCAAGAAAAAGCATCAGCCTTCCTCATTTAGGAAAGTATTCAATCGAATATGTAGTCACTTTGTTGTCACACTGTAGGAAACTACCTCTGCCATTCGAACTCCAGAAAAAGTTTTTAAACCTTTAACAACAAAAATGAAAACAATGTGAAATTGAAAATAATTTTATGTTCAACTGTAATTGCCTGACTATAATTCTGCCACTGATCTTGGTGCCTTGGGCTCTACAGTCTGTTCGCTGCTAAAAGTACTTCTTATGATCTGGTTCTCTCTGCCTTGCCCTGTGGGCAGTTACACAGAGGTCCTTTTGAATCCCTGCCATGGAGCTCGGGCTCAATAACAAATGGGTAAGGTTTTGTCATTTGTGTGCCAATATGACAGATACAATAGCATGCCTGCTGCTGTAGCCATTAGAACTGAATTCCTCAGCCTGTGAGTTGCTATTTTGCCTCAGCACATATGCTTCATTCATACACTTCTTACTGTATCCCCTATCTAGTTCTTCAGGAACCCTCTTAGAAATAAATTTGGTCTCATCCCACACCTCTTCTTTGTCTGCATTAATACCCCTCAATATGCATTCTTGTTCACCTTCTCCTACTTTCAAATGCAGTTTTAATGTAGTTTTCATACTGCATTGCTTCTTTATAAAGGCAACTTAGCTAGTATAAGCTGGGGCGAAGTACACCCTGTACAATATTAAGAGGGGTCTTGAGTTAGGTGACTCTCTAGGACCATTTCTTTTTTTATACCTGTTTCATCTGTTGACATCATAACATCTCATCATTGGAGCATAAGAACCTCCAATGGTGATAGCAAGAAGAAAGGAGAAACAGAAGTGTTTGTTCTGTACAGTTAGCTTTCTGATCTTCTTGATCCTTTCATTAAAAGTACCTGATGTCCCAAAATGTGGGCAAAGGCTCTGTGTGCTATTCCTCTTGTACAACTACACAGGTCCTAAACTGTTTTTCTGTTTGTATATGGTTAATTGGTTGTGGTGTTGGCAGAGGAGTTCTTTGTTTTGGGTTTGGTTTGGTTTGGTTTGGTTTTTTTGGGGGGTTGGGGATATTGAAACAGCTGAAGTAAGGAAAGGGGAGCAAGTGATACAGAAAGCCTTGCATTTTGAGACAGATTTAGTCTTAAGATTGCAAAAGCCCAAAGATCTCTTTTATCCCTTTGCATAGGTCTAAGGGAGAGATTAATTTGTGGACCATGGAAACACAACATCAGCTTTTTCCTTAGTATTTCCTTACCTACTCTCTATCTGTGCAGTCAAAACAGCCTGCCACAAGTCTCAAAATCTTTTACCACTGTTTGCCTAAGGTTATGCATGTGAAAGAAATCCTTGTTTATCTGGCAAAATGTGTCCCCTTTAAAACTTTACTTAATTAGCTCACTCTATCCCTTGTATCACAGCATTCTTATAGGTCAGGAATCAACAAATTACCTTAATCATGGAATTAAATTATCAGTATTTGACTCAGTCCTTACATAGTCAATGGGACATAAGTACTCTCTTAAAGTTAAGGACATCCTCAAAATTTTGCTAAATCAGGGACACAGCTAATGATGGTTTTTTTACTCTTATTGTTCAAAACCAACCCCTTTTCATAAATCGTGTGATTAGACATTACCAGTGTTCCTTTTTTAATGACTGGAAAACTGAGGGCAGTTTAATTCTTTTTTTTTTTTTCCTGTACACTTCTTCTACACATAGAAAAGTCCCTTTGTAACTGAAGAGATGCAATACTATAGAGACATTGATCCTACTTAATTTCCCTTCAGGTTCAACACAACATTTTGTTTTTTAAACAAATATCTCCTCTGAGCCAGGAAATGGCATATTCATTGATATTATACTACCATTGCTCTTGCAGTCACTGCTGCATTTCTCAGGTCCTTGGCCTTGAGATATCTCTATGGGTAACAGAGATAGGGTTATCATTTTAACTTTTGAGCTACTTAGCCCATAAGTGGCTGTCTGCTGCGGCATCATGATCTAGAAGCAGGGAATATTCTCACAGTTCATAAACAATTATATGTCTCATGCTAAACATCTGCCCAAGCATTATCACCTTGGGGTATTTGGATATCTTTTTTTATTTCATTGTTGTTGTTGTTGTTTTCTTTTCAGAAAGACAATCACTGTACTTAAAATGCATAATTAAAAAATAATAATAATGCAACTCTTCTGCCAGAACTTGACTGACAACAAGAAGTGGGTTCTAATGTGAAGAAATCATTATTAACACACTCATTAAAGCCTCCACACAGAAACATGAGAAAACTAAAATAAGATTTCTGTTGCTCAGTGACCTAGTTTTCTACAGTCTCAAAGATTAATTAGTTTAAGAAACAATATTTGTATTAAATGGAGAAAACAAACCACCAACAAGACAGATAAGCAAGGCAACATGCAATACCTAATTCATAAAACCTAAATACAATGTTTTTCAGTCTTTCTCTCTGGGGAAGCAAGTACTAGGAAATTCTGTAGCGTTCTATTTTTCTACTATGCAGGACGTCTGTAGGGATCTTCTTGGAAGAATCCTATGGGAGACAGTCATGGATGAAAGAAGGATCCAGGACAGTTGATTGATTTTTAAATTGATTGATTGAATTCCTCCAAGTTCAAGATTAATACATCATGATTTACAGGAAGGCAAGCAAAAGCAGCAGGAGTCCTGTGCAGATGAAGAAGGACATCCTGACAAATGTCTAACAAAGAAAGGAACCATACAAGAGGTGGAAGTAGAGACAGGTCATGCAGGAGGAATGCAAGAAGCATTGACTGCTCATGCAAGGATGGGGTTAGTAAAGCCAAAGCCCTGGTGTAATTGAGTCCAGTGAGAGATGTGGAGGGTGACAAGAAAAATTTCTACAGGTATACCAGCAACAAAAAGAAGACTAGGCAAAAAGTGGACATGATGTTAATGGGGCAGGATACCTGATGACAAAAAAGAGACCAAAGAATTCAGTGACCTCTCTGCCCCATCCTGTACTGGAAAGAGAGATGGTCAGGAATCCCAGGCCACTGAGGGCAAAAGAAAAGTCTGCACTAAGGAAAACCTACCCTTCATGGAGGAGGATCAGGTCAAGGAACAGTTTTAACAAACTAGACATATGATAGTTCATGGCATGTAACAAGACACACCCATAAATGCTGAGGATCCAAGAAACTGCAGTCTGGTCAGCCTCACTTCCCAGTTTCTGGGAAGGCAATGGAGTGACTAATTCTGGAAACCATTTCCAAACATATGGAGGACAAGAAGGTGATTGGGAGTAGTCAGAAAGGACCTATGATAGGGAAATCATGGTAATACTGGGGACAATACCATTTAACCTCTTCATTAATGACAGATGATGGGATAGGTTACCCCTGCTGTGGATTTGCAGACAATACAAAGCTGGCAGGAGTAGACAATTCACTAGGCAGATGTGCTGTCATTCAGAGGAACCTTGGTAGGCTAGAGAAATGGGCTGATGGGACCCTTATGAAGCTCAACAACAGGAAATGCAGGGTCCTGCACCTAGGAATACCTACGCAGATTTCTTCATGCTACTAATGGAACTGTAAGTGTTATAGGGAGCTTTATGGGGGGCCTGTAGTTTGGTAAGGGACTCAGACTTCTTTAGCATTACGAAGGGAAACTGAGACTTCAGTTGCCAGAGTTGGTTTCCCCAAAACCTGTGACCCTTTTGTGAAAGTAGCAGCTTTTGGGTAGGATTACAAATGAAGTAAGAAAGAAGGATTTGCCACTTCGTGAAAGTGTTTATGTAACAGAATTCCCCATATTGGTTGATTTGTACTAAATCTTGCAGCTTTAAATTAGCCAGCTGTTGTTTCCTGTTGAACACTACCAGAAAGTGTCTGATTGCTTAGCAAATCCAGATTTTCTCTGAATAGGTTTAAAGAGATGGAGACATTCACTTGCAAAGTTGGCTATATATTGACAAGTAATTGGTAGAACTTATTAATTGAGCAATGTTATTTTTCCTATCACAGGAACTAACTATCTTCTCCTCTATGTCTGGTTGTGCTGCAACCATTTCTTTGTTAGCCTAAACAGGGAATGAATAAAGGAGGCAGAGATTTCTCTTTTATCTGGACAAAACCAGAAAGACAAAACGCTGAGGCGCTTCATAGAAAGAGGGAGACACTGTTTCAAGGGCTAACTTTCTGATATGTATATGTGTGTGTGTGTATCTACAAATTATATAGCAGAAAGCTTAGTAAGAAAGTTTAGAAATGTTAGAGCTTTCAGTGAGAATTTAATGCCACTGAAACTGGTGGTAGAATTTCTATTGGTTTCTGTGTTGCCATAATGTCATTAATAGACAGGAAAAAGAAAATGTACAAATTCCCTTTTCATTCACTCATGAGGATCAATATGCAAACAGACATGTAAAGACATGAAAGATTAATTAGCAGTTTCTTTCACCTTGGCATTTCACAAACCAAGATGGATCCCTTCCCTCTCCAAACATATTGTATTAAATTGTCCTAGTCTTAATAAACTTTAAACTAATACAGAATATTGTATGAGAGTGTAATAACCCTTGGGCTCTGTCCAATAAAAGATGTAGGTATGATAAAAAAGGCTTAGTTAGAATTTAGGTAACTACTTCCAAAGCTGTGAACCGAAGAGCCATATGAACAGCTGGTCTTTTCTCATCATCATCCCTACTTCTTTTGTTCAGATCTTATTTTAGTTTTTACTATTTTAAAATATAAATTCCCAAACTGGTTTTTTGAGCCACAGTCTGGAAGTGACATGTGAAGTTAGTTGTTCAGCTAGCTGTCTGAGCTTCCTCCTGAAGGCACTTTGCTCCAAGTTAAGACAGTTCTCATATAATTAATTGCTTTCTGGATTTTTATTTTTTTTTGTGTGTTGGTTTGTCTTTTTATTGGCTTTTGAGACCACTGAGTAGCCCAGACTTAAAAATAGAAGTGATGAAAGGCCATCTGGATGCCCAAGTCCATCTCTAAATCTAGTCCCTGTCAACATTTGTCAGAGTGAATTTCTAATGATGTCCTGAAAATTTTAAAAAAAGGTAAAAAAAATCATCAAAAATGCAAATTATAATTCATGTTTAGAAGTATTTTTCTGTCTTGTCCATAAGGAAGCTTTACTAATGCAAGTCACAGTTTCTCTGTTCTAAACTGAAATTTGCTCTGTCTGGCTACAACATAGTTATCTCTCCAGTCTCTCCCCATCATGACTTAACAGCTAGTTCATTGGAAGATATTCCTAATCCTCCTTTCTGATTCTTACTCAGTATCCGTAATTCTGTTCCCTTCTTTTCTTCCCCTATAAATTTTTCTACATCTAACTACATCACAAACAATATGATGCTCATGTTAGTGATTTACAGATTAAATTCTTTACCAAACAATTTCTGTGTTTCTGAAGTTCTGTGGAAGTAAATTTCTGATGGCTGCTGTCCTTTGGCTCTGTGTTTCATGGCTGTGTTATCCTGTGTCTAATAAAGTATCCATTCTACCTCATGCTTTTCCTGTACCTGATATGGATTGTATGATGTGTTTTAAATTTATTGTTGACCAAAAACTCTGGACACTTCCTCAGGGGGATCACTGTTTTACATCACACTCCTTTATTCATCTGCTGTTTTAATGAAACTTTTTTGTCCTTAATAGCTTTAAGACCTTTTACCTCTCTCACAGATGGTTGAAATAGAAAATTAAGTTTTAAAGATATTTGGAGGGAAGACAAGGGAACGACAGATAGATAACACACAGGCTGATCATACAGGTTTCATTTTCCAAGGTTTAAAAATATGACTGTTTTGAAAATAGAAAAAAAAATTCATAACATCACAATATTTTCAATAAACCTGAATTAATATTTTCAATAGAGCTTAAAATGTGAATAAAACAGTAGCTGAGATTTCACTGGGAAGCTTAAGAAACATATATATTATAATATGAATATGATAATATTTTATATTATCTTTTATATGTATTTAATTTTTAATTCCCTGTTTATTCCTCATTCAACTCATCTTAAGGTATAGATCTAAAATGGGTTGGATACTTTGCATTCTAGAATTGAACATTTAACATCAGACATAAGTGACTGGATTTGGTTGCTGAAACATAGGTATCTTGTGTCATTTGATAATTTCATGGCTATCCAAAAAGTTTGTGTGGGGATGACATATATGCACAGAACTCATGACAGAGTCACTTGTGTCTTTCAGATGCTGTGTATAAAGTCAGGAGTATCTAAGAAAACACTTGATGCCTACATTCAGTCTTTGAAATCCTACTGCAGGGGTGGAATTCAGCTTGAGACTCAGCTACTAAATATGTCTTCAATTCAGGTGTCTACATGTGAGCCAAGTGTCTAAACTCCTGTCATACTCAACAGAGATTTAGCTAGTACAGTCAATGACGCCTTAGAGAGATATTTAGCTATACTTGACAAATAACATCTCAACATATACATCTCAATTTTCATGTCTGAATTCTGTCCCAAATGTCACCGTTTGCATGATAGATGTCTAAAGTTTGATCAGATGAATTCTCATTCATGTATCACCGCACCCACTGCATACTTTCAATGGTCTGTCTAGGTGAGCTCAGTCTTCCTCTGTGTCTCTGCAAAGGAAGGCACTTTAAAGGCTGTTTTTGCTCAGCACAGCCAGCCAGGACTCCTAACCTCAAAGAAGCCTTTCTGTCTTCAGACAGTACCCAACAGACCTTCCTAGTTTCCTCAATATGCTCTGGAATGAAGATCCCCTACAAGTTTTCTGTTGTCCTCCTCCAAAATCAGGTGTCCTAACCAGAGATCTTCTCTGAAGAATGTATTCCTTAGGAAGCAGCCCTCTTTGTACCTCTTTCCTAGCTCATACATGTTACAATGAATATGATATAACTGACTTCACTTTCAAACTGGGGGAATTCCTTGTAAATGCGTCCTAAGTCAATGTATTTTGATTATTAAAATGTATCTTGCTATAATGCCTACAACATAAATGTAAAGGGCTACAACTCTGTTATGTGGAGACTAAGTAATGAGGCAACGAAGGCTCTATTTTCTGTTGTTCTTCTCTCTTTTGGAAACTGTTTCTTACTTTGTGTCTTACATATTGAACTTTTCAGGGCAGGGCTACCTTCTTGCCCAGCATTGGTAGGACACAGAATGCCATCACAACTTAGAGGGGGGTGGGGGGGGCTATACAAATTATATTGAATAAACTTGTTAAAAATGTGGTTTAAATAAAACCTGTTTTTGCTATCGGCAAAGTTCTTGAGAAAATACAGGAATAAGGTTGCTTAGTTGTGTCATAATAATAGCGCATTATCACACCTTACAGATACAGAAGAGAAAGAAGAATATAAGAAGGCAGTAGCAATAGCAAATCCACTCATGAAATTATATGTAATGAGAATTATTGCATGCTGCAAACTGTGTTGTCCCAGAAGAGTCTACAGAGATCTCATGGTACCTATGTTTATAATCCATTATCTGTTGATCCTTCTATTTTTGACACTCTGTAGTCCCACCATTCCTTCTAAGGATGCCTAATGATACCTCTTGGTGGCTGCCTGCTTTGATGTGTAATACATTTGTTAAGCAGATTTGATATTCACCTCCTCTATAATGCAGTAGGTTACTTTGGTGTGGGATGTTTTTAGCTTTCTATCTTACAAGATCTGTAGCATGGCCGACAAACTACAATCAGTGAATTCATTACGTACCTTTTCTTCTGGTATATGCCTTTTCATCTGGGTACCCTGACATTCAGCTGGGCTGGATCTTATTTAGCCTCATTGCTCTACTTCGGATTTTCTCCTCCGTCTTTCCCCCTTCTCACTTTAATTTAATAGTCGTATGTATTATTATATTTATGACTCATGGTGGCTTTTGATACACTTCAGGAGGAGATGATGCTACTTTTAGCACCGTATTTATCTGGTAGCTTGCCTAGACTCTGGTATTAGGTGAAGTTTTTCCTTTACTGAGGGTTGTTCTACATTTGCAAAAGCAGAGGCTGGCTTAGGTGGTGACAGGCCTTCTTTTTAGCATTACTTTTCTCTGATCGGGATTTCTGATTTTCTTGCGCTGACTGGATTTTTTGCACTACATTTGTTTGTCCTGTGGCTTATAAATAAGTCATTTTTTCTTAAGTATGGATGACAAGCTTTTGCCAAGGCCTGATTTTGCTCTTAAGTGAATCAAAACACTCTGCATCAAAGTTGCTTTGCAAGTGATAATGCTGCTTGAAAAATGAGCAAAGCGTACCTAAAAAACACCTTCCACATTAATGTCCATGTATAACAGGTACTCAAAGGTGCAACTCCGTGTATTCAGGATTGTATGAGATCAGCTGTAATGCACAAACCTGCAACTTGGAGACTGTTAGAAATGATGTGCTAAATGACTCATTGCCAGGAACTGTACATAAAAATTGGATTCAGGTCAATAGTATCTGCAGCTGTTATTTTAGAGGGCATGGTGAATCTGTGAGACTAGAGGATAACAAGAAATTTAGAGTTGATTAAAGGAAATGTCTGACTAGGCTACAAAATCCATTGTCACAAGAGACCAAAGAAAGAGTTTGTAATTAAAACTAGGGAGACTAATTTTCAGTCAGAAAAGATACTGACCCAAAAGTTAGGATGTGTGTCCTTCATAACGCAGATAGGACAGAATCATTAACTATTTGGTCTGTTTCTTTTCCCAGCTTTCAAAGAATAGAACATATTCCTGTCTACTTTCCAAAATCCTTTTGGCACATCTTCAAAAAATTTTTTCTAGATTTGCATTTAAGTTCAGGTTTCCAACCAATAGATCTTTCTCTCTTTCTTGTATCCCCACCCTATAAACACCAAATCTTTCACAACCCTCAGATTCAGTAAAGCTATATTATTATACATAAAAATATAGTTAAATTAATACCCTCAGAATATCTATGTTGAACAAAATTTAGTAACAAGAACCTGAAGAATGGTATTACCCCTTATAGTATGATGGCGTGTAAGATTGGTGGATTGGAGCAAAATCCTCCAGGTGAGAACTCTTTTAGAGAGCCATAAATGTCCCTCTGCTGTCTGTTTTGAAGAGCATTTTCCTTGCACTGAAAGGAGATCAGGGAGGGTATTTCCATAAGATGCAGAGATATAGCAGGACCTACAGGCAGCCCTTACGGAGTGTAGCATGAATGGCAACTGCTCCTGGTGTCATGTATTCTCACAAATGGCTGATGTTGCCAGGCAGACAAGGGTTCAACAAAAGCCATGGTCAATTCCCCAATTCCTTAATGATATATTTTGATATTTTTGTGTGTTTGAGTCAACAAAATCAAGCTTACATATTTTTTCACTAATAAAAGAGAGGTATATATACACGTACATTTCCACTAGTGAAAAAATACGTACAGTACAATGGACTTTTATTGATTAGTCTGACGTGTCAGTCCCAAAGGATGAAAAAAGTTATCTTTTGTCTTCTACTAGTCATGTTTTTGTTGATGTGGGTTGAAATATTTATTATTTCTGATTTGTGCAGTACATAATTGATACCATTACACCATAAGCTTTAAATTTCTGTTATTCTATTGAAATTCACATTTTTATCCCAAAGCTTGATAGTCTCTTTTTCTCTATTTTTTTAATTTAAAAATATCTCTGTATGTTTTCATTTCAAACTATAAAGAACTCTAGAAGAACATGATTTTTTAAGATAGTTAAGAATATTTGGAAGGAAAAATCAGTAGCTGATTTACTTTAAATGAGAGGTATGTTTTTTGTTCTATTTTTTTGTGCATGTATCTCTAAGGTAGCTCTTAGCCTCTGGAGGAGAACTTGATCTAACAGACTGATTTTCTTTCAGAAGTTGTTTCTCCTTTCCTTTCACTTTCCCTTTCCCTTGATGGCAAAGAAGGGGAGAGATGACACATACATTGTGCCTTATACTGCTTTTTATTCTATTTGATACAGCGAGTAAATATTCACTGCATAAACCCAATAGTTGTGTTGAGGTGAATTAGGCTGAGAGGAACAAACCATTACTCAGTGACTTCTATAATAATGGAAAACACATGGTTGGGTCACAGCCCGTATACTGCTCTAGCATACAGTGCATGACAGGTCAATAGGAAACCAAACACACCATGCCTCTATAGACAGTCAACACAGCAGACAGGAAAGCACTTGTTTAGGGATAAGGTTCAGATGATGGCACTTCAGGAAAGGTGGATCAGATGGTTTAAAATGTTGCAATCACTCTTTTACTGGTTGCTAGTTTCTAGAGTGGGTCCCTGTGTCCCTGAAAACATGGCAGCTGTACTGCAAGCTCTGGAAAGAGAAACAGATTTAAAAACTGCCAAGGAAAACTGAAAAAATAAAAGAAGGATTTTGCAGCACAGAAATAATAATTTTAAAAAATCATATAAAGAAGGACAAGATCCCATACGCTCGTGCCATTCCTAACCCATTTTGTCCAGTATACTTTTAAAACTCTAACGATGATTACAGAAGATTATTCAAGTGTTTCACCATCTCCACCCTTCACCAGTTTTCTAATGTCCAATGTTTGTCCTCCTAACTGGAGCAGACATGGCAAAGAGTTACGTCTTTTATAGTACCTCTTATATTCCAGGTGTGTTTATGTCTACTGTCATTCTGCATTCTTCTAAATTAAGCGGTCACGTTTTCTTCAAACTTTTCTTACAGTTTGTATTCTCAAGGCCTCTGATTACTCTTGTTGCTCACCTCAGACCATTGTCCAACAGTCCCACAACCTTCCTGAATTATTTTGTGCAAAGTAGGACACATAAATTAAGACTCATCATGTGAATTTTATTTTACAGAGAGATAAGTGATAATCAAAGCTCCATACAAACCAGCAGTACTAAGTCCAGTTACCCACACATAGGTGTCTAAAACCAGGCTGACCAATCTAACTTAGTCATGAAGAGATCAGATCATGTCAAACAGTAACTCCTAGCACTGCCTTAAGAACAAATCTTTGCCTAACGTAAATTAGCATAGTGCCATTAAAATAATTTATTCCGTGAAACAGTTTTGATTTATAGCAGTTGGAGAGCTTGCTTACAAGTTTTCTGGCATCATTAATCCTTACAATGGTTTGGGAAATGTAGATAGGCCACGGGAACTATATCCCAGAGGGAAGACATTTGGAAGGAGTATTCAAACGACAGGGATCCTACCTTTGTTATGGCAGTGTTCCTCAAACCATTCAAAGAAATGTTGCATGTCAGAAATTCCGTTATGAACTCCAAATTCTCAAATTGTCTGTGTTTGAAACCTGAAATATATGTGTCAGTCCATATGAAACTTTCTTTAATTTAAAAAAAATATTTAAATAAGGCTCTGAAGAGTGCAGGCACATTTTTTGTTTGCTTAAAGCGGGTTTAAGGCTTTCTTCTTGTCATATCCTAGATCAATAACAGTCTTCCGCTGTTAGGTAAACGATAGAGCAAGTGAGCCCTTAATCTCTTTCACGTCTTTGCATTCTTTTCCAGTTAGTGACACTGTAAAAAAGACAAAGGGCTGTAATAAAATGTTTGACAATGTTTGGAGGGTTAATAACTGCTGCACTTTTGTGCATCATTACTGCAACTTCTGAGCAGCACAGCCTTAACACCTGCAGATGCAAAACACTTGGTGCTTGGAGATCTTCAAGAATGTACAGAGTTGTCCAGTGAGTTCCTCATCACGTGGCAGCAATTTGGAGACATATTTTGACACAACTACATTCAACCTAAGACACCCAATGCTATATTTCTATAATACTGGAATCGGGGAGTAAATCATGGTTGTTGGGCCAAGAGATGTAGACTGACATACGTCTATACATGTTTTGAATATTCCTACCAATAAAAACTAATTAGTTCACTCTACCTGAGCTATCATATACACACTGTAGTTGACAGGTAGAGCAGGTTCACTGGGTGAAATGGGTTGCTTTTGTGATAAAGTCCTTACCTTCTGTTTTGCAAACTGATGTCACCCTACTATAGCTGGCAGAAGCTATGTGGTTTTACATAAGATAAATAGCTGCCCCCAAACATTGGCATTTGCTAGTATTTATTATTTATGACTATTTGTATTTATTATTTATCTCCGTAGCCAAGTGTTTCCTGTGCATTTTCTCAGAGAATGCCACAGTGCTTGATCTCTGTCCCAAGGAACTTACAAACTGATCAGTAATTACTAAGAATGGCTAAGTCTGGCAATTACTAATTTTGTGCAAGAGGCACAGTATAGTCCCCAAAGAGCTTCAAGGAGGGAGGCCACAGAGACTGGAAAATGCCTAATCCTGAACCATCAAGTATTTAATTCCTTAAGTGAAGTTGTGTGTGTATGTTGTTGGAAAAAGATAAAATGATTTCTCTATACATTTGGCAATTAACTCTTTCATAGATTTTTTTTTCCAGCTAGAGCATATCTTACCCATCAGTTGGAAGAGCTAAGCACACTGTGATTGCTACCATACCCATGAGCAATACACAATCTCTAGTATTTTAAGCTTCAGAAAACAAAGTGAGAGAAACAGAGAAACACTTGGCCCCAGATTCCTCACTTTGATCTCCTAACTAAAGAATAATGGATGTGTGCTCTTATCCCACTGGCATTAAAGTCCATGACACAGTTAGGTTTGCAAAGATCACTTGAGATACCCATGGCATTTTCCAAACTATATTGGGGCGGGGGGGGCGGGAAAGCAGGATTCAGCTTTTTTACATCAATCTTGCCCTTTTGAGGAGGTTCTGGCTAAAGGGATACAGAATCTGTAGTCACGTCTCAGTCTTCATTAAGTCGCCTGCTTATGATAGAGGTAAACATAAATGGGGTTAAAAGAATTCACTTTTGCAACAGAGGGAAAATTCACATTCCAAATCTATGTGTTAAACCCTCAAACAAATACAGGAATATGCTAAAATATGAGATTAAAACTATAGCAATATAACCAAACACAGGTGCTCTGAATTTACTAAATTATATTTTATGAAAATTGATATTTCTAGAATTTGTGGAAGTGGGGTCTCATTGTATTTCCACTGTTCAAATGTATAAATATAAAAGACTACTCATTGCCACATATAACGCCATTAAAGAAGACTAAGAAAACAGTAATTTATTTGGGCCTGAATGAGAACAAAAGAATACCATTCTGTGCAGGTGAACTCTGTTTTATTTAAATAATGAGGTGACACACTGCATTATCTCTCCTTTTCTCTTCTTTCTTACTATTTTTGTTTCTCTTTCTCACTCCTCATATATAAATACAAAGACATGTAAATTGAGCCAAACTCTTGATTCCTATGGGTAGAATATTGTAAACAAAGATGTGGGACAGTGTGAAACAAAGGCATGAAAACAGAAAACAGACATCACAGATGGAGAATTTTTCAAGGAAAAAGTTAAAATCTGACAGAAATCAATTTCACTCGGATTTCTCCATGAAAAGAACACTTAAGTATAGTCAAGTAAGGTGTTAGTAATATTGCAATTTGGGAAGTAAAAACACAGTATGAAGCTGAACACAAGCAAGGTGGGAACTGATGACTAGAGAAACATCAAGCAAATTACAGGAATCTCCTTTGTTTTATAACAGGAAGCTTGGCCAGCAAAGTCATGAGTGATTTACTCATCCCCTATGCAATATATATTGATTTGTTACTTTGTTTTATTTAATCTGACAATAAATTAATGTATCTCAAATAACTGGAACAGTCTAGGATCTCAGTATTACTACCGCTTGTCCATATCAAATTGCTAGCTTAACAAATGGATGTTTATCTCCATTCTATAAATAAGGAACGTGGGCACAGAAAGCTGAAATATGAGCTTATACATCTACCAAAGGCCCAACAGAACCTTAAGTAGTTATATTTAAGCTAATTTTGGTCTAGCAGAATACAAACTACTTTTGTTATGTTTACATAGCACTTGACTGCAGTATAAACACATGTTTTGTGATTTATGGCAGAAGGTGCCCATAAAACTTCAATCATCTAAAAATCAGGCATTTATTGTAAGCTTATTATCAATGAAGAGGGAGATTAGTATATCCCAAGTGCCAGTTAGTTCAAACTAAATCATCAAAAGCTTGTAGTTCAGCAATAGTCACCTAGCATTTGCATGCCTTAAAATAGTTGTCTCCCCTCCCCTAGGAATTTAACTTATTGTGCTTTTCTAAGTACATTCCTGAGGGAACTGTCTTTGTTTCTGGTGGCAAGTTTTCCAACACACTGTCATTCTCCATATTGCTTATGTGTGCTTCGGGGCCGAATGAAATTCTGGGGGAGGAAAGTAGTTCCACAGTGCTGCTGTGGCTTCCCTGTTGCATCCACACAGCATGTATCAGGTGGCCCTAGGAAAGGGGCTTTTACAGCTTTGGTGCCTGCCCTTTCCCCATTAAAATGACCTCTGCAGCTTCCAGCAAGGTGAAGGGAAAATTGTTTTGCATGGTGTAAAATATGAGTTAAATAATGCAATACACAAAAATGCTCGCCCCTTGACCTTTCTGTCTTCAGTGCCTTGATGACATTGCATGAATTTTAACGGTACACAGTTTCATGCCTAGTTCAATCAGCCTTCTCAGATGCTAAGTACAAGCAAATATTCTAATAATTTATTTTCATTTGATACTACATTTGTGAAATATCACAAACTATACCATTGTTTTCCTCTGCAGTTCAGTTCCTGCCACTTATTTACATAAGCATTCCTTCCTGGCCACTATTAAAGTGTGTCAGGGAAAGTCAGGCTCTCTGTTGATGGTTATGGGAGTCTGGACAGCCAGCTGGGATTTGGACATCTGCTTGTACATGCTTAAAGTCAGGTGAAATATACTGCCTTTTAGGGCTTGATTCCATTCTCAAAATGCACATGTCTAGTGCCCTGGAGTATTTGGAATACCAGTGATAGGGCTGGCAAATGTCACACCTGGTGTCACCTGGGGGTTCCCTAGGGTGCCTGAAACATTTGTGGTCACACATGATACAGGACCTTCTGGAGTGGCAACTGCAGACAAGGAGGGACATTTTGAACATTGTGTCTCTATCTGGGCAATCCTAATCCTTGTATTCAATGAATAAGGGGTGTGATTCCTCTGGCCAAATATTAGTATTTACTTTAAGATAGGATGACTTACACCACAAACAGCATTCTTTATCGACCAGCTCTCCTCTGAGTACAAAGGAATTCAAGAGGGACTTGCAGACAACTACACTGCAGATGCCCACATTTAGTCACTCAAATGAATCCCATCTTAGCATTTTATGCATCAGACTTCTAGATATGAGAAAGAATACTCTTTGGTCAAAAGGCAGGAGCACAAAACACAAACCCTATGTTCAAAAAAAGGAGCAATAATTCTGTGAGTGTGGCATAGCTTGTTATCTATTTTTAATTCTCAGTTCCATTTCCTTCAAATGCCAGTTATATTTCACTGACTCTCAAATGTGTCTAGGCATCTACTTTCCTGCACAGGCATTAATATATGTATGTAGATTATATTATAGCTATTTCCCTGTTAATGTTGTGAGTAAAGAAAACTGACTGTGCACTACAAGGTTTGGTGCCTAAATGCTGTTCAATTTAACAGCCTGTGATAACCTTTACAGAGGCTGTCTCTTTCCTTGAAAGTATTTATTCCCCTTTTTCTTTGCAGTTTCCTAGTGAAAGACAAAACATATGGATCAAATACAAGATTAATCAAATCCTTTCAGTGGACTTGAGCAGTAACTTGATAAGGTATAGGTAAAGAATAGATATAGGACGCTTCCTGAACAAAGTTTAAGTGGAAACTTTGGCATGAATCTCTGTGAATTATTGCTTGATTAACAATTGATCGCTCTCAGAAGATAAAAAGAAAAGCACTTATAGCACAGTGCACTTGTATATACAGTGCCCTAAAGAAGGCAGAGAAGCGTCATATGTTTATGCCCTGTTTCTGCAGGAATTCACATAGAGGTGGACAGAGTGTTATTGTACATGAACAGCAAACATCCAGCTTGCCATCAGAGCAGTCAGGCCGACGTTAACACAGGGTAGCCAGAGTCTCTGACGTGAGGATAAGAGTGGAGTGCTGCAGCTATAAAAGCCCAAAAGCAGGGGGTCACTGAGTGTGGAAACCAGACACATCTTCTATATTTAAAAGTCAGTATTTTTACTGTAACAAAGAAATTTAGTGTATTCATTAGTATGTTTGTGATGTTGTTACCAGAGGGAGACAGAGAGGCACTATATGAACGTGAGTTATGTTCATATATATACACATATATAAAAAGTGTCCACATATATATATAGATACACTGCGCTCCTTTTCTCAAATATCTGTCTTTTAGACAACACAATCTCTTCATTAGCAAACCTGATAGCATTTCCTTTTCCATATACTTCCTACAGGCTGTCTTTTACCAGGATTTCATTTTAAATAATAAACAGTAACTTTCCACTCTACTAGCTAAAGCACATGAATTTTTACACAATCTATTTTAAGTAAGGGAGCATCTATAATTCACACTTTTTTAATAGCTTAGGATTTTCTCTAAGAAGTGTTATGCAAAGATTGTTCTGTGACAGATCATCTGTATTTATGTTATAAATTAGTGTGTTACATTAGCCATTGTAATTATAGATCTTTGAAAGAAAATTGTGAAAGATGAAATTGGGCACATTATAAGAAATGGGTTTTAATGCCTGATCCCATTGGGTATTATTAGAAAACCAAATTTTTGCACTTTTTTTTAACAAGAACTTTTTGGAATAAGGGGCAGGGATTTGGCAGGGGTTGGTAAAAGTTATGTCTGCTGTTAAAAATAGTTTAAGGTGCTTAACTGTAATTGCATAGACCTCATAAATTCTCATTATGTGACAAATGATACTGTTGCTGAGAGAGGAATTTTGATTGTGTTGATTAACTTTTCCAAGACACTATGGGCCATATGTCATTACACTGGATTGTAATTTACTCTGAGAGTAAGTTCGTTGATTTTATTGTGATTGCTTAAAAAACTAAAATAATATGCTGTGTGAGTTGAACTCCACCGTTAGTTCATTATTTAGCTGTTACTATAATCTAGGCATATGACTTTTGCTCCAGGCTGGCTATATAGCTTAAATTCATAAATAGCTACTGAACATTTGAAGGAGTTTCTTGCACTTACAGGATATGATCCAAAAGAGAAAAAAAAAAGAAAAGAAGGCTGACTAGCACAGCAGTGATATAATTTATCATCATGGAAATTTTTCCATTCCATATTGTAAGGAAAGTTCAAAACTTTTCTGCTCTATTTTTTGGTAAGAATAATCAGACAATAAATTATACTTTTGGTATCATCATGTTTTTGTTCTCACTGCTGACCAGATCTGCAGTAGAAGCAACTTTAAGGCCACAGTCAATTCTGGAAAGTCATGAGGGAAGCTGTCATTTTACTAATAGCTAGGTGTTTGGCTTAGCTCCAGCAGCACTTGCAGGCTGATGCAAATATCAGTGAGAGAGGTTTTGCACCAAACATCCGTTCACTGGCTGCTTCAGGTTCATTAAAGTCTTCAAGAGAAAAAAATGCAGTTGAAACTCAGAGTCTCCAAGTATTTTTGCTCTTTTTACACACTAAAAACTGTCTTCCTTTTACTCTTCCACCTCAAAACTGAGATTATGATTATTTTTCTATGGTATTTTCTGTTAGAAAAAATAACCATCCATTGTTAGTGATGTATGTTATATTCTTTGCTCTTAATAAAATCTTTAACAATCAGATTTCTTGGAGTTTAAAAAATTTGCATTATCCTCTGCAAATATCTTCTTTACATCTATCAGACTGTACCTGCACTATCTTTAAAGTGCCTGTTGGCAGAAAGATGTAGATGTCTTCCTAAGATATTATTTTGTAAGAAAAGCAGTGAAAGTGCTAATGTTGCACTGTACAAACAAGTAAAAGGAACATATCAAAGTGCCAATGTGATTAACCAGCATAGCACATTTTAATGATTTTGTGAGAAAATGGTAGTAAATTATTTCCATTCTATATCAGGAGTTAACAACAGGTATATTGCATATTAACATCAGTTACTGTGGCTGGAATTAGTATACAACATATTCCATTAAATGTATATACATGCATTTCAAATCATTGCAAGAACTTCTGAAAATCTGAAGATTAGGTCACCTCCACAAAACGAGTATACATCACAAAGCTGTAAAGCTTGTCTAGAAAGTGTCCTGCTTCCAAAAACTTAATTCTTTGTAAATGATTGGTTCAACAATATGCTTTTCTTTAAACACAGTTTATTGAGGACTCAACATGTTTGTCACAAATGGTCCTAAAAGGACCTGAAGAAAAGAAAATGCAGACCACAGCATTTCAGAACTACCAACAGGTGCAGGAGACTCTAGCTGAAAGACCAAGCTTTAAATCCTTATTCTATTGAAGCTAGTGGCAAAATTTCTATTTGCATTAGGAAAGCTGGAATTTCAATCTTAGTGTGAGCTCTCCCTGGAATAAAAGGGAATTTTGATACCTATTTCTTAGACTTCTATATATTTGAGGTATAATCATTCAGAGGTCTGGTAGATTTGGTTTGATTATGTTCATTGTTTGCAGTAATGACTCTCCAAAGTAGGCCCCATAGTACTGTGGCTGACTAGTCTTATATGTCTATTTTGTTGTTGCACTGATATTACATAGAAAAAAAGAAATGGGGCAACTAATCAAACTTAAACACCATCCGTGCATCTCTTCCATGATACTAAGCAAGCACTGAAGAGCAGTGGTTTAATGTAAACCAGCAAATCATACATACCTTCATGTTATGATAAGACTAAAAAACTTTACCATATCATATGGAAAATTCCAGCTGCTAGCAAAATTTAATAAAGTTGCCTTAAATATCAGCTTTCATTAAAAAAATTATTGTGTTCCTAATGCTGTGCTGAATATAACTAAGGCAGGAGCATCTGCTGAAGATTTGACAAACAAGAACTGTAGTTCAGAGAGATGTGAAGTACCCTAATTACTCTTCATAAGTTAAATCAACAGAAGGAAGGCTAAGGAGAATCTCCACCCTTTATTGGATGCACGGAGAAATGTAGAGACAAAGGATGAGGAAAAGGCTGAGGTACTTAATGACTTCTTTGTCTCAATCTTTAATAGTAAGATCAGTTCTCAGGGTACACAGTTCCCTGAGCTGGAACAGAGAGATAAGGAGCAGAATAAACCCAAGAATATATCCAAGGGGAAAAGGTTAGCAAATTGCTACACCACTTAGACACATACAAGTCTATGGAGCCAGGTGGGATCCACCCAAGTTTACTAAGGAAGCTGGTGGAAGTGCTCACCAAGCCACTTTCAATCATTTATCAGCAGTCCTGATTCTCTGGGGAGGTCCCAGAGGACCAGTTGCAGGAGGGACCGTAACTAGCGGTGTTCCTAAAGGGTCTGTACTGGGTGCAGTCCTGTTTAATATATTCATCAATGACCTGGATGATAGGATAGAGTGTAACCTCAGCAAGTTCGCTGATGACACCAAGCTGGGAGGAGTGGCTGATACACCAGCAGGCTGTGCTGCCGTCCAGCGAGACCTGGACAGGCTGGAGAGGTGGGGCAGGGGGAACCTCATGAAATTCAACAAGAGCAAGTGCACGGTCCTGCACCTGGGGAGGAACAACCCCAGGCACCAGTACAGGTTGGGGGCTGACCTGCTGGAGAGCGGCTCTGTTGAGAAGGACCTGGGAGTGCTGGTGGACAACAAGCTGACCCTGAGCCAGCAGTGTGCCCTTGTGGCCAAGAAAGCCAACGGTATCCTGGGCTGCATTAAAAGGAGCGTGGCCAGCAGAACGAGATAAGTTATCCTCCCCCTCTACTCTGCCCTAGTGAGACCACATCTGGAGTGCTGTGTCCAGTTTTGGGCCCCCCAGTTTAAGAAGGGTGTGGAACTGCTTGAGCAAGTTCAGTGAAGAGCTACAAAGGTGATCAGGGGACTGGAGCATCTCCCTTATGAGGAAAGGCTGAGAGACTTGGGTTTGTTCAGACTGGAGAAGGGAAGACTGAGGGGGGATTTCATCAATACCTGTATATATCTGAAGGGTGGGTGTCAAGAGGATGGGCCCGGACCATTTTCAGTGGTGTCCAATGACAGGACAAGGGGCAATGGGCACAAATTGGAACAGAGGAAGTTCAACCTCAATATGATTAAAAAAGGTCTTTCCTATTCAGGTGCCAGAGCAGGGGCACAGGCTGCCCAGGGAGGCTGTGGAGTCCCTTCCCTGGAGACATTCAAACCCCACCTGGATGCGTTCCTGTGCCCCCTGCTCTGGGTGTGCCTGCTCAAGCAGGGGGGTTGGACAAGATGATCTCCAGAGGTCCCTTCCAACCCCTACCATTTTGTGATTCTGTGATTATTTTGCAAAGTAACATTAGAAATCCCTTATCAAAAGCAAGGGCACTAGATATCTTCACTGAAGGAAAAAGTGACCGTTTTGCAAAACAGCTTAAATTTTTTGAAACTGTTGCATGCGATATCAGGTTAAAAATGCAGATTTACAATATGCCTATAATGCTCCCAATAAATTAATTTTTAGTAATCATAGAGTTCATTATTAATATTTGTTATAAATCAGCATATAACTTTTTGTAACACAGTTGATCAATAAACTATGTTCAAACTGCAGATTACAGAGGTCAATACCTATCACTCTTTATTAGGTGTTGCTCATTAATTCACAGTCATGAAGTAAAATGTTTAAACTATGTGTTTTTCCTTGCTCTGGAATAATCACTTAATCACTGCTTCTAATATGTGACTGTGATGAACTGTGGTGCTACTGAATGCAACTTTTATCTATCTGTTCTTTGATAGCTGCAGCTAGGAATGATGTTGGAAAGCAAGGGAAACAGATAGAAACATATACAGTGATGCAGATTGAAGAAAAAAGAGATGAGCAAGCTGGCAAGTAAGGTCAGATTTAAGGATGAGGTCAAAAGACTGGCATCTGTACAGCTTGTGCCTGAGACTATCCAGATATTTTTATTTGCTACTGAGAAAAATTAAGCTGAGAAAAACTGGTTCATATTGCAGAGCTGGCATTACTTAAAGCAAAGAGTGTGCTGCTGGGAGGCTTTACTTGACTTTTTTTTTTAACCCCTGAAGCTTCGTAAGATGCCAGAAAAGTTACTGAAGTCTACCAGATAAGATATTCTTGCAAGTCACAGGATATCTTGCACTCCCTGTATAAGATAGCACGTAAAAAGGGATACTAAAGTGCCTGAGGCTCTTTTAAAATTGGCAATTGTTCCATTCTTTCATTATGTCACTATAACAAAATGCCATTTTCAAGTTGTTGTCTATCTCCTGCACTGTATCATATTTCCCTAAAAAAAACCAAACTAAAACAAGAAAACATCCAACCAACCAATGAAACATGAAAATTTAAAATAGAAAATAAATGTGACAGATTATACTGTTACCTGGAAATCTCAGGAAAGAACGAAGATGAAAGAAAAATGTCCTCTTTCTTGAGAAACCAATTCACTCCAGGAGCTCCCTGGTTCACCTTGAAGTAAAAAGCACCTGCTGCCCGTAACTGACTGTTGCAAAAACATCTGATTTTGGACGACAATCTCCAAAACGTTGGTGTGTTTCTGGTGGACACCTAAATAAGTACATAGGATAAAAATGTCCTCAGCTAGTCTGACTTCATGACATCCAGTATGTTTTCAATACTAACTGAAATCTTTTTTGGTGTAGGCACTCTGGTGAACAGTCATCTTGAGACTCTGTGTGGGACTGGCATTTGCACGGTTGGCCAGAGCTCTAGTGCCATGAACTACAGACAAGTTCAATTTCTACTCTGTGTTTTTCTTATCTTAAATCCTGAGTAAAATTCTTATAAATATCTTCAATGAGAGGATGTCACTTGCCTTGCTTTTTTCTTTAACGTTATGAATAATGAGCTTTTATTTCCCTCTTCGTCTCCTAGTTTTATTTTGGGATGTTTTATAACTTACAAGGAAATATTGATTAATGGAATAGAAAGTCATACATAAAGTTATAAAGATCAGATACCTCAGTCTGAGAATAAGAAGAATAAAACATGTGATGGCTACCAGTCAAAAGTTATTTAGGACATTATGATCAAATATAGGTATTTTTTTAAAAAAATATATTAAATATGTCAAAAACAGATCACAAAGACAAAAATACAGACATCTGTATATAAAAAAATAGGTTTAACTTGAATTTGGCTACAGATTTTTGAAGGCTGAGATTTAAATAAAAATAATCTGAAAATAAAAGCTAATATGTTTATTAAAAACCCTATTATGGAAGAAAAAAGTTATAATTTTTGTTTAGGAGGTAGGTTATGCACAGAGGTTCATTTAGGAAGTTGACACATCAAACTCCATGACATCTGGGCTGTGATTATGTGGAAATGAAAGAAAAGGAGGGAAAGAGAAGTTCAGGAAGACAGATTCGGAGTAGTAGTTGGGCTGCCATATTAGTATGTTTGGTAGCTATATGCCACACCTTCAAGACAGTTATTCTCTGAAAAACAATAATTAAAATATATCCCCTTCAGTATTCAAGAGTATGGAAATTTTATTCTATGCATAGGAGACAGGAGGGGTGATAGCACAAAAATCCAATCTGGCAAAATATGTTGGCTCTCAATGAGACGCTATTTATTATTGAGGACCAGAGTAGTCTTGTGGTTACAGCCCAGGCCTAGGCAGCAGAAGATATGGGTATGGTGTTCAGGCCCACAAAACGTCATCAGTATTTTTTGTTGCTTTCCTTTGTGCTTCTAAGACACCCGCCGCTCTGGCGCACCAGCTGTCACTTGCTGATAGTCTGATGCTTTTTTGCATTATTAGGAGCCAAATGCTAAATGCCATGATTCCAGATTTGCTATTGTATCTGTCTCACGTACCTAAACCCCACAAATAATGCACTCCTCAAATGTGAGCTTTAGAAACCAAGGTCATTTAAGAAAGCTACATTTTAAGGGGATTTTTTGTTTTATTCCCAGTGAGAGCATATTTGCTTCCAGAGAAATCCTACCAAAGCAAAATTACAGTACTGCTCACTTTTAAATTTCACAGCAAAGTAGCACTTAAGGTTTATTGCAGTGCATTAGATTTAAAACCAATTAAGTACAATGCTAAATCAGTGTAAAGCACATTTCTGAATTTATCTACAACATAATGAATAACATCTTCATCTGCAAAGAAAAGATTTATACTGAGCAGCAAACCAAAATGTGTTGACAATTTGAGCAGTTCTCATTCCCTTATGTCATATGTCTTCATTATTTGCTAAAGCTTTACTATAATCCTTCATTGTTAGAGCAGTAAAAGGGGGAAAACACCCAAATTGCAACACATTTAGGTAGATTCTTCCTCAGTTCATTTCCTCTTCTCAGCAAAGGTACATCTTATTTACCTCAGGAGCTTTTCCAATTTGAAATATATTCAGGGTTTGACAAGGATCACTTTTCTTCAGGAGTGCTGGAGGATCAAGGATTATTTTCTGAGCTCTGGTGGACGTTTCTAGTACTGCCCTCTCCAGAAAACTGACTTTCAATAAAGCAATCCTGCTTTATTTTCATTCCCAGATGACAACAGGCAGAAAGTATGACAAAGGGAACCAAAATCCACTAATGGTCTTTAAGGGACCAAATACCACCTTCGACAGAGCTGAGCTTCGTTACTAAATCTGCCCAAACTTTCATATGCGACCTTTAACAAGTAACTTATACGCTGATCCAGACATGGTTTGCACAAATCTGTTTTCAGGGTTGACTCTTAAAACTTGCCTTCTTATAATTCCCCACTCTTAAAAGAAAGTAGGAATAATATTCTATTTTACTGTCTTGGCTTGTAAAGCTGTTACATCTATTGGGCTCCTTATTACGGACATGTACCACTTGAATAAATGGAAAGGGAGATTGGTCTGGGTGTCAGCCCTGTGATGCAGAACTAATTATTTAATGTTTAGGACTGTTTTATGAATGTCCTACTGACAATGCTACAGACCATCCTATTTCTTGAGAACGTTCATATAATATACAGCAATACATCAAAAGCTTACACTGCTGTTGCCTTTCAGCTCTCTGACAGCAACATATTTCTTTGGGTAAAAGAACAACCTTACTCCCATTCAGTTTTCAGTGTCTTTTATGGAGGAGAGCTGTTCTTAATGGTGATAGTTTCTGTGAGACAGAACTATTGTCCACAGAGAGGTTATGAGTAAGAAAATATTCATAAGGATACCTGTGTATTTTAAGGATTAGCCTTTAGTGTTCGTACATCAGTCATGAGTCCCGATCTCAAAGAGGCTTTTGGTTAATACTGCCCTTTTTAATTTTCCAAGTTTGGTCATGCTCCTGTTGTTATGGGCCTGTAATCCTGTCATGCTTCTAGAAAATACAGTGCTTGCTGATGATAACTGAGCTGCATAAAGATTGACCAAAATTGATGTGAATTTTTATTATACAGCTGAAGTTCTTCATTCCTGGTACTCTTACATCTGGAGTTTCTATTCTTCAGGACTGGGCTGTAGCTCAAACTACACAGCAGGAGTTTGTGTTTTCTTGGCATGAAGCAGAAGATATAATGTCAACAGCAGGTTCATTTAGCAGTCTATTCCTCCTGGATGGCATTCTGTACTGAAAATGCATGACTGAAGAAAAAAGAGATTATGGCACATCTGAAACCCAGGAAGGTTTCTGAATACGCACGGAAGAGGGGAGGGGAGGGAGGGAAGATCAACAAAACTACAAATCCAAACCATGGAAGCACCAGAAATGGAATAAAAAAAATATAGTGTGTTATCTACCACATGGAAATGATGGTAGTGCTGCAAAGGAATGCTCTGCTCTGCTTCCAGCTGACAGCATATGGGGCTTTCAGTATAATTCTAGAACACACAGTGCAGCACTGGGCAGACACACCTATGTTTTCTACAAAAATCACTTCTGATAACATTGAGAGCTGCACAGACGGAATAGCTCTGCAGCATCTTCCAGAGCTGAAGCTAGTATTTCTGCCCCATGTCGCATTGTGCTACACAGATGTAACAGCTTGTTCAGTTATCCTGGCTGGCACTGAATGGGGTAGCACATCCTTCTTATAACAAACCATTATGGACCGGTCATGGACCAGTCCAAATGAGGAAAGACAAATCTATACCAGTATACCTCTTGTTCTCACGTATCCCAGGAAGTCACTGATGTTAAGGAGTTCATCCTACAGAATATGGGGAAGTTTAACCCCACTTCACTAGTGAGTAACATGAGGCAAGTAAGGTTTCAGTGTAAACGCTAACACATTTGTCTATCTGAGAAGTAACATTTCTCCAGAAAGCCAATTTAATATTTTCCACTGCTGGCTAATATTCTTTCATAGGTGTTTTTGACTGAAATTGCTTGAAATTTGAACATTAATTACTTCAATTCCAGTCTCTAGTCTGACTCACATCAGAGTATCTAAAACATCTGCCTGAGACCACTACCTGTGATAACAGATCTCTAAGATACTTGTGTCTTTCTGGAGCTGCAGCCAGGGGTCAGGAAGGATGTTTCATAGCATCTGAAATGGCACTGGACAACCGTTTTGGCAAATGGATTTTGTCTGTGGTGCCTTGATTCTTCATCTTGACTGAGAAACCCCCCCCAGAGGAAATGAAGAAAAAGAGGCAAATGAAACTCAGCAAGCTAGGCAGAAAAATTTATTGACGAAACTTTGGGGTGGATTTCCTCACAGGACACTGCTGTGGGAAGAAAAGCAGTCCCCCTTTTGATAAGACTGTTTTAAGTGTAAACCCTGCTGTGCTGGTTTGTGCTTTTTGCTGTGAAATCTTGTTTGCAAAGAACACGAGGGGTCTAATGGCTTTCATGAAAAGACTTACACTTTGTGCTTATTCTCTGCGAATGTGGTCAGGCCATTGGCCAAACCCAGTTTTTTCTTCTGCACCCGAAAGGGTCTCCTGTGGCCTGTGAAGAGGTCTGGTGCTCTCTGCTAATCTATTCTAAGCCTTACTAGGGGCATTGATTCTTTCTTAGGTTTGAATGGGGAGCAGAAATTTACTTTTGCTAGTGATTTGTTTTTTTTGAATTGCACTGTGTTTTTTACCACTGGGGCTTAGGAATAGCTTTATTTACCGATATCAGGTAATTGCTACTGCAGCAATTTGCTACCATAGAACTGAGCAGCGGGAAGATATTGATGCCTTGATAAAAGGTTTTATTTGTGTTAATTTTACCTCCTTCATTTTCATTTTTGGCCAGCCAAACATGGTATGGCTATGTTACCTGAAGCTGTTACAAAGTCCATGCCAAGTTCATCCCAATGAATTGAGGAATAATGTAGTTTTAATTTTAACTCCAATTTTATCCAGAAAGATTATTTTTTGGGGGCAAATCCTTGTGTGGGGCCAAAAGGGAGTCATAAATCATTCAGTTAGATGATCAGATAATTTTGAAGCTCCTGTGGGTTTCGAAAATGGACAAAATAGCTTAAACCTGTCTCTTTCACAGAGAACCAATAGCTTGCGATAAGTCAGAATCTGTCTTTTTTTTCTCTCCAGTGATGTCCCTAGACGTGGGTGAGATGTCCACTAGTGCTAATTTAATTGCAAGTGGAACCCTCTACTGCCTGCAGGTAATTCACATTTCTCAATAGCAGGTAATGGCAGTAGTCAAAGTGTCTCTTTGCTATCAGGTCATTTTATTTTTAAGTCAATGACAATGTAACCGTTATGTACCAGCTGATGAGAGTTTAATTTGTTTAAATATAGAACAGGATTTATTAGCAGTGGTACGTTAGCATTACTGTGGTCCTGTACTCATAACTTTTACATATGCATTAGACAATTTCCCCTAATCTAAGCAAATCTAAACTAATCTAGGTTTATGCCATACTTATGCCATACTAGGCATAAGTATGGACTTCATTTTTCTTTCACTAAGACAAGTGCTAATTAGAAGACTCTTACTGGACCTAAAGCAGGGTAATGTAGCAGAGAATCAAGTCTCATCTTTTGCCTAATCTGAATATTGCATTAATATGTTCAGGATTCTAGGTGTAATTAGGGTCATGGAATATGACTAATTGCTTCCATGAAAGTGAACTTTCCCCCTTAGCAATGCAAACATCCATGTCAGCTGCTAAAGCGCAGTACTGGACAACATCTATGAATAAGACTCTATTACTGCATAAACAACTCCCATTTTCCCTCCCTTAAATATATATGAATTAGAGAGAACCCAGGAAAATCTAGAAATGTTGGGATAGGTGTGGTGGTCAGCCCATCCCAGCCCCTCTCGGCCGCCCCTCCCTCCTCACACCCCTCCCTGCTCCCGCGCGGGCCCTTCCCCGGGCTGCAGCCCTTCAGGGACCCCCTGCTCCCGCCTGGGCTCTCCACGGCCGCAGCCCCCGCAGGAAATATCCCCCGGCTGCGGCGTGGGGCCCTCCCCGGGCTGCAGGCGGGGTCTCTGCTCCGGCGGGGCCTCTGCAGGGCTGCGGGGGGTCCCTGCTCCGGGCCTGCACCACCTCCTGCCCTCCTCCCCCTCCTCCGGCCTGGGGGTGCCTCTGCTGCTGCTCCCTCCTCGGCTTCCTCCTCCTGTGCCGTGTTTTGCCTTTGGCCCTTTCTGAAGCCCGTTTCCCCCCGGCGCCCCCAGCTCGGCTGAGGGGCTCGGCTGTGCCCTGCCGTGGGGCCGCTGGAGCCGGCTGGGACCGGCATGGGAACAGGCTGAATATTCTTGCAGAGCTGAAAGACCATTGCCTCTTCTTATTCATGCAATAAGAATTTTGAGGAGAGCTTTTTTTTTTCTCTTCCCTGATCTAAGCTTTTATTACTGGGACTAGAGGTTCCTCTAACCTTCCATGAGTTTTTTAATTAAAAAGATGATGGATGAGTGAGTAAATGGAGATCTGGAAGCACAGAAAAATCTTGAAAATGTTCCCACCCTCTGGATCACCAGAGCTAAAGATTTGAAGGAAGTATTGGAACAGGTAAACAGATTTAAATAAGTCATAGAGGTACTGAAAAATGTACCAGCTTCTTCAGAAGGGAATGGATCAATGCATTTTGGTAGTTCTAGATCTTGGTCAATTCCACTTGTTTGAAATTTGTTGGACTTTTCTAGACAGAAGCCAGATTTGACGTGATCATGTGAATCTCATTGCCTATTTTGTTTTTGATCCTCTGTTAAGAAAGTCTGAGAAGTTATAATAATTATTAAAGGAGATATATATGTGCGCACATAGGTATTTATATATTCATACTTAACTAGTCTTACTCAATTGTACACAAACATACATTTTTGTTTGTGAATATTTTATCATATGCTTTTCACCTCAGAAGAAAAGTTGTTTCAAGTATTAAAAACCAACTTGTATTGGAACTGTTTCTTGAAAATGAGCTCAAGAGAGGCTACTAAGAAATCCCTATGGCTGGTTTGTATGTCAATGATAGGTGACTTTGATGCAGAATTGGGGGCCACATTCTGATATAATTTACTCTCCACTGAAACTGCTGGATTTACACCTACTCTGTCAAAAATAAGATCAGAATCTATATCCAAATCCTCTTGGCAATGAATATTTTAGCCTTTCAAAGATGCTTTTGAAGTTACACTGTTGTGTCTATTCAGTAAATAAAAGAGAAGTTCTTTATTCTGTGTTGTCATTCCTGTCTTTCACTTGATAGTCATTTAAAAGAGAGAAATGAGGACAGGTAGCACCATCTTGCCAAGTTACATTCCTGATATTTTAGGTTTTGGTTATACAATGGATTTTAAAGAGAAACATATTTATTCTGATGTAAAAAGAAGCAAAATTACTGAGTGATCTCTCTTGGTATTCAAATTTTTGAATTTTGGAACATTAACAAGATACATAAAAATCAGTGATTTCTACAGAAGTTATCAATTTGAAAAGTAAATTTTCTGATGCAGTGTAGTAAAGGTAGTTTTCAGTTTTATTTAAAAGGTTTAAGTGAGAGAGCAATACAGTTCAATACAAAATGGCTCTAATGATTTATTTTCAGAGGATAATTTGTTTGCCAATTAAGCACACGTATTCCTAAATAAATAGAACCCCCTGCCCTAAATCACCTTGATACACTTAAATGTCTTCCTAGTTATAGTTAGATATGTGTTAATAACAGCATGGGGACCCCAACATTATACTTTTTAATTAAAGGCCAATATTCCATACTCATTTAATCGCCAGTTTTTTCTTTTTGCCTTTGCCAGTGATTTATTTGTTCAGTCACCTAGTCTTGGAAGTGTCCAATTTCAAGTAAAGTAAAATATGTACCTTTTAGAGATAAAGTTAACACTAAAATCTCTATCAAGAAGTCAAATAGACTTTTTTGGAAGCTTGGCTTAATATTCACATCCAAGGCCCTCTACTGAGAAGGTGTCCTTTTCCCTTAAATCCTAATACTTATTTCAGTCCTTAAATACTAAGCTTTTTGGGAATGAATATGAGGACAAGTGACTTCTACTTCACCCCACAGTCACCAAGAACAGATATCCCTTCCTTTCAAAAGGAACCAAATGGAAATATTTTTTAAAATCTAGTTGATCTCTTGTTTACATGAAGAAGTTACTGATCAGAGCAAAGCAAGTGGGTAGGCAGAAAAGACAAGTAGTTTACAGGATTTCAGAGTTTTTCTTTGTCAAGGAACAAAATAGAACAACATTTTGCTATTGATCCCTGTCTTAAAGCAGGCTGGCCAGAGGAAAATAAGTTTTGATACACCAAGGAATGATACTGTTCCCTAAGTGATGGTGAGAGTTGGTAGGTCTTGGGACAACCTAAGTCCCTGCTCCCCGAGTCTAAGTTCAATTTCCTTTTCTTTTGTAATGTTGATAGTCTAAAATAGATAATATTTTCTATAATTTCTTTTTTTTTCTTTTCTTTTATTCCCAATCAAGAAAAGCACCTAACCACCTAAAAATACATTTACCTTCAATTTATTAGCTATAGAACTAGAAGTTTGTGGACCATTTTGTACACTGTGTATATTCACAGTCATGTTATTAAAAATATTTTTTAGCCATCAAAAAAAGGAGTCTGAGCTACTGCTTGATTTTTTTTTCTTTCCATGTGTATAAATATGTTCATATTTATGTACAGACCACCCTCCACTGTCAGTGTGCCATTAGTAGCACTATGGCAAAAATGGAGTAGATGGTAAATCTTGAGACCCCCTCTTATGTACATTGCTCTAAATTACTGCAATGAAATACGCTGCGTATAGCTGCACATTTGTCTTCAAATGTCTATTGCATTCTGAAGAACACTGAAACAGGTAAAAATAAGCCAAGTTAAGGGTTTCATTCAGATCATTTGAATTTCTCAACTTACATGATAGACGTGTCACAGCCAGCACAGGGGCTTAGTCTGAATTCTTATTTTGTGTGTGCTCCGTTATGTCAGTTGGACAGTATTAGCTTAGCCTTAGCTCCACCACTTTCTTTTTTTTTTTTTTTTCCCCTTCCCTGGGCTATTTCAGGGTCAGTCTTGGGTCAAGGTTAGTTATTTTTCCAAGAATGAGTTGCAAATAAGTGCAACTGGGAGAAATCATATTATTTCCTCCTAGTGAACTACAGCCCACGAATCCCAGTGTGACAAAGTGCATAGAGGCAGAATAAAAAATTCAGAAGTCCCCATTTGGCATAGGATTCTTTGGATTGATTTATATATTCATAATCCTCTTTGGAGCTGGATGAAGTGTGGCATATGTCTAATAGAGAAAGACAGAATTTGAAAGCTTTTTAAGGGATTAAAATGATACGCTAAAATGCTAGGAATTGCCCCAAGCCTAACTCATATTTGCAAGCATTATAATTTCACGCACAAGTCCATACTTCCACGTGAGTGAAGGGAGTCAGCCCTGATCCTGCTTAGGAAGCTCTGGTACATGTTTAGGACATCATCCTTCTGAGTCATGACACGCCAGAAATGGTTCATAAGCAATAGTATGTGAACCAATTGGAAAATAGAAATTTTCAAAAGCGAAGAGCCACTGTTTTAATATTCTTCCCAATAAAAAGAGCATGTTCCTTTGAGTCTTTCTGCTTCATTATTTTTAACATGCATTGTCTCAAATTTGTATTAATGTTTGTAATCATTTGACACGAGTGAGATACACATCAAGAAGAGAGTTAAACACAGAAAAGATACTTCATTTTCTTTTGAAAATATACCGCTTAGATCTTTCTTCCTGGGCAGCTTTAAATGTTTCATTACTGATGTTTACATAGTTTTCTTTGGAAAATGAATGAACAGAACAGGCTTTTTTAAAAATCTTTTTCCCCCTGCTCTTCATCCTGAATTAAATAATTCTGCTTTCTCATTAGTAAGATCATACTTTTAGGCTATCCTCTTACCAATGCTTCTGAGTCTTCATTTATCCTCTTTCTGAACAGTTAATCCTACGTAAAAAAACCAAACAAATTAAGTTAATGGACATCATGGGAAACCTGTGCTTTTTAGAAATCCATCTTATTCACATGATAGAGTGTGTCATAGGTCCTCTGATTTTAAGCAGGCAGATTCAAATTATTATGGCCCTGGCTTCAATTTGATTTTTCTTTCTAGTTCTGTTCCACAAGTCTCCATATATGGTACTGATTTAATTATTTGTTTTCTTCCTAAACTCCTTCCAGTTTTTCCTTTTTGTTTTTCTCTCAGAAGGGAAAAATCCAAGTACAGAGGCAAGAGGGTGTATGAACCACTGCTGAGGTTCTCCTTCACTACAGTATAGATCTTCAGATAGGTCATAGTTGCCTGCAAGAGGCTACAATAGAATGTGTTAGTGAGCATTCTGTGTGTAGACTGAGAAGTTTAAACAGATTAAAAAATACCTAATAGACCCTAGACCTAAACGGCAAGTTTGGATTTGATCCATTGCAATGGGTGTGAGGAGTTCATTATCATGTATGCCAACAGCAGAACTGGAAAGGTTGTTTTGTGGGCAATTTCCCTATGGAAGGTCTACATCTTCTGTTGCCTGCCTTTCTCACCAAGGAGAAACAATTTGTATTCTTTCTGGTCTGTGCTGATCTAACCTCATCATTTGTCTAAAATCAGTGGTGGAATTTGAAGTCCGTCCTGTTCCTGATGATTAATTGCAAAAAGGAACAGTTTCAGCCTTGAGGTATGAGGATCTGTCCCTGTCTGCAAATTAAGACACTGCCAAACTATGATTTAAAGTTAGCTGTACAAAATCAGTCTGTGAGCTGTGGTTAGTTCACTTTATTAATTCCACTATGTGTTCAGTGATGCAAGAAAAAGACCAGGCTGACTAAACCTCTGTGCTTTGTGTTGGTGGATTATGTAGAACAGAAAGAATTGCAGAGAAACCTAGTTTCTTAAAGGAGGAGTAAGAAATTCAGGTGAAATTCACATTTTAGGAACCCTAGAGTATCTTTTTTTAGCCTTCAGCTGTGACACCAGAAGGATATGGTGTTCCATGAACCTTTGCCAGTATCCTGCACAAGCTTAGATACCCCAGCTGTCTTAAAAAGGCACTAGATTTAGCCTAGTGGATCAATCTTAAGAGTGGGCACAGACCATTTTTAAATTGTAGATTAAGATGGAAGCCAAATCAACAAATTTCATCCTGAGTTCTCTACAATATTCACATTTAGGTAAACTGATGAACTAAAATCACAGCATGGCCAATATATATTTCCTTCTACTTTAGGAGGTGACTTTGAACTGTGTCTTTTTATAACTTTTACAGTGTGCACAACACGCCAGAATGTTTGGATATCCTTTATATGGGAATAATAACTATCAGAGTTGGGCAATACTTTCATGAGGAAATACGTCTTAGATAATCTTTTTGGGAAAAGTTTTCAGTACCTTCATTTATACTTTTCAATTTCTCAACAAAAATATACAGACAAAACCAAAATTAACCAAGCTATGATAAACACCAACTTGTTGTTTAAGGACAAGAAAATATAGGAAAAGGAATTAAGGGAAGAAAGAATTGAGGGGGTTCTCCCCAGACAGCAAAAACAACAAAATTTGCCTTAAATACCATTTCTACTGGTGTTTGTTCTTGAAAAAACAAAACACTTGGATTTAAGGATAACATACTTATTTGTCAGAAGAAGTTCACAGCAAGCAAATGACCTTATCTACTGTGTCTGATGTTTTTATCATCTTTAAACATAGTCTATAAGAGTGACATAACTGGAAATTTCTATGAAAACTGAAAAGTTTTGTCAATGAACTTAAATAATAACCATGATCATTTGAATTTTAGCTTATGAAATTTAAAATTAAATAATCTTGTTTTAGCATGTTTTGGGGTGGGGGTTTTTTTTGCCCATTTTAGACATAAAAATAAGGCTAGGAAGGAAACTCAATAGTTTGCCACGTTCCTCCTTCTTCCCTAGGGCAGGATGAACTGCACAAGTGCTATTCCTGACAGATGTTGTCTGAGTTGTTCTTCAAGATGTCTGAGAACTCCACAACATCCCCAGGGAATTTGCTTCAGCATTTTACACTTCCTCTTAAAAGCTTTGCCAATGCCCATTCCTGAATCATTTCTTCTTCAATTTAACCTCACTGTTTCCATTTTTATTCACGATAGGCACAGAAATCAGGATTTTTCTTTCTTCAGTAACAATCTTTTGTAGCAACAGCCATTTCAAGTCCTTTAACATAGTTTCCATCAGTCTTTGCTCCCTTAAGTTAAGCAGCTCCAGCCATTTCAGTCTTTTCTGGTTAGGAATGATTAATAGATCCCTGGAAACTCCTGTCCTTCCCCCAGCTGGTTCACACCTAACTTGAAGAGTGAGGCCCAAACTGGAAAAACTACTTCAGCTGAGAGCTAAGAACATGCCAGCAGTGGGAGATGTTACTCTCTTGCAGGCTATGTTCTCAGTTGTGTCATCTAGTATTCACTTAATGGACTGTTCAGAGGTTAGAACCAGAGTTATGGGTGTTTATCAGCTTTTAAAATCATTTAACTATGGTTGGTTGGTTTTTTTTAAATTATTATTATTTAAGTAATAGATACAGAAATTCAAGGAAAGAGATCTTTTATTGGAACCAAAGAGAATTTTGTGACTAACTTCACTGATATCCAAGTTTCTGAGAGATCCTTTATTTCATAGATTCTGAATACAGAGATCTGAAATATAAGAGATCATAACATTTCTGAATATCAGTCTCCACCATTTGCAAGGTTACATTTTTTCATTCATTACTTCAGTCACTGTGTCCTTGATGAAACTTTTGGCTTGCTGTAGTTTTGCATTTACTCTGTGGGGCTATAGCCATAAACCCATGTGCCTAGGAACTAGGAACCTGTATTAAAGACTAAGGAGTTGCGTACATTTTATCTCCATATTCTTGTTATTTGGATCACATGCACTCACTTCACATAGTTCTGGGGAAATCTTTTCAGTGTTAAAATACTAGCTCCCCCCTTGTAATGTTGGTGAAACAGAGCTCCAGATATAATCCTGTCATATTCACAACTGTGGAAAAGTTTCCATTCTTCCTTTGCTGTCCTACATGTGCAGAAAAAGTTGTGCAGCATCCATCTTATCTTTTCTAATAATTGTATTTTAAATTATGGTTATTTGTCAAATACTCTTAAACCTGTACTGCAGATCTATAAGTACCATGACCTGTCTCCACTGGAAAGGGCTGATGTAATTAGAAAAAGGCCTGTATCAATCACTGAGATAATGGGTGCTCTCTCTTTCTCCCCCCACCCTCCCCCCATCATCAATTACCCTGACTATTTTAGACAAAATATCAGACAAACCTACCTTCTTTTACCTACAGTGCTGCCATTGCTATTAATGGAATTTTAAATCTTCTTTTAGACGAAAGGTTCCTAGGGAGACTACTTTGCAATGGTCAATTAAGAAAAGTCTAATTTATGTAATCTCATAGAATTAGCAGTGGATTTAATAAATGTGGTAAAAGTTGACACACCTGGTGCAGAATGGTTCTTCTGAAATTAGCTATCTGAATTAGGAGTCTTTCCCTCTTAGTCTTACTGTGACTTGTATTAAAGAATATGCATCAAAATGCAAATATAAGGTTAAAATATCCATTACTACTACTATTACTGCTACAATTACTATCACTCCTAAAAATGCTTCTGAAGGTGTTGGAAACACCAGGCCTAGGTAGGTACTGATTATCTCCTACTGTTGACAGGAGATATCCTACTATGAATAGTTACCAGGAATGACTCTTCAGTTGACATCTCACATAAATTGGTCCTTAGAAGCTGATTCAACAAAACATGGCAGTATAGTAAAAACACCTTCTAGAATTTAATCTTTTGCAGAATAATGACAAATTTAAGTATAAATTTAAGCATGTTCTTAAGCATGCTTAAATTTAGGCACATCCACACTTGTGGAAAAACTGGTCTGACTTTTCAGATTGAAGCTGGTGTAACCCTGCTAGCATTAGTGAGAGAAAACAGGACTACGCTGAGCAGTTCTGATGATGCACGTCTTTGAGTTCTTTGAGAACTGGGCCCTGCTGCAAGATAAAAAGGGAAAACCTATTGCGGGAAATTATCAGCTCTCCTGAGTATCAAAGGCCAAAGAATTTAATTCTGGCTTTCCCACATCAAGGATAATCACTTACAGATAGATGTCTTCCCATTTTTAAAGGAACTTAAACAAAATGCCATGCAATTTCTGTAACAACTGTAGCGCAGGGCAAAAATGCTTTGCGCCAAAGTTAACATGATTACAGGATGGAGAAATAAAAATCCTTGTCAAATCTTGCTTTAAAATGTGAGTAGATTTAAATATATGAGTACGAGTGATCTCACCAGAGTGGGTTTAAGCTCTAGTATATTCTGTGGGGTGAGCCTGTGTAGACAAGCCATAACAGGAGAGGTAGCTTACCTGGAGGTAACCCAGAAAATGAAAGAATAGCCCCCAGTGGTTCTTCAGGCAGCAATGGTGTCTTCCAGGTGGATGAGAAGAAGCAGCTGCAATCTATTTCTCTCTGAATTCAAAACACTATCAGTGGTAAGGTGTTTGCAGGCCAAAAAAACAAAACGGTTGATGATTTCTCACTCTCCTCATCCATACTTATTTATTTCACAGGAATGTCTCAGAATTTATGTTGATTCTGGGAAGATTTTCATACAATGACATAAACATATAAACAAAGTCACAAGGAAGCACTTTTTTTCAGATAGGTTTTCCTTTTGCAGACTAGGAGAATAAATAAAAATTTCCCTACATTTCTATGGCTTGAGTCAGAGGCTCTTCAACAACCAGATGATACCTCTAGCCTGATGGCCCATGCCAACTCTAATGGTGAGCCAAAATGATCTTCTGACGATGATATAGGTTGATCCTTCAAACTCTAAGGAATACAAGTGTCCTACAGCTGTGTCCTATCAGTGTCCTCCATCATTTTCCAAGAGTGATTTACTTATTTGTGAAGCAGTGCTTGACTTCACTATTGTTCTTATCTTTGAAAAATGTTTTGCATTGGTAGTAGACTTTCCAGGTATGCAGAGAAATGCAAAAGATTAAAAAATCCTTGCAGCAAAGGCTTGTGAAACTCAGAATTTCAACCTTTACCATGGTTTGGTAAATGATGCTTATCTCTTCCTGATAATGAGCACATTTATTATGAACCTGCACAAAGGCCACCTTATAAAACATGCTGAAGAAGTGTCAGAAATTTGCAGTTTGTGGTTTGGCATATTGACCTTATACCACTTTGATTTTTTAAACATTTTCTCCAAGTTTAGTGCTACTGCTGGTGAATGGATTAATACAACACTATTTCTTATTTTGTTACTGCTAAATGTTAACTTTATTCATATGGCATGTAATTATCTTCAAACAGAATTCAGACCTGATAAAGAATTAAAATCCTCTTTTGTTTCTCTCTTAAAAATCTGTGTATATATGTGTCTGTATATGTCTGCAAGTGTTTCTGTAGTATCTGCTGCTATTTAATAGGATATAAAAACTCCAGCTTATTATAATAAACAGAAATAAGCAAAGGGGAAGTGTTTGGTGATTTCAATCTAGTTCATACTGATATTTTTCACTGAAAAATATATTAATGGCAGCTTCTCAGAATCACAGCACATCTGGAGTTTGGATTCATTTAGCAATGAATCTGAATTTCCCAGCTAGTTCATCTTACAATCAAGGGCAGTGGAGAACTTTGATTGGAACATCCCCTGGCCGAATTCATTGTTTTTGAGACTGTTGAGAACAGAGCTGGCTGTAACCTTAAGTCTTGCAAGTAGAAGACATCTGCCTGGTGAAGTCATTCAGTGTTTACTGGAAAAGGGCACTTCTGATAAATTCCAGCTTGGCTTTTTGTTCGCTCTCAGCACGGAGAGAGGTCTTGCTTACGTTTTTGTAATGGTTTATTAATGCACTCTGACTCTGAATGTTGGAGTGTTTTAATGTTGCTTGATCTGAGTGCTGCTTTTGACACTTTTGATTATAATAGCGTCCCACTTGATCATGTCTAATGTGCTCTGGGCTTAGCTGGCTCTACATTTTGAGCTCATTTCAATCCTATTTTTTCAACACATCAGGGTTTTGTTTGTTTGGGTTTTTTGGGGGGAGGGGGAGTGGGTTGGGTGTGTTTGCTTTTTACCATTAGAAGAATTCCCTTGGCCTCTGAACTTTGCTCAGAAGTCGTTTATGGGAAGGTTCTTTCACCAGTTCAGTTCTGAACACTTTTTTCTGCAAAAGAGCTGCCACCATAAGCAAAGCTGAAGGGGAAGGCTGGACTTTTGCAAAGAACCAGGAGGAATGTATGTGTCTTTACTGAATTCTTTCTTGACGTCTCACTTTGAGTCCACTGACTTTAACAACCACATGGCTTTACTTTGCATAGCAATATGATACATTAGCATAACTCGTATTCTACTTGACTATTTTTTTGTGAAATGCATCAGAGTGATGAACCACAACACATTAAGGGTATAAAAAAATTCCCAGTCATTTCTAAGGGAAAAATCTACACTCACAAGAAATCGTAACCCCCAGGAAATAAAAGAGAACTGAAGAAAAGGGAATCTTGGCAATTCTGAGGATTATTTTGAGACAGCAGGAAACAAAGGTTTCATAAAGCAAGAAGGGCAGTATATTATACCAGATACACAGGTGACAACGACACACAGACAGAGGTTTTCCTAACAGGTAAATCACAGCTATGTCTTCCTGTCAGGAGCAAGAGACAGTGCTTATGCTTGGACTTAGGCCCAGAAGACTAAGGAGGTAAAAACTGGACACTCTTCCCTGCCAGGCAAATAGATGGCTTATTGCAGTCCAGAATGCTGTAGGTTCTGTTACAGCCCTCCTCCCTGACCATTTATGTCATATGATTTTCTCCTGAAAAGATATGGGGAAGGCAAGAAGAAAGAATTTAATGGTTTCTAAAGGGGCAGGAGAGCAGGGTATACTTTGTTTTGGGTAAAAACCAAGACGGAAAAAAAAATTTATTAGAAGGACTATGAAATTAATCAAATTCCCTATAGTGGAAAATTAAACTTGTGGCCTGTAAACATGTGAAAATAATCTAAAAGTGTCAAGTCACATTAAAACCTATTCCATAAAACAACTTTGCATTCAGAGAAATGGGTCAGTAGATAGAAGGAAGGCAAGAAATTTCAAAGCCAATATACAAGACAGCCAAAGTGAACCTTGCCTTATGAACTGTACTGCATCAGCAAGACAGGATCAGATGCTAGCAAGCTGCACTTCCAAAAAGGGATTAAATCAATGTGATTTGATCAGTCCTTTGCACTTTTTGAGTTCCTCCTGCCTTCTCTTAAAACATTGGCCACATCACAGGAATGATGGATCCATTTGTTTTGATGAATTTGACATTGTTGTGTTCCAGCTTTAACCCTTCTTACGGTGCTGAAGAGCAGGCTGAGGCAAACCTTTTGTTCCCTTGAACAGAAAAGGGAAGGACCACACTGCAGCTCCAAGCAAGTCTATGTAAAATTGTGAGAAGAGGTGGCAGTGGAAAGCAGGAGGAGATAAAAACAAGTCACAACATGTTGCAGACAGTGGATTGCACTTGACAGCCCATACGGGTTCATACACAAGCAGTATATAACAGTAATATTGTGGAGCTAAGGATCTGTGGGGCTTTGATGCATCTATATGAAGCAATTGGTTCTTCCCCCAGGCAAGTGAGTGCAGAGAGGTGAAAGAATGTTTCTAAGGGCCTCCAACATCTCTGGAAACTAGTCTGTCTTTGTTTCCTCAGGCTGCCCAGTGAAACCTGCTTCGTCAGAGCAGTCACTCTTGAGGCTTTCCACAGATAACTCTTGTGACTGTTTCTCACTTCAGGTTTTCCAGTTCAAAGATGAACTGAAATTACGAGATCAACATAGCGTAAAATTTCGTTTTGGTTTGAAGACAGAATAAATTGTCTACAAAAGAATTAGACCTGCCCTTAAACACTTCTCACCATCCTCTTCAGTTTTTAGGTGGCCCAGAAAACAACGTTCATGGCTTAAGCTGCCTCTTGCTGAGTGAGAAAGGCTTTTGGCACCAAAACAGAAGACTCATTTGCTGTAGTATTTTCAGAAACACAATATGTTAGAAATTGTAGTTTCACAGAGGTCTTGTCTTGAAAATATAATGGCTTTTAACAAATAAAACCACTTTTAGTGCTTTTGTAATCTGGATTGGACATTTGTTAAGTAGAAGTATGAAGTGTCTTTCATGTCGGGTGAAATAGTCAAGAACCTGAATTACTACTGCCCTGTGGTAGGTTGACCCTGGCTGGACACCACATGCCCACCAAAATCCCGCTATCGCCCCCCTCCTCAGCTGGGCAGGGGAGGGAAAATATAATGAAAGGCTCATGGGTTGAGATAAAGACAGGGAGAAATATCTAACCAGTTACCATCATATCATCACGGGCAAAAAACAGGACTTGGAAAAAAATATTATTACTAGTCAAATCAGAGTAGGCTAGTGAGAAATAAAACCTAAATCACTTTCTCCCTACCCCTCCCTTCTTCATGAGCTTAGTTTACTCCTGAATTCTCTACTTCTTCTCCCTGAGCTGCACAGGGGGATGGGGAATGGGTGTTGCGGTCAGTTCATCTCATGTTATCTGTGCAACTCCTTCCTCCTCAAGGGGAGGACTCCTCACACTCTTGCCCTGGTCCAGCGTGGGATCCCTCCCACAGGAGACAGCTCGCCATGAACTTCCCCAATGTGAGTCTTTCCCATGGGCTACAGTTCTTCATGAACTGCTCCAATGCGGGTCCCTTACAAGGGGTGCAGCCCTTCAGGAACAGACTGCTCCTGTGTGGGTCCCGCACAGGGTCACAAGTGTCCTGCCAGCAAATCTGCTCCAGTGTGGGCTCCTCTCTCCATGGGGCCACAGGTCCTGCCAGGAGCCTGCTCCAGCACATGTGTCCCACGGGGTCACAGCCTAATTTGGGCAGCCACCTGCTCTGGTGTGGGGTCCTCCACGGGCTGCAGGTGGATATCTGCTGCACTGCTAACCTCCATGGGCTGCAGGGGGACATCCTGCCTCACCACGGTCTTCACCATGGGCTGCAGGGGAATCTGTGCTCCAATGCCAGGAGCACCTCCTCCCCCTCCTTCTTCACTGACCTTGGTGTCTGCAGGGCTGTTTCTCTCACATACTCTCACTCCTCTCTTTGGCTGCAATTGTTCAGTTCTTTTGGTTTTTTTCCTCCCTCCTTCTTAAATACACTATCCCAGAGGCACTACCACTGTTGCTGATCAGCTCAGTCTTGGCCAGTGGCGGGTCTGTCTTGGAGCCGGCTGGCATTGGCTGTATCAGACACAGGGGAAGCTTCTGGCAGCTTCTCACAGAAGCCACCCCTGCAGCCCTCCCTGCTACTAAAACCTTGCCATGCAAACCCAATACACTTGGCAGGGTATAGATATGAAGAACAGAAATTACTTAATATAATTAAACAAGTAAAAACATCAGAGAAAAGAGTGTGGACGATGATAAGCATTCTCCCTGTCCCTATTATTACAAGATTTGCAAAGGCACATAAGTAACTTCTTTTTTAAAAATGTAGTACTGAGAATTCTATCATTAAAATTAATATATAAACCAAATCGTTAGAATTTTTTATTAGCTCTTAAAAGATTACATGGAAAAGTATGTAATTTGGAACTTATTCACGCACCATACTGTCCTTGAAAACCTTGTGCTGAGAGAACACTTTTTTAATTACCCAAATCTCTCAGTAATGTACCATCAAGAGATGATACGAGATGAGATCTTCTCTCCTTGTAATGACTATGGAACTCGGACGTCGTCTCCAGTGTTTCCCTGTAAGGCCCATGTCGAATGTGGGCAGGGCAGAGGACACAATCAAATTGTGGTCCAAACACAGCGGATCTGTCTCACAAGTGTAGAGCACATGGGCAAGATTGCTTGCTTAAATTACACCTAAAAGCTTCAAGCAAAAACAGGTTAAAGCAAGATATAACATCAAGGAACTGAAAATCAGAAGAGACAGAACATCATCCCCATTTTACAGTCTGAAGACAGAGTGATTAAATTGTTTGTGGTCAAATGAGGGCAGAGAGGACACCTTTGGCAGAGGCAGAAATATAATCACAGATCACTTTCTTTACCATTAGATTAGCCTTTCCTCCTGGCTTTTGCTTAAAACCATTTGACAGCAACTGACTCAATTATTCTTTGCGATTAATTTCCTGGATATGTCGCCTTTTTTTTTTCTTTTATTTTCTTGTTTTTGTACTGTTTTCAGACCAACCCCAGTGTCTATAAATGCATTTTTATTAGTATTACGTGAATAGTTTTGTTGAATAATGTTGAGGGTGTAGGCAATAATTCAGTATGAGCTATCAAGCCAGCACAATATACAGTGTTGCCTTCTTACTGGGCAGGTTCATTTTGAAATGTGAAAACTAAATGAAAGGCAAAGGATAAATACTTCCATTTTGTATGGATACCTTTCTTTACATATATCTTTAGATATGCATGTATGTACATAAACATCACTGTCTATTCATTAAATGTATAAGAACCCATCCCTTTATTGTCCCAGCTGCTCAAAACGTGGTTAGCAGATTCTTATTTAAACAAGGTCATATTGCAGAGCTGTACAGCATATAAGCTGTTGGGTGTGCAAAAACACGGTGGTGGAAGAAGTAGTTTGCACTAAAAGACTTATATCAATTCGCACTTGAGAGCTTCAAGTTTCCCATGATAACCTGCAGTAATACTTTGTTCTCCTTGAGGATCTTTGAAAAATACAAAATGCCACCTAACTTAGATGAATGTCTCGCTCATTTCTTAAAGCTCCTGACAGCTAAGGATGTATCCATGGAATATTTGATCATCAAACAGAAAGCTGAATGGACAAAAATATTTATATTCTTTACTCTCCTGTAAGAAAAAAAAAGATCACAAGGAAAGAATTAATCTAATGGAGATTATCCTAAATCAGATTTCTAATTAATTTCTTTACACAGGTGGCTGATAGAACTGATTCGTTGTAGTGAGGTTGTAGGGGGTGTATACATACCTTGGCAAGGTGTCACCATGCTGTTGTAAAGGCTTTCTTATCATTTCCAGTGCACAGCTTTTCCTTCCTCCCTTCTCCCTGCATGCCCTGCAGCCTTTCAGCCTTTCCTTCCTGCCGTAACACCTTCTTTCTGTCTTTCTTTTCCTTTTATTTCCTTCCTTCCTCTTTTTCTTTTTTCTTTCTTTCTCTCTCTCTTTCTCTTTCTCTTTCTCTCTTTCCTTCTTCAGCAGTAGGGAATATAATAATCTTCAGGAGTTGCTGTACCAGCTCTATCTATATGTGGACAATGTTTGCACCAACTGACTGTGCCTGTCATGCCAGTCAGCAGAGAGAGCACATCCAGCCCACTCAGTTCAGTCCTAAAGGGAAAGGAGGTCTCCACAATATAGGCAAATTGTTATTCTGGCTGACTCCCACCCTGAGCCTCAGTTAATTAGCAGCAGCTTCAGAACATTAAATTTACTTGCCACCTATGGCAAAAAAAAACCAACCAACAAACCCAAAGCTGCAGTGATCAAGACTGAACAGTTCTTGCACATCACTATCAGACAGTCTGGGTGCTGGTGCTGTTTAGTGGGTGAGTACAGATCCTAGTGATGTGCTATTCCTTGCCGTTTTTAGAACAGGCTCTTCCCCTCTCTTCATAGGTTCCTGTATGTTGTGCAGAACTAATCTCTTCCATCTTGTCAGAGGGGCTGTGTAGTCAGCTGTGGACAATGAATCCTCCTACAAGCTACAGTTTTCAAACTGCTTCCGTCTAGGTTAAGAGCCAGCAGTGTGCGCTCGCAGCCCAGAAGGCCAACCGTACCCTGGCTGCACCAAAAGCAGCGCGGCCAGCAGGACGAGGGAGGTGATTCTGCCCCTCTGCTCCGCTCTGGTGAGAGCCCACCTGCAGGGCTGCATCCAGCTCTGGAGCCCTCAGCACAGGAAGGACATGGACCTGTTGGAGCGGGTCCAGAGGAGGGCACAAAAATGATCCAAGGGCTGGAGCACCTCTCCTGTGAGGCCAGGCTGAGAGAGTTGGGGTTGTTCAGCCTGGAGAAGAGAAGGTTGTAGGAAGACCTTATTGTGGCCTTCCAGTACTTAAAGGGGGGACTATAGGAAGGATGGGGGCAATCTCTTTAACAAGGGCTATTGAGACAGGACAAGGGGTGATGGTTTTAAACTAAAGGAGGGTAGATTTAGACTAGGTATAAAGAAAAAATTTTTTACAATGAAGGTGGTGAAGCACTGGCCCAGGTTGCCCAGAGAGGTTGCGGAGGCCCCATCCCTGGAAACACTCCAGGTCAGGCTGGATAGGGCTCTGAGCAGCTTGGTCTAGTTAAAGATGTCGCTGCTCACTGCAGGGGGGTTGGACGAGATGACCTCTAAAGGTCCCTCCCGACCCAAACCATTCTATGATTCCGTGATATGTTAAAAGGAAGCAATGCATTGCTTGTAACAGCGCTTTCTTTTTCCTCAGTTTCTTGCCTGGCAGCTGTCCAGGCAGGTTTTGTGGGTCAACAGCACTATCAAGTAGCAGTGCCTCTCACTGGTTTTTTAAAGCACTGTACTGCAATGTAAAGCAATTTACTTAACACTATTCTGCAAAAGACATGGGGGAATTTCCATCTATGATGAAAAAAAAAAGAAAAAGAATAAATCTTGGGAGGAAAAAGAGGCTGCAATGTGACTTTGCTCATCAACAGGTCAATATGAAATACCTAAAGCACAAAACTCACTGTTCAAGTAGCAGAGAACAGACACCTTCCAAACTTACCAGGAAGACGTACTGAAACACAGATCAAAACATGTCCATAAAACAATAAGGTTCTTTAGATGTGAAGATGACCCTGAGGTATAGTTTTTGAATCCACTGTCATCGAAAGAGTAATATCTGAAATACCACAGTGGATAAGTAAAGATGGCTATTTGAATAAATCAGGAAGAATTTTGAAGAAGAACTGAAGAACTTCATTTGTAAAATGAAGTTTCAAAAAAAGTTTCAGGGAAGTAGTTTTAAGAAATAGTAAAGAGTTTTTTTTTAAATGGTCAATATTTTTACTTGGGGCATAAACCAGATAAATCTATTTGTACATAAAACAGATAAATCCATTAAAACAATGAAGGCTTTGGGGATTGTATGATCACTGCCAAGTATCTTGGCATTTATACTGTTTTGTGGTTATTGATGGAAGATTCATTCCAGTTATATATATTGTCAATCGGTTTGATTTTAACGAAGTGCGTTTCCACACCAGCAGCTGAGAAAAAACTACTTCACAATAGAATGCAGTAAAAAAAAAAGTCTTTAGACATTTTTTGTTTGTTTGTTTGTTTGTTTTATTAAATTTCTCTAGTACCTCTTCAGGGGAAAAACATAATCTTCATTGCATATCACAAACTATTGGTGAAGCTGCTGGTGACAGAGATAGCCATTTAATTGCTGTTAGCCAGAATACGTAAATGGTGCTGCATTTAATTTTAAAAATAATTGTGTATGTGTAGAGACCTAGTTCTACTTATGCACAGGAAAATATTTAAGGGGGAAATTATTGCTGTGTCCCCATTTGATGCCTTTCCCAGAACAGCTAACAGCTCCAGAAAAAAGATTCCATTTGCTAAATAATTATGAACTTTAGGGATGGTTACATTAAATAACCAAAAAGCAATTCAGACCTTTCTAATTCAGGAAACTGAAGCTGTCTTTAAAGAATAGCTGTCTCCTTTGGGGGAAAGGTAGTAATGAAATTATAGCATTAACACAAAGATTAATATGATTTAAAGAAGATATTCTTGGCCATCAGCTTAATATAAAGACATAGAACTGGAAAGTAATCATCTAACTCCAGAAATAACTACTGGCTTTGTCAGAAGCTATAACATGTCAGTCATGGAAATGAATGACAAAGTCTTGGAGAAAGCTGAATGCAGAAAGAAAAAAGCTATGCATTTTGTAGTGGCTGGTGATTACTCCCCATGTCCAGAAGTGATACAAATTACAACAATCTGATGTAGAAAAAGCAATTTGAAGGGATTTGTAAAACACATTTCCTTCAGGTTACCTGGTGACTTTGTTTCACCTAAATGCTCGTGGTTTATTTCTGAGGAGTTCTCAACATTACTACAGTAATATTTAGTCAAACATTGGGGCAGCTACCTACCACGCACCAGCAAACACGCAGGCAGAACAGTTTGTGCTGACAGCAAGATGAACGATAGCAAAAAAGGATAAAACCTTTCTGCTTATACATAGGCCAGTTCCTCACATTACTATTGCAAAGTCTGGAGAGTATGTATCTCTAAATTCTGTTTACTATTGCAAAGTCTGGAGAGTATGTATCTCTAAATTCTGTTTTACTGTATAAATTAAACACTGTTTGTTCATAACTATAAGAAAAGGAAATAAGAAGAGGATAGGGGAAATGAGGAATTTAGATATTTAACACATTTCAGAGAAGTCAAAGGGGAAGTGATTAAGAGACCCAGTAATCCCCTGATTTTAATTAAAAGCTCAATATAGGTGCTGCTTCCACCTTTGAAGTTAAAATAAATGGCTATGTTTTTCAATGACAGAAGTTCTTTCCCAGGGAAATGTTGTCGAACTGGTAGTAGTAAAGGTTGAAAGGAAAAATGACAGCTGTTCTTGAAAAAGCAGCACTAGTGAAAACATTCATGGAACTTGTACAGTACTAACCCATGTGATTACTGGGGATTTAGTGGTTATGTCTGAGGAATGTTTTAATGGTTATATTTAAGGAGTGTTTGGGAAATGGTGTGCTACATGAGAAAGCCTAGTTATTGCTTTACATCTTACTCAAATACCAATGTTGTACTTGTAGTCAATTGAGCTCTACAAAACCATATGATCAGGAAAATTTATTTGCTTTCTGATATCTTTAAACATCTTTGAAACATTTGAAAGTCTGTTTGTTTGCTTTTTCCTAAATTTTATTTTGTATGAGATATGAAAAATCACTGCTCTGCATTCCAAGCAAGTAGAATGTTATTTTGTTATTTTATTATTTTGTGACTGCTTTTCTGCATATTGAAAAACCATAACACTACGTAGAGTGACTTACCTTTATTTATGACATCACAGGCTTGCTGTTAATTCAATCAGCAGAGAAGCTGGTAAATAAGGTACTTAGCTGTCTGCTGTCCTTAGGGATTTATCAGCCTTATTTAAGGCAATTGAGCTGCAAAGCTGGGGGTTCTTTCTACAGGCACCTGCTTTGTTCAAACTGAGACATACAAGCTAAAATTCTCAAAGCACCCAACTTGTGAGTTTGAAATGCATGACATTCATGAACTTTACGGAAAAATGCACAGCTACACTATAAATTTTTTTGAAAGGTGAAAGCAGAAACTCGTGCATATGATAAGACAGTGTTAGAAGAGCCCTCATAAGAATTTTGTCTGGGCCTTTGAAGTCAAATGCAGTCTGATCTTTACCTCTAAGTCAGATTTATATTTGCCTCTTACACCCCCATTTTTTTGCTACTACTTCTCAAATACCATCACTTGCCCTTAGCCCATCCAAGAAGTGTGTGTGTTTGAGTCAGACAAGCCATTAGTCTGTCCTACAAAGGCTGTAACATCTGGATTAAAAAAAATTTTTTTTAAACCCACTTGCATTTGGTCTAGGTGGTTTTCTGTTAGTTTCCTTGAACATGTTAGCACTGGTTCTCTTGGAATGGGCTCAGGCATTCCCTTTAATTCTGTTGTTAGCAAACAAGTTGTTTCTGAAAAGTTTAAGAGTCTCGCTGGGAAGAAGAGGAGCATACAAAATAAAATAACAAAACAAACTGTGCTTAATTTACAGTATTTTCATCTTGAGAAGGCTGTCAGATATTTCACCTAATCATCTAACAAAGTGCCTTCATAAGTGTTCTGTGTAACAGGGTTGAGCTGATGGTGCTGTGGGAGTCTCAGATCAGGATTTCATTGCTTTAGTCAGTCTGAATTGGTGCCTAGATGTTATTAGAGTCTAGTTCCTTGTGTGTTATAAACAAAGATTAGAGCTGTACAAAACTCAACCGTCATAGCATTTATACAAAGATTTTCTTTGCTTTCCATATTTGTGGATTCTCTGCTTCCCCATATTTGCTTTCTGTCTGACATTTCAATTGGGCTACAAGTGCTAGGATAATCACTATAGTAGCAGGGAAAAATGACCTTTTCACCCCCTTAGAGGTCAATAATTTATTCAAGACAACAAATACAGAAACTACAGACATTAGAGAAGACTGAACCAAGTCTCATCCACTTCAGGTAAGGAAATTACATGGTCACTGAGAATTTGTAGATGACTGCATCAATATCTATAAGTATCCAAGAGGAAAGATATGATCATATTTCCTAGGCCTATTATAACTATTTGGAAATTTTCAGTAGAGACCAAGGGGCTTTTGCTTCTTCAAGAAAACTGTGTTTTTCAGGAATTGTGTTTTTGTTGGTCAGAAGTGTGACTTTCCTTCAAAAATTCCATCATTTCATCAAAGAACACCCAGATCATCTCATCTGATAACATTTTGGGTAAAGAAAAAATATTGTCCTGGGAGGAGAAGGAGAGGCTGATGGATAATGAAATATTTTCCTCAGACAATTAAGGGGAAAAAAAATATTCCTGTTCTCACTCGCCTCATGCTCACACATTGGAGTATAACTCCCAGCTCATTCTCTCTCCATATCCCTGGATCTCATTTATTTGCAGTGGTGCCCTTTGGAAGGCCCCCAGCTCTGGGACTCCTCCATCAAATGCAAAGCCCAGTGCATTGGCCTGGTTTGTGTCTCTTCAGACTCACCTGGTTCTGAGAGAAGTAAACCCAGAGTAGGAGAAAGAGGCTGTGGTTTTATATCACAGATAAAATTTCAGGTGCCTGCAAGCCTCTTCAAATACTCACTCTAGAAAGTTCACTCTCCAGGTCCTGCCTAGAAAGGTGTCTTTCACAAAGTTCTTTATAATCCCATCACCTGGTGGATGGTATCTCATCCAATGAGAGAGAATAACTTTGGGAGATCTGGGGAGACTGGATATGTTAGTGCTATATGACACCTTTATTCTTATCTAGATTTGAAGAAAAGAGAGGCCATGATATCCTTTGAAGTAAGATTGTCAAGATTTAGGAAAAGATATTTATTTAAAAAGTTAAATTTGTTGGAGCAGGGACCATCTGTTTGATGTATGTTTACTGAGCACCTACTATGACGAGTCACCTGTCTGCTACTTAATATCTTGCATTCTTGTGATTTTAATAGCAGTTAATTGTAATAATTTGTACCTTATCTGAAAAGTGAGATGCCTGCGGAATTTAGTTAAGGGAAAAAGCTAAAGAAAACTAAAACAGCAACAGCAACACACAAACAATTATACAAGGAAAAACTGAGGATCTCAGTTCATCAGAAACTGTCCTGAGTAGCACAGTCTTTGGGTTTTTTAATGTAAAGACAGATGCAAACCCTCAATGCAAAAGGAACAGACTTAGAAAATAAGTGATATCTGGATGAAACCCTTTTCAGTTGCATTACAGCAAATCAAAGAAAATCAGTTGACCTTAATTGACAAGAATAACACTTCGTATCTCATTTTTGCAAATAACACATTTTGCCAGCACAGATTTCAAGAATTTACCTACATACATATGTTCGTACTACCTAAATAGATAGATATATGCATACATGCATACATATTGTACTAATTGTTTAAGTCAAAAAAATGCATTGTGTTAGGAAAATATTTATTTTCACCTCTTAAACTCTTAAACTTTTTCTTTTCTGTGGTCACATCTCCACAGCCTTCAGTAATGTTTGAAAATACAAGGTCATATTCACAGCTCCCTGAAATCAATGAGAGCCATCTTCAATTACAGTAAAAATTACCTTCACAGGCCACTTGCCATTTAAAATTTAGAGTTTTTATAATAACAAAGCTGAGGCAAAATCTTTCACATAAAACATTTTCAGAGAAAGACAAGAAGAAGGGGGAGAGAGGAATGTATTTCTGGGTTGGATATTAGGTTTTCCTCCCAAGCCCTAATCCAAAAAATTTAGTGAAAATAAAACCACAAAACTGTTAAAATTTCCAGTGGAGACACAAGCCATGTTATTTTATCATCTCTCATTCCATTGATTTAAATGTCTGTGTATCATTATTTATTTTGAAGTAAATGGATGGAAAGTGTGAAGCATCCAATTGAGACTGCAAGTGCTTGTCCAAATTTTGTTTGATCACACCAACCAGTTTATCTGAGAACAAGTTTCAGGTCTTTTTGAGAGAGAGAAAATGGCAGTTTTAGAAGCATTTACAGTGCATGTAAAAAAAATTTTACTTCGCGAATGTTTTGTATTGCCTTTAGCAAACTACTTATGATTTTTGCAATTTCTGATTAAAACAGCAATTCCAGCATTTTCCAGTTCTACAAGTATCAAGGGCAAGTAGTTGAACTAGTAACTTTTCCAATTCAGTAGAAGTTCTGCTTCTGATTCAACTGTAAGTAGAATAATCCTAATTCAATTCCCATTTGAGTTCCAACTAAACTTCACAATAATAGTTTGGGTTTAGTTCCAATATAAGAAAAAATATTTTTTATTGGTCTGAACTCTTTCTGACCCCTTAGCTGTATGGAACAGTGTATCAAAGACTTTGAAACACTGAGGGACTGTGGCAAGAGCAAGACCTCATGAGTTCTGGAAATAACCATAGAGTTGTTTTCCCTCAGCAGTGTCAGTGCAGAGCATATCATTTCAAGGACAGATCCTTAGAGCAGGAATATAGGCAGCACATAAGACTAGAACTAGACTTATTAATTGGTGCATCGTATCAGGAAGGCAACACAAAAACTTTTAGACTCTTTAAATTCAAATAGAGCTGAAACTGCAATTGGCCTTCTCCCAAAAACACCTAACAAACAAAATGGAGAAAAAAACCAACAACAAAACCCACTCACCTTTCTTGGCCTTCAGAAGCACATCAGAAACAAAAGAACAATCATGATTCAGTCCAGCAAAGGCAACCTTTTTTTATACCTACACTGTTCACTATAATATCATATAAAACGTTCACGTGTACATTTAGGCATTCTGAGGAATACTGTTGAATTTAAACTGATTTGGGCAACAGGCATTAAAAGGTTGCTAAAATGCTATAATATCTTTGGTTAATAGATTCTTTAAAAGGCTCCTGCCTGCCCACAGAAAAGAGGTCAATTTAGAAACAGACGAAAATAAGCAAAGGAATGAAATCATAGTTGGCTTAATGAACATTTCAGAGATACTTTATTACAAGGGATCTGGTTCACCTGATTTTTTCTTTAGGTGCTGTTATTCTTGAATAAGCTACCTTTAATTTCTTTCCCATGCTTTTAAAGACAGATGCCTTCTCTTTTCTTGTTTAAAGGATTGTAATTCCATTGTAGCCTAATGCATTTAGTGATTACAGTTACTTAAAAAATTCTACATAAAACATTCACTGTACACTTGGTGACTTGAATGATGGTCATTTAAATCCAGATCATATGGGTTTTAGTCCTTTGAGTCAAAGTGCAACATACATAAGCACCCAAAATTAAACTAATATCTTATATTGTCATTATTTATGGTGACTTATTTCAACAGATGACTTTTTTTTACAGTTGTTCCCAGCCTACCAGGCTTTTCTGAATGACATCAGAAACTCAGACCTAGATGTTGTAACTGTGGTAGATTTTGATAAGAATTATTTGGAACAGATTGTTCAACCTTGCCTTCCAAAGAAGATGCTTAATTCCATTCAAAGTATCTGCCACATACCTGCAAATGGTGGCTGAGGTTCTAACTCCAGGCTCTGCTCTTGTGCAGACTTCCAATACAATGCTGGGGCAATTGTTGTGGTCTGTTGTGCTCTGTTCCAAATCTCCATTTAATGGCTCCATTCTGTTTCATTCCTGTTTTGGAGACAGAAACCATTAACTTTATTAGGTGCTCAAATATTGTGCTAACAAGGACCAATAAACACTTCAGTTTTAGCACTGTGTGAGACTCATATGTCAAATCAAGACAGGACAGTAACCCTTTTTTATGTCTATACATGGCTAGAGGATAGAAAGAAATGCTTTCCATAGACATCCCTCATGCTATGTGATACTGACTACCAGGTGAAGCATGTCCTTGAAGATGCTGCCATAACATAGCCACCATGACATCATGTAAAAGCCAATCCTTTATCTCTCTGTCCCATTTCAAAAGAGATAAGCTGATGTATAAAGAACATTTCTCTAAGTGAAAGACAGACATTCTCTTGGCCTGCAGTTTATGAGGTCTCATAACCTTTTTTTTTCCCCTTAAAAATGAAAGTATATTCTTGTAAAGTTATCATACAATTTGCAAAACACAAACAATGTTCTGGTCTTGTTCAATCACCTTCATCTTACAAGCTCTTCCCGAGGTGTGAGTGGTGAAGGCAACCACCCTAGTTCAGCTCTGAGGTTACCTTGGAAAGGAGGGGGAACAAGACTCATGAACGGATAGGGTTGCTCTAGGGTCTGAACTGCAGTTTTCAGAAGCTGCAACTCATCTGTAAGGCACCAAAGCCTGTTGTCACATACTTTTTAAGCACTAAAATTTCCTCTGTCTGAGGTATTATTCAAAATGTCCTTTTCAAGGCTGAAGTTAAAGAACATCGCAATGTCTAGACAGTGGATATGTGGCCCAGAAAAATGCCTCTGGCAGACTATGCGTTTACTCCTGCTTTTGACTGTATAAAGAGTTCGGTTATTTCTGGAGGAAAACTCATTGAGTTTACATGCTGATGAAGGAGCTGTTTAAAGTGGTTGTTTTTAATTGTTTCTGATGTGTAGCAAGTTATACCCTCTATAAGCAGAAATGTCACTGCCTGTAAAAAGAACACAAGTCTGATAGGTCACTTTTCTCTGCAACCTCTTGCAGGCTATAAGGCTCTCAGACACAGAATTCCACAAATCAAATTTTGAAAACCACTGTGCTAGGTCCAGCTAATAAAAAGAACCAAACAAACCCCTGGGTGCATGTGTTTAGAGCACAGTGATTGAACCACTTATTTAGAAAGTAGAAGAATTGAGTTATAAACCACTCATAGGGTCCCACTCTGACCACCAGGCTAAGAAATGGCACAGTACTGAAATAACCTTCTTTCAGTGCCGGAAAGAGTATAAGACTGATAGAGCTAAAAAGAAAAAAGCAGCTTCAACCTGAAGATCACAAAGGAAGAATTCCATGGTTGGGACATTAGTAGGAGACTGATTTGCTATTTTGATGAATAACAAAACTGTTCTTCAGAAAAAACATAGACAAAGAAATGGGATATTCTTGATGCAGAGGAACAAATCAGCTGCCCTGCAAAACCAAAAGATACATAAATAACTGTCCTTGAAAACCAACTGTCCTCCAAGAGAGGAAGAATGACTACAGCAGGAACATGCAAGAATAAAACTATGCTGTTCTCTTTGCCCTGCTGGGACAGAAGCTAAGTTGCTGACTGCTGTGATCTAGGAGCCATAGAAGCTGTTAGTGATCTTGCGTGGGGGAATATAATGTATCTGTGTGGTTTTCTCCTTCAAAAATACTGAAGATGAGGGTGGGTAGTATGTATACAGACTAGATATGTGACAACATGGTTACTGTGTGGGTGATTGCAAACAATCACTGAGGCAAAAAGAACAGACCTCTTCACAAGAAACCCCGGAAGAAGGGGTTTCAGCCTGTCTTACTGAAGTGAGTCAGCCCAGAATAAATGTGTTTGGTAAGAATTATGGATAAATAAAATAGCTTCCATGTTGCAGAGCTAGCTTGAGTATATCTTTGCAGCTCTGCAGTGTGCCATATATCTGCTGATACTAACACAAGTTAAAAGAAAATAGGTCGTGCACTGTCAAGCACCCCCAGAATGGATTAATTTAATGCTACATGTTCTTTACTTGCAAACATTTTGAAAAGCTCCAGAAAAAGACTTTGCTGCTTTTATTTCATACTCCTACCACTGTTTTGCTTGACTGCAATGCATTCAAGCATATCATAATTTTTTAAAAGCCAGAGAATAAGCTATAGCTCAAACATATACAAGGCAACCAGGGAACTGCTCAAATGTATTCAGGTAGGTATTCCAAATCCTGAGGTGTACACCTATTGCTAAGGAAAGCTAAATCTGGTGGACGTTAAGACCCACGGTATTCTGGTTGAACACTCTCGTGCTTTGACTGGTTCCCTCAATAGTGTCTGTGGTGGGTTAACCTTGGCTGGCTGTCAGGTGCCCACCAACCTGTTCTCTCACTCCATCTCCTCAGCAGGACAGGGGGAGAAAACAAGATCAAAAACCTTGTGGGTTGAGATAAGGACAAGGAAATCACTCATCAGTTTTTGTCATGGCCAAGACAGACTCAACTTAGGGAAGATTAATTTAATTTACTGTCAATCAATAACAGAATATGATAATGAAGGGAAAAAAATCAAACCCCAAATCACCATGTCATTTCTCCCCCCACCATTCTTCCTAGGTTCAGATTCACTCTAGACTCTTCTACCTCTTTCCCCTCAAAGCAGTGCAGGTGGATGGGGAATGGGGGTTGCAGTCAGTTCATAACACTTAATCTCTGCCATTCCTTCCTCCTCACACTCTTCCCCTGTTCCAGTGTGAGTCCTTCCCATGGGATGCAGTCCTTCACAAATGTCTCCAGTGTGGGTCTTTCCCACATGCTGCAGTTCAAGAGCTGCTGTAGTGTGGGTCCTTTCCACAGTGTAGTCCTTCAGGAACAAACTGTTTTAGCATATGTCCCCCCTAGACTTCTGTTCCTGCCAGAAAACCTGCTCTTGCGTGGGCTCCTCTCCACAGGCTGAAGCTCCTTCAGGGTCCATCCACATCCTTCGGCATGGGGTGCTCCACAGTCTTCAGTGTGGATATCTGCTTCACCATGGTTCTCCATGGGCTGCAGGGGGATGACCTTCATCACCATGGTCTTCACCACAGGCTGCAGGGGAATCTCTGCTCCAGCTCCTGGAGCACCTCCTCCTCTCCTTCTCCACTACCTTGGTGTCTGCAGGGCTGTTTCTCTCACATTTTCTAACTCCTGTTTCACAGCTGCTGAGTAGCAATTTTCACCCTTTCTTAAATATGTTATCACAGAGGCACCACCAGCATCAGTCACGGGTCTGTGGCAGATCTGTCTTAGGTCTGGCTGGAACTGGCTCTGTCTGGTAGGGGGCAACTCCTGGTGTCTTCTCACAGAAGCTACCCCTGCAGCCCCTCACTACCAAAACCTTGCCACATAAACCCAATACAGCCTCTCAACCTGTGATCTGAGATCATGGGATCCCGTTGTCTCCTGAATGGATCAGTTAGTGTATCTAGGTATGATTTATTATTTTCCCTGTCTCTTTTCTTTACTTTTATACTGAATAAACATTAGGCAGATACCTTCACAAACCAGACACCCTTTCATTCAAAGAATCACAAAATTGTTAAGGTGAGAAGGGACCTCTGGAGATTGTCCAGTCCAATTCACTATTCAAAGCAGGGTCAACTAGAACAGGTTGCTTGTGGCCACTTACAGTCCAGTTTTGAATATCTCCAAGGATGAAGACTCCACAACCTCTCTGGGCTGGTTGATTCTAGTATTCAACCATCCTCACAGTAAAAATATGTTTTCTTAAAAAAAATACTATATTTCAATTTCTGGCCATTCCCTGTTATCCCTTCATTGAGAGGAGTCTAGCTCTGAACCAGTTTTTTCAGGAGATCATACTATTCCATGTTTTAGTGGAGATTCCTCAGTGTTCCTACTACACTACAGGGCTATTTCTCTTCCTTTTTTTGTTTTTCTGCCTTCCCTTGTTTTAATCAAGAGGTGAGATAAGTTCTCCCTTACTCCAGTTCTTTCAAGACTGATTATATCTCTAAAAGGTAGTTCAGCTACCTTTGGTAGCTCAACTGCAAGTTCTTGATTTTGATTCAGGCACTACTGGGTAAAATTTTATCACCTGTGTTACAGGGGTCAGACTGAATGATCATAATAGGGTTTTTTAGCCTCTGATTCTATGATTCTCTTTTTCTCCCTTTGTCTTAGATCCTTTTTCTTTCCCAGACTCACATCCCTCCCTTTCCTATCAACCCTGACACAGCACAGATTTATTTGGCTGTAATCCTTGTCTCTAGCATTTCCCTGTGTTTTAAAATAGTACAGTGGGATCAGCGTTTCCCATTCATCTCAGCAGGAGACTGGAGAGGCACAATAAACTATACTACAAGAGAAGGATGCAAGGAGGAGAAGTATGGCAAAACTCATAGAATCTGTTATTTTAGTTTGACTACCAATTAGCAAAGCAATTTGCAAAAGCAGAACTGCGATATACGTCACACTCTAGCTCTGTCTGCCTCCTGTTACTGATGAGGTGCTTAATTCATTGTGCCTTTTTTCTATCCCTTTCTCTCACATCCTGTTGTGTGAGCACCAGCCAGTGGCCATTAAGATGCTTCCTTGACGAGAGCAGAGATGAGATGCCAGAATCTGGAATTTAACCATCTACATACACTACTCTTCCAGGGCTTTATGTGTCTATAGCAGGCTCCTGGTGTCAGAAGACTGTTTAGAACTTTAGGGTTATTTGATTCAACAGCAGTTGGTTTGTTGGACTTCATGGGAACTGTCAAGACTTCTTTTGGACTGACCATTCTGTGATTCTGTGATTCTGTGATTCTGTGACTCGAGACTGCAGGAAAAGGAATAATTTATTTTGCAATCTGAATACGTGGAAAAAGCTCCTTGCCTACTGGCAACCTTAGGCAGATGCATGAATCAACCTACGTGAACCAGTTTGCAGCTCAGATGTTCTTGGGGCCTTTTCAGAGCTCACTGATGTCAGTGAAAAGCTTCCTGTTTTTCATGTGTGTATAGACAGATTAATAAATGCCTAGGTAATAAATGCTAAAAAAGTGGGACAAGCACTGCTATGTAGTCAAGAGACACAGAAGGACAACCTCTGGGGTTGAAACACCTTGTAAGCCTGCTTGATAATTTAAAATATTTTCAAAGATGAATTTATAATTTTCTTGGGATTTCTGTCCTGCTCCCCCCCCCCCATGAAGAGACCATTCAATATACAAGGATCTGCTTGATTGATTCCTAGATTTAGTTTACATTTCTTGTGCAGGAAGGGAAATCCTACATCATAAATACATAACAATTTCCATCAACGAAGTGTTCTGGTGATTCAAAAAATGGAGTAATGGGAAATATTAGTTTGAGAAAACAACTGCAGTGTTGGGAGTTTTTCTCACAGTTCTGTGAGTTCTGAACCCATCTGTTCTAAGTTCTTTTCAGAATTCAAGTCTGCAATTCAATCAGTGCTAAACTCTGTGAATTATCAGATTATCCACAGTTTATCTCTGTAAGGAAGCCATCAAATCCTCTTCTTTCTCTGTGATCAAAGTATTTACCTCAAGCATATCTGCAACTTTGTCTCTTTTAAAACTTTGATTTCTCATAACATTTTTGACAAGTTTAGTAGAACAACATCACTTAAATATTGTCATTTTGACAGTGCTTTAATGTGAGATGGCTTTCTCACTCATTTTTTCTATGAAGCTTGGTCTTGCCTTGGCTGTAATATGATGGCTCATAAGATGAGGCCAGAGTCAACCCCTCTTAAATCTGCTTACCTGACCACTATGGTGCAGTGCAGCTCAGCATACCACTTCTACGGTCCCTAGAAGGTAAGCATTACCATGCTTAAAAATGTCTGGTGGTCTAGATCCTTAAGCATTCCTATATAAAACCACTATTATTATTAATGAATAAATGAAAAAGAAAAGAGGGTAGCTTACACTCACCAGTCAGACCTGCCAACTAGATGAATATTTTCAGTCCCCTCTCCAGCTGTTTTACAAGGAATGTGGGCAAGGTCAGTATAAATAGGTATTCTGACTTATTGCAATCCCCTTCAAAGCACAAATAAACTGACATATTAAACGTCCAAGGTTTGACTTTGTGACGGACAGCCATATCCGGTAGAATATGTTAAAGTAAACCTGTGTCAACTACAAATTAACAAAGCTGTGGTTTGAGTTCACCTTCCATATTGCTGTGGAGGAGACCAGGTTCCAGTGATGTTTTTTAGGTCTTGTTTCTGCTCCTTGACAGTGTAAGGTCAGTACCTTCTTTTCCACTCTGTTTCCTTCCTACTTGTTTCTAGTCTTTACAAGTGTCCCAGGCTGGCTTGCATTATCAATAAATTAGGTTCAAGGCAAGTGATACCTATTTGTTGCAAGGTCCTTCCTTGCTAACTTGTTTGGCTAGGTGGGTCCTGAGAAATTCAACATTTGCCACTGATCCTGTAAAGCACATTTGTAAATTTGTGTGTGTGTGTTTGTCTTTTAATTGTATTTGCAATTTCAACAATCAAACTATCACAGAATCACAGAATGGTGGGGGTTGGAAGGGACCTCTGGAGATCATCTCGTCCAACCCCTCTGTGTGAGCAGGCACACCCAGAGCAGGGGGCACAGGAATGCATCCAGGTGGGGTTTGAATGTTTCCAGGGAAGGGACTCCACAGCGTCCCTGGGCAGCCTGTGCCCCTGCTCTGGCACCCGCACAGGAAAGCAGTTTTTTCACATATTGAGGTGGAACTTGCTCTCTTTCAGCTTGTGCCCATTGCCCCTTGTCCTGTCATTGGACACCACTGAGAAGTGTCTGGCCCCATTCTCTTGACACCCACCCTTCAGATATATACAGGTATTGATGAAATCCCCCCTCAGTCTTCCCTTCTCCAGGCTAAACAAACCCAGGTCTCTCAGCCTTTCCTCATAAGGGAGATGCTCCAGTCCCCTGATCATTTTGCTGGACTTGCTCCAGCAGTTCCACACCCTTCTTAAACTGGGGGGCCCAAAACTGGACACAGCACTCCAAATGGGGTCTCACTAGGGCAGAGTAGAGGGGGAGGATAACCTCCCTCGTTCTGCTGGCCACCCTCCTTTTAATGCAGCCCAGGATACCGTTGGCTTTCTTGGCCACAAGGGCACACTGCTGGCTCAGGGTCACCTCGCTGCACACCAGCACTCCGAGGTCCTTCTCAGCAGAGCCGCTTTCCAGCAGGTCAGCCCCCAGCCTGTACTGGGTGCATGGGATTATTCTTCCCCAGGTGCAGGACTTTACACGTGCTCTTGTTGAGTTTCATGAGGTTCCCCTCGGCCCAGCTCTCCAGCCTGTCCGGGTCTCGCTGGATGGCAGCACAGCCTGCTGGTGTATCGGCCACTCCTCCCAGCTTGGTGTCATCAGTGAACTTGCTAATTCATGAGTTAAACATTTAAGTTAATTTATAATGAACATCTAACATTCATTTCTATCAATAAAGAAATGTACAGAGTTAAATTATCTTTGAAATTTCAAAGGAATTCTTCTTTATGATGAAGTTGCTTTTATAAACAATATTAATCATATTTATATATTTTCTTCATCTGCAAGGGAGACATTTAGTTCCAGAGTCTCAAGTATTCTGTCCTTATTGTCATTAAATTCTCTTCAAGTGTCCCTCTTGCCTTCATTGGACCAGTCCTGAAATCTTCACAGGGAATACAGGCAAACACTTATTTATGAGAGTAGGCTCATCTTTTCAGAAGGTATGTTTATGTGAGTAGGCTCAGCTAAGCTGACTTCTTCTAGTCCAACTAAAAGGTCCATATTAAGAACAGCGCTACAGTCAGAGTAAAATTCTAAGTAACATGAAGAGTGGAGGCAGGAAACAGTTTCTGCATTATGAAGAAGTAAATGCATGATGAAAATGAGATGTTCCTCCATGGAAACAAGTATCTAGAATTGTGTGCTGTTTGAGGGTAGAGAGGGTAGCTATAAAGAATAATGCAATTCAACCGAGAAGCTTTGATGGAAATAATGCCCTCAGTGTTGCTTCTAGCATTATGTTAGAAGCTGTCTGCCTCGTAAAACACTTATGAAAGATAATTAGTGTTTCAATTAATGGTCTATCATTGTTCTGTAACACACACAAATGATCGTTCTTTTCTCCATTTCATAATTGCTCAATTATAGGTCTTTAGAAGCTGCAACATTTGAAATGGAGTAGAATATTGTAAAATATGTTCAGTAACCACCTCATTTTTACTTCACAATTACTATTTTGGTGCTTTACATTCAGTTTTATTTTATAAATTCAGCTGCTGCTTCAACTTCACGGACTTAAACCGTCTAGAAAACTGGCCTAAGAAAGACATATCTTCAACAGTGCTAACTTCATATTGCAGGTTCATTTTAAGCACGTTGTGAGTCATTGCCCTGTGTCATTGGTAGCTGTCCTGCCAGAACCAGTCTGATTCCAGGATGATACACTTTACTCCACTAAACGGAGGTTGGCAGTGGCTTAGAGGAAATAGATAGTCTCACTGTTCTCTTGTGAAGCTGAATATGCCATCAATTGTGAGGGTTTTCATCTCCATTTGCCTTCAACAGCCTTTATCATAGAATCATAGAATCATAGAATCATAGAATCAAAGAATCATTAAGGTTGGAAAAGACATCTAGGATCATCAAGTCCAACCGTCAATATAATGCTACCATCTCTCCTAAACCATGACCTGAAGTGCCATGTCTACACGTCTTTTAAATACCTCCAGGGATGGTGACTCCACCACCTCCCTGGACAGCCTGTTCCAATGTTTGACAACCCTTTCAGTGAAGAAGTTTTTCCTAATATCCAACCTAAACTTCCCCTGGCGCAGCTTGAGGCTGTTTCCTCTCATCCTATCGCTTGTCACTAGGGAGAAAAGACCAACACCCACCTCACTACAACCTCCTTTCAGGTAGAGTGAAAACGTCTCCCCTTAGCTTCCTCTTCTCCAGGCTAAACAACCTCAGCTCCCTCAGCCACTCCTCATAAGACTTGTTCTCTAGACCCTTCACCAGCTTCATTGCCCTTCTTTGGACACGCTCCAGCACCTCAAGGTCCTTCTTGTAGTGAGGGGCTCAAAACTGAACACAGTACTCGAGATGCAGCCTCACTGGTGCCGAGTACAGGGGCACAATCACCTCCCTGCTCCTGCTGACCACACTGCTCCTGATACAAACCAGGATGATGTTGGCCTTGGCCACCTGGGCACACGGCTGGCTCATGTTCAGCTGGTTGCCAACCAACACCCCCAGGTCCTTTTCCTCCAGGCAGCTCTCCAACCACTCTTCCCCAGACCTGTAGCATTTCAAGGGGTTGTTGTGACCCAATTGCAGGACCCAGCACTTGGTCTTGTTAAACCTCATACATTTGGCCTAGGCCAATCGGTCTACCCTGTCCAGATCCCTCTGCAGTGTCTTCCTACCCTCGAGCAGATCAACTCCTGCCCAACTTGGTGTTGTCTGCAAACTTGCTGAGGGTGCACTCGATCCTGTCATCCAGATCATTGATAAAGGTATTAAACAAGACTGGGCCCAAAACTGAGCCCTGGGAAACCCCGCTCATGACCAGCTGCCAAACGGATTAAGGTCCATTCACCTCAGGTCTCTGGGCTCGGCCAGTTTTTTACCCAGAGAAGAGTACACCCATCCAAGCCATGAGCCACCAGCTTCTACTGTGGGAGACAGTATCAAAGGCTTTGCTAAAGTCCAGGTAGACAACATCCACAGCCTTTTCCTCATACACTAAGGTAGGTCACTGGTCATAGAAGGAGATGAGGTTGGTCAGGCAGGACCTACCTTTCATGAAGCCATGTTGGCTGGGCCTGATCCTCTGGTTGTCCTGCACATCCTTGGTGAGCTCACTCAAGATGAACCGCTCTGTAATCTTCCCTGGTACTGAGGTCAGGCTTACAGGCCTGTAGTTCCCCGGATCCTCCTTCCAACCCTTCTTGTAGATGGGCATCACATCGGCAAGCCTCCAGTCACGTGGGACCTAATCTAGATGACCTCCTCCTTTCACACAGAGGGCCTCATGCTATTACTGCCAACAGGTCATGCCATCTTGTCCTGGTAAGGAGCCACACACAAAATGTTCACGAACCACAATTCAGCCACCCATGCAACATCCCATCTCTTTTTCATTACTGTCTGTTCTACCTCAAGCATTTTATTAGTCTGAAAAAGAGCTGTACAGATTCAGGATGTGCTACCTTTATTTACACTGAAATAAGCTAAGTTTATCCTATTTTTCTCAGTGGTTCAAGTATTGTCTCAGCCTTATTGCGAAGTGCATATTTACTACTGCAAACCTACATTTCAAAAGAAGCACTGTGGAGCAGAATCTTGCTGTCCTTTTCAACCAGTGTCTCTGTATTTGTCAGAAATGCCATTTTCTATGTGAATCAAACAGGAAAATGAGAAAGCTTTGCAAGGATTAAATAGCCACAGTGGACAAAGGCTAAAATACCTCTTCTTTCAAAGATACTTTAATTCATTACAGTAGTGCAGATGACTGGTCCTGCTCTGTGTTGCTGGATAAACTAATTTTTGTAGGGGTGACATCACATCAGGTGTTAGGGTAACTGTGGCAGGAGGCTTTGTTTTCTCAGTGTAGACTTGTTATCTCAGCAAGTTCAGGCAAAGGTGCCACTCATTTGGCTGCTGGGGATTTCAGAATCTTGCCAACGGGAACATCTGTTTCTCAGTTGTACTTTGGAAGTGACCTAGAGATCACCATACATACAGATGGCCCTTTCACATTCAGGGACTGCCAACAGCCACAGTGTGTGGAGTTACTTTGAGACTCAGAGGTTTTCTTAGGTAGCACTTCCATTATGAGGTTATGGACTTAGAGCCTGAAAAACCACCACGGAAATCAGCAACTAATTGTAAACCTGTTTTGTTGATGTGCTGCAGGTGCCCTGTCAAGTTTAAATGGCTTTCTGCAACAGATGCAAGAGCACCTGGATTTGGATTTGGCAGAGATAATTCCCTGTGATTTTGATTTTGCACTGAGGTATATATTGACTTTCAGGATATGAAAAGCTTTTCTGTGGCAAGCGAGAATTCCCCCCATTCCCCTCAGTGAACAAGCATTCAAAATGGATGGACAAGACATAAGGACTCTTCATAAAACAGGACTTCCCATGTTATGGAGATCATAAAATAAATCCATTCTTTCTCTGCTGTGACCTTTCTAAGAGCCTTCCAAAATACTACAGATATTGTTTGCTGTAGAAGGTACTGAGTAGTAAGTAATATTAGCACAACATGACTGCTTAAACATGGATGTGGAAGCACACAACCAACTGACCTATACCTAAAGTAGTTCAGCCAGCTACTTTGCCTCATGCTGTTCTGAAACTTCAGTTCTCAATAGATTGGTTCCTCAGTGCAGACAAAGGGTAAAATTTTACTCAGTTAATCATAGCTGCTTAAAAATTAGGTTTTCAGTGTAAGCAAATTCCATAGGCTCCCTCTATAGTTAATGAAGCTACAGAAATATTTTGAAAAAAATTATTGCATCCTTTAACAGGTGCCTAAGGTAAGAAAGATGCCTTTGGACCTACCTATTTCTATCTCTGAAGTACAAAGCCAGGAGCACTAGTTTAGATCAGCTTTTAGGTGAGATAAATCGCACAATGTGACAAAGCAGCATGTGTCGTTCAAGCATGACAAAGCCTCTGTTATCTCCCTTTTGTGATGCCTCCTGGCCATGTGCTTCTGACCAGTGACTGGGCAGACCTTGCTCTTTTTCTTGTGGTCTCATTTTGTCATCCAACTCTGTCATATAATTCTTCCTTCAGTGGTATAACTTCTCCATGTTGTATGGAAATTTTATTCCCACCAAGCAAAATAGTTCACAATTGCAAATATTCACCAAGGAAAATAAAAACCACAAACGACAAAAGCGCAAAAAAGCCACCCAAAACAAAGAAAAAGAACCTCCCTCCAAAGAGTGTTTTGAAATTCATAATTTTCTTCCTTCTCTGCATTTTTAACTTCAGATAAAGATTTTTTTTCTGTAGTCTTTGAACTAATTTCCTACTCCTTGTACTGTGGTTTACATTACGCATTTTAACAGTTTGTCTCTGCTAAAATTAAACATTATAATTGTGAATACAATTAGATTAGTTCCACACAATTACATATAAATGTAATTCCAAGGTGTTTTTAGAACTTCATTCCTTATTAATGGATTAGTACCTGGGTCTGTTTAGAAATGATGCTTTTCTCTGAGGTAATGCTATTAATGAATTTCAGACCTACTTCCCCCTTATTTTTGCTGCAGCTTCTGCCCAGCGTTTTGCTAGAACTGGGAGCATTGGCAAGTAGCTGCCTTGGCAACTGATAGCAAATTAACTTTTTGTTAGCCTACAAGGCGTATTTATTCCGGGGTTTTCAACTTTAAATGAAAGCATGGATTATCTGAAATGTGTTTCTTGGAAATGGAAGAATGAACAGCTGTTTCATGCTCATTCTTTTAAATTTCTGAGAGCTGGATCTCTGGTCTTAGGCAGCTTTAAATAACATTTAAGGATGGAGCAAATAGCAGCCTGCTAGTCTACTGTGGTTCGCTTGCAGAACTGATCTAAGATGTTGGAGGTATAAATGAGCTGGAAGCCTTTTAACTCAGTTGCATGAATTTTGAAATTTTTTTCTTCATACAAATGATATGCTAAAGCTTATCCTTGATTCTTTTTTTTTCCCCGCTTCTTTTTCATAGTATCACATGTGGTTCATTATAAACCAGACTTTTTTTTTTTTTTTAAAGGATGACAGCTACTATTTTTTTTATGACAAACAAGATTCTAACTTCTAGAAATGAACGTACATCTCTGGAAAAGCAAACCTTATGTGGGTAGAGAATGAGTTGTGACTGGTGGTATGATGAATGTTAATCCAAGGAGCCTGAAAAATTAAATGTTCTGGTAGCTTTGGATTTGTATTCAGTCCCTAAAAGTGGTCCTGCCTATCCAGCAAAAGTTTATATTTCCAGTGTCTCATGTCTTTGCCCTGCCACAGAAGAACATTCGAGGGAAAGCATAGAAAAGTCCAGACAGCGCAATTAAAGCTAAAGATTTCAGACCCCTTGGGCTTGTTATGGCTTCTCTTTGTGGGACCCTTAAAGATTTTGCCTCATGAGTTGGAATAAGTACTAAGATATCTGCTCTGGCCCATGATCTCCACATTCATGGATACCTGAACTCCTTCAGCAATTTTCAGAGTGCTATTTTAAGACAAACTGAGACCAGTGTCCCCTCCAAACCTCTTGTTCAAGCTGGACCATAGCAAAGCCATATTCATGCAAAGTTTCATGGACTTAGTGGTAGAACTTTAACGCCTGGTTTGTACAAAACTCATCTAAGACTGATCTCCTATGCCCACCCAATGCTTAATATGTTGGTAAATTAGTTATAGAACACGATCAGCAATCTATGTGACATTTCATAGTTCATTCATATGTTATTCAGCCATCTTACCTTGAAGGCACTCTTGCTAACCTCCTCCTCATCCACATCCTGATCATTGTTTTATTTCTAGCTGTTCAGTAGCCCAGCTCTGGTAAGCCTGGGAAACATTTTCATTGGTAAGGTGCTTTATTCAAGCTTTTCTGATGAGTTGAGGTGTGAAAATCAGTGTGATGCTGCCCTGGAACCTAAATCTATTGCCCTCTGGAAATTAAAAATGTCTAGCTGATTATTGAATTGCATTTTAACTGCATTAATTTACACAGGAGATGCAAAGAAATTGGACTTTTTTCAAGACTCCTTGTTTCAGGGCTGCCTATTTTGGAGATTCTGAAATCTGTAGATAAAGTGCCCTTGTGTTAGTTAAGCAAATATGGAAAGCAAGAGCTTTAATGTTGTATCCTAAGGAATATTCTACCTGAATTCTTAAGAGCATGTGTCAGATAAATATTAGGATCATTCTTTTTTCAATCCTCTTTTTTTCCAGAGAAGAATTTCCCCTGAATGTTATTTTGGCCTCTTAGCATTTATTTGCTCTAGCCCTTAGATCTTTGAAGGACTGGAAAAACAAACAGATTACAGTGTTACATGTGGGAGTGTTTTTGAAACAAGAATCTGAGGGCAGATGCAAAGAATAGCTGATCTGACTGTGTCTTCTTCACGAGTCAGACAATTCTAGAGCATGCCATGCAGTCTAACAACATGGAGTAAATGCCTGTGTGCAGCTTCATGAGGGAGTACAATCATTCTCTATTTGACATTCATACCACATTCATTCATGCACTCTGTGAGTACTGCACAAGAACCTGTCTTCTGTTATCTCTTCCTTAACTGCATTTTTCACTCAATTGTCCAAAATTATCTGACCACTATGAAGAGATACAATGACAGTGTTGGACATCAGTAGTTAAACTTCTACACAATTGTTACTGAATATGAATGGACCTTTTCTTTTCAAAAGGAAATTTGATAAAATCCAAACCATTTATATAAGCATACCTCGTTTTTTAGAACACTGATTGAAAGAAAGAAAAATGTTTCATGTTGAATTATTCTTATATCACCAGCCACAATATAGAACATACTTTCATACTTTCATTATTATAAAAATGTTTTTCTTTCTTTGGTCATGAGTGTATACTACAGTATAGAATAGCATGTTCTAAACAAAATTCTTCAGCCATGGCAAAATGCAATGACAAGATCAGAACTGAAATTCTGAATTTTTATCTCATTTTGGGATCAAACCCAATTATAACAATTATAAGAATTAATTTTCCAAATAATGGATTTTTTTAAAGTAGGATTTTTAAGTAAGTTAAGAAAAATATCTCAATTATTTCATATCTCATGCCAGTATGAAACATAGTACAATATAGTATGTTGTTCATCTGCTTTTGTATCACATCCATCAGTTTAATCTTCCAGATGACTGGAAGAAGCATCATGTGTGCAGGCCCTGATATTCATGGGGATCTTTAATCACCCCAGTATCTGATTGTAGATCAATATAGCAGAGCACAACAAATCCAGAAAGTTTCCTGGAGTGTATTAATGAAAACTTCTTGTTACACATGATCAAGGAGCTGATGAGGAGAGACACGTTGCTGGACTTCATACTTGCAAACAGGGACTGTGAGATGGTTGAGTTCAGGATCTGAAGAGGAGGAAGCTGGTAAAAAAAACCAGGACCATGTCCCTGGACTTCAGGAAAGCAGACTTTGGCTGCTGTAGAGATCTGCTTGGAAGAATCCCATCAGAAACAGCCCTGAAGAGAAGCAGGACTAGGAGAGCTGGTTGATTTTCAAGGATCATCTCCTCCAAGCTCAAGACTGGACCATCCTGACATGCAGAAAATAAAGCAAAGGTGGCAGGAAGCCTGTATGGATAAACAAGTTGCTTCCAGCAAAACTCAAACACAAAATAGAAGCATACAAGAGGTGGAAACAGGCTGTTACCCAAGAACAAAATAGAGAGACTATCCAAGCACATAGGGATGAGATTAGGAAAGCCAAAGGTCACATTGAGTTGAATCTGGTGAGGGGAGTGAGCAGAAACAAGAAGGGCCATACTCTTCTCATTGGTGCCCAGTGACAGGACAAGAGGCAATGGGCATAAATTGAAATACAGGAAATTCCATTTAAATGTAAGAAAAAGCTTTTACTGTGAAGGTGATCAAACACTAGCACAGGTTGCCCAAAGAGTCTGTGGAGTCTTTATCCTTGGAGATATTTAAAACCCAAGTAGATGCTCTGAGCAGCATGTACTAGCAGATCCTGCTTTGGACATAGGAATTAGATTGGATGATCTCCAAAGGTACCTTCCAGCCTCAGCCATTCTGTGATTCTGTGAAATAAGGAAAAAGGTAAGACATTTTTTTATGGTGCTTCAAGTTCCAATTCCACAGCTGTTTTATTTCATGTTCCTCTTTAAACTTATTGTCTGGATCTTCTAGCCTAGAACCTAGATCTAGTTGTGACATTCTCTCTACCAAGAAATACTTTCACCTCCCTGGAGATCTTGAATCTAATCCATAACACCCATTCGCAGGCACATCAGATTCTGGAGTTGATATGAAGAATTATTCATTAGCTTTTAACCTGTATTCCAGCTCTGGTTATATTTCTGATTTTTCTACTTAAGGGAATTATTTTATCCATCCTCCTTATTTTATCTTTCTTCTTGTTCTATTTGATGCATTTCGTATGAAAAGGAAGGAAAATAGTCTAGCAAATCAGTCAGCTGATGTTAAAGGAATGCTGAAACTTTGCAAGTTTCACAATATGTACCAATTCCAGGTCAAATATAATCTTTTGCAATGGGTTTTCACCAGATTGAGAATAATGGTATTTTCCCCTCTGTATTAATGTGTGGTAATCAGATTCTAATACTAAAAGTTGTGAGGTGCAGATTTAACAATATTCGTCACTGCATCATTGCAGAAAGAAATACAGGCAAATGTGTTAAGCAACATGCTACAGAGCAGAATTATTTGTATTGCACACTCTGCAAGTACCTCAGAAAAGTTCTAAAAAAAAAAAAAAAAAGAAAAACAACTTAGGGAATTGAAAGTGTTTTAGAACTACCTTGACATCACAGTTTTAAAGCTGTCACAAAACTGTCATCCTGGAATGTCATGTAAAAAATCACTTGTCCAAGATTTAGTGTCATCTGAGGTATGTAAATTTTGAATAAATCCTTTCATCTGAGGCTTTCTTCTGAGATCCGGTAGCTTATGCATTTCTTGCCAATGGGATGTTTGTCTGATTATCAAATAGCATTATTCTTTTTGTTTCTGTGATTCACAGAAAAAGGGAAAAAGGAAAGGAAAAGGAAAAGGAAAAGGAAAAGGAAAAGGAAAAGGAAAAGGAAAAGGAAAAGGAAAAGGAAAAGGAGGTAGAAAGAAGGGAAAGGAAGAGAAGGAAATGGAAGGGAATGGAAAGGAAGGGGAAGTGGAAGGGTAGTAAAAGGAAGGCAAGGCAAGGAAAGGTCAGGCAAGGCCAGGCAAGGCCAGGCCCTACGAGAAACAGCTGAAACAAAAGATAGTCTTGATACTTTTGCTTGCTGTTTCTCATCCCAGAGCTCCGTGTTATCTGGATTCACAGGAAATTGAAAAGCATCTCTTTACTTTTGTATGATTTCAATAAACCTTTTTGTGGATTTCTTTTCTTAATCTGAATCTCCTCTTTTATCATCCGTTGTCATAAACATGTAGTAACTAATGAACACTTTCTAATTTCAGTAACTGTATTACATCTTGTTTTCTTTCTCCTGACAGCTCTAAGAATGATCTCCAAACACAAAAATCTACATAAATCTCCTTCAATGTTTTATCAGGAATGTATTTTATTTTACAGAGTCCAAATAAGCAAATAACTAGTCTGTAAGTACATTATAATTACAGATTACAGGCTAATTAGAGAGTTATTTATGCCTGAAGATTCCATACTAATTATACATGAAGTTATTATGGAAAAACTGGCAAGTGCTATAGAAGCAATTACTATAAAATTATAAGTAGATGCCATTTGATTTTATGATTATTTGCACCATATGAGATAACAAGTTGCCAAAAATCAGACCAGGCTGGTTTGTTGCATCTGATAGCTTTGACTTTTTAATAACATTAAGTCTCCAAGCATGCTGAGAAACATTTTACAATTGCTCTGCAAAGGCACAAGCATCTGAGCACCTTCCCATAGTACATTAAGTGCCACAACAAACATCTGCTACGTGGAGTTCGTTCCACTCTAATCTTATCCCGGGGGGGAAATGTTTGTGTAGTCGCTTCTTTCAGTCAGGTTTATTTTTTTTTCCCTTTTCTTTATTCTTTTCCCCTAATTGTTGTTTTAAGGTGCCCTCTGGTCTATGTGCTTGTCAGAGATGGCAAGTTGTGCTCTTTCAGCTGGGAATGGAAGTAGTGATGCTTGTGACAGGCCCAGGATCCTGCTGGAGTTCATTTCACAGCCTGAGGACCAGCCAAGCAAAGAACTGTTTCCTGCACAAATGACTGAAAGTGTCCTTTTGCCTGAGGACAGTCAGAGCCAGCTATGGTTTTCAACCTCAAGTTTCAAGTGTCTCTCAAAGGAGCCAGACATTCATCTGCTGAGAACAACTCGAATCATCAAAGGTCAAAAAACCAGCCTAATACATTTAATTATATTAAATAAAACTTTTGTTTTAATTAACTATGTCTCCATAATTTGAAAAGGCTAATTTCAGTGGGATAGTGAATAAATTAATCTATCATTTCAGTGTTGAGCCAAAAACAAATAAACAAAAAAGTTCGTGCCGGCCAGAACTAAAGTGCATGTGTGCATGCATGAATATGTGTTTTCCTGCCAAAGCTGTAATATTTGAATGAGGGAAAATATTTTGTGCAGCTGAAAGTGAAGTAGTTCATAGATGAATATTTGTGGTAAAAATCAGAAATAAAACTTGACTCTGTAATACGCTAGTGGTGGTCCATGATGTTCTTCTCAAGACACTTTTTTAGGAAAGTGAGAAATCCAGTTCTCCACTCATTTGTTCTGGGAGGGAAGTCGACCTCATGATCTCAAGTGATGATGAAGCTCTTGCATAAATTTCTGACTCAATTAGGATTTAAATATTTCATAGCAAATGGGACAGAGTCATTAGGAGACATTAAGGGGCACATAGACATTTCAGAAGGTTTTATGAGGAGAGAGGAAAACTTGTTTCAAATACTTACGTAGGTTTAGACAGAGGACTTGGATAGTGCTGTCCCCAGCAGACCCCAAACCCATAAACTGGAGATGTTTAAGGAAGGTGCCTCTCAGTCTTGTCAGACCTGTTCTGCTTTGTGTGTCCATTTTACTGTTCGTTCTGTAGTGTATGTTGGTGGTCAAGATACCATCCTGAGGGACAAACTGCCTTGATCCCAGACTCTTTTTCATGCAAAGGAGCGCAGCTTCAAGAAGCAGCACTGGAAACATAAACAAAAGCAGAGTAGTTGGAGCACTCTCCTTAGGGGTAATGGGAGAAGAGCTCCAGACCATTTACAGAGAACTAGGACTGGTCTCTCACAGGATGGTCAGTGCTCATTTGGTCACCAGATAAAAGAGAAACAATCTCTGATCCAGTTCTTTTGTGAATTCAGCTGGGAACTGTGTCTTTGTTCTCTCCCTAGGCCTGGTTGAAATTATTAAGTGAATTAAGGTCAAAATATCAAAGCAGTTTTAAGATGTCTATAATGCCATTGTTGCTGAAAAAGTTATGCTCTGAAAAATAGGTGTTCAGGTCTATATTTAAGAGGCCTTAGATTATAAATGTTTTAAAATCTTCCTCTTTCTCTAATTCAAAGGAGACAGGGAGAATAGTGCTACCTCACTGTAAAGAGCAGCTTTCTCTTGATTATTCTTTTTGTCACATTTGAGACGGTTAAAACATTTTAATATGTTATTCTTCCTATGGGCAAACTGATCATTGTCTTTTGTATCACATAGTAATCATCTCTGGAGGTTGTCACTGAATCAAAAGGGTCAAATTTTCAAAAACTATTCACTAATTTTAATTGTTCTTGTACTTTGGTATTAAATATGATGCTATTTAAAGGCTTTATTGTTTGGAGTGGCAACCAGCTACAGCTCCTGCTAGAGTCAGTGAGAATGGCGGTGAGTTAACCCACATTATCGGGTGGTCTTAAAAATACTAACCATATGGGCCAGATAATTAGCCAGGGTAAATAATCTCAAAGGAGCTGTTTCAATTTAGACCAGCTGAGGGCCTAATGCATGGAGTATTTTCACCTAAGTGGAGTTCTTGAACAACTTTGGCCCTTTTGAATAAGTTCCTTCTCCTCATGTCTTCAGGCCTATAAAGTTTTAAGAAAAGGATAACACATTAACAGCAGCAAAGCTATTTTATGAAATCACAATGGTTTTTCCTGACATTGTTATTACAGGGAAATTGCTTATAGCATAAGGCCATGTTTATAGAGGTAGAGGTGCTTAATATTACTTCCACAAACAATTCATAAGGTTCAGAGAGAACCTCATGGGAACTAGTTATTTTTATTGTGTTTGGTGCATGTGGTACCATTTCCTTTCCTAGTATTTTAGACTTCTTGCTGTGACCCAGAAGTAGTGTTCAGCATTATTAAAAAAAAACACCAAAAACAAACCAGCAGAGACTGTATTTACTTTGTCTGAGCTCTGTATGCAAGTCCCCCTGAATGCTATTACAGATGAAACCATGTGGACTAAAGTCCTGATACGTTGACAGAGGGGAATTATGATGCCCATTTTCTCCATCTCTAGTGGTCGTTAATGTTTTATGAAAGGAAAAGGAACATTTTGACATTTGGTAAGGACAGTTTCTAATTCAAGCTTGGATTCAACAAGGCACTTAACTTCTAATGGGACTTAGACACATGCCTGACTGGAAACCTGTCCTGCCCTGTCCCAGATTTTCCATCTAACCATTAAACATCAGAATCAGGTTCATTTTTATTCACTTTTCTGCTGACCCCACAAGCTTTTCTCACAGCAGCCCATCTCGCGAGGCAGGCTCAGAGGCTAATGCTATTCAGTGTGTGTTGCCAAGCCATGTTATACACAAACCACACTACATGCACCCAGCACAGTTAGAAATAGCATAGAAAATAAGAGGCACTGGACTAAGCAGTAAGATCAAACTGCTCACTGAAAGAAGGTCTTCTACTTATTGGGGAAATACATCAGCATCTAGGTTGTAGGCTCAGCCTTGCAGACAGTGTAAATATACATATGGGCCTTTTGCTGACAATGCTTAAATGGGAGAAGGTGTTTTGAGTTACAGAACATATTGGGATACAAATTGAAACATTTAAAATAATAGCACTGATTAGATTATTCCAACACAGTGAGATTAAATAAGATGTGGGAACTTATTAAAACAAAACAAAACAAAAACAGGTTGTCTCTAAATAATCTGTCCTGTCTGGCTGTGTGGCTTTCCCTGGTGAGAATAATGCTGAGCAGACATTTCTAGCACTTGGCGTGGACGATGAATAATGTTTTAGGATGTCTTTAAGTAACCTAAGTTGCAAGTGTGAAATATGGCACATTGCAATTATATAGACTGAGAATAAAATTTCACTGTCTTTGGATGCTGGAACATTTCATTGCCCTGTTTACTTTTCAGGTTGCTTTATGTTAGCATTTTTCCATGTGCTGTTCTGCAAGCAAAAAAAAATATATTGAAGTGAGTCTTGTTAATATGGTAAGGCTTACTTACCCAGGGAAGACAGAGCTTGAAAGGAGAAGTAAAGACAGACTATGACATAAAGCTGAACAGCAGTACTGCTGTTTGCTGATGTGTTTTAGGGAAGTGAAACTTTCTCAGTCCTTCAGAGGCGTTGTTGCTGATATATACCTAGGGGGGGTTGTGCTGTAGATATTAGAGTAGGTTTATGTTGCCGGTGTGTAAGTTCCAGAAAAATTATGCTTTCAGACCCAGTCATTTGGCTATGTCTCCCACTGGCTGGCTTGTCGTATGTCTTTGCTCAGAATAAAGATATTTCTGAATAGGCACTCAGAGGTATTTTGCTTTTCTGTACATACATACCAGAGGTTCTTCAGAGAGCTCTGAATTGCTGTCTAGAAGCTTTCTGTCTAAAACCTAGCCACTGTGGTGTTCAACTCTTTTTTTTGTGTGTTTTTTGTGGGTTTTTTTTTTGTGTTTTTTTTTTTATCTTTGAGCTGTTGCATATTCGTTAGTTGAAACATTTTTCCTTCATTCCCTGATCTAATGTCAGTTATATTTAATGTTGTTCCATTCTTTTGCCATTTCAGAAACTTTAATGGGACATAGATCTGTTCATGGTTTGGTCATCTGCATGGAGAAATAAGATGTCTTTCTTATAGGAGTTTTAAAGATAGTGGAATAAAATGTCCTCCATTGTAAAGTTTTCATTTGTGCAGCTGAAAAAGAGAATATGAAGTGTACATTTCACAAAGAATATTTTGCAACTCTGGAACATCATAATGATCTCAGATTATGTTGTTTTCAGGCCATGTGAATGGAAAAAGATGATTTACAATTTAATGCTCATCAGTGACAGAGTCCTCTTATTTATTCTGTGAAAAGAAACATTCTACAGCCTTATGTTTACAGGATGAATAGAAATGTGAGGGAGGTTACTGATTCATTTTTATGTAATGGAAGCTCACAGAAGAAAGGAAGGAAAGGAAGGGAGGGAAGGAAGGGAGGGGAGGGAGGGGAGGAGGGGAGGGAGGGAGGGAGGGAGGGAGGGAGGGAGGGAGGAAGGAAGGAAGGACGGAAGGAAGGAAGGAAGGAAGGAAGGAAGGAAGGAAGGAAGGAAGGAAGGAAGGAAGGAAGGAAGGAAGGAAGGAAGGAAGGAAGGAAGGAAGGAAGGAAGGAAGGAAGGAAGGAGTTACCTGAAGTTCATTATATCACAGTTAAAGGTCAGACCTAATGTAGACAGTCTAACTACTGTAAGACATTGAACTGTCCCAGATTACTCTGATCATCTGTTAGAAATGTATCATGTTTCCTGAAATGCAAGGATCTATACTTCAAAGGCATCTGGTAACTTGGACAAGAAGGGGAAGAAGTCAAAAAAAACTCACAAAATGCACCATATGTTCAGGAATTACTAAGCACAAGTTTTCTAAACATCCTTCCCCTTAAAGAATTACCTGCTGGATCCTCAAAACGGAGAGATGATGAAGTCCCCGAAAACAACATTTGCCCTCTGTTGTTTCAGCTGAATCATAGCCTTTAACACCCTTCCAGTTACTTAAGATTATGGTTCTCATGAAAGAGTGAGTTCCTCTACTTTAAACATTTCATAGAGTAGTTTGGGTTGGAAGGGGTCTTAAAGTTCATGTAGTTCCAATCGCCCTGCTATGGGCAGGGACACCTTCCACTAGGTCAGATTACTCAAAGCCCCATCCAACCTGACCTTGAACACTTCCAGGGAGGAATTTATGCTGCAATATTTTATTTTTGTTTTATAATTCTGACTGTTTCATCTCAAACACTACACAAATTTGCCCTTTATTAAGTTTCAAGTTCTAGATGTCAGTCAAACTTGTCATGTTAAAACATAGCATATTGTCTTTACTCTTTTAACTTCCAGCAATACTTTTCAATAATTTACCATATTTTAAATTATTGCTTCTTAACAGTACAATTCAAATCCTCTGGTAGAAAACAATGAAATCAGAAAGTTTTTCACCAATTCTGGTCACTAAATTTTTTTTGCTGTAAATGCCATTGCCTTCAGATGAGTCTGTGCCTTACAGAGTGTGCTGGTTTTGGCTGAGAAGGGGTTAATTCTCCTCACTGCGGTGCCTGTGGTGGTCGGGGCCCTTTCCAGCTTCCCGCGCTCTGCCGCGTTGGTGGGGGGCTGGGGGGGGCGGGGCCACGGCCAGGGCGGCTGACCCCGACTGGCCAATGGCAGGTTCATTCCATACCATGTGACACCATGGCCGGTATATTAAGGGGGGGCGGTTGCGGCTCGGGGGTGGTGTGGTGTTGGGTTGGTGGATGGTGAGTGACTGTGTCATGTGTGGTTTGTTTTGGTGGTTCATCCCCTTCCCCCCCCGGGGTTTGCACCTCTTGTTGTTTTCCTTTCCATTGCATTTTTGTTGGGTTTTTTTTCATTTTAATTATTAAACTGTTCTTATCCCAACCCATGAGCGTTGCCCTTCTGATTCTCTCCCCCATCTACCAGTGGGGGAGTGAGCGAGCGGCTGTGTGGGGCTGAGCTGCCGGCTAAAACACGACACAGAATAAGCCACCCAGTGACCACTGCAAGCAAAATCATAGCTTTCCTATCAGGTGAACTGCTAGAGTCCTAAATTATTTTTCTTTCATGCAACATAAAATGTGAAGTGTCTGGGTATCTTTGCTAGGGAAAAAAAGAAAAAGTTTGTATTTCATACATGTAACCTTAATGCTATAAATTACTCTTTTTAGCTTGAAGATGTCTATGCCTGCCTGCAGCTCTTCAGCTATAATTAAAAGAGTTTCAGGTCACTCAGTCTGCATTTCTAATCCTTACAGCTCCAGGGTGCTCATCATATGGAGAGTTTTCATTATGAGGAAGAGGATTCAGCACTTAATGTATTTTGCTTTTTACTGTTAGCACCTAAACAAAAAAAAAAAGCATTTTTGTTTGCTTGTTTGGCTAGTTTTTGTACTGAGTAGAGTAATTAATGGGTTTAACAACAGTAAAGTCATTTACACAATGAGCATATACCTGTGGTATGGAGATTTTCCTGATTTTTTTTTTAGGGGAAGAAAAAAAGAAGAAAAAGACAGATATCTGTCAAAAGTAGGCACAGGAAATTATCCTTAGCTGAATGAAGCCCCTTCTTTTCACCCCTACAGCTAATAAGAGCTTAAAGGGAACATTCTTCAGTCTGACCGTGCGGAATTCCTGCACTGCTAAATCATCTGTGAAGTGTCAAGGAAGTACATATTCCAAGGTAGTGCAGAATGGTCCTGTTCTGTGTCTTAGTTTTGATCATCAGCTGAGCAGGAAAGTAGGATAAGGCAGAAAATACAGGAATGTCAAAAGAAACAAAGAAAAGGGCATAAGAAGTAGCAAGAATTTTCAGTGAAAACCCCTTTTCCTGATTTTGTTGCCCAACAACTCCTTGGTATTTTCTTTTCCGTGAACAATGCCTATCAGCAGTTGCACTTCACATAGGTTTGGGACGCTTTCACCAATAGTAGCCTCAGTCTAGGTGTGAATCATATGATTTAATTTGAAAGTTCACAGTGTAGGTACTTCCATGAGAAAAAAAGTTACAGTAGTTCCCTTTAGAGTGAATAGCACCCTGGCCAGCAGGGATGATGAAACCGAGGATCCTCCTGAAATAGACATTTTTCATCCTAACTTGTGATTACTCTATTGACTAAACTTCTGGAAGTCCTTTAAATATAACGGAAGTCAGGATGGCAAACCTACGTAAAGACACATGCAAGGGAAGGTGATGGGGAGAAATTATGTCCCCACAGTGGCATCTAGTGCCACTTTTGTGTTTTAGAGATAGCTCATGTGACGACCAGGGGCTGCTCCAGAGTAACGTGAATCTGCTCTAAATCCAGTGCCACATTGGCCAGGACCATGCAGAAGTCTTGAATTTCCTAAGTTAACTCAAAAGGCACTATATTTAAATGCTTAGATAAACTAATTTAGGGAAGATGAGTTTGACATCTTGTGCCAAGAAATATGTCCACACCTCCACAAGCTCTTTATATCACGTAGTCATGTAAAATAATGTTTCTGGAAGACAGGGGAACACTTCTTTCAGGAATTTCCACATTATTCTAACCCTCTTTTCCCAATATTCTGTGGTCATTTTATTTTATTTCACTAAAAAAGAAAAAAATAAACTGTGGTAAAATAAGAGCAAAATACCTTTACTCTGAGCACAGATACTCTAACATTGCTTTGTGACATTAAAAAGAATCTTTTCTGCCCTAAAGGAACAGATTTCAAGAAGAAAAAATAAAAAAGACAAAAATAACCTCTTGTTTATAACCATTCAAAAAATAAATGTACCATTTCTTTCTGCTTAATAGGACACATCAGAAAAGCCAAACATTAAGAGCTGAGCCAACTGTGGTAGTTGCTGGAGCTGCAAAACTCAATTTCTTGACTGATGGAAGCCTGTAGTTAAACCCAGGGCAGGAAAACTGAGCTTGAAGAAGAATTTGATGCAGTATAGAAGAGGAGGGTGAAGAGACGGAGGCGGACAGGCTGTATATAAAGTGAGCTCTAAACTGTACAGAGGGAAAAAAAAGAAAAAAACAACGCCCCAAAACCCAAACAAACAAAGAAGATAAAGAAAAAGGGAAGAAATAGCCAGATGGCCACAAATCTCCAAGTTTGTCAGCTGCAAGTTGAATCATCATAGTCACTTAAGAGCGCTGGAGGTGAATGTGTCAATGTAATTCACCAGTTGAGAATATTGTTCAAAGGACAGTCCTTGAAAGATCCAGAAAACAGCTATTTTCCAAGTTATTTCCCTGTCTAAATGTTTGTTCACAGTAAAAAATGTGACGGCAAAATAAAATAGCATTGTTATTTATAAATTTGCCATTAATTTCAAAGTCCCTAGTTACAATCGTTAGGAACGGCAGTATGTGGCTATATGTGTATGTCTTTATGACTTTGAAAACACAGAAATATTAACCAATACTCAAAACACCACTGAGCTGTAAGCAATTACTAACATCCCTCCTTTACCATGGGAAAAGAGGAGTAGAGGGAAGAGAGGCTTTTCCTGAAGGTACATGGGGAGATCTGGAAGCAAGGGAGGGAAGAGTAGGCACAAAGGTTTGGATGTGGAGCCAGGATTAATGCAGGCCCTGGAGGGATTTAAATGGTCTTGACTTATCAGTTTGGAGCCACCTGCTGAATGCAAGGTCGAGCCAGAGTGACTCACAGCACAGACAGATTTCTGATACATAAAATAATTCTTTGAATTCCCACTCTGGCTGTCACCAGCCTGTGTCGTGAGGCTTGCCAAATCAGGAATTTCCTTAGCAAGACTAGGGATGTCAAGCTGCCTGACTTAGTAAATAATTGCTTATGGAAGAGAGAAATAAACTTCTTTCCACCACAAGGACCTTTTCTTGAAATTCTACAATCTTTATTACTAATCAGCCTTGACAAGTTTTCATCATGGCATCTCTTTTCCCTCTACAGACAAGGTGTGCACATAGAGGATTTGGCCTCCTTGGTATATCATAGTGACTGGAGTTCAGGCAGAGGACTTGCCTCTTTTCATGTCCCTGCTTTGAAGCTGGCCAATGGTATAGTTTTTTGAGGAGAGGGAGGGTGCCGGGTTGCAATTACTATGCCCTAAAAATAACGGCTTTTAAACTGACACTGAGGAGGTGGAAAGATATGACAATAGAACACAAGTGAATACTCTGTAAGAAACTGGAAACTGAAATGGAGAGATATGACCTGACATACAGAATCAGCACAACTGGCACATGATTTATTGATTATGGCCTGTCATATGAGAGGGCCTCAGCTAGCTGAAAAGCACAAAGCAAAGTAGTATTTTTCTCTCTATAGAATTTGGCATTTGGAAATTGCATACATTTTACCTTTACAGTGATTACTCTCTCCACACAAAGGAATATGTGGCTTTGCTTTTGAAGGCAGGCATGGTGCAAACAGTGTGATTTTTTAGCTGTCAATGCAAAAAGCTGTGTATTATACTATTTATTCACACAGATAACTTGGAGGGCTAGAAAAATACTTGATGGGGAGCAGATGAGTGCAAAATCAGCATGCATTTGTGAATATGGAACAAGATATTGCAAGAATACAAAAAACGCTGCCACTAACAAAACAAACTTTAATCTCCTTTGAACACTAGTTTTGTCTACATGAACTTCTGAGCCACTCTTTTCTGATCCTACCTTCTTTCATGATTTGGACAGTAACATGTACAATCTGTACTTCTAATACTGAAAAATTACTTCAGGGTAATATATCTGTAGCAAAATAGCCCAAAAGAAAATATTGACACAGTGAGTGATTCAACTGCAGTCCTTTTAAAGTCAATAGAAATTTGACTTCCAGGATCTTTGATCTAACATGAAAAAATTGTAGGAAGCTTGGCAGAGGCCACTAAGATGCTTGGGGCTGGAACACTTAGCCTGTGAGTAGAGGCTGAGGACCAAATGCTTGTTCAGCATAAAAAAGAGGTGGCACTGGGGGGACCTAGCAGCAGCCTCCAATACACTATGGGGGGACCACCAAGAAGATGCAGCCAGGCTCTTCACAGCAGTGTGTGGTGGAAGGGTGAGAGGTCATAAGCTGACAAAATAAAAGGTGGTTTGGATATAAGGAGAAAAATTTTCCCCTTGAGGACAGTCAGACAGTAGAGCAGCTGGTCTAGGGAGTTATCTCCATCACTGAAGGTTTTCAAGACCCGCTGGAATACAGCCCTGAGCAACCTGGTCTAAACCCGTAACTGAACCTCTTTGAAAAGGAGTTTGGGCTAAGGACCTCCTGAGGTTCCTTCACATCTGATTTATCCTTTGATCTTCATACCTAACTCATGTTAGCTTAAGGATGTATTAGAGGTGTGCATACTTAGCAGAAGATTAAATACAGAAATAACATTAAAAAAATATACATAGGTGTTTTGTTTTGTTTTTCTTAAGGTGACTGTATCAAATGACAGTATTTGAATGTTTTATTAAAATATACTTTCTCGGAGTGAGCGTTTTCAGTTATTCACAGAACAAGTCAAACTGGTAGATGGTGCTTGGACATTTGTACGTACGTGGGCTTTAAGAAGACTGCTTTCTCATTTATGGTAATGAAGATTTCACATATATAACTGGTATCCTAGAAACTATTGCAAACTGACATTTATGCATCACATATAAGAAAACTAAAGCCTTCTTTACAGTTACCTTTTATTTTTTCCCTGAGAAGAAAAATAATTATTTCAAATTTTTGAATAGGATTTTTAAAATCATTCCAATCTAAATATTTCTTGGATTGTAATGGAATGTGCACGCTACAAATCCCAGAACACTGCAAATTCAAAATAACGTATAATGTTTTAATAACTATCTCTAAATGAACTTGCAAGATATTATGGATCTCCTTGTAAGCTGCAAAGGGGACAAACTACTGATATCCAAGAACAAGGAAAGGTATCTCACTATCTCACATTGCAATGCACTGCAAATTAAGCCAAAGAGATCTTTCAGGATCCTGAGTATATCTCTACAGGGTTCAGGGCATTCTCCTTTGCCTCCACAATGCTGTTTGCCAACTTAACAAAAAACAACCTAAATAGCAAATATACAGAGTAATAAGTTTCATTTACTTTCTTAGGGGCTGAAAAACCATTTTAATGGGGTCTAATTAAGACTACACATAAAAATATTGGGAAAGTATTTCACAGAACACTTATCCTATAAAATATTTGTATTATTAACCAGACTTGGACAGGCTGGAGAACTTTGCCGAGGGGAACCTCATGAAATTCAACAAGAGCACGTGTAAGGTCCTGCACCTGGGGAGGAACAACCCCAGGCACCAGTACAGGCTGGGGACTGAACTACTGGAAAGTGGCTCTGTTGAGAAGGACCTGGGAGTGCTGGTGGGCAGCGAGGTGACCCTGAGCCAGCAATGAGCCCTTGTGGCCAAGAAAGCCAACAGTATCCTGGGGTGCATTAAAAGGAGTGTGGCCAGCAGATCGAGGGAGGTTATCCTCCCCCTCTACTTCTGCTCTAGTGAGACCACATTTGGAGTGCTGTGCCCGGTTCTGGGCCCCCCAGTTTAAGAAGGATGTGGAACTGCTTGAGCAAGTCCAGCAGAGAGATACCAAGATTATCAGGGGACTGGAGCATCTCCCTTATGAGGAAAGGCTGAGAGACTTGGGTTTGTTCAGCCTGGAGAAAACTGAGGGGGGATCTTGTCAATGCTTATAAATATCTAAAGGGTGGGTGTCAAGAGGATGGAGCCAGACTCTTTAGTGGTGCCCAACAACAGGACAAGGGGCAGTGGGCACAGTTTGGAACACAGGATGTTCCACTTAAACATGAGAAAAAACTTCTTTCCTGTGAGGGTGCCAGAGCAGTGGCACAGGCTGCCCAGGGAGGCTGTGGAGTCCCTTCCCTGGAGACATTCAAACCCTGCCTGGACACGTACCTGTGTCCCCTGCTCTGAGTGTGCCTGCTCAAGCAGGGGGTTGGACAAGATGATCTCTAGAGGTCCCTTCCAACCCCTGCCATTCTGTGATTCTGTGATTATTTTCTTTTATTTGCACCATCCTTTGTACTTACATATCCTTACAAGATTTTTTTCCTTTATATCCATTTGAACGATGGTGACATGGTTTCAGTATCTACTATTAGTCTGGAGTCTCTCTGTGCATATGAGTGATTTAATGCCAGACCATCTAAACCCTATCTCATATAGCTGACAAATCTCAAATTCCAGTTTTTGAAATTTAATACCTACTTTTCTAGCCAGATCTGCAGATGCCTACTGAAATGATTTCTTAGGAATAGTTCTAAAGGATACCCCTCTGCTCCAGAAAGCTATTTCAAGATGATGCAACTGTGCACCACTAAGTCTTGATGCAGAAAGATTAAGTTAATGAAAAGCCATGAGAAAGTGATAACATTTCCTCGGCATTTTCTAATGAAAGCAAAATGGAGAATAACAAGAGTCATAGTCTCAGCACTGATTGATCATTTGTGCTGTATAATTAATCAAAGGATCAGAGAGACCCATTAATTACTATGCCCTTAGTATTTTGAATCATTAACTGACAGGTCGTCTAGACAAGCGGGATGAAACTCCACACTGACTAAGAAATTACACAGCACAGCAGAATTCATCCTTGATATGAAGAAGCAGTCAGTGTTATTATCTTCCATCACCACCTCTTCCTTTATTGTTTCCCATTTGTTTAACCTGTGTATGTAGTTTAGAGGACATTCTCCTCCTTTCCCATCATCTATCAGTTCAGGGGTTAGAACAGGGTCAAATGGAGTCCTGTAAATCACAGTTTTTGTAACTTGAGTTTATAGTTTTCCATTCCATATTTGTTTTGTATTCCATTTCTGGACTGGCCAAGGATTACTTAGCTTCTAGGGTGTGATGCATTTGGCACAGCATGGCTTAGATTGGCTAGATATTGCCTCTGCCTATTTCAGCTGCAATTTTTTGTAATGAACTATCGAGCTCTTACTAGGAGGGTTCTTAAAGTTGTAGAAATGTTCTGCAGTAAGAATAATAAAAGCATTGATGAAGATTCTGGGCTAACTAAGAATCACAGGGTACAATCTGAAAGTAGTACTAAAAATGACAAATTACCATGGTCCCACAGATAACAGATGGCCAGCAGTCCCTTCTATAAGCCAACAAAAACAGAGTGATGGCCTAGATACAGACATAGCATGAAGGCAGCAGACAAATTCTAACACTTTCTTATACTTTGTTTCCTTGCAGCACTTTAAGAATATAAATATTTGTTTTAAGAAATTTCAAAAGAGAAAAGTAATTGGAATTTTGCCAGGTTAGTCATTGGTAGGTAGCTGTGGACCAAAATAGACGCATGGCTTCAGAACCCCAATTTGAAAGCAAAATGCCAAGATATTTCCAGAGTCTCCACCCCAGTCTAAAAACAATGAACAATGAGAAAATTCACAATAAAAAAATAATGGGCTCTGGTCTGGGTAAAACTGTACAAGGTCCACTCACTGAACTGTCAGAACTAGTGAGTCAGTGGCTGCATGGTTATCAGTATGGTGCTCTGAGAAAGAATATATATGATCTCTTTGTGCATCTTCTCTGCAACTGTCATGTCCCCTCAAAATATTATTGAAATCCACAACCCAAATGAAATCAGATCTGTTAAAAGGGGACAGACTGCAAAGATATTAGCTCCTGGAAATCTTATGGAAAAGGTGTTTATAATATGCCATTGGGGAGAGCCTGGGAGTTCAGCCTTTATTTGGCAGCAAACAGACAGACAGTTTCAATGTCCCAGAGAATCAGTCAGACATCTTTATAAAAGCCAGTGAGTGCAACCAGAGTACATGAAGCTACGGGAAACCAGAATTTCATTTGTTCCAGTGCTCATGCGAAATTTTGGGTAAAGAAGAGTCAAATAGTCTGAAGCAAATATGTTTATTCCTCCTGATCAGTCTGGTTTGGAAGCAGAAGGCAATGAGGTCTGTATGTAATATACCTGAGAGGACACAATCATGCATTTCAATAATACTTTTATCACAGAAATTTTAGAGGACCTCAGAGGCCATTCTATCAGGTACTGTACAAATACATAGTTCAAGATACTATCTGCTTGAAAGTGCTTGAAAATAGACTAAAAAAGAGAGAAAGGGAAACGTTAAATAGAGGGGAGAGGGGGAGAGGCCGAGAGATGGAGAGGGGCAAGATTACATTTAGTGCACTACTAAATGATTGTTTTGTAGTGAAAAAAAGAGTAACTTAAAATATAACCATTACAACTAATTAGCAGGAGAGGAAATGAATCACATAGACACAGTCAAAAATTGAAGCAGAAATCTGTACAGAACTAGCAACTCACCCCCAAATACCCAACTCTGATTTTAAATATAGACTTGCTAGCAAATGTATGTTTCTGTTAGGGATGTATGGTTTATCTTAGTCCTCAGAGTCTGGATGAGTATATAAGTTCATTAAACATGCATGTTTATTTAGATTAAGCTTTCAGAATTCATTACATTCCTGCCACAATCACTAAATTCGCTATAAAATTTTATTTAAATAGTTTAGGAATATACGCTTACCTAATTGCAGAAGGCTGAAGAGTAAAGAAGACACACTTGTCTACGTGACCTGGCAACTGTATCATTCCACACCCACACCCACAGTGTTACCTTAAATATTACTATTCCATGCTCTAGCTTTAAAAGTTAACATTTATGAAAGTGCGGCTTTTATTTTATGTCTTTCCACTTCAAAGCAATGCATAACTCAGTAAAAAAAAAAAGTTGTAAATTACCTTTTCAGACAAAACTTCTGCAAGGAAAAAATAAAGCAATAATACAGTGAGTTTTATTTTATTAGTCTGAAACCATAAGCACCAGCCAGTATACGGTATACTAGCTGAACCAAAGATTTCAATTCCTTCTGCAGTTCAGTGATTCACTCAAAGGTTTTCTCTCAGCAGCACAACCACACTTCCCTGCAACGTCATCTTAATAATTTTCCTTTATCCTCTTTCTAGTCTTTAATCATAGTTGGTTTGGCTAACCTAAGAAAATAACTGTAGAGATCAGCCCAAAAACATTTCCATACTCTGTTTTGGTTTTGACTCTGGAGTTTGCCAGAAGGCTGACCCTGCTTTAATGCTGGTAGTGTAATTCCTCCTGAAAATAATTATACCCCCATACATACAGCTGAGCTCTCTCCTTACTTGTCACCCGCAAAATATCTGGGTGGGTGGAGCAGAAAAGCTATAGTGACAAATGTTTTTTTGATTCCGTAAGTATGGACAAAACAGTTCTCTTAAAAATACTGAGTTTTCAGAAAGATCCAAGCCTTCACCCTAATCTCTTTAGAGTCCTAGGTTGTACAGCCAAACAGAGAGGCATCCAATCATTTCTAGAAACGTAAAAACACTTTGAGTTGTCTCCTCCTGTTTCAGTAGGTGCTGAAGTTACACTGTAAGGCACGGTAGCACAGTGTTTCTCTTAGCACAAGCAAATTTTACTTGTATAATTCTGGATCAGTTAATGTATTTGACTTTAAATTGCCCTAAAGCTAATTCGCAGATTCATTTCACTTCACAGATCCCTCTTGAGACTCTAATCATAGCTGCATACAATTTACGGTCAGTCTTTTGCAGAAGTCTTAGTTTCATGTGACTTCAAAAGGCAATAAGCAGTTCTTAAAAAGCTGTCCAGCCAATGTGTAGCCATTTCTTCCAAATCCTCCGCTGGTGTAAATTGAGATGGTGCCATTGATATGAAGGACTAAATTTACATCCACTGAGAGCCTGGCCCTTGCAATTTGTTTTTTGTTCTCTACTGCGTGAAAGTTTTCCCAGGTGCACAATTCACAGATTTATCTCTAGTTATAGAATGACCAACTAAAGGTCAGAAAATGCCATCTCTGCAGCACCACTCTGAAACATTATCCTCTTCCTGTTCATGCAGTCAACAGCTTATATAGAGATAAAAAATATATATACATATATTTAATGAAAACTTAGAGAAAGATATCTTAAAAATATACCCTTTCACAAGTGAAAAATGTCTTTATGAAATTAATTTCCTAAAACTACAGAGGAGAGTGATTAATTTATAACAAATGTGCTTTACACCTGGAAAAGTATGAATGATTTAAATGAGGTAAGAATTGAATTTGTGAGAAACTGGAACCATCATCAGTTAATAGACTGTATTTCACTGAATTGAACTGAGCTTGAGTTAATTTGCAGTCCATTCATCAAAAACTATCATAGCTTGGCCGTGATGGAAGTGCTTTTATCACAAGACATAATGCAGTGAAATTGTTGGACTGAGAGAAATAAGGTGCAGGAGAACATTTGACACACACTGGTATACATTCCAAGGGAAAAAGGCTTCAACGGCAGCTTTACTGAATTGATTCTAATAAGTCATCATAAAATACAGGGTGTCCATTTGGAATTCAGGCTTTGTTGTGTTAGAAACTATGCACAAATATTTCCAAAAGATGGTCAGTACCCTAGAAAGTTTACAAGTCTAATTTATGATTAAAGCAACAGTTGGATACAACAAACAAATCTAATGAGTGCAATCTGTTGCATTTATTAAAAAAAAAAAAAAAAGAAAAAAAAAAGATAACTGAGCAGCAACTTGATTATGGTTCTGGATTATACCTCCAGAGGGAAGAAATAGAAGTTACTTAAGTAGTCCTCCACGGAGGAGTAGTCTCTCCATGGAGAGAGGAGTAGGAAGGATGATTTTTAATTTAAATTGTTTCCTTTTCCCACTCTTTCCTCCCACCCTTTACCATTCATCCTCCAACAAAGAGTTGCAACAACTGTGTACTTAGATCCAGGCAAAAAATACAGTAGAAGGGAACCAACACATTAGAGTAGTAGATGTAAGACACTATTTCTAATACATTGTTTTCTGTGCAGAAAACTTTCATAAATTCCTTAACATGTATCCCAAATGGTTTGATGCCTAATGTTTAATTTACATCCATGATTTAATCTTAATCAATCAAAGAGAATAGTACTGAAAGTAGACTTAGTGCAAGGAAAGAAAGGCAATTGTAGTAAAATGTGGCAATAAACATCCCAGCCTGATCCCACTCTCGTTTGCCCAGGTGGAAGTCAGGAACAACTCTGCTCTAATGAACAAAGTCATACTGGAGTAAAACTGGTGTAAACTAGAGTAGAATCCTGCTGTATAAGCTGAAGCAATTTCAGACTTGGCACTAAATTCTGATAAACATGCTACAGTGCAGCTGTATATTAAATAACTGATTTAGAACAAAAACAAGCCGCTAATGCCTACATTTTTCTTCAGACTAATAGGTGGCTGAAATACAGTACTTCTGAAATAAATGACAGGGAGTGTTAGCTTTTGAAACTTGTTTTCTTCAGTTACCTATAATAACAGTAGAAAATGAAGGGAAAATTGCCTTAGAACCACAGAAAAGAATATGCTTTTATGCAAAGGATACATCAGACTGTGATATATATAGGGAATTTAAGACTTCTGTGCTGAGATCCATAAAGGTGCTTGGATACCTAACTCCTGTTATAGAACACCTAAAGCCCAGAATGGAAGAGAGGAAGGAGGCTACAGGAGTATTTGGGTAGGCTATCCATGCCCTGAGCTGTAGCCCTGTTTCACATGAGGACACAAAATAGAAGCCAAGGACCAGAATCACAGAATCACTGTCTGTGTCTTTGGGGCAAAACCACACAAGAGCCGAAACACTGTGTGGAGAAACCTTGAATGTCTTTCTAAGGAGAGCATACCAAGAGCTTAAACCAAGCTTGCAGTCCCTGAGGATCTCTTTTATCTGAAAACAAAGGAAAACAAGGTGCACAAAAAATAAAGAAATTCAGATTTCCCCTGTCAGACATAGAAAAGGGAAGGAAACGCACACAAAATATCTCCTTCCTGCCACATGCCTTTGGAAGTTTGGTTCTTTTTTTAAATCTTGGTCCCAAGCTAAGACTTCCAAGGACCTACCAAACTGCAACAAAGTCCACATAGCCTTCTATGAAAACATACTTCTGTCACCTCTGATTTGCAGCTATGATTCCCCACTGGGAAGGCACAACATGCCTCTACGTGAGCAGGTCCCACTTAACCTCAAGTTCAGCAACCAGAACAAGACAAATGCAAACCCTCCTTCTCTGCTGCTCTGCCATGGCCTGTCAATCTTGTTTCTGCTTCCTGCACAGACATTGGACCTATGCAGTAGGGAGCTTGCCACCTGGGTAGGCCACCAATGTGTGCCTTGTAACTCATCTCCAGTCCTGCCTTTGTCCCTGTATCCTGGACAGATCCCTTGGACCGATGTTGTAACCTTGTCTCCATTCCTGTCTCTGGCTGTATCTCCTTTAGCTCTTGACTGGGCTCCCTGGATGTATCCTAGAACTGGTCTGTCACTTGCTGTGCCTGCCACTGCTGCTGGACCCTGTAACCAGCACCTGGTAGGATGCACCCCATGGGTGAGGGCATTACATGTGCTAGGGTCACCTTTGGGTACCAAGTTCATGTCCCTCAGGGAGCAGCTGGACCTTGCTCTTCCCTGACAGGTGGATCTTGATCAAAGTTGCATGCATCGCTGTATCCTGTACTGAGTGTGGCAGGAATGTGTGAGCTGGGATCTGAACAAGCCTAGCAAAATGGGCCTTTAGGTGGTGTAGGCATTTGAATTTCCAGACGGCCTTATGTAGGTGCCTATATGCTCAGCTCCACCCAAAAGGTAGTGACTTGGTGTCAGATAGCAGAAGGTATTAAGCATCTAAAGAAAATAACCCCTAAAAATAGAGGACCTGGAGCAATCCAGTCTCAGCAATCTTTAGAGCTCACTCTGACACACACATTCTCTCTCTGTTGTATTTAGAGAACCTTTATTTTATTTTGCATCTTTGCCTATTTTTGATGTTTATCTACCTTCTGGATCATAGCACAGCTTTCCATCCTATTTTCTGACAATGTCGTGTCAATGACATTGTAAACTGTTTTATGGAGGAATTCATGTTATACGTGTGTCCAGCTTTCACCACAATAAAGACTCGCTTTTAGCTGGAGGTCTTTAAGCACTACTTTAAGAGGATATAATGATGACAGTAACAATGATGATGTCTGTGCAAGTGTTGGTTTCAGTCTGACTAACGATTTTTGCAAGGACCTTTTCAGTTTTCTGCGCCTCGTACTTCCACACTAGAAAGAGGGAAATATTTACAAGTGCCACAGGATAACAAAGATAATAAAGCTTTCTGAGCATCATCTATCACATCAGCAATATGTTTTAGAAAGAAAACATTCCTAGAAATGTGATCCCTCAACTTACTTGTGGTTTTAGCATTTTGATGGAGAAAGCAGGGGCTACATTAGCTTAGCTGCGTTTGCACAGACATTTGTATTCACATATGAGTCCACACCTATTTATGACTGGAATTTTCAGTTTGAAGGGTAAGAGAAATCTGCTACAAGTGACAGAATCTGAGCTCATCTCTTTTTCTCACAGCTGCTGGAGGAATTTGTAATGCAAAAGCCACAGGGTGAAGCAGGTTGGTATATTTGGGATTCAGCATTTCATTTAAAGCCTGCTCCCAGAACTTCTGTAATGATATGGGTGAATGTTGATTTTTATTGAATACATTGCAAATATGTACAGCATGTTCTATCCCTGGGAAGATGCCACTATGAAGAGATATCGCAGCTGAATTGCCAGAGAATTCAAGTGTGATGGGGAAGGGGAGGAGGAAGGAAGGAAGGCACAAAGAACAAAATGTCCCCACAGCCACCCACGAGGACAAACTCCTAGTGAGATATGAATCAGCAACAGCCAAGGAAGCCCTGACGCCTAAAGGGGATTATGTAAGAATCTGAGATAAGTGGTGTCACTAGCACCTTTAGGTATTTCTCAGGCATTTAACTGTGTCATCTAACCTGAGAATAGATACCCTGAGCCCTCCTCTATGGAGAGAGCCAAGCAGCTGCTGACGGTGATAACTTTAATAAGGAGCCTAGAGCAGACAGGCTTGTAAATTAGGCATCTCACATAAATGCTTTTTGGGTGTGCTGAACGCAAGCCTTAAGCTTAAATCTGTTGGTTTAATGCTTTGTGGACAGCTCTTTACTATCCAGTCTCATAGATCGTGGTCTCCTTGGGAAGGTACAATATCATCCCCATTCCAGTATTCTGTTGAAAAGGATAGGTGTCAAAAGAATACTCATAAGGTATCATTAGTATAATGAGAAGACATTGTAAGAATAATCACAAAACAACAAATTGTAAACTCTTCACTAAAAAAGTATGTCTGCACATTTACTGACCTTGACAGGGACTTCAGTAAAGCCTTAAGACACAAGAATCAACAATTTTCATTGCTGTCACCTACTCAGCGAAGTCAGTAGGAATCAAAATGTGTTCTCACACATTGATATCTCTTAAATCAGATATATCTCTTAAGTCTCCTTGGCTTATGAATATGACCCTTTGTAGATCCTTTCTTCCTGCACTGGGGAGGCCTAGAGTGATTTAACTATCCAGATTAGTGCATGCAAAACTGATCAGAGCCAATAAATCACAATTGTTAGCACATGTTTCTGAGAAGTTAATAATAATTTTGATACTAAGCTGCTAATTTTGAAGCCACATTAGGACTAAAGAGATATTAGATTGTGTATGATTTGGGTGTCAATACCATAGGAGCACAGGGAGAGCTTCTGGTAGTACTTCAGTTGCAAAGTCACTTAGTTTTTGCAATATTTATCATTCCCTTTGAGGGGCATCAGACAACAGTCCCTAGGTTCCATAGATGTCCGTACTGTGATTCCGGTTTCCTTCTAGGCTCCTATACTCTTCTGAACTTTTCTCTGACCGTCTAGACAGGAATAGGAAGGAAAGGGAACAGAAATTAAAAGAAAGAAGTGTAAGATTGATATTACTGGAAGATACTTGCTCAAACATAGCACAGCTGTGTGATCTCACTAGGTGATTTCAAGCCCAGCCACAAGTACGGCTTCAGTAATTTTGTAGGAAAGAGGCAGCTACAGGGCTTACTACCTGAGTGGTCAGTAGGTATGGGATCAAGGTCATAACTGTTGCACACTGAGGACTGCTGCCACTCACCATTTAAGGAAGCCAATTTCTGCAATACTTTTGGTCCATCAGCAGGCTCTTTAAGGAGATAAGCAAGATGACCCTTACATAGAAGGTGAAAAAAACAAAAGCCTTTAAGGGCTTGGAAGAAATCATTTATTTACCAAAGAGACAAACATGTGACTGCAGTTGGTAAAACAGAGAAATTTCAACAGAGAGAGGGCACAGGAAGACAATATGCAGGTGGAAATGTCAAAGAAAGAGGTCTAAGAAGGTATCACTTCACCTGGGCAATTCTATCTCATGTTATATGAGGTGTCATATGAGTTTTTGCACAGTGATCATTCATAATCAATATATGTTGAAACATTATATCTGCTAAGTGATATAATGACTGATCTTTATACACTTGAAATGATATATCTCAAAGGCAGGGATTTCTCAGTTACGATTATCTGTACTCACATTCTTGTCAATATGCAGAAAAACTATAAACAAATGAAGAGTGAGATAAAATCTGTAAACACAATAGGGAAGACAGAATTTATATTATTTGATCCCTTACTCTCAGAAAAAATTTATTATTCTTTATTTTGATTCCAACACTTCAAATCTTTATATATAATAAATTGTAATAAACTTCGACGCTTTGTTTACTTGTGTCCAAACACTTATAAAGGTGAGATGAAATCAGAATTTTTTTTAAATAAGTTTTCATTTTATCAGTGTGCATATTAACATTTTAGTAGTTGTCTTACTGTGGATTTAACAAGATATTATGTAAAAGCCAAAAAGTTAAGTTTCCAGTTTTAATTTTATTCAATGTCTAATCTGAAAATAGTGTTAAGGCAAGTAAAACCATCCGCAATGAGAAAAGTTCTGTTGAAGTCATTAGGCTGAAAGTACCGAGATTTGTACAGACCCCAGGAAGCACTCATTTTCTGATCAGTACTCTAATTCCTTGCATATGGCAGGTCAGACTGTGGCCTTTTTCAGATTTCTGAAATCAGAGTGTTATCTATTTACAGAAAGCGGGTTTTTTTCAGCTTTCCTTGTTATTTGTGTGCTCTTGAATCAACACTAAAGTTTGTTTGAAAGGATAAGTTCAAAGCTACTTAGACGACTGGACGCCCATTGTATTTTAGTTTTTAAATATATCATCAACAATTCACCATGATTTCAGAAATCCACAGTAAATGTCCCCTCTACACCATCCACCCTCCATTTCTTGCAGTTTGCTATAATCTGGTGTGTAAAGCTTCCAAAAGTTGTGGAACAGCCTATTTTGAGAGAACTTGTAAGCAGGAACACATTAATGGGTATCAGGTGCAGCTATGAATTTAATGAATGGTTTGTTGGAAATCACATTAAATAGCAACATCCGTCTGCAGATGAGCTCCGAAATGTCCTTATTTCAAGCCCAGGCAGATGGAGGATTTGCAACGTGCTTACTGTTTTCTGCTTCACGCAGCACTGCTTGCTTGTAAATACATTCACAATCATGTTTGAAAAGATTTGGATCTTGACTGTCCAGCCTTTTATTTTTGCAGCTTCCTCTTCAAAGTAATGAGTGTAGAAAGAATGTAACAAGGTTCATCATGAGAATTAAATGGGTTTAGGATTTCGTCCTGCTCCAAAAAACCCACTACTTTTTTTTTCTCTCTCAAATGGCTTTAGCCTGAAGAATGGGGGTAAAAGGGAAATTGTCAGGTTCTTTTTAAAATAGTAATTACTTTCTGATGTTACAGTAAATTTAGAAGTTTCATATTTAGGAACCAAAAAGGGGACATGCCACATCAGGTACCAAGACCAGTGGCTTGCTGACATATAACAAGTCACAACATACAGCTTTCCAGAACATTGCTGTAAATTATTTTTTAATGTTGATGTTCAAAATTATCAGAATTTATTTTCATTTTCAGTTATTTGCATTCCAAATACCTCCTACAATATTTATATATGGCTTTTTACTGGGGAAAAAAAGAGGTGAAAACACTTTCCCAGGAAATTATTTGTATGGTACATTAGTGGATAGACCAGACTAGCAGGAACTACTTTCTTTCCTTAGCCCTTCCCAAAGATATGAAAGGAGTTATTCCCTCATATACTGTGTGAGCTGTAGGCTTTTTTTCCACCTATGTTTCAAATAAACAGGATAACAGAGGAAAAGGAGAAGCATATTGAATATTGATTTTTTTCCCCCAAGCTTAAGGAAGTCCTTTGTGGGAATGGGTACAAAAAAGGACTGTTTTAATGATATCCTGATCCTAAATGGCTTCTGAAAGTTGCTGATCAGTAACTGGACCAAGTTTAATCTCCTGCATATAACTGTGCTCTGTCTTGCTCTAGATAGCAGATAATTTAGACCAAGTTTTTGAAGGACCATGTTACTGAATTGGTGAGACAAGATTTCAGAGACATACAAAAGCAGTAGAAAGGTGTGAAAATGTTCCTTGATAAGATTATACTGGTTAAAACACAGAATGTAAAATATTTTTCTACAAAATTAATTTCCAGGTAGAAAAAAATAGTCTTATTCCCAATCTCACTCCTACCATGTTAACATAGCTTCATTTACTTCAGAACTACACCCAGTAGACAAAATAAATATACGTTATTGAAGTCAATGGGTCTCTGATGACTCACATCAGTTGGAGTCGCAGTTCAGCTTGTTGTTTGCAGAAATTTCCAAACTTGGAAACTCTTTCTCACATTTCTAGCAAAGTCAAAATAGGTCTTTGTGAAATAACGGCAGCAAACAGTAAATGATGTATGAAATGAAATATCTCATCCATCTCATACATGAAGAATGTGCAGAGGAAGCTTTGCTGCTTTCACTACGCATTTTTAAATGACTCCTTGATGCAGAACCATCATTTGCGTGGAGTAATGGGAGGAAGGGGGTGATGCTGTCATTCTTATCTGCTGTCAGGTTTGGCACTTCCATATAGAGGGATTCAGATTTTATCCCTTCCTCATTTTATGTAATAAGTACAGTCCTATATTCTCTCAAGCAACTTCCATTTAGTTCGATGGGAGCTGAGCCTGCAGTGCTGGGGATCTATTCATGTCTATATACATATTTTACATTAAATTAAATTTTTATATATAACAGATCTGATGTCTTAGTACATGTCTACACTACATAGTGATGTTTTAAAAACCCCTAAGCTTTCCATCAATAAACTGACACATCTAGTGCGTTGACATACAAATGTATTGTCTCAGGTCACAAAACCAGTACTGATTTATCAGCTTGGTGATGTGTCTGAGTTAATATTGCTTGCAAGATTTTGCTCATGCAGCATCAGCTCTGCACCATGTAATATTCACATCCTTCAGAAAGTCTACTTTTCACCTGAATTCCTCCATTTTGAAGTTAGGTAACTAGTTCATGCAACTTATCTAGGTTTTTTTCACTAGGCAGGTCCAAACAGTAGTTCATCTTACAGAATATAAACACTAAATAGTTTTTATGAGCTTAATCAGAGTAGAATGAGACTAAAGGACTGGTTTAAACCCTCTCAGTCCAGTGAGTTACGTGTGGTGAACCCCACCCGTATGTAACGAGTAATTCAACAGTTATTGGAAGATTTCTGCTGTGTACAACCACAGATATGACTAGAGTGAAAGAGGTTCTTTTCAATTCTGCACCAGGAGAAAAATGAGTTCTAGTGAGTTTTGAAACTTAAAAAAAAAAGCCACAGCAAGGCTGGGGAAGCTTCCGAAAAGGACCATTTGCTTCCAAAACTTTGCTCTTTTTTAGTGGCATAAAGTCTTCGTGGTCTAATGTGATGGGCAAATGAGCTTTGCAATATGCTTATGATTTTGAAAACCTGAATCTGCAGATGTTTGACTTTTGTGTTGGCATCTTTACCATGACAACCATGTCTGACCCACACAGGACAGAAGTTTAACCAGGATCATGCAACTGTTTTCTGCCTATCTCAGCATGTTTTTCTCACTGTAATATTATGGATGGGCATGGATTAGACTCTCTGTCGTGACTATGTGGGGACTAGTTTCTGGTAACATTCAAGCAGTCAGCAAAGCAACTCACATTCAGAGTATGGGTGTTTAAGCATTTCTAAAATTCACACTGTCTTGATACACCACATCTCTAAATTATTAACCTCCTCTATTATTCATTTGACTGTGAAGGTCTGCTTGGCAGAGATGCGGTAGGAAATTTAGCCATCAGGCTTGGGGTGCTTTTGAGTTCCAATGTGCTCTTCCTGAAGCTTTGTTGGAAACAGTTTGCTTGTTTCTGAAAGCAGGGTGATTTGATCACTCTTGGCAGTCATACTTTTCCTCACATATTTTGTTTTGTTCCAAGAATGCCAAGAAAATGTTCTTTCTTTTAGAAAATAGTCTTCTCCCTGCTGAATTCACATTAAGATAACCTCAGAGGGATTTTCTGTCACCTTTTGTACATTAAAACAACAGGATGTCCCCCCTTCCTCCCCCTAACTTTGAAGAACCTCACACTGGGTTGCCGATTAAATCTTTTGAGCTGCACTGTTCTCTAAATGCAGTCAGCATCACGCCAAAGAGCAGCATCTACGAACCTGAAAACTGCATTTGGTTTTTAGTAGAAGAGAATCAACATGCAAAGTTATTAGATATCCACATTCTCTACCACTCTGCTGGATATGTGAATGTGGCAGCTGCTGCTGTGATTTCTGTGCAGTGTAGACACATACACGTTAACAAGAAACTAGCTTGCTTAGGCAGAAGCAACCATTTAGCCTGTCCATTCCCAAATGTCACACAATTCTATGTGCTGTTCGGTACAGTCTGCATGGGTCACAAGACAGCTAATTCCAAAACAGTTTGTATGTATTTTTCTAGATGATAGGAAAAATAGTGCAGCTAAGACTCATGTCATTTGGTAAGAAACAGAAAATTTCCATATCCCATGTTACTTATCTACTTCAAGAATACTTATCTAGTCCCAAAAGGGATGGAGGGGTTGACAAGCTGATACTGACATGAGCATCATGTCATCTGGCCAGAGCCAGAGCTCCACAGAGGAAGTAACACAGAGTTGAAGAGTTCAGATAAGCATGAGGGAAAAGCACAGTGACACAGCATGAGCAAGGGAAGGATGTAGTTCTCCATTCCCAGAGCAGATCATTACAAAAGGAAAACTTCTTCCCTCTCCCTACATTTGGGAGTTTGCAGGGGCTTTGACACAGAGCAAAGTTATCATGTATGCATCATTTACCAGCCGAACCTTAGCAACTGCTGGTGGTGAACAGGATGTGATCTGACTTCACTTAAGCCTCTTTTACTGTATGCTAAAAGATATGAAATTACCTTTGCCACCTTTGTTTTGGAATGAAGATCCATCTTACAGTATTTGGAGAGAAGTTTCACTTAGGAATCTCTCATCTACTTTAGTAACTAAAACCAGACCATAAGATATGGTCAATATGAGCAGCGAACAGATAATCTCTGGCCTTCCATTCCTTTGTGATAATAATTTCCTGAACCAGCAGCCAGAAATTCACTTTCCCAAACTTGTACACTCTGGGAGACATATACATGGACACTGCTGCCAGCTCAATGATGTCCTTGGAGCTCTTACTCTTGGTCAACATTTAATACCACCTCCAATACCTACCCAAGAAGATTGGAAAATAAAGGCAAGATTGCTTCTAATACCAAATACACTACAATAATACATGATATTATCCAAGTTATCCAGACACAGACAGAGGATAACGAGCATCTCTAAGACGTGCTTTCTTACAACTCATGATAAATGAGGGGACTGGGAGACTGAAGAAAGAAGAGGGGGATTCCATTTTGCATTGCCATTTTCAGAGAAATAGTCTCTGCAGTAAAAGCACTGATCCAATTTGCCAATGTTTAGATGCTACAGAGGAAGTCAGAGCAATCAAAAGTTTAAAAAAAAAATAAAGGAAGAGGAAAAGAGTTAGACTGAGTATTAAGAAAAACAGAACAAAAGAAAGCATTTTTAAAAAAGAGCTACAATGAATTCCTAAGAGAAATTATGGAAACCCCAAAGCATTAATTATACATTTTTTTTTCTGGCCAGAGCAGAAAATATACTTTGGAGAACAGTTCTTCATTGTCAGGAGAATTAAGTATATTCCCTACTATATCTTTTCTATCTCAGGTTTCTATGAATATGTGAGATAAGCCAATGGAGGAAAGCCAGTAACTTCAGCACCCTGCAGCAGGAGGGTAACAGTAATGCAATTCTGTTACTGAAGACCTAAAGACTGAAGATTTTATTTATTTTTTTGTCCTCCAGGTGATGAAAGAATTCTAGGTGACAACAGTCTGTATGAAAAAATTGAGGAATGTGTAGAGAACTATAGCTATACTACTTTTGTTAACTGGTGTTCTCAATCCCAGCTCAAAACATCGGGTTACTCTGACTAGAGCTAGGGGAATATCTGTGCAATTTCTTTAGGAAATTTGCCTGCTTCTGCTACGCAGCAGAGCAGGTTCATGTTTCTTTGCAACTTCACTGTGAACTTTAATCTTCATGTTCATATATGTCTGGTTAAATACCTTCAAGGCTTTCCCCTTCTGCTACTTATGTCTACATTCCTATTCAATATGGCATTTCACTGTTGTTTCAAAGAGATTGAATATAGATTCTCTTATACATAGCTTGAAGCTTTGATATTTGTATCCAAGTGTGTTCAAGGAATATCACTGTATAATTAAAGAACTATCCTATATAATGAACACCATATAAGAAAGAAATAAAAGCTCAGATCAGAGTCTTTTAACCTCTGAATAGATGTTTTGCTTTAATACTATCTTTTTCTTGTTTAGTTAGAAGGTTTGCAATCATACCTTATTTCAGCAGAAATGATAAGTCAGAGGAATGGCTCACTCTTGACAGTAAAGGATATTTTATGTGGTCCTCCATAGATCTCTTTTACCTCTACTCTATCTCAAAATAAAATAAACAAACTCATTCAGGTCCAGCCACATGAATTTCAGTCCATCAGAAATTTTGGAAGGAAAGTAAAAGCTTATCAATTGGAAACTGTATAAAAAAGTCAGAAAAAAATTACAATGCATTATCCAGACAGCCACACTGAGAGCATAAATAAAAGATTAATAGTTCATATGATTTTCATTGTGGTACGTTGACACCTTTGACCAAAGGGAGGGAAAATATCCTTCTGCCAGAATTAAACAGTGATTTCTCAGTCAGACAGCTGCACTAGGTTCTTAGGGGAGTTAGCAATCCGAGACAGATCGAGACCAACATTTTCCTAGAGTCTGCTAAGCAATCACTTTCATAGTGCAAAATAAGTCTAAGGAAATAATTACATGTCTAAATTATTTTATGCACAAGATCATAGGCTTTCTTTTTTGAAACAGTAGTCCTGTGGAGCTATTGGTGTGGTTTTACTAGGAGAAATACTGTTGCATTTGAGAGTTTGCACTAGATAATCGTGGAATTCATTTTGTATTGTCTGTTTATAAGTTTTATTTTATTTTAATAGATTTGATTATAGATGTGGAGTATGCAGTTGAGTAGCATACATTTTAAATAGATTAGGATCATTCAGGGCACTTCAGAAGTTTTCTTGGTTTAGTTTTACAAGGGAGGTATTGATATTGTAAAAGCAGAGTGTAAACAGGCTATACTCCTGCTTGTCAAAACAGCAGGGTGTGTTCCCGTGCATATAGGAGTAACTGTACCCTCTCCCCTTGGCCAGCAGGGATGTATTAAATCTTTCCCATGCACCTGAGGGCTGCAACACAGATGAACATTGCTTTAGATATTTGGGTGCCCTGGGGAGATAATCCTGAGTCAGAGCTACCACGCTTTGCAGGTGTGGTAGTCCAGAGACGATATGGGCATAACAGACCCCTTATAATCCTGAGGTACCAGGCACAAGCCTGTTTTGGAGAACACCTGGATTCCTGTCCCTGATGCTACACTGCAAAAGGGTAATTGTGTGCTTACATTTATCAGTTCCTCTCTCTGTACCACCCAGTAAATGCAGTACCATCTTCTCCATCGAATGTGGGAGGGAAGAATGGGCCACTTGTGGTGCCAGATTCAGTACACAAGCCTCTGCTTGAAAATCCCTGCTGGTTTTCACAAGCTAAATCTAGGCAAGGATCTGGGGTCCCCTCCAATCTCTGGGGCCTCTACCTCTGCCCCAGTATTGTTATGACTCTGTGACAGACTGGAGCATTCACCCTCACACCTTGCTTTAAAGTAACCAATGCAAGTTTGGATAAATGGGAAACAAGGACCCTGGACCATCCATGTTCCACCAAATCCCAGAAACAAGATGTTGACACAGGCAAAGTCTCCCTTTAAAAAAATAATCTGTGCCCCATATATTTACACCTAAGCATGAAATATTGTATAGTTTTCACGTGTACAGTTGTAATTATCTGCCAGTCACATCTATCCATAACTAATATTGATTCTGGGTACAGAACAAAACTCTGTAAAACAATGTATAAAGTCACTATATGTATATAAAAAACCCCTTGGAGACCCTAACTTCTCTGGTTGTATCAGCAGTTCTGAGCTTTTTGCATTTTACTATGTAGTGATTCATTCCTCTGTAATGACATTCCTTTTGTGGAGTGTCAATGTATAATTAAAGGTGTGTGTTGTATGTCTCTGTGTTAGTCTTACTACAAAACATGAAAGTTCAGATCCAGTCCTGCATATCAGTAAAGCTCCATTAAAATCAGAACTGCAGTGATCTGATCTTCTTGTGCATCTTAATGTCATTATTTTCTTCGTCATGTAAACCAAATTACTATTTTCTGAACTCAGATATCTTGTTTTTCTTAAATTTACCCACCAAAATGCTAGATTTTTAAACAAATAAATAATTACAGAGAATAACTATAGTTAACAATAGGAAGGCTAAATATAGAATTTTATGCCATAATGCAAAAAAAGCAACTGATATGACATCCTGCTCTAATTTATGGGAACAGATTTATCCAAATTATAATTTCTATGTGTAAGTGCAATATATAAAAGAGTTTTTTAATATTTCTGCAAGCATGGTAGTAAGATAATTGAAATCCCTCACCTTATGCTTCAGATAGAGTTAGCCAATTCCCATTTTCTGATGCCATATATGAAACACTAGGTTAAAATTAAAAAGCTAAGTAAAAAAGCAGAATTACTGATTCTAATCTAGAAGGATGATTTTAACACTATGAAACCAATAGGAACACAGGCAGCTAGTGTCATTTGAAATGAGCTTGAGTATTTGAGGCATCCAAATAGTACTAGTCAATATGAACCCATGAATTACAGGAGTGACAGCTGAATCTAAACTTGTGGAATCCCCTCAGGCAGAACAAATGACACTAAGTGCCTCTGTGTGGGCAACTGAATCGAGCCCCCAGGGCTGGATTCATTTTCCCTAGCTAGACTTACACAATGTATGTTTCTATATCTGAGTTAGTCTCCATGTCGAACCTTTAGAGACACAAATAGGTACAGCACGTTTGGCTTATTTTGGATGTTTACTTTGGGATGAGATGTTTTATCCCCAGTTGAGTTCACTGGCTCTAAAAAAATTTCAGAAAACTCAGTTACTGGCATCATCACTGTATATAACTTGGCTTGATGCAGTGTTTTAAATTCAAACATCAAGGGTCATCTGCTATCCTGCCTGTATCTGAGTTGCCTAGTAGCTCACATTAGTGCCCATTTCATAACACTTCATCTGTTTACCCTGCCTTTGTGTGCTGTGGATCTACCTGCTTGCATGATTAGTGTCCCATAAGCCTTACAAATCTAATTAAACCAAAGAGGAAATTTATCGTAAGTTCAGACCTCTGACTCCATCATTTTGACCACTACCTAGCTTGCCTACACACTTCTCTGATAAGTAGTCACAGTCCACCACAGGAAGAAAGTCCTTGCCGTTCCATTATTTCACAGCACTCTGCCTCTGGCTGAGAAGAAGAAAGGGGTATTGGTACCATAACACATTAATTTAAGGCAGCAAGAGGGTAACTGGAAGCTCTCCAGTAACTTTAATGAACTTTGGACTAGAATCATAACGACAAAGTCTCAACGAATACCTTCACTGAGAAAGTGACTTGCTGAAATAAGTCACACAAGGCTGATCAATGGCTTCACACTGTTCACGTGACCCTGTATGCCTTTGTGTTTCTCAGTATAATGCAATCTCTTCACACTATCCCATGGCTATGGGCAATTTGACTGTGTTTTGATTTCCATTTGAATTGTGAATCTACGCTTCTCTGAAGTACAGGTCTGCTGTGGGTTGGCTTTGGCCAGCAGCCAAGCACCCACACAACGATTTGCTCACTCTCCCTCCCGCCTCCCCACAAGATGGGGGAGAGATTAAGAGCAAAAGTGAGAAAACTTGTGGGTCGAGATAATGACAGTTTAATAAGTGAAGGAAAGTTTAAAAAAAAAAAAAAAGAAGAAAGAAAAAATCAAAAAGTAAATGAGAAAAAACAAGTGATGCAAAAGCTCACCACCTCCCACCAGCAGACCCATGCCCAGCCACTCTCTGAGCAGCAACCACCTTGGAAATCAAGTGCCCACCTCTCACCCCCTTCTTCTTGTACCCCAGTTTTTATTGCTGAGCATGACATTATGTGGTATGGAATAGACCTTTGGCCCATTCAGGTCAGCTGTCCAAGTTGTGCCCCCTTCCTAGCTCTTGCCCACCCCCAGCCTACTCACTGGTGGGGCAGAGTGGGAAAAAGAGAAAGCCTTGCCATTGTGCAAGCACCGTTCAGCAATAGCCAAAACACTGGTGTGTCATCAACACTGTTTTAGCCACAAATCCAAAACACAGCACCACACAGGCCGTTATAAAGAAAGTTAACCCCATCCTAGCCAGACCCTGTACAAGGTCTAATGTCATTGCCTTCCTGCGGGCGAGACAAAATCAGGATTACCAGAGAACAGCATGGTTTCTCTACATGCTACCACCTAACGAGGGCTGGACACAGTAAAGGGCTGGAAGGGTGAGAGGAGCAGAGCAGTTCCAGAATCAGAGTAACCAGCTCATCTCTCTGTAGCTCCCAAAGCAATTCAACTGTTGTTATTAAGGGCTAATTGTTGATTTGCTGCATGGATGATCTAAAATGGAAAAGCAGTCAGGTATTATTCTTTGTCACTTCAGATCAGATTCCCAAGCCCAGAATGAAGGTTGCATTGGTTTATTTTCATATTGTCCATTTTTTTGGCACTACCATGAGTTTCACTTTAAAGGAAATACAGAAATAAATGTAAAGGTTTGCATATTAAAATGCACAAATCTTTTCCTGTGCAGTCTAAGCCTTTTACCAGGCAACCAGAGTTTTTCTGCTTGTTTTGTATCTGTTAGATCCCTCCCCACTTTGATGGCACAACCTTTCTCTCCTGCTCTAAATAGGCAGAGATCATCGCTGCGTTTTAGTGAATATTTGCCAAGAGAAGGTGTTGGGTTTTATGGGAGGTGTTGGAAACATCTCAAAATATAGGTTGTACAGCAGAACATTCAGCTTTTAAATTGGTTTAGGATTATTTTTCCCCTTAAAAGTGTCATATTGGCACCCAGAATATCTTTCTGTGGCTGTTTATGAGGAACAGACACCCAATTAGTAACAAGCTGGTGCTCAGTCCATCAGTAGTTGAAATGTTTTGTTTGGAAGTTACAGCCTTGCCTTTTGAGGGTTTTTTCAGTTGAAGAAGCTTTTGTTATCACACCACGCAAGCAACAGCAGTGACAACTGTCCCAAATATTGTTTTGCTTGCAGCCTCACTGGCACTTATTTAATTATTGTCTCATTTCATTTAAACTACATACTATCAGATCATTTTAGTACTTTAAGCCAAAGAGAACACTTGAGAGCATTTTTATCACTTGTAAATAGAGACCCAGAAAAGGATAGGGGCACCTGGATGCATTTCTGATTTAATATACAGTTAAGTTAATTTTATTACTTAATAAGAAATGCTGTGCATGAAAACACTGAATGCAGCCAGGAGGTTTTTATAATAACCAGTTTTTCAAAATGCATTGGTTGCATACCAATACTTCGGCTTTTGAGCTAAGGAAATAACTGGGACTGTACACTGCTTTTTACAAGATTTAACTTCATTTTTGCTTGCATGATGGCAGTCAGAGGCTGTAACTGGAATCTGGTGTGAGTGAGTTTGGCTGCTGTTTCTCATAATTATACAGACTGAGCCAAAATGCTCGATTCAGACATATTTGTATTTTGGTGCATTTGAAATCCCCATTGCTGTGTGTTTCAACACATCCTCATCTTTAGTGACTTTTGCAAGCTCAGTGGAGAAAAAAAGTAACAATTGCATCTGTGGACAAGTAACAGTTCAGCTCAACGGATTAAAAGTGACCCTCTGTAACATCAGATGTTTGGTAACAACTTTAAGACAACCACACAGTTCTTGCTGCCTGTCCCCAGACCGTATATATCATGAGGGAAGAGCTCCATGCTGACTTTGAGTGGGTCACGCTGCCCACATCCACGTAGCACTGTGCGTTACTGGGAGGAGGTGTTAACTTGTTCCCTTAAAATGCTATGGGTACATAAACAGGACATGGTGACTGAACCAATAAATCCTTCCTCTCAGGGCACTGTCAATGTGAGTACTGTATGAACATGACAAGTTTTCACTGCATTTTGCCAAAGCAAAGTCCCTCTCAGGCTTCACTGAGTCCTTAGAACATGTCTCTTTTTCCAGTGCCCCTCTATGCTGGGGAAAAAGTTCCTATTTTGGCCTTTTTTTTCTCCAGGTTGCCCATGATTTGTCACAAGATACATAGGCCAAAGAATAGAATGCCAACACATTGACCTGAAATATGGAAAGTGCTCTTTCCCTCCCTGATGAAGAAACAGCAGATGAGAATGAAAAGAAAAATACCATACCATATAAATGAAAAGAAAAAAGGAAAAAATCTATCTAACTTAAGGAGAAGAAAATAAAGGATTCGTAGATGACAACTTAGTCTTTAGAAAATGTTGACGTTTCACCAGGGATACACATGGTCCAGGAGGAGGAACAAATCGTAAACCTCAGTGAAAGAATTATTACTTTCATCTGAGGTACTGATGAAATACAACTAAGAAAATAAGAACCAAAATCAAAATTTAAATAAATATTTTCAGCTTAAGAAATAATGCTACATTTGGTAAGACCATTTATTATGCTGTGTTCCTCCTATCCCTCAGTTTTTGTATGTATTTTTCTGCTTCTTTTCTAGATTTGTTATTGCCTGCATTAAGGACCCAAATGAAGTAAAGCTTACCTGTGTAAGGTTTTATTTTGTGCTTCCCAAAGTGAATTCAGCCTAGTGTTTTTTTTCCTGTAGTGTGCCTGGATTTCCCTTCTGGTTTCTTTTATGTATGGGACATGTCTCAGTAAATAGAGCTCAGTGGTCACTCGAATTTTCATACTTCAATTTATTAGAATGTGATCAAATGTTTGACATCATTCGGACAAGAAAGGTCATTCCCATGCCTTGTATCTATTAATGAAGTACTGCAGAGCTCAAGAGAGATATAATTATGCTGTTCAGTGAGAGGTTTATGAAATTCCATTAGTGAAGGCTTTTACCAGTTTTCAAGGCACTAAAAAAAAAAAAAGAAAAGAAAAGAAAAAGGTCATCTGGTAACTTGTTCAAGATTAAAAAATAAAGTATACAAGCTTTTTAGAAGGAATGACAACTATAAGTTATAAAACATGTCAGCAACTCTGTAAGAACTTAGCAGGAGCCTTGAAAAACAGCGACTGAAATGAAACGTGTAAATATTTTACGAGGGCAGAACATGTGCCATGCAAAATAGAATTAAATTAACCTCACAATTTAAGCTCTTTGAACATGTGAATGGCAAAGGTTTTGTCATACATCTTTGAGCTAGCCGTCAGTATAACTAAGGTGTATCTCCACATCATGTTGCACTGCCTCTCCTCACAGGACTGTGCTCCTGAATGGTGTTTAAAATAAAGCTAATGGTATGCTATATTGATCCTGAGAGGAGCTTGAATCGAGGGTGAGATTACCCCTTCTTGGCTGACAGAGATAAAATGCATGCAAGAAAGGATTCCCGAGATGTTTCTAACTCAGTGACAGAGTCGAAAAGAATTGTGCCCAGCTTGTTCTCAGAACTTTATTCTCCTATAAAATGACATTTCGTCTTTATGTGAATTTTTGCTAATGTGTCAGATTGCAGAAGACTGTATAAATATTTTGTCCGCAAGGCAGAAACCTCACCCAATACTTCCCTAATGTATTGTAAATAATTAATGTATTGCCCTTCATCAGAAGAATCTCTCTGACTATTTTGCATAATTACAGCTGGGTTCATATTTATCAGAAACCTCTCTAGAACAGCCACAAACAAGATTTGCTTTCCTAAGCCCACTGTATCTCATTATGACAGTGGAGAGTTCATGCCCTGGGTAAATTCATAATCTCAAGGGAAACAGGCCAGGCAAAAAGTATAGACATGACCCTGAACCTTAGGAAAGTGAACTTTCAGTTGTTTAAAGAACTAGTGGATGGGACCCCCTGGGAAATTGCCCTCAGGGATAAAGAAGCAGAAGACAGCTGGCAGCTATTTAAAGATATTTTCCTTAAAGCACAAGAACTCTCGATTCCCATGTTCAAGAAATAGGGCAAGGAAGACAGGAGACCAGCATGGCCAAGTAAGGACCTCCTGGTCAATCTGAAACACAAGAGGGACATGCATAGGCATTGGAAGCAGGGACATATATTCTGGGAAGAATATATGGATACTGCCTGGAATGTAAGGATGGGATTGGGATAGATAAGGCACAGCTGGAGCTAAATATGCTAAGGAATGTGAAGACTTATAAGAAAGGCTTCTGCAGGTACGTTAGAAAAGGAAGACAAAAAAAATTGTACTCTTGGGATAAATGAGATGGGGGAACAGGTGACAACTGATATGGAGAAGGCTGAGGTACTCAACAAATTTTTTGCCTCATTTTTCACTGGTAATTCCTCTTCCCACACCTTTCAGGTGGAAGGACTGCAAGATAGGGACTAATGGAATGAAGTCCCACCTATCATAGGAGAAGACCAGGTTTGAGACCACCTGAGAAACATGAATATACATAAATCCATGAGACCTAATGAGATACATCCCAGGGCTCTGAGGAAACTGGCAGATGTAGCTGCCAAGCCACTGTCTGTCATATTTCAAAAGTCATGGCAGTCAGGCAAAGTCCCCCAGTGACTGGAAAAAGGGAAATATGTCCGTTTTTAAAAAAAGGTCAAAAGGTGGAGACTGGGAACTACCAATCTGTCAGCTCACCTCTGTGCCTGGTTAAGATCATGGAACAGATTCTTCTGGGAGCTATGTCAAGGCATATGGATGACAGGGAGGTATTTAGAGACAGCCAACATGGCTTCACCCAGGGCAAGTCTTGCCTGGCCAATCTAGTGGCCTTCTATGATGGAGTGACTACATCAGTGGACAAGGGAAGAGCTACAGATGTCATCTATCTGGACTTCTGTAAGGCCTTTGACACAGTCCTCCACAACATCCTTCTCTCTAAATTGGAGACATACAGTTTTGATGGTAGGTAGATAACGAGCTGGCTGGATGGTCGCATCCAAAGAGTTGCAGGCAGCAGCTCAATGTCCAGATGGAAGTCAGTGACAAGTGGTGTCCCTCAGGACTCCATATTGGGACTGGTACTGTTTAATATCTTCATCAATGACACAGACAGTGGGACTGAGTGCACTCTCAGCAACTTTGCTGATAATACCAAGTTGAGTGGTACAGTTATCTGCTTGGGAAAGTGACATAATTCAAAGGCACCTTGATAGGCTTGAGGAGTGGGCCCATGTGAACCTCAAGAAGTTCAACAAGGCCAAGTGCAAGGTCCTGCATCTGGGTTGGTGTAATCACTAGTATCAGTTCAGTCTGGGTGATTAAATGATTGAGAGCAGCTCTGCGGAGAAGGAATTGGGGATATTGGTAGATAAAAAGTTGGACATGAGCTGGCATGCAAATAGTATCCTGAGCTGCATCAAAAGAAGTGTGGCCAGCAGGTTTAGGTAGGTTATTCCCTCACTCTACTCCGCTCTGGTGAGATCCCACCTGGAGTACTGTATCCAGCTCTGGGGTCCCCAGCACAAGAAAGACAAGGACCTGTTAAAGCAGGTTCAGAGGAGTCCACAAAAATGATCAGAGGCCTGGAACACCTCTTCTATGAAGAAAGGCTGAGAGAGTTGTGGTTGTTCAGCCTGGAGAAGGCTACATGGAAAACTTATTACGGCCTTTCAATACTTAAATGGGGCTTATAAGGAAGATGGAGAAAGACTCTTTTCCAAGGTTTGTAGTCATAGGACAACAGTTTTAAAATGAAAGAGAGTAGACTTAGATTAAATATAAGGAATAAATGTTTTTCACAGTAAGGCTGGTGAGATGCTGGAACGGGCTGCCCAGAGAGGCTGTGAATGCTCCATCACTGAAAGTATTTAAGGTCATGTTGGATGCAGTTTTGAGCAACCTGATCTAGCAGAAGATGTCCCTGCTTATGGCAGAGGAGTTGGACTAGACGATCTTTAAAGTTCCCTTCCAACCCAAACTGTTCTGTGATTCTATGACAATACAGTGAACTACTCGTGGTGTCTGCCTGCCTTTGAGCGCTCATTCAGATTTAGGGTTATACATGAAATCTTCCTTAAGGCACACTCTCTGTGTTTTAACACACTAACACTGAAGACTGTGTCAGGAGGGCTGTCTCTGAAGGGGGTTGGCAAGTGACTGATTAACCTGTTTGGAGGATGGTACATATAGCCAACCTGACTTTGAGTGACTGAACTTACAAAGAAGAGTACAATATCACAGCATTGAGCATCTTCAGGGCATCCTTCAGTACAAACAGATCCTCAGCTAACACAACTGTTCCCACTTTCTGACTGTTCTTACTAGGAAGTTGGTCCTATTTATGAAGCAGTAACTTGGCATTTATGAGTCCTAGATTAAATTTCTTGTACCTCTGCAGACTTTCTTTGCAACCTTGGACAAATATTTTAGGAAAAGGTGTTTAAAGGTATTGAACACCTACAGCTGTAAAGATGTGCCTAGTGATTTAAATAGGACATGACCGTCTTTGAAAACGTCGCAGAATACCAAATATCTTATTTTCAAATCTTCCTTTCAGTCTTTTCATTCCTCAGTTGCTCATCAGTAGATAAGAGCACTCTCCTGCCTCATGAGATAAAAATCCATCAGGATTCTGATTTGTTTTTCTATATCCATATAAGAAATATGAGATTGGGACTTTTCAGTGCAGGAGTTAGATGGACAGAGGTAGATGTCATTGTTAGTATAATCTGAAAAATCACATATTACTGTACTATTTGTTTTATCATAGCAGGATAACTGAAATCTCCAGGCTGTGTATTTATCAAGTAGTACAATTGTATAAAAAGAACCCTCCTGCTACACTAAAAACACTATTTATGACAAGAGTTCTCAAAAGCAGATGTATTCATATAAGTATACATATATACTAAATGGTACACTATAAAATCATGGGTATATAACAGAAAATTACAGCTAAAATTACATCAGGAAGTGGTAGTTGCATCTAGTAGTGCAAGTCTCAGAACAAAACAAGCAAACACAGATAAAATAATCTGTTCTACAAAAAGGTTATTTGCCTGATCAGATGATTCTCTCGGTAGCTCCTTCCCTTGGCTTGCAGCATGCTGAAGCGACAGATCAATATTTTCTTCTACCAAAGACTACAAATCCTTGTGACAGTGAAATCCTTATTCAAGAGACAATCACAAATATGTTGCTGGCTAATTGGTTCTTTTGCTGCCTGTGCAACTGCAGCGTGCCTTTGTAATCATTATCTTTTCATGAGCAGAACTGAGCAACGTGCGGAAAGTTTAGTGAAAAAGGCTGTTTTGTAAGATAATAACATATCAGAGCATTTGAACTTGAAAGTAATGCCCTTTGATGCAGAAAGTCATCTGTCTAAGTCTGTCATAATCATAACTATCTCCATCCTTTTCATTTGTGCTAAGTGCCCAGCAGAAAGCATCTCTTCCACACGCTGCAGTTCTTTATGCAACCATTGGTTTTGCTCTGTGAGCAGTTGTTTTGCTACTTAAGTGGCAGCTTAATACGTATTTCTTGACTAGCCTTTGTGTATGTTTGTGCCTACGAGTTGTGTCATTTAGTGAAAGTAAAGTGAACCTCTCGTGCAGACTGATGGATCATCCTACACGGCGGGGGGAATCACGACAGCCTCTCTTATTACCTCCATACAATTCCTTGCAAAAACAAGACCAGATGTTGGTCGTTGATGGAGAATACTAGAATAAGCAGGCAGGAGATTTGGGGGAAAGTTCAATTATTAGCTTCTGCCTATCTCAGAATATTGAATGAGTTGGCCAAATTTGCTGACCTGATTGAAAAAGACCCAGCAAAAAAATTAGTTTTCTTTTAGATCAGTTAGTCATTTAGTTATCTCACAGGACTATTATCACTGGAGCTACAGAAAAGACAGGGCTGTCAGGCTTGTATGAGGAAGAGAGAGAGCACGCATAGCCCTTTTGGAGTTAATTCCTATTATAGATTAATTCAGCTGGCTGTAAAACCACAGAATTAGAGGAGACTTCACTTAATAAACACAGTTCCATGATCTGTTTATAGAAAGCAGCAAAAGGACTAGGATTTTTTTTATTAAAATGTATGTAAATATACATTTCTTACATGCAAGCATTTTAATTAGATTTGTCTTTAGAACTTGTTGGTCAGTTATTATTATAATGCTTCATATGTTATTTCCCATGGTTGCATTCTTGAACGGGGGCCACTGGAGATTAAAAGAAGAGCTCCCAGTAGGGAAGACATCCAACATGATGGGTAGACAGGCCTGATATTAGAACACATGACCTGGGCAGACATTGCTGCATTGTGATTTTACAAATTGCTTTCCCTTTCCTATAGCTTAGCTTTGACAGCTATAAAGCAGAAATAATTATATAGACCTCCTCTAAAAGAGCATTCAGATTCCGGAGATGTAAGTGTGCTCTTGGAGAATTGTATATTACCAACGGTAATTAAGCCTTCCTGGGGTTAATGGAAGCAAGAAGACCTAGGAATAAACTGGAGCTGAATCTCTTGGTTTTTTTTTCTGTACACCACTTCATTGTGCTTACTATTGATGAAATCTGGAAGAAAAGCACTATTTAGGTAACTAAAGTGCTTAATCCCATGCCCAATTTTAGATATATGAGGTTCTACTGCCATTATTGACATTGCCCGCATGTAAGGCTTGTCACATGTGTCAGCAAAGAATGATGATGAGTTGATAATAAAAACTCATCTTTGAAATGGGTGAGACTTTGTTTTGGATAGTTAGAATGTTGTCAACAACAGTCTGCCCTGTATTGTGTATCTTACAAAAACTGTCAGTCTTGAAATTCCTTCTTATAACTTCTCAGTTCCTATCGCTGTCCACCACTGGACAAGTTGCAGATTCAACTGAACACATGGGAAAGCTGAACAACAAATAATCAAGCTAGCAGTACATAAAGCAATTTGCAGCAGTAATAAAGCTGCTGGGATTTGAAGTAAATGGCATCAAGTTTGTAGCAAATGTTATGAAAGTCAGCTTACATCAGATGTGCTGGGTATCCATTAAATGCACCAGACCCTTTTCAGACACCTATGTCAATTTGTGTCAGAACAAAAGAACAATAAAGCAGTGGATTCTGAAAAAGTTGAAGATTATGAAATAAAATTCCAGTGGATTTGATCTGTTGAGTGTTGTATTGTGTACTTTTTAAGATTAAATGCAGACTTTGATGAATTTTGACATGTTTATTTCTTCCTTCCCCAGCATAACTAAAATAACCAATAAACACAGAAAACTCTCTTGCAAAGATTGTTATTATTTTTTTTCCAGGTTTTGAGTGCCTGGGTTTTTAATGCACAATTTATTATTTATTTCATGTGTGGTAGTAAAAACAAGTAGCTACCTAACTAACTAGATATGTGTCCCCTCCACCCCAACATCAACAGAGCTCTAAGCACTGGTTTATTTGAAAAAATATTTATGGCTTTTATAGGACACTTTCGGGTAAACTTTACAATGGTCATTGAAAGGATCCTGAAAAAAATGTTACAATGCTACAACATCATTTGCAATGACTGGAATTTCAGGTGAATATTTATTTGGCTTTGTCAGCAGAGCATTTTATCGAGATTACCATCACGCTGGGGAACTAACAATATTTATATATAGTGGCTAATTCACTTTGCCCACTACAATGACTGGATTTATGTGATGACAACACATGCAAGCTCTATGGAGAACAGCTCTATAAGAAAAAAACCAAATGTTTTGCCTCCACTTTACACTCATAATGCCACATTTCCTGGAGTATTTCAATAACTTCTGTATTATGTTTGTATTATGCTTCATAAACCGCACTAAGTAAAGCAGTAAAGACTAATGGTAAGCACACTGGATTTCTATGGAGAGTGGAATAAGTTGACTCAAAATTATATTATATAATGGGATAAAGGAGATGATGACCCACAAAGAAGTGAGGTAGGAACGGACTGGGTTACCAAGCAGGGTGTGCAGCGTGATGTGGAATAGAAAGACCTTGAAAATAATAACAGGGCTTAAGGGGCCCCACCCCAAGAATATGCATATCAAAAACGAAGTGTCTACAATACATCAATGTGGGGAAAACTCTCAAACCTTTTGAAGGAAATCTCCATGACTGGGGGCCCATCTGAAGTGCCTGTATACTAATTCACAAAGGAAGGTTGATGGTTGATGTCATGGCATAGCCACTCTTGATTATATTTAAAGGTCATTATGATCAGGGAATATTCCTGAGGACAGAAAGAAAACAAATATGACTCCTGTCTTGAAGAATAACAAGATGAAGGATCTGCAGAAATAGTGAGTGGTCAGCCTTATCTCAATCTCTGACAAGATGATGGAGCAAACCCTGCTGGAAACCATTTTCCAATATAGGAAGGGGAAGAAGGTGACTGGGAATTGTCAACGAGAATTTATGAAAGTAAAATCATGACTGACCACCCTGATAGATTTCTACAAGAAGATATATGTATCAGTAGGCAAGGAGAGCAGTAGATGTTGTTAATATTGAATTCAGCAAGGTTTTTGACAGAGTCACTCATAGCATCCTTAGAATCATAGAATCACAGTATTATTAAGGTTGGAAAAGAACTCTAGGATCATCAAGGCCAACTGTCAACCCAACTTTACAATGCTTCCTAAACCATGCCCTGAAGTGCCATGTCTAGATGTTTTTTTAATACCTCCAGGGATGGTGAATCCACCACATCTCTGGGCATCCCTGGAAAGGCGATGGAGCAGTTCATCCTGGAGGTCATCTCCAGGCATACAGAGGACAAGAAGGTTATCAGAAACAGTCCACATGGATTCACAAAGGGGCGATCATGCTTGACCAACCTGATAGCCTTCTATGATGGCATGACTGACTGAGTCGACAAAGGGAGAGCAGTGGATGTTGTTTACCTCAACTTCAGCAAGGCTTCTGAGACTGTCTCCTGTAACATCCTCACAGGCAAGCAAAGGATGTGTGGGTTGGATGAGAGGACAGTGAGGTGGACCGAGAACTGGCTCAACAGAACTCAGAGGGTTGTGATCAATGGGGCAGAGTCTGGCTGGAGGCCTGTCATTAGTGGTGATCCCCAGGGGTCTGTGCTGGGTCCAGTCCTGTTCAACATATTCATCAATGACCTGGATGATAGGGTAGAGTGTAACCTCAGCAAGTTTGCAGATGATACCAAGCTGGGAGGAGTGGCTGATACACCAGCAGGCTGTGCTGCCATCCAGCGAGACCTGAACAGGCTGGAGAGCTGGGCCGAGGGGAACCTGATGAAATTCAGCAAGAGCAAGTGTAAGGTCCTGCCCCTGGGGAGGAACAACCCCAGGCACCAGTACAGGCTGGGGGCTGACCTGCTGGAAAGCAGCTCTGTTGAGAAGGACCTGGGAGTGCTGGTGGGCAGCGAGGTGACCCTGAGCCAGCAGTGTGCCCTTGGGGCCAAGAAGGCCAACTGTATCCTGGGCTGCATTAAAAGGAGTGTGGCCAGCAGATCGAGGGAGGTTATCCTCCCCCTCTACTTCTGCTCTAATGAGACCACATTTGGAGTGCTGTGTCCAGTTTTGGGCCCCCCAGTTTAAGAAGGATGTGGAACTGCTTGAGCAAGTCCAGCAAGATGATCAGGGGACTGGAGCATCTGCTGTATGAGGAAAGCCTGAGAGACCTGGGTTTGTTCAGCCTGGAGAAGAGAAGACTGAGGGGGGATCTTGTCAATGCTTATAAATATCTAAAGTGTGGGTGTCAGGATGATGGGACTAGGCTCTTTTCAGTAGCGCCCAATGACAGGACAAGGGGCAATGGGCACAAGTTGGAACACAGCAAGTTCCACCTCAATATGAGGAAAAGCTCCTTTCCTGTGAGGGTTCCAGAGCAGTGGAACAGGCTGCCCAGGGAGGTTGTGGAGTCCCTTCCATGGAGACATTCAAACCCCACCTGGACGCGTTCCTGTGCCCCCTGGTCTGGGTGTGCCTGCTCAAGCAGGGGGGTTGGACAAGATGATCTCCAGAGGTCCCTTCCAACCCCTGCCATTCTGTGATTCTGTGAAGTTGGGGACTAACCAGTCTGAAAGTAGCTTTGCAGAAAAGGTTCTGGGGGTCCTGGTGGAAACCAAGTTTCATGTTGTTCAGCAGTGTGCTCTTTCAGCAAAGACAGCCAGCTACCTCCTGGCTTCATTAGGAAGAGCATTGCCAGTAAGTTATAGAATCATAATGGTTTGGATTGGAAGGGGACTTTAATGGTCATCTAGTCCAATCCCCCTGCCATGGACAGGGACTTCTTTCTCTAGATGAAGTTGCTCAAATACCTGTCCAACCTGACTCTGAACGCTTTCAATGGTGGGACATCCACAACTTCTCTGGGCAACCTATTCCAGTGTCTCACCACCCTCATCATAAAAAATTTCTTCCTCATATCTAATGTAAATCTACCCTCTTTCAGTTTAGAACTGCACTCAATCTCACTGTCTATGTTGTGGATGAAGATATTAAATAGTTTTTGTCCCAGTATGGACACTTTAGGGACACAACTCATTACTGGTTTCCGCCTGGGTATTGAGCCATAGACTGTAACTCTTTGGATGCAGGCATTGGTCCAATCCATTATCCATCTAAGAGTCCTCCATCAAACCCTTATGTTTTGTGGGACCATACCAAAGGCCTTACTGGAGTCCAAGTAGATGACATCAATACCTCTTCCCTTGTGCACTGCTGAAGTCACTCCATCATAGAGGCCACTAGATTAGTCAGGCACAGTTTGCCCTTGGTAAGGTCAAGGGAGATGATATTGTCCCCTGTTTTAGTGAGACAGATCTAGTGTGCTGTGTTCAGTGCTGGTGACTGGACCCGATGATCTCTAAAGGCTCCTTCCAGCTTCAACTATTCAGTAAATCTGTGACTTTTTAACGGGACCTTTTCTTGAAAATCAGCTTATATAAACATAATTTTGTGTGGAAAACTCTCCAAAGGAGCCATGAAAACTGCATAATGATCAATTTCAATATAACAAGAACATGATAGAAGACTGCTGATATGCTAGAGTTCTTTTGTAGAAACTCTAGTGATTATGCAGATGATGTTACAGGAACTTATGAAAAATGCAACACAAAGAGATCTTGGAAACATCAGTAAGGCAAAAAAATAGTATAAAAACTCACCAGGAAGAAGCAAGAAGAATTTACCTTGGAAAAATGCAAGTTAATATACTTAAGGAAAATAGTATTTAAAAAAGGAGAGAAAACACAATGAAATGATAATGTTTAAAAATCTGGAGTTGATAATAGATTAAAAAATTAAATAATTATCTTTGGTGTGGGAAGTAATGTTGCAATTAAAAAGCAGAGAAAAATGTCATTTATTGCCCCTTACTCTGAGACCTTGCATCACAAAAGAAAGACACCTGGTGAGATAACATCTGGTATGCTCATACTTACGTGGATTACGAGGTCATTTTTATCATTTAGTGTGATCTCACTCAGCAAGAAACTTTTGAGTTCTGACATGCAATATCTTGTGGTTCAGGTTTCCTCTTGAAAACCTCTTGCAAGTTCAAATTCCAATATAGTCCCAAACTTTTTGGGACATAAGAAAGAACCACCACTTAGGAGGCTGATTACGTGTTGAATTTCTGCTCTTAGACTTTTTAGACTCACAAAACAAGGGGTTTAGCACCTGGAAAGAAGAGGTGATGCCAGAAATATATGTCCTGAAAAGGACTGGGGGGAAAAAAAGACAGGGTCCAGAAAAAAGGTGAAGGTCCTGGTTGGAGGAAATATCCTGGAAATGGTAGGAGGTCTGAGAGATGGAGGAAATGCATGGAGATAAGTCCCTGAGGATGCCCAGGGACTTCGGCCAGTAATGTCCATGATTGGTGACTGTGAGCAGAGGCACAGCTTGGACCAACACGACCTTCTGCCTGAGCACCATGGCCCAGCAGTGACCTCCTTGCAGGGGAGGGGAGTTAAAACCTGGTTAGCATAGCGCTGCAGGGGAGAGTGAGTGCGTTAGATCACCAGGTAGAGAAAGGCTCCTACATCTTTGCTTCTTGGACAAAACCCAGTATCCAGATATGCTACCAGTTGTCATTTACTCTTTCTTGCCCATGACATGATACAGACAGAGAAAAGTAGAAACTGGGCCCTCATATAGGCTGAAGGGTTTTCAGGACAGATATAAAAAAAACATGTAGCTCTTTGTTTAAGGCAAGAAAATCTCAGAGTCCTTGTCAGTTAGTTTAAAATGTGGTAAATACCTCCCTAGTTTCAAATACTTCTTTATTATTGTTATTGTTATTATTAGCATTTTAATTCTTACTATTATTATTATTCTATTTATCTACAGATAAATTAAAAAGTCAAGCATTTGAAGAAAATTTTCTGACTTACTATAGGATACACAGAGACTCTAATGTTAAGGAAAACAAAAACCAACCAAAATATCTCCCCCAATCCACCAACTAATTTCATATAACTTATTTTGCATAAGATGGATTTTTCATTGACTACTATTAGCTACCAATGGAAACCCAAAACATATCTATGGTCATTGTGTTAAACCAAAATTTTAAGAGCTATAAGCATATTAAAGAAATTTAGAACCTCTATAAGGATCAATACAGGCTCAGAAGCAGTTTCTCCAAGTATCTACCAGGGCCATCAACAAAAGCAAGTGCAAGGTCCTGCACCTGGGGAGGAACAACCCCAGGCACCAGTACAGGGTGGGGGCTTAACTACTGGAAAGCAGCTCTGTTGAGAAGGACCTGGGAGTGCTGGTGGGCAGCGAGGTGACCCTGAGCCAGCAGTGTGCCCTTGGGGCCAAGAAGGCCAACGGTATCCTAGGATGCATTAAAAGGAGCGTGGCCAGCAGATCGAGGGAGGTTATCCTCCCCCTCTACTCAGCCCTTGCGAGACCACATTTGGAGTGCTGTGTCCAGTTTTGGGCCCCCCAGTTTAAGAAGGATGTGGAACTGCTTGAGCAAGTCCAGTAGTGAGCTACGAAGGTGATCAGGGAACTGGAGCATCTCCCTTATGAGGAAAGGCTGAGAGACTTGGGTTTGTTCAGCCTGGAGAAGAGAAGACTGAGGGGGGATCTTGTCAATGCTTATAAATATCTAAAATGTGGGTGTCAGGATGATGGGACTAGGCTCTTTTCAGTAGCGCCCAATGACAGGACAAGGGGCAATAGGCACAAGTTGGAACACAGCAAGTTCCACCTCAATATGAGGAAAAACTTCTTTCCTGTGAGGGTGCCAGAGCAGGGGCACAGGGTGCCCAGGGAGGCTGTGGAGTCCCTTCCCTGGAGACATTCAAACCCCACCTGGACGCGTTCCTGTGCCCCCTGCTCTGGGTGTGCCTGCTCAAGCAGGGGGGTTGGACAAGATGATCTCCAGAGGTCCCTTCCAACCCCTGCCATTCTGTGATTCTGTGATTCATGAGTTCAAAAGTAACAGATATTTTGTCTTTCAGGAGTGAGATTATATCATCAAATATATAGGGAGATATCTAACCTTCAGAAGGCTATAAAATTAAAATATTAATAACTACCCTTAAGCTTTTACCCATTGGCAACGTATGCTGTAATGGCACGCTTAGCTCCCAACAGCAATTCAACCTTATTTTGGGAACCTGCTTTTAAGTGCTCTGTGTGTGTTTGACCTCACATATTCTAAATTCCTCAGAACTCTTGGAATTTGTTTTTGTGTACCTTTGCATGCCACAAATTTCTCCACTTGCAGTCCCACAAGAGTTCCATTTTTGTCCTCTGTACATAGATGTAGACCTAGAAAGAATGATTAATTCCCTGGACTAGGATTCATCTTAATCATCTTTAGACACAGCCAGTGCAAATACCTACATTTAGGTTAATTGTCTGGGCTCCCAGAGAAGAAAAACAGAAACTGTAGGCTTGCAGTTAATTTGATTTATGTTAGAGGTTTCCTTCAGTAATGAATCACAAACTATTTATTTATAGACATTAAAATAAAGGGAATGTAGAAAACAGGTTTATATGAAATATATGCCTTGGGAACATATCGATATTAGCATTATATTGTACTGGGATAAGATTCATAAGCAAATGATACAATATAGATTGTTTTGGTGCAGAGTACAAAGGGTGACTTCAGTGTGCATACAGAGCTCTACTTAACTGAGGACAACCTGGATGTAAAACCTAGTATCAAAGTACACAACTGTGCAACATACATCACTGTAATCAGATCTCTCCTAGAACTAGTCCCTCCAACACTCTGTCCTGTGTAAATTATTACAGTGCTTGATTACTCCAATCAAGCTTTATAGTTTCCATTTTTTAACTCAGGGATGTACAAACATAAACTGGTCTCACTGGTTACTGAATCCTGTCATGAATTTTTCTCTGCACTCACTGATTATCAGATGTAGTGCCAAAACCAATTTCTTTAATATGTTGAAGCTTCTAAAGCTTTTCAAATTAAAATATGATCCATAGAGCATTTTTGCTGTCTTCCTGCCATCTTCCTTCTTGCACAAGTATTCTTCTGCATCCTTTACAAGTAAGAAGCACAGGACTGTTGGGGATCTTGACAGCACTGTGTACAGAGACAAGGCCATTTCCTTATTTTTGTTTGACAGTCCTGCTTTTTATACTTCTGAAGATTATTTCAGTCCTTTCTATTACAGCACTTCACTGCTAGCATGTTGAGATAATATTCTATTGTTGAACAAAAGTGGTTTTTCCTCTGACTTACTACTTGCCACTGTAGGGTCCCTTATTAAGTAAGTTCAGCATGAATTTCCTGCTCTTGCACATGCTACTGAGCAGTTGATTATAGGGAAACAATTTCAAGGTACTTTAGAATATCCTGTTGAAGAATTATTTATCTCAATTTTTTTCTTATCTTCAAGAGTTATCTGTAAATATTTGATATAATTATTGAGATCTTTACTATAAGCATTGTAAATTGGCGAGTTCATGGATGACTCCCCTTTAGCAGCTGCTGAAGTAAGTGGATTTAATCCATTTGATGTTTTATTTGTTCCATAGAAATTAAAATATTGTGTAGTACTTTCTCAAATGCCCTGCAGAAATTCAAGTGTGCTACATCAATATGTTTATCTTGATCAGATGGATGAATAATAGCATCATAGAATGGGAAGAGACATTCCATGTTATTGAATACAGTTTTATTTTATCACAAATGATGAAGTTATGTAATATATATTATAGACTGCTCTACAGAAGAACAAGTATGTTTGCCTGACTACTACAATTAGCCTGGTATATCACGTCTTCATTACTGTTATGATTAAAAGACTACTTCTAAATTCTAGCCTGAGTTCATTAATTATGATAATGCTTTCTTGTCCCACAGTTGCTCTTTATCTTAAATAGTTCTTTTGTCAGTTTGATATTCAGACCCAGATATATTGATATTCAGTTCCAGATATATTTCTAAAGAAAATGCTCTGTTGGTGGTTTGTTGGGGTTTTTTTTTGCCTAGTTAGAGAAACCCAATTCTGTTACTCTTGGTTAGTAAAAAAGTCTCATTGTTCTTGGATTTTCGTAGAAATTATTTTCAGCAGTTATGCTATCATTAGGAAAATGACAGGTTCATTTGATGAGCCACATGGACAGCCATTAATTGTGGGTTTTTCTCCTTTGAGTATTGGATAATCACTTTGTCATTACACCGTTTTCTCTGGAATTGAAGTCAGGCTAAGCAGTCTTTATTTTTTGCAAGATCCATCTGTCTTACAACTAGACTGGTGGTCTTTTCAGTCAAGAAGTCTCACAACTCCAGTGTATTTAATTATTTATTTATCTTATTTTCTCTATTTATTTATTTATTTCTAAATACTGTTTCTTGTTCAGGAAGCTTCTCAGAATAGATCTTTTAAAAAATAAGGGTCTTGTTTTGAAAATTTTGAATTTAAGAAATCCTTCTTATAATCAGGTTGATTAGAATTGCTATGATTTCTGTTCTATTCACAGCACCTTGAAAAGCAAAAGTATACACTGAACATTTTTCTTTGTTGTGATTCCTTAACTCTTACATTTCTATTCAAAGGTAACAGCGGATGCATCCATTACTTAGGAGTTCACCTTCATTGTAATATACCTACTTACTGGCCCATGAACCATGATTTTTTCTGGGCCATTTAAACTTCAGTGATTGCTTTGCTTTCTTTATCAGCTGCCTGCGTTAAATTTTTTATTTGAATTCATTATGTTCAAGTGGTTCTTTTTCCATGTCATATTGCATATTAAACTAGAAGAGTAATTTTCACATCTTGTTTTAATCAACCTTTTTTGTGTAATGAAAGATTCTCTGTGTTTATGAAATCATGGTTTTTGTGAATCCAATAAAATGTCCTTGAAGAATTTACAATGTCCATTAACAATTCCTTCTTTAAATTTATCACTTCATATAAAACATCATTAAGTATTGGGATTAAATTTATCACTTAATATAAAATATCATTACTATTAGGATATTAATATTTATATAATCGCTTGAATTCAGAGAAAGACTTGTCAGTGCCTGTTATAAGTGATTATAACTGATGAGCAAATCCTAAGAGTTCCATAAGCTTAATGAAGTCCAAAATCCCAGATGATTTTTATAGATGCAGACACCTTTTCTTCTTCCCCAACCTAGCCGTAGCTGATATAGGGCACTAATCTCACTAGTCTTCCCCCACAACCAGAACTTGTCTGGTTATTCTTGTTACTGCAGAGTCAGATCTCTAATTTGTGTGTTCCCAGTGTTCATCATTCATTGCTTCTTAACAATGTCCTCATGGATTTTCTGCTAAGACCTGTAACTATTTACTTTAAACTTGTGACAAGATAGTCCGTTTTGAAAAGGGCCATATCTCTGCAAGTGAAGAAGGCCTTTCTAATGGTGAGGCAGGATGTTGCTGCAGAGCATAGCAAGTACACAATCAGATTTCATCAAAGTCTAAAGATATCGTCAACACAACAAGAGGGAACAGAAAAGAAACTGTCTTTTTTTGCAGGAACAGCCAGGTTTGTACTTTTCAGGAAAAAACATGGCTTGTTAAAACATTTCTATGTGAATAAAAATATGAACTGAATGTACATAATGAAGCCCAGAACATATAGTGTTTCCTAACCAGCCTGTTACAAGAAAAAGACTTTTTTGTTATTTGATAATGTTTAAGATAATGAATGGGGGAAGAAAAACCTCTCTGTTCTTTAGAGTGAGGAAATTGAATAGCACTAGTATAGGAGAGGACCTCTGGAATTCAAGCAGGGCCACCTAAAGCCAGTTGCCCAGGACTGTATTGAGACAGTATTTTAATATTTCCAAGTTTGGAGTTGCCACAGCCTCCCTGAACAACCTGTGCCAGTGCTCTGTCACCCTCACACTAAATAAGCACTTCCTGATGTTCAGAAGGACCCTACTGTGTTTCAATTTGTGCCTATTGCCTCTTGTCCTGTCACTGGGCACCCCTAAAAAGAGCTTCGCTCCATTCTCTTTGCACCCTCCCTTCAAGTATTTATACACATTAATAAGATCCCCCATGAACCTTCTCTTCTTTAGGTTGAACAGTCCCAGCTCTCTCAATCTTTCCTCATAGGAGAGATCTCCAGTCCCTTCCTCACTTTCGTGCCTTCACTGGATTCTCTCCAGCATGTCCATGTCTGTCCTGTACTCTGGAGTCCACAACTGGACTCAGCGCTTCTCACGGGTCTTACCAGTTCCTTCATTACTGGCAAAACTCTTCCTAATGGAGCCCAGGAGACTGTTAGGTGCTCTTATTGTAAGGACACATTGCTGGATTGTGTGACACTTGTTGTCTAGCAGGACCTCCAGGATCTTTTCTGCAGAGCTGCTTTTTCAGCTGGTTAGCCCTCAGCAGGTATTCCTGCACAGGGTTATTCCTCCCCAGGGGCAGGACTTGGCTTTTCCCTTTGTTGACCTTTTTGATGTTCCCATCACCCCAGTTCTCCATCCTGCTGAGGTACCTCTGAATGGCAGCACAGCCATTGTGTGTGAAATCATTGGTCTGAATTCAGAGGGCAGGGATTTCAGTCCACAGCCAGTAAGACTATGTGACTCCCATATATATTTCACCTCTGGCATTTTCCTTCATCCAGTAATTTCATATTCAGACACTGAAAAGAAAAGGTTCTCATGAAAGGCTTCCATTTGACAAGCTGCGTTTTCTGATATTTAGCATCTCATTTTATGGCTTCCAGACATTCTGCATTCTTTTCTTTTCAAGTAGTGTGTACATCCCTACTTAATGCCTAGGTGCAAAATGAGAGACATCTGTGTTCTTAGTTATAATAAGCCAACTAATGGCAAGAATGTACAGCACCGCTTCAGTCTGTAGAGAAGTTTCTAGATTCAGGGTCATATCTCAAGAAAAGCATTATCTCCTCAAAGGAGTCATTGAGGCAATATGGGGAGAACTCGAAGGAATATCATCATAATTCCTCCATCTGGTGACAAACACTCTGTCATTTGCCATCCTAATAAGGAACATGGTGATTAAATATGGCTAAGTACTCAGGCTAGTTGTGATTTTTTAATTAAAAGAAAAGCAAATTTTTTTTATTTTTTTTGTCACAGGAAAAAGATACATTGTCAACCCTTGTGCACAGATGCAATTAAATTCAAATTCTGACTAAGCCTCTTAAGCAGACAACAAAACCCTACATGGCCTTGTTTAGGCTTTTCTTCAGAAATACAGAAACACCTGCAATCAATTGCATTTGCTAATGGATGGTATTTTATGCAGCAATACTTTGGGCTTATTTTTGCTGGTTTTGAAAGTACCCATACTTTGGTAGCTCATTTAAATACAATACAGTTTGTATAGTGCAGACCTAAGTCAGGTTCTAAGAAGAAGAAAAAGTGTCAGCTGTTGAGGAGTGTTTGAGGGCTCTGTTAGTCTGCATATTGCAAAATGTCTTCTTCACTGCAAGAACTAACTCCTTATTTTCTATTTTTCTTCCTTAAAATGCTGCTACAGGCTATTTTCATAGAGAAGGATACTATGCTGGAATAGACTTTTGGGGTGATTGCCACACTTCTCCTTACAGATGTGTCTGAAGCAAAAAAAGTAAAAGCAGTGCACAAAGTCAGACAATCAAGCAGATAACTGAATAGTAGTATTTGTTGACAAATACGTCAGACCATTATGCCTGACAAGAATGGACCGTTTCGGTGCCAAATCCCATTAAAATCATAGAGCATTCTTTGTCGATTTCAACCAGACACTTTGAAGTAAAAATACATCTTCTGAAGTGTAATATGTATTTATTACCTTACATAATACTTTGTTAGTAACCAACAACAAGAGTACAAATAACCAATTTTAACTCCAGTAATTCGTTTTTCCCAAGTGATTATATGCCAAACTTACCACAGGTGAGTAGTACTCAGTTCTTACCATCTCAGGAGTGTCTGATGATATTCATGAAATAATTTTGTGGATTAGCTCCACTACCTGTATTTCATTCATAGTTATGCTGTTTTTCTAAGCATAAAGTCTGAGCATAGTATAGTCAGGACTCAATCTTCCCTTATCTATCCAAGAATCTTTTACCATACTGTCACGGAAACATGTAAGCAACAACATATTCTATGCCTAGCCTGAGACAGTTCTTAAGAAGCACTATGTTAATTCATTAAACGGCAAAAATAATATGCATATTAAGAGAGACAGTGAGGGGAGGAGAGAGAAGGTTGTCAATATTAAAATATGTTCATTCATCCTGTGGCAGTACTCTAAGATGTTTTTTGCATTGGTTGCTCTACCCAGTTAATCCTGTTAGCTGTAAATGATGAGTCAAGTTGACAGCTTGTTCCCTATTTATGCTTGCATTTTCTTTATGCTCAAATTTTAAATAAATGTAATTTGATGGGGATGAATAAACCCCTCAGGCTTTTTACTGAAACAGCTCAGGAAGAGGTTATTTTAAATGAAAATAAAAGAAAGCAAAACCAGAGTTACCTGAGAGCAAAATAGAAGAGCAGTTCTAAAATCCTGCATAGCCTAACTACCAAGTAAAGAGTGAAAATGGAAAAGAACCTTTATAACTAATGAATCCACTGTCTAATAACTACAGATTAGTTAGCATCACAAACTACATGGGCAGGAAAATATGAATATTTCTTTAATAGGTTATAATGTTTGTTAAACAAGATGAGGCAATAATGGAAAATATCCTTAACAGACAGCCTGAACATGAGATATCAGCAAATTTACCTTCCACTACTGGATGATCTGAACAGCTACTCTGATCATTACTGTAATATGTCTTAACTGGTCAGTTTATGCTCAAGATATGATTAAAACATTGATGAAACCTTTCCTCCTCTCCTCTCCCCTCCTCTCCCCTCCTCTCCCCTCCTCTCCTCTCCTCTCCTCTTCTCTCCTTGTGATGGGATAATAGGCAATGGGTACAAACCGAAAAACAAAAATTTCCATTTAAACAGAGAAAAAAAATTTTCTCCTCTCTCCCCACTCCCCCCATCTCCAGCCCCATGAGGGTGACTGAGCACCAGAAAACATAACCCAGAAAGTTCTTGAGTCTCCATCCTCAGTTTGGTATTAAAAACCAAACTGGATATGGCCCTGAACAACCTGCTCTAGGTGACAATGCTTTGAACAGGCGGTTGGAGTGGGTGACCTCCAGAGGTGCCCTCCCACCTCAGACAGTCTGTGATTATGTGAAGAAGCTTCAATAACTTCTTCTTTATAAGATGGAGTGAACGCACACACAGATATAAATATGTGTCTCCATTGACAGCGCAGCTTCTCCGAATTCTTTGAATAATCAGTCAAGAGACAATACAGAAGCCCAGAAAATCTGTAGAAAAGTAATTTATATAATTAATACTGAAGTAAATCTTAGGAATTAAAGCTGGAACGGGAAAGCCACAGAAGAGATGCCGTGCAAATCATATTTTATTCAGAAAGCTGGTGAGACAAGGCATATTGCCAGATGAAGTTGTATCAAAAAACAATGAAATGATATGATAACAGGTGATCTCAACTCACCAGTGATCCAGCTTTTCTTGTGCATTGTGTAACTCTTAGAGAAAAAGGAAGAAAAAGACTGGCTTTGCACACAACTCCTCCCAGCCATGAAAGGCCACTCAGGTGAAAGCACAGACACCGTAGGTCAGCCAGCAGTAGGTAGGAGGTTGGAGTCACAGGGTGTGGCAACCAGAATATGAACTGTGAATGTAGACCTAAGTATAGAGTTCAGCTTCTCTAAGTCTTGTCTGCTATGTACATTTTTGGCTGAAGTGCCAACTGAGTTGCAGGTCCTGAGTGACCTGTGTTTGGATGATTTCAAAAGCTGCGTGTGGGACAAGACCCGAGTCTCTGCCTATGCCTGTGCCTCCCATAAGTCAATAGAGGAGTCTGGGCTTGCACAGAGCCACTGGGCTGGGCTTTGAACTTCTTCCCCAGCACTGATCTGAAAGAGGATCTATGAACATGTCTGTGTATGAACAATGTGATGGGAGGAAAGTCAGGGTAGGCCCTTGCCTTAACTGACAGCATAGACACAACCGCCTTGGGCTGACTTCTTGAAAGTGGGATTTGGAAAAGCATTGGGGAGGTGAGAGAGAAGAGGGCTGAGGGGCACTGAAAATCGAGGAGATAATCTTTCATGCTGTTGGAAAGGTTACAGGCATCTCCATGACTCCAGGAGGATTCTGTTCTTTCCAGATGTATAGTATCTGATATATTGCTCAAGACTGTAGAGGTACCAGTGCAGACCTGGGAGGTTTCTGTTAGCACAGAGTGATATAATTCTTGTCAGACTGACATTCTCACTTGCTTCCCCCTTCTCTCAGCTGAGAACCAGATTTTAACAGGAAGCAGAAAACTTAGAGGAAAAAGAGATAAGGAAAGAAATATAAAGCTTTCAGAGAATCATTCTGCACAGAAGTTAACATCTTAAGGGTATTCATAGAGGTTCACACACTCACAAAACTTCCAGCTCAAAGATAGACGACACTTAGTCTAATAAGCACTGGTCTCTAAACAGGCATTCATTGATTTTAATCTTGTTAAATCATGTTCTAGTTACTCAAAGACAGAAAGAAGGAAAGAAATCCAAAACACAACTCAGCAATAACCAAATTCCCCAGGAGATGAAATCAACAATTTTACTGGCTTCTCAGGCTAGAGAACAGGAGTTTAAAAGAATTTAAAGGATAAGTAATGAAAGCTGTTGTGTTTTACAACGTGGTAACATAACAGAAATACATAGCTGCAGAGAAAGTAGATTTTTAAAGGCAAAATGTGAAGACCTTGAAACAGGAGTAAGAACAGATATTCCAGTGAGATCCAAGCTCTCATGAAATCCATTTGCTCATAAAAAATTATGACGTTGTATTTATTTTTGGAGCATTGCTTATAAGTTACTTAGTAATGCTGAACCTGCCATCCATACTCCAACCACTAAGTCTTCAGTGAAAATGTGGTTTCGACACTTTTCAGAGGGAACACTATGGACCAGGAAAACCATGCAGTCCAAAAGCAGAAATCAGTCTTAGGTCTGAGTCCCAGCTCTTGAAATGTGCCAAACAACAGATCCAAACCAGGTGCCTAAGTATTGATGGGTTGGATTTTTTTTTTCCTTTCTTTACAAAATGGCACAGAAAGTATACTTGCTTTGTGGCAAACGGTTGCTTACAGAAAGAGGGAGGGCCTGGGCTGAAGTTCAGAACTTGGCAAAGCATGCCAGCTTGAATCCTGCTTCCAGTCTTGCCAGTGGCTTAAGGAGTAGTTCAGGGCAAATATATCTTTCTGTTTCCCCCATTTGCAGAATTACAGCATCATAAATGTGCTTAGGGCTTTAAGCCATCTAGGGTGACATCATTCCTGTCCTGGAGAAATAGCAACCAAATATCACTGCAATTAATACCACTTACTAGCCTTGCTTTGGGTGGAGTGAAACTTAATCCACTAATGCTTATAAAATGCTTCATGATTCCTCAATGAAGGCCAGTATGAGAGTGTAAAGCATTAGCCTTGTAAGTGACAGCAGAGTGCATTCTGGAAGGAAGAATAACAATAAGATCATTGTGTTAAACTCTTTCACTTGTTCCTTACAACATTTCTTGCCCAAGAGCATTTCTCAGTAACAGCTCTGATCCTGACTATAAGCAGTACTGTCTTCAGATGAACACCAGTGCATCGTAAGGTCTCTTCCTTTTGATTCTGAGCTGGAGGGATGGGATTGTACTGAACTTATTTGATGAGAAATTACCCTGTTACTTATATGTCTCTCCATTTCTGTGGCAGTGGCCACTGATGTTTCGGAACAGGTGGTGGTTAATGCTGCTTTCTTCTATTGGAGTCAGTCAGCCTTGGGTATTACAAAGGGAATGTCTCCTGCTGCAGATGGATTTGGCCTTAAAAATACCAAGGAATTCACTGAAGATTGCTCACTGCTGCTCTGAATAGTTTGACTGCCAATATTTTTAGGACAGACCTGCTGACCTTTTACTGCTTTTAGCCATTTAGCATATGCCATGCCGGAAATAATCTTCTGGAAAAGTCCCCTTCAGACAATTGGCCAAGACTCTGCTCAACTGATCTGTATGACCCAGTCTTATCTAGTATGACTGTGTCAAGTGCATAGAGTATGACTATACCCTGGGTTAAACACTGCATAATTTAACCTCAGGGTCTGGCCCAGAGAACACACCTTCTAGCATAAGGCTTAGGGCCTTGATTCAGCTGGGGCAAACATACACAGAAAACCCCATGCTGAGAGAAGTTATTCCTTGTGCTGACCACAGACTACTCTGGAATGCGTATGTGGCTTTAAAAAGATGCTGCATATGGCTATAAGGTTATAGAATATAAAGTTCTGGAATTTCTCTAGTCCAGTGGCTGACACTGAGCACTGTCCATTTTCCTCCATAGCCCACCAAATAACCAGGTGTTTAAAGGGTTACCTTGTACATGTTATAAAAGCATTTTTATTGTCATAAAGAAGTTCAAGAGTGAAAAATAAACCCAGAGAACATTGTTAGCACACAAGCATGGCTATTCCACAGTGTCCTTTTGGAATATTTAACCTAGCAAACCCAGTAACTAAAAAGCTACAGTACATATCCATGAAGTCAAAATTTGGCTGTGGTAGGTGACTGCCACTCCAGTGAGTCCTGTGTTTGAAATAAGAGACCTTGTCTTGTTAGGGTGAGCAGAGAAATGTCTTGTTTGGCTCTCTCACAGGAGAGTCAGCTGCTTGTGTACCTTCAGAGATCTACTGTGCCTCCTCTGAGAAGTGTAGTAAATTGTTTTGATAGTTTGCAGCTCCCACATTATTCCCAGATCCCTGCACTTCTTTTTGTTTGTGCTTGCTCAGAGAATAGGGATTGTCTGAGAGTACACACCTCAGTGACACAAATAGAAATCATCTGTCAGTGAAAGGTGATAATCATCCACCAATAAAATAAACATCCAATCCTTTTCTTCCCCCTCCTTCCTTCCATTTTTTTCCCTCAAGTGAGCAGCTCTGTCACTGCCAGAGCACAGTAATAGAAGGAATGAAAGACACAGGAATTACATCTGCATTTATGGGGGGCGGATTTTCACCTGGCTAAGATGTGGCATAAGCACTTAGTACTTGTGTAATGGGCATTCCATTTGATTTGTAAATGTGCAAATAGCTGCCATTTTACTGCAGAATATTCAGGGAAAAGACCTACTCCAGTCCTGGCTGTTTCTCTTGTCATTGCTGAAAGTAAAATTACTGCTTTCCGTCGCTTCAGTAGTTGTCAGGAGGTAGGTAGAATTGTCTAACATCTGCAGACAGGGAAATTAAAGCTATCTACTGTACACATCCAACTCCTTTTATATATGTAAATTGTACATTAAAATTGTTCTGTCAAGTGTTGTCACTTGGTCAAATGGTCATTTCACTAATGCAGATTTTTATTAAACAAACATAGTCAGATGCATTTTAGAATAGAATAGAATAGAATAGAATAGAATAGAATAGAATAGAATAGAATAGAATAGAATAGAATAGAATAGTTCAGTTGGAACAGAACATTTTCAGTAGCCAAAGCCTGCCATTCTCCTTTCTAAGCTTCAGCACGTGTCCTGGTTTTGGCTGTGATAGAGTTAATTTTCTTCCTAGTAGCTGGTATAGTTCTGTGTTTTGGATTTGGGATGAGAATCATGTTGATAACACAGTGATGGTTTAGTTGTTGCTAAGTAGTGCTTTCACTAGTCAAGGTCTTTTCAGCTTCTCAGCTCATATGATGTTGTGCTCAGTATATAAAATGGGGGGAGTTGGCTGCGGGGGGCAGCAACTGCTGCTCAGAAACTGGCTGGGCATTGGTCAGCAAATGCATTTTGCATCACTTATTTTGTATATTATTTTACGATTATTATTATTATTCTTTTCCCTTTCTTTCTGTCCTATCAAACTGTCTTTATCAAAGCCCACAGATTTTATTACCCCACCCACCCTGATTCTCTCCTCCATCCCACCGGGGTTGGGGAGTGAGCAAACAGCTGTGTGGTGTTTAGCTGCCTGCCAGGTTAAACCACAATACCATGTCTCTTTTCATGACCACTGTCAGGCACTGGCAGTGGTCTACCCTTTTCTTCAGGGTTAGGTTTTGCCTTTGTGCTATTTCATTCCCTCCTGTGAGTATGTGCAGAGGAACAGCAAAGCACAAGGTGTCACCACAAGTCACAAGTTCAGTTTCAGAAACATATCACAAGATCACTGCTTGATATTTTAACTCCGTTTAGTCTGTGTTTTGCTGGCATGTTTATGCTTGCCCCATAGCAACATAAAAATAAGGAAGAGTGCACAGACATGGCAGGATCCTAAATGATTGTGTGTTCTTACTATATATAAGCACTTTCATGAGTCTGTTCTGCAGAAACATTTCTGTAATCTGCGGTGGCAGGTAGTGACACACAGTAGATGGTCCAGAGCCTTTAGTGGACAAGTCCTTTATCCTAATTGTCAGAGAGCAGTGAAAGTGGGCTGCTCTACAGGGGAAGAGGAGCCATGAGATGAAGGTGAGAGCTAGGCAGGCAGGGCAGTGCTTTTGCAGACAAGACTTCTTTCGGTACCAGTCTCACAGTACCCAAAAGAGAAGAGCAGAGCAGGTCTAGTGACCATAACCAGGGGCAGCAGAGAGCAACTATCTCCACATTAGTCCTAATGATGAGTCAGGTCTGAACTCATGGCTTGGACGGGTGTACTCTTTGCTGGGTAAAAAAGTAGCTGGTTGGCCGAGCCCAGAGTTGTGGTGAATGGAGCTAAATCCAGTTGGCGGCCACTCATGACCGGGGTTCCGCAGGGCTCCGTGTTGGGGCCAGTCTTGTTTAATACCTTTATCAATGATCTGGATGACGGGATCAAGTGCACCCTCAGTAGGTTTGCAGACACAAGTTGCGTGGGAGTGTTGATCTACTTGAGGGTAGGGAGGCTCTACAGAGGGATCTGGACAGGCTGGATAGATGGGCCAAAGCCAATTGTATGAAGTTTAACATGGACAAGTGCCAGGTCCTGCACTTGGGTAACAACAACCCCACGCAACGCTGCAGGCTTGGGGAAAAGTGGCTGGGAAGTTGCCCAGAGGAAAAGGACCTGGGGGTGCTGGTTGACAGCCGGCTGAGCATGAGCCAGCAGTGTGCCCAGGTGGCCAAGAAGGCCAACAGCATCCTGGCTTGTATCAGGAATAGTGTGGCCAGCAGGAGCAGGGCAGTGATGGTGCCCCTGTACTCGGCACTGGTGAGGCCGCACCTTGAGTGCTGTGTTCAATTTTGAGCCCCTCACTACAGGATGAGAAGGACATTGAGGTGCTGGAGCGTGTCCAGAGAAGGGCAATGAAGCTGGTGAGGGGTCTGGAGAGCAAGCCTTCTGAGGAGAGGATGAGGGAACTGGGGTTGTTTAGTCTGGAGAAGAGGAGGCTGAGGGGAGACCTTATTGTTCCCTATAGATACCTGAAAGGAGGTTGTAGTGAGGTGGGTGTTGGTCTCTTCTCCCAGGTCACTAGAGACTGAACGAGAGGAAATGCTTCAAGCTGCGCCAGGGGAAGTTTAGGTTGGATATTAGGAAAAATTTTGTTACTGAAAGAGTTGTCAAACATGGGAACAGGCTGCCCAGAGAGGTGGTGGAATCTCCATCCCTGGAGGATTTTAAAAGACGTGTAGACGTGGCACTTCAGGCCATGGTTTAGGAGAGATGGTAGTGTTGGGCTGACGGTTGGACTTGATGATCCTAGATGTCTTTTCCAACCTTAATGATTCTATGATTCTATGATCTGCAAGACGCAAGGCCAGGTATTGATGTACCTGCAATGTAGCTCAGGCAAAGACCAAGGGCTGGAACTCAAATGTAGCTTCTGAACAGGGCAGAATGTGCAAGCATGGGTGAAGGCCCTGGATAAGGCTTCCGATAGGGCTTTCTCACAGCTTAGCTCTTTTCACCAACATTTGCTTTAGGGCTGCACAGCTGCATCATATGAAGGTTGACCCTGAAGATATGTAGCTAAATCCCTAGGCTGGAAGTGAGGAAAGAGTTTGTGGAGGAGGATTATAAAAGATGTTTTCAGGCTGGCCAGAGCAATCAGAGCCTGCTGGTTCTCTCAGGGCCCTGACACTCAGTGTTCCACCTCTGACCTCTGAAAACCAATGTTAACGCTATCCTCAATTTATTAGACCATGAATCTTCCCTACAGCATTAAAACACAGGCTATAAGGCAAGTAACATTAAGCTATATCTTAACATAGCCTTTAGGGTTTGAGGCAGCTGCTGCACTGGATACCTGAGACATCTGCAGGACATCTGCAGGAACTGGCAGATGTGACCAAGGGCCAGCAGAAAACCTGCAGCAGGAGGCTAAGCAAGGTGCAATAAGACATTTAAAATGATGCTAGAGACTTTAAATTTAGGCAGCTGAATCAAGCAGTTTATTAGGGTCATCAGGACTATTTTACCTTTGTTTAATTAGATGATAACTTTTGCTTGCATGGGGAGTGTCTGCAGATTGGCATGCATAAGGGTCCCTGTGAAGTGAAAAGGCATGTCTTGAAAATATGCTGTGTTAAGCTCTTAGGGATAATTGTAGATGGTAATGTCTGACACTTATATGACCTATTAGCTTGTCTGGCAGAATAAAACCCTAATGTCAAATTGTGCATGTGCTATTAAGAAAGCATTTTTTCCATGGTGCCTGGACTCAATGCCCCACAGTGTAAAAGAATAAATTGGTATGCTACAACTGAGGATGTGCATAGGGCTTATGAGTTTTGAGATAAACAACAATCTATGCATCGATGGTATTGTTCTCCGTAATTATTACTACAGCCCTGCTGATTTTGACACCTAGAACCCCAATGATAAAATCAATTACCTTGTTTAATAACTGAGACTGACAGATGATCAGAGGAAACAAATAGTAATGAAGAGCTCTAACGGAAATTCGTCTGGCTGAGCATGAAACTAGTTTCCAGTGAATGCTAGAATGATGAATGTAAAGTTGTTCTGTTTCAAGGAGAGTCTGAGATGCCAATTTGCAGAGGAAAATGCGTGTCCTATTCCTCAACACTGCAACAGATCTGGATCAAATAACTCTGTAAACATCCTCCTCCACCTTCTTTTTTCTGCACACTTTTATACATGAGCAATGAGCAAGGAAGTCTGAATGTTTTCATGGAGGAAATTTAAACACAGTCCCCATTTCCTTTAACTCGCACATCAGTGTTTGGCAGGTGTATGTCTCATTAAGCCTCTCTGAAACCAGCATCAGTGCATCAGGGAACAACTCTTCCTTCTCATTATATACTTACAGCAAGCTTATAATCTATGCCTCTACTAGTACGGATTTGCATGTTTGTCACATCTTGTAAACACTAATGAAAAGGGCTATAAAGTTTTTGCTTAAATTTGAACCATGGTACAGACAGAAATTAAGGTGATATTTGAATCAGTAAAGGACAACATATTTTATCTTAGTGGACCAGCCTGTGAAGCTGACTATAGGCATAAGAAAAAAGAAATGTAAAAATGTTTAAAAGATTGGCTAAAAATTTGTTGCTTCTTTCTCCCTTTCCTGTCGCTGTTCCTGCTTTCCCTCTCACACATACAATCATTATCACATTCCATAACACAACATGGATTTTGGGGAAAACTAGAGCATATAAAACAGACAAAGACTGAATTAATGCCTCAGAAATCAAAATGTTTTACAATAACAGAGATTTGGAATACTTAAATATGTCAAACAAATAATACAAGCCAGGAAAAGGTCTACACAGCCATCAACTATCCTCTGACATTTACTAATATTGGAAGTTGTCAAGTCTAATATTGTAGATAGTTTTTTCTTTTTTTCTCAAATGACATGTATTGTTATGAACCTAAAGACGTAGTTAGAGCATCATTTGTTTTAACAGCTCAAATACCTTCTGTTTATCTCTCCCCTCTCCATTTCACCTACTTACTGGCATCTCAATCTCCTTTCAGTACAGGCATGTGGATGTGTACAACCCAATGGAGGAAGTGTGAACCATGTTGGATCACTCATTCAACTTAAAAATCAACTAATTTGTCTGCAGTTATTTGGCAGGTGTGTTTTATTTCCTAATTGTAATGTAGAGCAGAGAGAAGAATGACCATTAAAGAGTAGATCTAGTGATTTTGCATCATGATTGCCAAAAATAATGTTTCTTGAATGATTCCTTAAACAAAAAAGTAGTCAGAAATTTCACTCCAATTGCTTAAATTATTCTTCCTCGTTTATTTAAGGACACTGGCTTTCACAAAGATGACATTGGTTGTAAGTTCAGTGCATCTCTCATTTTCTTTGCTGTAGTTAACGAACACAGAAACAAATAAAACTTCCATTTCAATATTTTTAAACTGATACTCAAGAGGACTGGTGAGTTAAATACTATTTAAGTACCTACAATCTCACATTCTCTGATCAGCATGGAAGGTGGCTTAAGAAATTACTACCCCTTAGCTGCTTTTTATTGCCTCCCTTCAATATATTATTACAGGAATAGCAGAGCTGGCACATTATGACATAGAGTTTGTTTTGGGTTTGCATAGCAAGGTTTTGGTTACAGGGGGTTGACAGGGGTGGCTTCTGTGACAAGATGCCAGAAGCTTCCCCTTTGTCTGATACACCCAAAGCCATTTGGCTCCAAGATAGGCCTGCCACTGGCCAAAGCTGAGCCCATCAGCGGCAGTGGTAGCACTTCTGTAATAACATATTTAAGAAGGTGGAAGAAAAACCTGTGCAACTGCAGCCAAAGAGAGGAGTGAGAGTATATGAAAGAAACAACTCCAGGTCAGTGAAGAAGGAGGAGGAGGAGGTACTCCAGGTGCTGGAGCAGAGATTCCCCTGCAGCCCGTGGTGAAGACCATGGTGAGGCAGGCTGGCCCCCTGCAGCCCATGGAGGTTACAGTGCAGCAGATATCCACCTGCAGCCTGTGGAGGTCCCCATGTCGGAGCAGGTGTGGATGTGCCCGAAAGAGGCTGAGACCCCATGGGAAGCCTGCACTGGAGCAGGCTCCTGGCAGGACCTGTGGCCCCATGGAGAGAGGAGCCCACACTGGAGCAGATTTGCTGGCAGGGCTTGTGACCCCGTGGGGAGCCCACACTGGAGCAGTCCATTCCTGAAGGACTGGAAGGAACCCATGCTGGAGCAGTTAATGAGGAACTGTAGCCCATGGGAATGACTCACATTGGGGAAGTTCATGGCGAGCTGTCTCCTGTGGGAGGGATCCCACGCTGGAGCAGGGGAAGAGTCTGAGGAGTCCTTTCCCTGAGGACGAAGGATCAATGGAGAGAATGTGTGGTGAACAGACTACAACCCCATTCTCTGTCCCCCTGTGCTACTCAGGGAGAGGAGGTAGAGAAAATCATAAGTAAAGTTGAGCCTGGGAAGAAGGGAGGGGTGGGAGAAGGTGTTTTTAGGATTTATTTCTCATTATCCTACTCTAATTTGATTGGTAATATATTACATCAATTTCCCCCAGTGGAGTCTGTTTTGCCTGTAACAGTAACTGGTGAGTGATCTCCCCCTGTCCTTATCTTAACCCATGAGCCTTTCATTTTATTTTCTTTTCCCTGCCCAGCTGAGGAGACGGAGGGATAGAGTGGCTTTGGTGGGCACCTGGTGTCCAGACTGGGTCAACCCACCACAGACTTACACCTTAGCTATTTCATGTCAAGGTATAGATTCTATATTCCAAGTAAAGTGTCTCTGAAAACTTGGTTACTATATTCCATTCCTCCATTTGACCACCTAATTCCTGCTTTCACAGCTGGAGGAAAGAGGTCACTGTGTATCTATTGGACACTCAAAACTTTAAAATTATGTTATTTTTTGTTCTTTCTGGCAAAGTTCAAAATAGCTGCTTTTGTTAAAAAATCTGGCTTCCTTGTGCTCTTACCTGAACATTCCTGCAGTGTTATGTACTCTTTAAATATAAAAAGTGACACTTGTTTGAGAGTGAGGAATCCCTCTGGTCCCTGCACTCTTGGAGGTGTATGGTCTGTTTATTAGACCTCCAGGGGAAGGCAGTACAAGAGGCACTGTCTCCCAAATTATCCGGTCAGGAAAGAGAAAGACAGAGGTGAATAAATGAGGCAGGGAAGTGGCCATTCCACAAACTCTCACAGGAAGCTTGTGTTGCAGCCCAAGCATCTTTAGCCTCATCTCCACTGAGGATACCAGCCAATGATGCTTCAAACTGCTTGCAGCCCACAAGTCTGTCACCTTTTTCATTAAGATGAGGACAATGATGGGATAACGCAGGTGCCAGCACTCGGGCAGAAACTGCTGAGAAGGGATCTGGCTGCTGCTTTTTTAGCTCATCTCGATCTCTTAATCCTCTGGCATTCTCACTCACCAGAGGTGTGATGGTGGCTAGCAGGATATAATTCTTGATGATTTTCTCTGAATAACCTTTCCACGGGTCAGCCTTAGCAGAGATAAGACTGTCCTTCTGGAGAGAGACAACCACTGACATATTTGGATACTTAGCAAACGTGCCGTCTGAAGCACCTGTCACTGATAGCAGTGGAACAACACTGGTGCAGAGCTCCTCAAATTATCTCAGGTTCAGAATGATTTTTCAGTTCTATCCACTTCGCTGGTGTTTTTTTTTTTTTCTCAAGAGGCTTTTCAAATGTCATATCATCCCTACTCTTTAGTACAATAGTCTTTATGTTAAAACTAGCTATAAAAATCAGCAAGCTCTACCGGGAAATGCAGGCTGTGCATATTACTACAGGGGGGTAATACAAAATGAGAAGCAGTCAGTTATACGCTTGTTGTGGCAGTGAGAGACTATTATTTACTTTTAAGAATGGTGTTAAACTAAATGACAAAAATGCCTTCAAGGGGAAAAAAAAAAAAGTGGGTTTGCATCTCTGCTGGCTATTTAAATGAAGACCATCTGTGGTATAAAATTCTACATTCACTCCCTATCCACACAGAGGTATGTACTATGCAGACATCTCAGATTGACTAGATCAGCATGTGCTAATGAACTAAATCTTAAAGCTAGACGCAATAAAGAAACAAAGGTCACAGAAGAAAGAACCTGCATAGCCTAAGTAGCTCTTGGCCTCTGGACCTGTCTGGAGAGTGTTGCAACAGTCAGCCTGGGTTTTTGTGTGGGGAGATTTGGGGACCTCAAAATGACAACCCAGACAGTCAGACTATGAGGATAGAGCAGCTTGGAGCAAGACAATGGGAAATGCTAATGCCAGAGATTATTTCAAACGGATATTCCTTTCCCAAAGGCATATAACTCATCCAGTCCAAAACTGACATCTCAAACTGAAGCAAAGCTAGCACAGGATTGTCCTCCTGAGGGCCAATGTCTCCTGCTTTTCCGGAATAAAAACAGACTTCATCCTCCTGCAGAAGAGCTTCATGGTTTGAACAGTCATTTGGGATGCATGACAGGATGAAATTCAATGCCATTTTTAGGCTGAAAAGAGCTCAAACGCTACACTCGCGTGTCCCCAGAGAATGCCCTAACCATTGATCAATTTGTACCTGTCACTGATGTTGAACTGAGGGCACTTGGGAGTGCCACATTATTTGAACCAACAAGAAATAATGTGGGACATAAGATGCTCAGTCCTGGTATTAGGACCCTCTGGGACCAAGGTACTAATTAAGAAGTAAACTTTAAAGAAAAAAACTCATGTGCAAGTTCCAGCCTGTTCACATCAGCATACACTACCTTGTGAAGTTGCCCTATAAGTCACACAGTTCCTGCCTTTTGATTATCACCCTGAGCTACCTCACTGCTACATGTCAATGAAAAGCCTTCTCAGGAAGGCAGAACCAATCTTCTCAGGCAGAACCAAACTAATTCAGTGACCTGATCTCTGTGCTATTGGGGATAAATAGGTCAGCTTCCGTAAGGCCACTGATCCTGTGGAAAGCTAGAAGACCCATCCTGTAGAGGTTCTGCTGAACATCTTTTAAAACCATAAGAGAATGAGGTATTTATTTTTGCCTGAAGACTGTAACATAGTTTTGTAGACCAAAGCAGTGGGTAGTTCATAGTGTGAGTGTTCTCTGGAAAAAGAAGAAAACAAAGAATTGCCTTCCCATTCCTTGGTTTGCATCACTGATGTTTGAATGTGAAAATGTGACATTATTTATTTCAATACCCAAGTTCCAATCACTGTTAGTGAGGACAGCACTTCATCCATGGGGAATTATGCCATTGATTTACATGAGAGTTTTCCTAAGCTTTATGCTGAGCTGTATATTTTTTATTCCATAAATACATTTATATCTTTTTCTTCAAAGCCAGAAAATAATCCAAATGGAAAGCAAAACCTTTTGCTGTGATAATTTCTTTTAAGAAAAGTTGTCTTCCTGGGCCTATTCAAATGATCACAGAATAAGAGATTGTCTGGCAGAATATAAAATCACATAAATTGCTGTGCCTGGGTAGGGACTTCTGTATTTACTACAGATGAAAAAGAACAAACCAAGGCCTCAGCATAAACTGGAGAAAAGTTACTTTTGTTCCTTTCAATATAAACATCCTCAACTCTTTTTTCTCTTTATTGATGAGCGTATGTCCCCAGAATATCATGGGAAGATTTGGTAGGATATGCTTGGATATGTCTTGGGTATAAAATATATTCATGAAAAGATAAGTCTGTCTGTACTAGTAAGCATGAATCCACCTGGCTGAATCTTTTGTATCATGTGCAGATCTATTGTAAATAGAGATAACATTGACATTCCTAGAGGGGTGCCAGTTCTTCTAAGTTAGGCAAATGCACCTTCCTTTCTGCATTTGTTTACATTCATAAAGATAGCTCGATGAAGTGTTTTAATACTGAATATTGAAATACTGCAATTCCTCACCGCTAACAAGGCAAACTGCAAGGATATACATGGTAAAATAACCACTCTCCTGTTCATTTAAAAAATATATTCTCCCCTGATGGGGTTCCATCAGCTTCCACCATGAATAAATTATCATACGCCAAAGTACAATCTTCTTCTTGTTCCTGTTCTTTTTACTCCTAATTGGTTATTAATACAGAAACAATTTCTGTATGGAACAGCTTTTGGCATTTTAATTGTAAGAGCAGATGTTAAAAATTACCAGGTGCTGCTGATTTCCTACCAAGAATTCTGAAACTCTCACAATAATCTCCCCAAAATCCCTGTTCTTTAGAGGTGATAAAGTGATGTGTGACATCATCTACCTCTACTGTCAGCTGAAGTTGAAGACACTCAAAATTTCACATGGTCAGGGTCTTGCACTCCAAACAAATACACAGAAAAGCAAGAGAAGATCCCTGCATGTGTATCTTGCCTTTTGTTCATACCTACGTCATGAGTAACAAAAGACTCCTGGGCACTTTTCAGAAAGGGAGGTGCATTGTAGTTATCTTTCAGAGGAATATAATGATGCAGTGTTTGAATAAAATAAACAGTGGTGATGCCAGCAGTTTGTCCCAAAGACAATTAACATTCATTACAATATCTGATATTTCCATATATTCCATATACTTCCTAGCTCTGGCAAAAAGAGCTCTACAGTGGTAGGAGTGTATTTCAGCTTTTTCCTTTAGACAATCACCACCGTAGTACGGATTATAAAATGATTTTGGGCAGCAGGGAAAACTGGGACCTAAGTTTTCTTTGCTGATTGACCTCAACACCACCATTGCAACATACCCGTAGAAAACTTAAAACGACAGTTTAATAGCTAGGCTGATATTGATCCACAAAAAGGAAGGTTGGAAAATCTAAGTGAAGAAAAATCTCGTCTGTTTCATTAAAATAGTGCAATACTGACCTCCCCCATCAAAACAAGGCAAGAGAAGTTAGTATCACTTTACAATCATTTTTCCATAAGGAATTATATTTCTACTCTCTAGCAAGCAGTCCCCTCAGAAAGAGGTTTTCTTAACATTTTCTTCATGCAGAAATTTAAAAAACCCAACTCTTTAGAGTGCTAATAAGTATTGGTGAGGCATTTTATCTCTCTTTTTAATCACAGAAGACATGATTCAGGTTGTTCTGTACCAGGAGATAAGCCCCCTGGGTTTTGTTTTGGCAGTTATTTTCAGAAACCTGTGAATTCTTTACACCCATTTAGTAGCTTAATCTGTGGTTTTTAGTGATTTTGGTTTCTCTGCATATTGGACAAAACTTAATTGCTTCAGATATTAGAGAATTGCAGGGTCTATCTAAACAAATTTACTTCCTATCTGAAATAATCTCACAATAATGTAGGCTACAAGAGGTCAGATAGTCAAACTTCCTGCTCAGAACAGGTCTTGTGGCCTCTTATTGCCTCCTGTCCTATCACTGCACTTCTGAGAAGAGTTCCATTCTGTTTTCTTTACACCTTACCATTAGGTAGATTAAGACAAAACACAAGGTCTTCCCTTAGCTTTCTCTTTCCAAAGAGAAAACAATTCCCACTCTTTTCAGCTTCTCCTTATGTCACTTGTATTTATTTTCTAGTCTGATCTTCATCCAAGGTGCATGTATTTTACTTCACATCCAAACTTTGATTCATAGTAAAGCAAGTTTTTATTTTCGAGTATAGCTCCATGCATGAGGTATAAATTTCACTAGGCCTCTTTGAAGGGGCAGTTTCTAACATAAGCATCAACTATAATTTTTTCCCCAAAGAACAGGAGGAGTTGACTATTTCCACACTTCCTAAAATGTTATTGTGACTTGACTGAATTAATTAAAACAGCAAAATATTTGCATAAATAATTAAATGGAATTTTATTATAATTAAAACTCTCTTGTGAAAGAAAAAACTTCTATACAGCTGAAACAATGTGATAATATATTTGTGACAAGTATTACCAACATTTTAGAAAACTTAATTTCAAAAATCTATCACCAGACCTATTACAAGGAAGTATTATTTAGACAAAGCTGCCAAAGAAAATATTCAGTAGTTCGCTATGTGTCACTGAGATAAAAGTTGGGGGGGTGAAAATTCATGTTTTATAGTTAGTTTCTAATGATTAAATCAACAAAACAGTTCCTGAAGTCTGATCATTTGGGGATCTGACTATAAATAAGAGCTGAAAAGTTATATACATTCCTATTGTTTAAAATATATATTTTCACCTAAAATTTACTGCTTTGTGATGCCTGCACACTGCGCTAAACCAGTATCTCCACACATGAGTTTCAAGCAATCCACTAGCCAAGTTAATCTTCTTGGTATTAAAATTCACAGATGTTACAGTGTGAGTCCTGCACCCCCTTTAATAGTCTCTGTGGCTGCAACTTTGTGTTGGGAACTAGGAAAATTATTTGATTTCTTTATGACCTCAGTTCCCAGTCTATACAATGGAGATGAGAACACCTTGTAACTCCCTTCTGCCACACGCCTTCTCTGTTTTCTGCAAATTATGGGAAAATCTGAGCTACCAATTGCTGGAAGCTGAGAAGTTCTCCCACGAAGTGAGTCACGTTATTCTTTTTGTGATATCACCTTTGTTCTCTAAGCTTTTGTTTTGGGCCATTGTCAGCAACAGTATATCGTAGTAAATGGCCTGACACAACGCAGCTACTCTCATTTTATAATCCCAAAATACTGCCAACAGTAATGCAGTTTGGATTAGACTCCTCGTTTAAAAGCTTTTGAGGAAAGAAATGTGAAGAAAATAATAGGAGTCTTCTGTTTGTACTGCCAACGACAAGCATTATATAACTACATAAAATTATCATTCATTATCAGTTTCTTGGCAGAAGTAGACAAAGAACAGATTTATCCTAGACTTACTTCGGATTTACTGAAAGGAAAATTATATCTTCATTTCACTGATTTGGTTTGTAGGCATCTTTAAGTTTCCATACTGCTTAAACAGATTTAAAAAAGGCTAGCTGTATACTTATTCATTCATTTATTTCCTTAAATAGAAGCCTGTTTTCATCTTCTGCTTTCTTGTACATGGAGAATACTGTTATATCAAAAAATACTTTAGGCTATATTTAATACTTGGAACAACTAATCACGTGAAGTAATATTATCTCAAGAGAGGCAAGCGACTTCAAAAGGTTTTTGCCATTCTGCCTGTATTAGACAGAATGCACAGGGCATTAGTGATAATGACAGGTCTGCTGCAAAAGCCATAGATTATCGAGAGAGTGTCCCCCCAGATAAGTGGTGAGTATTTTATTGGCCTTTTGTCAACTTCAATTATGTTGTCTGAAAATCCTGTTTAGAAAGCAACATTCAAAATGCTGGATTTAGGGAGTTAAGTGTTAATCAAGTATTTAAGTCTAATATAAACAGATATCTGTACATCAAACAGCCTTACTGTTGCAATTACCAGTTACAGAAATATTGAGATATTGGTAGTCTTCTACAGCAGAAACTAATTCCTCTAATAAAATAAATCCCCAGCAAAAGAAGCTGTTACAATATATGTGCTGAGATTAGCTAGAAACTCCCTAGCAATAAGCCATTATTATTTACCAGCATGGATTTTGAGGACAAGCTTTTCAAAGCCACTTAGGGGTTGAGTATGCCCAATTCTCATTAATTTTATAGGTGATTGGGTATCCAAATCCCTCTGGAAAGCTGAATAGCTCATTTTCTGAAAGTCCAACAGGCATGTATGTCTGGATATTTCCTCTTAGGACCACAATTTGTACGTGCCCCAGACACTTGAAGAATGATTTTTCCCCATTAACTTTTGATGTAAAAAGTCAGGACTTGACACTCATGCAATATGTATATGAAGTTAAAATGGAAACTTTGATCTAACAAGTCATGTGACACTAGCAAAGAGAAAGTGAGCAAGGAAAAGACAAGAGAAGATTTTCCTTTCTGGAATGTATTTTACTTCAGGGCAGAGAATCCTCAAAAGTCAAAATGACCCCCAGTCATTCATACGAAAGCCATAACACTACTAGTAAAGCCTAGCTTTGTTCATCTGTCTGTTTTTCTTAGACCTCCACACTAAATCCATGAATTCTTATAAATTTCTTACAAAAGTGTTCTTAAGACAAGCTTTGCTACCTCAGAAGGGGGAGTTTTTTCACTTGCCTTTATCAGGAGATATACTGGTACAAGTGAAAACTAAAAGTTGTAATGCTAAGAAAAATTTCTAGCAGATCTACTATACTTGACTACTGTTAGCAGTGATAACAATAAGCTAGATTGCAGAGTACTATATATAAAAAATAGTAATTTCTTAGTATTAGCACTTTTTTCTAGAATTTCTGTGTGTGTAATTGCTGTGGTTTTCAAATAAAGCAATATTAATTTCAGTGGAGCAGGTGATTAATGAGGAGTGAGTGAATAGTACCAGAAGTAGAGGTGCAATAATCAGCTGTTATACCCTTGAAAATAATAAGATTACTTTACCAAATCATAACATTAAAAATAATAAAGGCAGGATTTTTAATAATTTATGGGTATTGTGGGAAGCCTGTAAGATTTTTTCTCAGTTATCTGGAATGTTGTTTCTTTTTTTTTTTTTTCTAAATATCATACATATATTTGTTCATAGAAGTTAGTGCTTCCAGAAAATCCTTGTGTGGTGACATGCTAGGAGCTGTCAGTGCCCTGGCTATAACCTCAGTCCTACCCACAGGCTGTCACTTGGCCAGCAAAGAATAGGCCATTGTAGGTGACTTAATGAAGGAACATTTCCCTTGATCAATTAAGTATCAACCAACTTGTCTTTCTCCCTGACATATATTTTTTTCCCTGTAGGTATCCAATCGCTAAGACCACTCTCATGAGATTTCCAGTTTGACACTCTGCCTACCCCTGCAATGTGATTTTTTTTTTTCCCATTGTGTCCAGCTCTGTATCCACACCAGACACTATACAAACCTGCAAAACCCAGAATAATTTCTGAATTAATCTGGTGATTTGATTCCAGTTTGTGTGGCATGAAGAGTGATTATTGGAACCTGGAACCAAAAAATAAATATGAAAAATGAAAAAAGCTTATAGTTTTCTTTTTTTCTTTTTCTTTTCTTCCCACCCCCCTACCCCCTGCCCCGCCAATCTGACTGTAAGCACTTTGGGGCAAAGTTTGTTTCTTTGTTCTGTATTTACGGGAAGATCCACATCTCTGCTGAGCATTCAGTTTCTGCACAGTTTTTTACTCCGGGCAGGGTATAAAGTGCTACTCTAACCCACAGTATGCAGTGGCTTCCTATCTCCCACACAGCACATTAGTTTGCACACATTTCTAATTAACATCTAATTTTGGATTAATTTCTGATTCCCTCCTCTGGGCTTTTGTAATGAGCTAGTGAGTTACATTGGCAGAAGGTTTATACTTAAAATGTATCTATATGGTAGAACCTCCTAGGTAGTTAACTGACAATAGGATTAAAAAAATATCCAAAACAAACACGCAAAAAAATGCCAAACCTCCTATTTGTTAGACATCTGGAGTCTTATTTTTTAATTTCATCAGCTATAACCAAGGAAAGAATATAAATAGTTTCAGCTCCCAGCAGTTTTTTCTTTGCCTCTCTTTCCATGCATTAAGAAGCTGGGTATTATTATTATGTTGTTATTTTTTTCCTTCAGTACACTGATGTGGGAAAGTGGACAATTTTACTAAATGAAATGCCTGCAGTTCAAAAATCTACATTCTTAATTAATTGCTTTTAAATTATTTGGTAAACCCCAGAGGTGTTGGGGAAAAATGCGTACTTTAAATATAGAATGAATGCAAAAGTTAAACATTAGATGAGTTGTTCTTATTTACCCACCCATATGCAGGAATGCACCATTGGAAATGTGGCAGTAAAATTTATATTCTTCACACATCTTGGTACAGATTCCTTCAAAAGGCCCAAATCATGAAAGGTACCCAGTTCACTTTTCCACATGCACACAGGTTGTTTAAAAAGAGATATAGGGCTAAAGTACTCTGGGATGGGATCTTGACAAATTAAATTAATAAACACCTAAGGCTTTCATTAGTAAAAGGATTTTAATGGATGAAGGAACCTAAAGCTTCAACTCAGGCACCCAAATCTAAAATTGACTTCTTATCAGCAGTTAGTTAAACTTCAAGGTCTGTAGGGGAATAGACAGGGATTGGCGACCGGAAGATCACGGGATGTGACGGAAAGATAGACTCCTCCCCATAGGAGCGGCAGGAACAGGAAGCGCAAGAGCTATATAAGCGTGTGACGCAGCTAAATAAACGGACATTTTGTATCCATCATATTGATGTCTGTGCATCACTGTCCCCAGGGTGGGTAGAGCCCTGTGTCCCGGAGATATGCGGCCCAAGATAAGTTCTCCCATAGAAGCGTACAGCTACAAAGGTCCATCCTTAAGACCATCCTTTCATCCCATTCACCTTGAACTAAACTTATCAGAAACACATGAAGGTAGATATCCTAAGCTTTTTCCCAGCTACTGGGGAGAGATTCCTTCAGAAAGTATTGCAGACCTTTTGCTGACTGAATCACCTCATAGAGACACTTACTGATTGCAGTATAAGCCTGAAGTGTGAATGGATTCTTGTCTCACTTGCCTGAGGGAAGTGTTCAATATTACCTAGGTGCAATCCACATTTAGAATCTCAGGTTTTCTACAGTAAAGCCCTAGGGATGCCAGTTCCAGTGCCTTAAGTATCTGTCTGAGATACCAGAGACTTGCAGATCTGTGGTTTGCTGGACCAACCAGTGGAGGCCATCTGGAATATCTGAAGGCACACAATGACACTTGACGTTGAAACTTGCCATTGTCACATGCACATGCTCCTTGCACTTTTCAGGCACCCATATGTTACTTAAGAGTTTTTTGTGCTGGTACTGAATAAATATGATATTCCAATTCCTCAACACAGGCAAAAGAGACATTTCAGAAAATGAAGGTTTTTAGATATGGGAGACACAACAGAAGATGTGTGGGTGTATGGGAGACACACATCCTGCTGGAACAGCACCTGGAGACCAGGCAAGATACCCCTCCATTTCTGAAAAACACTGGTCAATAGGATCCTGCCCTCCATCTCCTTTGTCCTGACATGAGATCTTCAATATTGAGCTCATATGAAGACATTAATGCTTTAGTACCTTATAATCAAATTGAATAATACCCTGCACAATTAAATATCTGCTTTATTCCCAGTTTGCTAGAAGTTGCTAAATCCAGTAGCCCAACAGAGGCGAGATGGCACACAGCTCCATGCCCTCCAAACAACAGCAGGACCGAACATGTGTTCCCAGTAGAAGCTCACACACAGAACACATATACAACACGTATATACATTGCCAGCCAAAGAGATAATACAGACAGACACACAACTCACAGTGTCTCTGCAGATGGCACTCACACAAACACAAACAGCACTCATGGCTTCATCTTGTTCTCACTGTCTGACCAGGAGGAAGGTACGTTAGTCAGACTGTAGATACACATGCATACAATGTGGTTCCCTGCAACAGCTGGTCTTGGACACTCAGTCTGCCCAGGAGCTGCCCCTGGGTCCCAGTCTTCCCAGTTGATGGCATCTGGGCATTTGAGCTGCTATAGATCCCGTGTGCACAGCAAAACGTACAGGCACACAGACACATACACAAACACAGGGTCCCTCCGGTAACTGAGCTTACACAAACAGTCCATGCAGCAGCTAGTCCTGGATCCTCATTCCTCCTCGGTACCTCCAGCACAGACACAAACACTCAGTTCGCTTCCCTAAAAGGTACATTCTCTCCTGGAGCTGTCCATGATGGCTCGGGCAGTCAGGTAGCCAGGTCCTCCAGGTGCCTCATCCTGAGACACACACACTCCCCCTGGCTCCCACGTCTGCCTCGAGACTCACCAGAGCTCACACACCTGCCCTCGCTCCAGGTGCTGCACCATGGAAACAGGGGCACCATGAGAGTGAAATGGGTACAGATACTGAGAGACACCAGTGCAGGGGGTGCCGGTGCCCAGGCACTGGCAGTGGGGGGCTGCAGGGGTGGTGTCTGTGGGGAGAGGCCGGGGCTGCCCCGTGCCGGGCACAGCCGGTCCCGGCCGGCTCCAGCGGCCCCACGGCAGGGCACAGCCGAGCCCCTCAGCCGAGCTGGGGGCGCGGGGGGGAAACGGGCTTCAGAAAGGGCCAAAGGCAAAACACGGCACAGGAGGAGGAAGCCGAGGAGGGAGCAGCAGCAGAGGCACCCCCAGGCCGGAGGAGGGGCAGGAGGAGGGCAGGAGGTGGTGCAGGCCCGGAGCAGGGACCCCCCGCAGCCCTGCAGAGGCCCCGCCGGAGCAGAGACCCCGCCTGCAGCCCGGGGAGGGCCCCACGCCGCAGCCGGGGGATATTTCCTGCGGGGGCTGCGGCCGTGGAGAGCCCAGGCGGGAGCAGGGGGTCCCTGAAGGGCTGCAGCCCGGGGCAGGGCCCGCGCTGGAGCAGGGAGGGGTGTGAGGAGGGAGGGGCGGCCGAGAGGGGCTGGGATGGGCTGACCGCAACCCCCATCCCCACCCCTGCGCCCCTCGGGGTGGGGAGAGGGGTCGGGAGTGAAGGGGTGAAGTTGGGCATGGGAAAGAGGGAGGGGGAGAGCTGTTTTGATTTTGGTTTGGTTTCTCACTAGCCAATTCTTTGAGTGGCAATAAATGAAATTAATTTCTCGAAGTCTAGTCTGTTTTGCTCGTGACAATAACAGGTAAATGATCTGCCTGTCTTTATAGAGACCCATGAGGTTTCTCATCCTGTTTTCTACCTGTGTCCTGTAAAAAGGGGGAGTGAGGGTGCAGCTGGGTGGGTTGTCTGACTGCCAGCCAAGGTCAACCTGTTTACATTCGTAAACACACATGCACAGAGAAAAGAGAGTGCCTCATCCAGAAAAATCATGGGATGTATGGGAAGAGCAACCTGGGATTGTGCGTGACTTATGTGGATTTAGGGGAGGAAACAAAGGTATGGAGATGGATAGGACTTTGTGGTCTGAGGAGCATGACAAAACAGAGGGATAAGGGGATAAAAGTGTCACATATAAACAAGTTGCTTGTTGGTACATTTGTCAGACCATGTCTGGAAGTTTTATGGTCTTACTAAATTTCTCTCTAATGATTTTAGACCTCTCTAATTACCTTGGGCAATGAGCCCGCTTAGTCACTGAAGTTACTCAAAGTGCTGCTTCTGTTGCCCCGTAATGTGGCTGCCAGGCCTGCTGGCCCAGGTGACTGAGGCTTTCCTAGGACAGCACTGGCAGGGGCCACAGCAGGGACTTGTGTCTCTGACTGGAGTAATGGGGCTCATCTGCCTTCCTTGTGCCTCTGAGCTCCTCTGTGTGTATGGAGATGAGCTTTATATCACATAACCTGACAACGTTAAGCAGCTTGACTTCTTACTCACTCCAAACCTCTAAGGCATTTACAGCTCAGACATTCCTCTGTCTTGCCCACAGACCTCAAGCTCACAGTAATTTTCAGAGTATTCCTAGGAGTTTAGACTCTGTGAAAGGCATGGGGAGAGTAAGCACCTTTGTAAGCACCTCTGAGAGCACTGTCTCCTTGTGGAAGAGGGGGGAGGAAAGGGGCAGAAGAGGTAACTTTGAAGCATGAAGAAATTTGCTTCCAAACATCCTAGTAGACTGTTCAAACAGCCTGAGTATAGAATATCATAATAGACTGGAAGTTGGGGAATCCCATTCCCTCCTCTTAGAGCTCATCTATTTAAAATAAGTCTTTGATGGAAAATAAAATAAAAACTGTGAGAAGTAATCTATGGGACTTAACATACACGTCCCATGATAGAGTTAAAAGACTGAAGCCACCATCTTCTTCCATGTTCTGAAAAAATCAACACAATACTATGATTTCTGAAAGATGTGTATCAGATACTTGACCCCAGTAATCAGTCTAGGATAGAGATCAAAACTGGAAAGATGCATCTGAACTCCAGAGACAGAATATATAAGGAAAGAACAAATATAGATTTTCAATTCCTCTAATGATAGATGACTGGCTTAAATACAGTTTTATTTTTCCTTAGGAACTAAAACAATGCCCAAAATTAAAAGCTTGTCTCTATGTTAATTTTATGAAGGAATATGCAATTAACAGAGATAATTCTTCTAAGCTTTTAAGGATCTGCAATCCTTTTTGTAGATCTTCTGTAGCTTCCAAACACTATTGAATTCTCCAGAATGTGGGTGTATTTTCATAGCTATTGTATAGTCTTTGAATCTAAAACCAACCTTATCTTCCTGGTAGATCTAGTGACACAGAGCCACAAAGGGCTGAAATGAAATGCCACACAGCAGGCCAAAACCATAACTGAAACTAGACCAGAGGGTTTTGCTGTCATTGGTAAAGGTCTAGTTACAAGTTCATTATGCCCTCAAGATACGCTTTTAAACTGCGCCCCTGATCCTGTTTCAGCTACTGTCTACCTTTGTTGGTGTTTTTTTTGTTTGGTTGGTTTTTTTTTGTTTTGTTTGGTTTTTTCTGAAGGTCTCAAATTCTTTGTTTCCTCTTCCCGCTGTCAAGCAATTAATTGTGAACTCTGAACAACTACGTATTGTAGGGCTGTATTTCAGTGGAGATAGAGGAACTGTCTGCCATAGCTTGCCATTTGGCAAGGCAGATTTATTCCAGATATAAAACTGCCTTGCAACTTGTAGAGAAGGACATTCAGAAGGAAAGCTGAAGTGATTAATTATTACACAGTAGACAGTTAAATATTTATTAAATACAGGGGATGCATACTGTAGTAAACCAACTAATGTGCACATGAATTGAGTTTATTATCATTATGGCAATAACTGCATGCTCAAATTGAGCCAGGCAACTTGCAAGTATTTAAGATGCCTGTTCCGAAGAGAGTTTGAAGCTTTATATAAGATATTAAGGCACAGGTAAATCCTTTTAAACAGTACACTAAACAGTCTTTGCAGAAAGGACCACTTCTTCCTTCACTGAGTACATATGAGCTCCTCAAGCTGATATCAGAACTTACAATCAGAACATTTTATTTGCATATATGTGTAAGACCACATAACAATGTTTTCTGGAATGGTCTCAGACATACGGGTAATGAAGGGCATGAACATCTTTTTCTCAGTGGCAAAAAAATTTTCACCAGAAAATACAACCTTGGCATCTACCTCGTCAAGCCAAAAACCTGAAAATATTTTTTAGGTCTTTATAGTCCAAAGAAGCAAAACTCACAGATTACTGAACTCTAGACGTCACTGATGTGAAAGAAGGAGTGGTTTAAATGGACTGCACAATTTTCTACCACTTCTTTAACTCTTGTTAAAGCTGTTTCAAAGATACTAGTTATTGTCTCCAACTTTTCCAGACGGACTGCGGTGGGTTAGCCCAGGCTGGACACCAGGTGCCCACCAAAGCCACTCTGTCACCCCCCTCCTTAGCTGGGCAGGGAACAGAAAATATAACAAAAGCCTCATGGGTCAAGAAATGGACAGGGAGATCATTCAGCAATTACTGTCACAGGTAAAACATATTTGAATTGGGAAAGTTAGTTTAGTCTTATTACCAATGAAAATAAGAGTAGGATAATGAGAAATAATAATAATAAAAAAATCTTAAAGCACCTTCCCCCCACCCCTCTTCTCTTCCCAGGCTTAACTTTACTCCTGATTTCTCTACCTCCTCCCCCTCAGCATGGTGCTGGGGGACAGGGCATGAAGGTTGCCATCAGTTCATCACACATTATCTCTGCTGCTCCTTCTTTCTCAGAGAAAGGACTCCTCACACTCTTCTGCTCTAGCGTGAGGTCTGTCCCACAGGAGACAGTCCTCCATGAACTTCTTCAACATGAGTCCTTCCCATGGGCTGCAGTTCTTCATTAACTGCTCCAGCGTGGATCCCTTCCACAGCATGCAGTCCTTCAGGAACAGATGCTCTAGTGTGGGTCCCCCACGGGGTCAGAAGTCCTGCCAGCAAACCTGCTCCAGCATGGCCTCCTTTCCCCACAGGTCCTGCCAGGAGCCTGCTCCAGTACAGGCTTCCCACAGGGTCACAGCCTGCTTCAAGGCACATCCACCTGGTCCAGCATGGGATCCTCAAAGGGCTGCAGGTGGATATCTGCTCCACCATTAACCTCTGTAGGCTGCCAGGGGCCAGCCTGCCTCATCATGGTCTTCACCATGCTCTGCCACCTGGAGCTCTTCATCTTCCTCTTCCTCTTCCCCCTCTCCCCCTTCCCCCCCTTGGTGTCTGCAGAATTGTTTCTTTCATTAATTCCCACTCCTCTCTCCGGCTGCAGTTTCTCTTGCACAGTTTCCCCCCCCTCCCTTAAATATGTTATCACAGAGGTGCTACCACTGTTGCTATTGGGCTCAGCCTTGACCAGCGGTGGGTCTGTCTTGGAGCTGGCTGGCATTGGCTGTATTGGACATACGGAAAGCTTCTGGTATCTTGTCACAAAAGCCACCCATATAGCCCTCCTGTTACCAAAACCTTGCTACACAACCCAATGCAGGGACTAAGGAATGGTCTAGCTACAGCTCCGCATCTTGTACAAGTGATGGAAATGCTCTTCCCTCTAGTTGTCTATCAGTTGGCATAATTATCTCAGCCTGGAATTTTTATGCTGAATTTATTCCTGGACTTGAGAACTGCTGTTCCTTCTTGTGACCTGAAGAAGATTTTGTGAAACCCCCATGCTCTTCAAAGTTTGCTCACTATTACTGCGTAGTAATAGACTGATGTAATAGACTGATGTAATTAAAAAAAGCACTACTTGCTACAAACTTTGCCTCTGTGATATCTTGTGTACCACCAATACAACTATTGTAAATGATAAAACTAATGAATGCAATAGGGAGAAAAGACATGTTATAATGTTAATAAATTTGCCTTCTAAAGAGCTGCCAGTGAATGTGCAATGGCAGCTAGGAAGCCTTGAAGGATTGATGCATCACAGGCAGGTATGCATCTCAGCAAAAATATCTTTCCTAGCTTGAGTGTGAAGGAATCACTTCACACCAGAAGGGATATCAGAGAAACTGAGGACTGGGAAGAAACAGGCATTTAGTGACAGCTGGGTTTTCAGACATGACTGGCAAAATAACATGGAGCTTACGGGAGGTTAATATTTTACTTATGTTAATTAAGTTAACTATTAATTTATTAATAAATAATATATTTATTAAAATATTACTATATTTTAATTAATATAATAATTAATGACAAGTAATTACTTATTTTAATTACTAAAGTTAATGTCTTAACAGTCATCTGCAGGCTATGGTGAGGTCTGAGACAGCCCTGGTTTTCAATTTTTAGCAAACAGAAAAGTTGTCTCATGACTGAGTGAGCAGTGTTGCACTATTCCATAGATGTTGTTTCCATACTCTGGAGGTTGCGTGTTTTGGAGTGGTAAAAGGTTTGATGTGAATCCTCCTCATTTTGAAATATGAAACTCCAGTGAAGGGTTGTTTATGAAGTATAGAGAGGCTTATTAGACTGTGAAAGAGATGGGAATGACTGGGGGTAGAGGGAAGAAAGAACAGTAACAGTCCAGCCCTAAGAAGAACAAAGTTAGAAGGACATTACATGGAAAGCGAAACCACTGATGTAGAGCTCAAATAGGGGGAGTAGAAAATCAGTTGATGCTGTCGACAGTTGGAATTGTTCAATGATTTATTTGGAATCCCGAAGCCTTAACCTTTTCCAACTACTGAAAAGTATGTGCTTTGTCAAGTAAGAATGACTGCACAGTTACTGTTACAGGGTAGTTTAGGTAGTCTTTCCATTAAAAAAAAAAAGTGTAGCTTTTAAAAGATTAAGTCATCTTCATTTTGATTCAAAGATTTTTTTCTAAAAAAAAAAAAGGGTTTAAAATTTATTCCTTGTATTAAGAGTGTTTCTATGCTCCAAGAGGCTTTCCTTTGGGTACTGTAAGATGGTTTATTATCCATTATCTGTAACACAAAGATAATGAAAGTGGTTCTATTGTACTGTATGTGAAACCCACAGGAATACCAGGATTTGACAGTCATGATATATCTCAGTTAGTTTCTAATGTGTAAAGCCATCACAAATCATAAAGACGACAGTCTGTTGGTTAAATAAGTCTACAAAGTAAGATGATCGAGTTCTTCATTTATCTTCATTGAAACAGCTTTCACTGGTGTGTAGTTGATAAAATAAATCTAGTCCTACTCAGAATCTCTCCTCTCTGCCCATTGTAAGCAAGCAGCTTCCATTCTACTGTATTAATTCTTATGCAGCCCTCATCACCCACAATATTGGAGTATCTTCCATTAGCACGTTAAGTAAAGTGACTAACGTGTCAACTGCAGCTCATTGTCTTGCTTATTGTCTTCCAGGGCAGAGAATTGTGTATGCAGTGAAGTGTTTTGATTGGAATGTTGTTTTTTTTTTCTTTTCTATGTGTTCATGAAAGAGATGGTAGGTCACAGAAATGGTATAGGAGATGGAGAGCTTCATTATGATTGTCTGCTTCTAGGGGAACTCATTGTACTACTGAAGAATAATCTCATGAAAGTCCATGAGCTTCACAACTATATAGAAAGTTTAGTGGTTCCAATGGACCAGAGATGTTGATCAGAGTCTCACAGCTTCTGTTTTCTAAAAGTGTCTGTTCCTCTTCAATGGCTATGAAGACACTTGAAATACATGCACACATATATGATGCAAATTTTAAGGTTAGACAAGATAAATATACCCTCCCTCCCCTGGGGACCATAAATAAGGCTCAAGATTCTGAATTTGACTTGGTGTTTAATGACAAGCAGTGATAAAAACAATTATGTTTGTTAAGTCTCCTGGAGACGCCAGATCCGGTGCAGACAGTATCTGCCATTAATGATTTAATTCTGAGCTATATTTCATGGCTTTAACCCAGCCAAGAAGTGGAAAAATAATGATCACAGTTTTTGCTAGAATAGCGTTAGGTGTCTTTGGGCAGCTGGTGACAAACAGAAGACATCACTCAGAAGTGTGGGTACCTAAGAGTCTAAAATCAGCAGGGAATGCAGAAAGAGTAATAAACTACAGACTGTGCTGCCCAGAGATAGATACAAACTCTTCAGCCAACAGCTGTTTCTTAGTAGCAACCTTCTAAAGTTATTTTCTTTGCTCATCAGCATCATCAGTGACCTTTTTTGCTTGAATTTGAACAAACTATTTTTCATCTGAGACCTGGATCTGCTTTCGAAGTATTGTGCCATGTGTACTGAGGTGGTGTAGATGTATGTATGGTGAAACATTGCTGATATGGGTCTATGTAATTTTATTACTTCATTTAAATGCCATACAGGACCAGAGAGACGGTTGATCTTTGGTACCATTTTACATCATGTTCTCTGGATGTACCTCAATATTAAAACATTCCCTTGGAAATACAACAGAAGTGTCAAATGACTCAGGGAGGTCTAAGATCAGAATGTCTCTCTGTTAATCATCCCTGATGGTAGCAAACCATCTATCATGCCACCAAGACTTTTCATGTGCTTGTCTGAAACTGGATTATATCAAGTCTAGGATGTTAGATGCAATTTTTCAAGCTTGATGTTGACCTTGGACTTGCGTTTATGTGAAATTCCAGTGAAATAAGAGATTTGCTTTTGGCAGAGAAAGTAAGTCTCTGCCAAATACAGTTTTTCCTGAATACAATTATTTCTGTCCTAGTCACTTGTTTTCAGGGAGGCTTTGAATGGCATTTTATAAAGAGGATATAGTATTTAACAAAGCAGACAAGAAAAAAAGCAAAAAACAAAACCAATGATAAATCCTTAGGGAAAAGAGAGAGGAAAGAAAGAATACTGTCAGAGTAAGACTGTGAGTTGTGAGGAATCATCTGCTTAAAGTCAGGGTATTTTACTGATCTCCTCTCCCACCTTTACTAGCATTGTGATTTCTTGAGTGAGTCAATGCAGAAGATACATTAACTATTCAGGTTTCAAGAACAAGGATGAAAAATCCATTTATTCCTGAAATGGAAATTACAGATTGCAGTAAATAGTCAAATTTCCATTTAGGCTGATGTACCAGCAGTGTAAAATACTTTTTTTCTTTTTTTTTTTTTTTCTCCCCAGCCAGTCTAACAGAGTCCTGGTACAAAACAGCAATCTACTAGATGTCTGACAAGAAAATAGTAAGGATTTTAAAAGATTTACTGAAATAACAGACATGACTAGTTGCTTAGTGGACAAAAAAGAGGTTAACTGGGTGACAAACTCCTTCGGAATTCTTTTCCAGGCTATACTTTTTCCCCTCATAAATTAGCGTGGCCCTCTTGCTGTTATTGTTTTGTATCAGAAAAAAAGAGGTACGGTCATGAAAGGTAACATTAATTTAAAAACTAGAAAGGGAACACTGGTCAGCTCTAGGAGGTCCCCAGAGATTCCATTTTACTGAAAGTCATGTAATGATGCTGGGGCTGGAACAATGACAAAATATATGAAATGCCTTACATACTGTTTGTCTTTCACAAGTCTTCTAAGAAAATAATGTGTTTGCAGTTCTTAAAACTTCCTGTCAGGCTAGATTGGTTCAGGCCTTACCCTTCAGTTCTTTTCAGACTAACAGAGGACTGAGACCTTGGTGTCCCCACTGTGGTCACGTGTAAGACCAAGAACTAAATCATGCCATGAACAACAGAAAGAGGTAATGAAACTCTGAAGAGAAATTAATGTCTAGCAGGTAGCTATTGCACAGCTGCATCATATTTTGAAAAGCAATAGGATAAACAACCTAGGCATAGGTTGTATTTATAGCCAGGTAGAGGGGTAGAGACAATTAAATTTCCCTTTTTTTTTTTTTTTTTCCCCAGCTCTGATGTCTGCGGTACAAGTCTGTCAGACTTCAATAGCCAGGTAAAGGTGGATTGAATTCATGAGTACATGCTAGAAGGGGAGGGAGGACCAGCACATGGCTTCTTATGTCCCTGGTTAAACTGGTGTCACTTTTCCTCTTGAATAAACATTAAAGAAAATGTTCTGTAGCAGGGGAAAAAAAAAAAAAATCACATTTAATTCTTAAAGCTCTTTTATCAAAATAAAATCCCAAGGACTGTGGTTTACCTAGCTGTATTGCCAGTGCTCCTTCTGATTGCTTAGTCACAGAAATAATATTCTACTTCAAAACAGAACTAAGAAATAAACCAATTAAATACAGCACAGCACTTTCATCAAGGAGCGATGAGTGCCACTTCCATACATGTGAGTCAAGGATACACTGTGACTTTAAATTAATCTTTGGCAAAACTGTGAGGAAAGTCGGATCAATCTACTTTCATCAATAAAAACTGAGGACTGTGACCAGTGCTTCATGGTGCTTTATAGCACCTAGTCCTATGAGGTCTGGATCATCCAGGCCCAAGACCTTAAATTCTTCACAATTTCTTGTGAAATATATTACTACTAACAAACAAGAAATACTCTTAAATTAGCATTTTACACTGCATGTGAGCTGTAGTGGAATTTGCCACATTAGATTATTGAAATGATATTTCTACAAGTAAATGTAAAATGTAAAATATTTGCTCACAGCTATTTACTACACTTATTCATCAATTCATTCATCCTAAGACCAGAATGGACTATAAGAACAAATGGGCTACTGGTGTAATTTACAGGGGGAAAAAGAAAAGCCTGAAACTTATTTGCCTGATCAGTCCACCCAATACCATTGAACGAGCAAGAGGTTCACTGTAGTGTTTTGCATCTTGGTCTGTGGGGGATTGGTTTCCATTTTCCAACCACTGGTCTGTGAGAAAGAATAGATAAAAAGGGCCTCAAATCTGATTTTTCATCCTTTGTGCTGACACAAAATATCTTTCCCTTGTGAGTCTTGGAATTGGAAAGAGCAATAGATTTATGAAAAGTCTACAGAGTTTCTGAAGAGAGGCAACTTCCTGAAATAAACAAACAAAAACCCAAACTAAACCTCAACTCACCTATGCTTTACTAAGGTGTTGTGGGAATAAGAAGTAAAATGGAAGAGATGGAAAAGATTTTTTTTCTCAGGGAATACTTTTTCCAACTTCTGCTGGCGTGGAACATTTTGAAATTTCTTGACAAATATCTGGCAGCAAATCTGATACCATGAAACTCAGCATGCATGATATATATATAGTAGCCACTCAGAATACAGACCTACCAGCTCTGATGCTTTTCCTCCTGGTTTCCATCACTGTAGATATTTAGGAGGCAGCTTTCAGGTGTAGTGTGGACAGAGCTGACCCTGCCTGGATAGATAATGGTTTGAGATCCAGCCCAGCACCTGGGAGCAGCAAGAGATGTCTGCTCTATGAGGTAGAATGGTCTGGAAGATGGAGTTATCCCAGCACAGGCAATGCCCTCACTGAGCGGGGCGGTGCTGAATTAAATGTTAATATTTTTCTAAGGCCTAATCCAGGGAAGAACTAACAAGTGATGCGTTTTCTAACATGAAAGTGGGTCCCCTATAAATTATTCCTGATGTTGATTTAAGAGGAATTGACCTTTGTGATAAAATGTTAAAAAGAAAAAACAGAAAAAGCACAAAAAATAAAGTAAAATTAGAAACCTGAAAAATAGGTGTATCAGGTGTCCCTGTCCAGGAGGAGCTGCAGGGCAGCCTCTGTGAGGAGAGGCCGGGGCTGCCCCGCGCCGGGCACAGCCGGTCCCGGCCGGCTCCAGCGGCCCCACGGCAGGGCACAGCCGAGCCCCTCAGCCGAGCTGGGGGCGCCGGGGGGAAACGGGCTTCAGAAAGGGCCAAAGGCAAAACACGGCACAGGAGGAGGAAGCCGAGGAGGGAGCAGCAGCAGAGGCACCCCCAGGCCGGAGGAGCAGGGGGAGGAGGGCAGGAGGTGGTGCAGGCTCGGAGCAGGGACCCCCCGCAGCCCTGCAGAGGCCCCGCCGGAGCAGAGACCCCGCCTGCAGCCCGGGGAGGGCCCCACGCCGCAGCCGGGGGATATTTCCTGCGGGGGCTGCGGCCGTGGAGAGCCCAGGCGGGAGCAGGGGGTCCCTGAAGGGCTGCAGCCCGGGGCAGGGCCCGCGCTGGAGCAGGGAGGGGTGTGAGGAGGGAGGGGCGGCCGAGAAGGGCTGGGATGGGCTGACCGCAGCCCCCATCCCCACCCCTGCGCCCCTCGGGGTGGGGAGAGGAGTAGGGAGTGAGGGGGTGAAGGTGGGAGTGGGAAAAGGGGAATGGTAGGAAGGTGTCAGTTTAATGTTTGCCTTTTTTTCCTCACTACCCAAATTTGGCAAAGAATTAAAATAATTTTTCCCAAGTTAAGTCTGGTTTGCCCATGATGGCAATTGGGAAGTCTTCTCCCTTATCCTCTTTTCTCGCTCTGTCTTGTTAAGGAGGGGGAGTGAAAGGGCAGCTGAAGGAAGTGTTGGCTGCTGGTCAAAGTTAACCCACCACACCCAGATAAGGTTCACTTTAGGAAAGCTTAAAGTTCATTTTAGGACATCTTCCAAGACAACCTCCCGAACAGTCTCACCTGGGAGCAGAGGAAGCCCGAGCTCAATGAACAGAAGGGGAGCTGAGGTGGGAAACTGGCTGCATCTCTGTCACACACAGCAGCAACCAACGGCTGAACATTCAGCTGGAAGCTGGCAAGGGAGGACCCCGAGGGCCAACACAGGGCTCCAAGCACACTCATCACCAACCAGGAAGATGCCACGGCCTCCACCCTCAGCTAACTAGCAGCTGGTGGTAAAGTGGAGGTGGGCAGAGAAGCAGAGGGGGCTGACACTGTCAGTGGCAGTGCTTCTACCAACAGGCAGACCGTGATAAACCCAAGCACAGGGCCAAAAGAAACCTCATCAGGTTCAAGAGGGAAAAGGGAGAAATTCTGCACCCAGGGTAGAAGAACCCCACGTATCCGCACAGGCTGGGGAGAGCTGGCTGAGTAACAGCCCTCCTGGAAAGGGCGCAGGGGCTGGGGCAGCAGGCAGCTGCAACAGGAGCCATCCTCTCACTGCAGGACAGGCAAACCACAGATGGGACTGCGGGGAAGCGATGTTGTCCCTTCTCTGCCTGCCACTGGCAAAGCCACCCTGCAGACACTGCATGCTCAGGTGAGGACCCCCACTTCAAGGGGATGCTGAGGAACCGCGGAAGGTCCAGCCCTGGGCTACCAAGGTGGTCAAAGACCTCAAGGACATCACCCACAGTGAGAGGGGTTGAGGGAGATGGGCCCGTTTTCTCTGGCAGGGAGAAGGCTGGGGACCATCTAAGAGCTCTCCACAGCTACCAATATGGAAACTGGCAGACAGGATAAGAAAGAGCAATGGCCACAAAAAGGTGAAGATGGGAATGGGGAAAAGAGGGTGGAAGAAGATCAGGTCTTTTTAGTGTTTCTCTGGGAATATTTAATTGGAAATAAATGAAAAACCTTTCATTTCAGGAGGATAGAATTATTGCTTTTTTTGTCAAGGAAAACACAACCCATAGTATATATATAGGGAAAATTTTTTTCTTACTTCTAGCTTTTTCCTATAGTAGTTAATACTTCATAATCTTTTCAAAGGAGACTGAGTGGTTGTTGATCTGCTTAGAACAGTTTATCACAAGATACTTATAATATTTATATCTAGACATGCATTCAGCTCTTTCATGGGATTTATCTTCAGAAGAAAATAGCTAGTTCTAACTACTCATCCAGTCTACCTGTGTTCCACTGTTAAGGAGATCAAGGAGCTTTGGCTCTCCAGGTGTGGAGCAGCTCAGGATAAACTTCTGGAGCTTCACAGAGCATCCATTAACTCACTAGCTATAGCTACTCTACCTGGGTCAGCTTCTCATCCCTTCTCATCTGGTTCCAGATTCAGACAGACTCATGAATGGACACATGGTTTCTTTATTCATTGTAATATCAAGCAAGTATGATGCCTTGTAAAGGGGGCCAGAAAGTGTTTTCTAAGGTCCAGCTGTGTTGCAGCTTAAATTCAAAAGCTCTGGTTTATGATTCACCTTTACAAATATTTAATCCCTTTTTAATACCTCATTTCATACAACCTCCTATTGGTTATCATCTTCTGTCATACATCACACACACAGAGAGAAAATCATATAGGTTGGAAAACACCTTTAAGTTCATTGAGTCCAGCTGTAAACCTAACACTGCCAGTTCACCACTAAATCACGTCCCTAAGCACCACATCCAAATGGCTTTTAAATATCTCCAGGGATGGTGACTCAACCACTTCCCTGGGCAGCCTGTTCCAATCCCTGTGGTGTGGTTTAGCCAGCAACTCAGTCCCACACATCCTCTCGCTCACCCCCCCACAGGCAGGATGGAAGAGAGAATCAGAAGGGTAAAAGTGAGAAAGCTTGTGGGTTGAGATAAGTACAGCTTAATAATAAAAATAAAATAATAATACAATTAAAAGGAAAATAATGAGAGAGAGGGAGAGAAAACCTGGGTAGGGGAGCGAAGGGGGAATGAACAACCAAAACAAACAGCACATGACACAGCTGCTCACCACCCAACACTACCAGTCCCTGAGCCACAGCCACCTCCCCACCACACCAACTGCCCCTGTTAATATACTGGTCGTGGCATCACATGGTATGGAATAGCCCATTGGCCAGTTTGGGTCGGCTGTCTTGGCTGTGCCCCCTCCCCTCCCAGTCTCTTGCCCACATGGCAAAGCATGGGAAGCTGGAAAGTTCCCTAACTACTTTAGGTGCTACTTAGTGACACGTAGCTGCTACTTAACAGCAACTAAGCATCAGTGTGCCATCTGTACTTTACTAGCTACAGTGAAAAGAATTGACTCTATCCCAGCCAAAACCAGCATACCCTGACAACCCCTTCAGTGAAGTAATATTTCCTAATATCCAATCTAAACTACCCCTGATGCAGCTTGAGGCCATTTTCTCTTGTCCTAGTACTTGTTACCTGGGAGAAGAGACCAACACCCACCTTGCTACAACCTCCTTTCAGGTAGATGTAGAGAGCGATAAGGACTCCCATCAGCCTCCTCTTCTCCACGCTAAACAACCCCAGTTCCCTCAGCTGCCTCTCATAAGACTTGCTCTGTCATGTCCCTTTTAATTGTCAATTTTTACCTACACAATGAGCTTGTAGACAACTTAAGTCATTTGCATCACTCTCTGTTCATTTTATGTTGTATATTCCAAAGTGCTATATTTAGCTATTTACTGGTTTTCATATTCTCCCCCAGAAAGTACCAGAGGTGTCTTATGTAGATCTTCATTAGTCCTTTGATGAATTGCAATCATCCTGCTCATCAGTCTAGTACCAGCTGCTCATCAGTTAAACTGCTGAGTTTTGCTGATGTTGACGTTAGCATCTGCAATTCTTTTAAAATCAACAGTTGCCCTGGAAGCCAGTCCCAAAGAAATGTATTTTAAAGTTAGGCATAGAGTGTAAGCTTGACTTGTTCTATAACTAATTGAAATGGCTACCCCAAGGGAGCCATTTAATGTAAGATGAATGCTAATTTTAAAGGAGAATCAACCTTCAGACTCTGTGGACTATAGAGGGAGCCTAGGTGATTAGCTTAGATTTGACTTTTAGATGGCTTAATTTAGACAATATTAATCCCAACCTGCATGCCTGGATCTTATTGGTATTTAATCAACAGATCTTATTTGTATGCAGCTTTCTTTTTTAAACAAATGTAATCAAGTTAATGAAAATAAGCTGAGACAACAAAAGGAAATATTACAGTTGTAGTGCTAGCTCTAATGAAATCGAAGGAAATTTGCAGTAACTTCTCTATCTACAAGTAAGGCTTTGCCTTCAGTTCCAAATCCTGATACAAATGTCTTGATTGTATATATGAGAACGTGACCTTTCTTATAGGCATCTCTAAATACTGTGTTATCGAGACATTTGAATACTTTTAAGGATTGGGAATTTTCCTGTTATCCTAATTCAACATTTAAATTATGAGGAAAAGAATTTTCTTACCTTGAGGCATGTGGTAAGATACAACTGCTAAATACTACAATAAAAGAAGGGCGTATGCATAGCTAAAAATAGCCAGCCCAAACCAAACCACCAGTAACAAAAAAAAAAAGATATTCAACAAAAGCAATCTTTCATATATATTGATTTGAGTCATTGACAGCTCTCAGCAAATTGCTATCTACCGTAGCCTTTTATTTGGTCATTTTTTTCACACTACATTAGGTTTATAGCCCATTAAGATAAGCTGTGTCCATTGATCACTTTTCTCTCTGTAAATAAGTCATCGGAAGTTATTTTAGTTGGAAAACTAAATTGTTAGAAGTTAAGGTTATTGAAGAATATGCAGCAATAATTAAGCAGAAAATTAAAATCATTGGAAAGGCCACCTTGTCTACTTAGAATGTTAATCAACATATTTAAACACATAAATTGGTCTTGGCACAGCTTGAGCTCCTTGGGAGAGTCTGGGAGTTTCTGAAATTCCCACCTTTTGAGCTCCTGAAACAAGTACTTTGTTGTGATGAGGGTTAGGAGTTCAGTCAACCACCTTCTCAGGTCAGTTTATTGTTTTACACCACTCCTTTGTCTCATCTGTACTGAGAAGACAATAAGGAGCTGACAAGGAACACAAGCTGAGGCATTGGGCCACCCTAGGGACTGATGATGTAAGTACACTGGGTGTGCACACAAGATACTGCTTAATTATAACTATGAGGAAAACTCAATATTTATACTTATAACTACAATTCCATAGGTCTTGCTACACTGGTATTTGTGTTTGAAGGCCAGGAGAATGGGACTGCAAATAGGTTTTTGCTTTACTCGTAGTCCATAGTCTCTATTCACATATAATTCCTTGTTCAAAATTAGAAGATTATTGTTTTAGTTAGTGTCTCTTCAAGACTATATGAAAGACTTGCTGAAATTAGTTAAAAAATTTATTTGCAAAATGCTTAGTTGGGAAGGTGACCCTCAGCTTTAATTCATTAATTTAAAAAAAAAAAAAAAAAATATGGACTGTCGTTTCACTCCCTTTTAATTAAATTTCTGGAAACCTTTTAACAAATAGGGTTGGGTTTTTTCTTTTCTGCCTTAGCCTCTTAGCAGCGGTGCTAAGTTCTGTAAAACATGCTTTCAGTGCACAAATGAATAATAATAAAGAGACATCATGCTCATTGTTTATAGCTGGAACTAGCATAGTATATTGTCAGTCATTAAAAAATTCTAATCAGATTTCAAGTATAGTGGACTCTGTTTAATACCAGACAAAACAAGCTGTTTTCATTAACTAAACACAGAAAGTGTTAAAGAGATAAAATAATTAATAAACAGAATTTGGCGGTAATATGCAATGTAAACCAGGACTTGTTTTGTTGATGTCAGTAGAATTAAACAAGTAGCAAATGAAAACTCTAGCCAAAAGAAGGGGCAATAGCTTCCAAACATGAAAACAAGTATTTAGATCTCTGTCTGAAAATTAAGAGTAAGAACAAGTATTCAAACTTAACAAAAAAAACATAAAAATACACAAGACCAAGAGTTCTCTGTTTCCATTGCAACAGATTTTTGGTTCAAACTTGCTTTTCTTGAAATCAGTGGAAGCACACTCAACACTTGTTGCTTAGAACACAGTTTGAGTTCCCGGTAATTTATATAGACTATATAAGCTTTCTTACTGCGCCTCAAAAGACCACTAAATGGAACGACAGGTTGAGATCTACTCATAAAACACATGTATGCATGTGTGGTGGGTTGACCCTGGCTGGATGCCAGGTGCCCACCAAACTGCTCTATCACTCACCCTCCTTTGCTGGACAGAGGGAGAAAATTAAAACGAAAAGCTCATGGGTTGAGATAAGGACAGTGAGATCACTCACCAACTACTATCACAGGCCAAACAGACTCATCTTGGGGAAATTAATTTAATTTATTAATGAAATCAGAGTACAGTCTTGAGAAATTAAATATTGTAAACACCTTCCCTCTACCCCTCCCGTATTCCTGGCCATAAGTCCTTCCCACGGGCTAGAGTTCTTCACAAACTGCTCCAGCGTGGGCCCCCCACGGGGTCACAAGTCCTGCCAGCAAATCTGCTCCAGTGTGGGCTCCTCTCTCCATGGGGCCACAGGTCCTGCCAGGAGCCTGCTCCAGTGCAGGCTTCCCATGGGGTCTCAGCCTCTTTTGGGCACATCCACCTGTCCAACATGGGGACCTCCACAGGCTGCAGGTGGATATCTGCTGCACTGTAACCTCCATGGGCTGCAGGGGGCCAGCCTGCCTCACCATGGTCTTCACCACGGGCTGCAGGGGAATCTCTGCTCCAGCACCTGGAGTACCTCCTCCTGATGCTTCTTCACTGATCTTGGTGTCTGCAGGGCTGTTTCTCACATATTCTCACTCCTGTCTCTGGCTGCAGTTTCTCTTATGCAGGTTTGGTTTTTTTTTTCCCCTTCTTAAATACGTTATCACAGAGGTGCTACCGCTGTTGCTGATGGGCTCAGCCTTGGCCAGCTGTGGGTCCTTCTTGGAACGGGCTGGCATTGGCCCTATCAGACATGGGGGCAGCTTCCGGTGTCTTCTCAAAGAAGCCACCCCTGTAGCCCCACTATTACCAAAACCTGGCACACAAACCCAACAGAGCATGTTTCATTTGAAATGTTTTTTTGGGTGGTCTGAATGTTTTTCTTCAAATAAATATATTTTTAAACGCATTGCTAAATGAGGATGATATGCTAACTTTTAATCTAACTATGCTAGATCATGGAAGCCATAGCTGAATGAGTAAACAACTTTATTTCAATACTAATAACTTGTTTGAACAGTCATAGGATATAGGCTCAGATACACTTACTTTAGCTTTTTTATTGGAAAAGCTACAACCTCAGATTCATGAAGAATAAATAATTTGCCCAGAGTAAGAGAAGACTTTTAGTGTCATGGCTTTTTTGGTTGTTTGTTTTTTGTTTGTGTCTGTTTTTTTTAATCCCTCTGACGTTTATAGATGACAGAGTAAAAAAGATCAATGCAGTTGCTGTTTTTTCCCACGTGATAGGCCTTTTCTCAAAACAACTGACTGCTATGATCAACAGGCTTTGCTCAAAATATCTCTGACTTATTTGGTGAAATATGAGATAAAGCATTTGTCCTCTGAAAATGCCAGGCACTTCAACAGTAGCCAAACTACCCCACCTTAAAGGTGCTGTTTCAAGAATCTAACACTTACTGGCTTTTGGCTGGATTTTCTAAAATCACTAATTTTAATTGATGCTGCCAAAGCTACAAGGCTCCTTAACACAAGGAAAGATCGAATTGCAGAGAGCACAAACCTGGGAGGAGTAGTTTGTTCACCAGATGGTTGTGTTGCTATTCAGAGGGACCTTATCACGCTGGAGAAATGGGCTGACAGAACATTTGTGAAGTTCAACAAAAGGTAAAACCAAGTCCTGCCCCAAAGGAGGAATAACCCCATGTACCAGTACAGGCTGGGAACGAGGTCTGCAGAGAAGGAGCTGGTGGTCCTGGTGGATACTAAGTTGCACATGAGCCAGCAATATGCCCTTGCAGCAAAGGTCAACAGCCTCTCTGTGCATTAGGCAGAGCTTTGACAGAAGGTCGAACCACCTGAGTTCGTTCTGTAGCACCATGGATGGACTTCAATGCATGATTTAAATATATACCATGTAGATATTTATCTCTGCACCCTACAGTCAAGAAAAAGCAACTATCAACAGAATGAAATAAGTGCTATTAGTAAACAATTTATCTAAGCAGACTTCACTGAGAAGTACATATTTATCTCCGTGACTATATCAGGTGAAGACATACACACACTTGTTCAAACGAGTCCTATCTCTAGAGAATCTATTCAACAAGAAAGTGTGTTAGCTTGCATACAGAACTGCACAACTGCACTTAATATACTGCCATAAGATAAACTCCACACGGTACTGCAATGGTGGGCATACTAGTTTGAGCTGCCCTAACACATGGTCTCTGAAATCTATGTACCATTACACAAGTATTTATTTTCCCAGTGATAAATCCCCAAATTAGTTGCAAATCGATATTTTGGGATTTCTCTATTTCCTGTGGATATTTCCATTTTAAATAAACATGCCAGAATTCAATGATAAGTCATTTTGAAGGAAAAAAGGCAGCAGTCTAAATGCGATTTTTTTCTAGTTCACCTTATATCAGTGGCTGTGTTTGTACAAGATCCAAGTTCCCAGGTCCTTGGCTTTCCTTTGTTGATGCTTTGGTTTCTGATGGACATAAACTCAGCACAAGCCAGGAGAGGGCTGTTGCCTTCTTTGGACAAGCAATACACACCTTTGGATAAGCAATACACACAATATATCGAAAAAGGAGACAAAAAATTTAGCACCTTGGAACACAAGGTCACTTTTCCAACTACCTTTTGTGGATTTGGGGATTTCACTGATTTTTGGAAATAGCAATTTAAGTTTATCCAAGGTTACGTAGATATCAAGGATTGTGATTTCCAGATCCTCACTACATGTTCTTCATTCCAGTTACCATAATTTTCCTTTTAAAATGGCTGGCATTTTACTTTTGCCATCTCACAGAATCACAGAATCACAGAATGGCGGGGGTTGGAAGGGACCTCTGGAGATCATCTTGTCCAACCCCCCTGCTTGAGCAGGCACACCCAGAGCAGGGGGCACAGGAAAACATCCAGGAGGATTTTGAATGTCTCCAGGGAAGGGACTCCACAGCCTCCCCCGGCAGCCTGTGCCGCTGCTCTGGCACCCGCACAGGAAAGGAGTTTTACTTTATATTCATCTGGAACTTTCTGTGTTCCGACTTGTGCCCACTGCCCCTTGTCCTCTTGTTGGGCACCGCTGAAAAGAGTCCAGTCCCATCGTCCTGACACCCACCCTTCAGATATTCATAGGTATTGATGAAATCCCCCCTCAGTTTTCTCTTTTCCAGGCTGAACAAACCCAGGTCTCTCAGCCTTTCTTCATACAGCAGATGCTCCAGTCCCCTGATAATCTTGGTATCTCTCCACTGGACCTGCTCAAGCAGTTCCACGTCCTTCTTAAACTGGGGAGCCCGGAACTGGACACAGCACTCCAAATGTAGCCTCACTAGGGCAGAGTAGAGGGGCAGGATAACCTGCCTCGACCTGCTGGCCACGCTCCTTTTAATGCATCCCAGGACACCACTGGCCTTCTTGGCCACAAAGGCACGCTGCTGGCTCAGGGTCAGCTTGTTGTCCACCAGCAACTCCCAGGTCCTTCTCAACAGAGCCACTTTCCAGCAGGTCAGCCCCAGCCTGTTGCCATTCTTTCCTGTTTGTAGCTTCTGAACTCTGTAAGGAAATGCAAGTGAGATGAATCCAGAATATTTAAAAGGTTAAAGTCTCTGTTTGTAAGTCCATTAAGGGTTTATAGTTTTTAAACAGACTTTACTGGCCATTAAAATTCTAATGCCTTTGCCTGACAAAGATTTTAATGAGAACAGAAAATGGCATTAAATGGAATCCATTCTGAAGATGATTGCAAAAGATACAAGCCTATCTCATTCTTGTTATAGCTTTGTGTTGGTATAATTGTGTTACTTGGATACCTGAAACACTTGGAGAGAATTTTATTGTGATTGTAAAAAGGAGCTACTTAATTTGATTTAAAATTGAACCTGTAGTTGCCTACTTTTGCTGTACTGCAAATGGTATAGGAACAGCTGCCACTGATTTTGTGCAGGCTTGCAGGAATATTTTCCTCTTGCTTAAGCCCAGCTACTGACATTCGAGATATCTATATATGGTTTTAAGACTCGATTTGCTGATCATCCACAAAGCTGACATGTCAGCTGCTCCTGACTTTTAGTTTAAGGTGAAACCAGACTGGAGAAAATCATACAGTTTTAGATCGTATCAAAATGTGTCCTTGTCTTTGTGTGGATGATCTTGAGGACACTGTCTTGGTATTTGCTTCCAGGTCGGGTTGTTTCATTTTTTTCTTTTGGGTGATAAAAAGTGATAAATATCAGCTTCAGAGTCATCCTAGAAAGATTTCAGTGTGGCCTGCCTTGTAATCTAGGAATTTTCAATTCCAGCTAGTGAATCAGGCTAATGTGAAAGCACAGAGTTGTATTTCAGGAGTGCTTAGGCAGCTCCTAGAGCCAATGGGTTTAGCAAAACAGAAGAGATGGTCTGCGACTGTATGGAAGAGACAAGTCTGTTCATTCCTGAGAACTTTAAAAGCAAGGAAGCCATGCCACACAGGGTACTGTTTGCTAAAATATCAGCAATAGTTCGTGGAAATTTGGTTTGCAACTGCTGAAGCATTTACATCTTTATTTACTGACTTCCACTGAGAAAAGTCCTCAGATACTCTGCGTACAAAATTAATGTATGTCTCTTTTTTGCAGTAAGAGATAAGCCTGGAGATTATCTGGTACCAAAACACCTGACAAATTATTGAAGTGGAGTGTTTAGAGTTCAGACTTTTAGTTAAGGAATAATCCTTTGCACTTTTGTCTCCTGTTAAATAACACACAGGTAATATTTTCAAGGGTGCCTAAGAGTTTTATGAGCCTGGCTTCCTGAAGGCTTGCCCAGAAAGCCAAACATATCCTGGGCTGCATCAAAAGCAGCGTGGCCAGCAGGGCGAGGGAGGTGATTCTGCTGCTCTGCTCTGGTGAGACCCCACCTGCAGGGCTGCGTCCAGCTCTGGAGCCCTCAGCACAGGAAGGACATGGACCTGTTGGAGCGGGTCCAGAGGAGGGCACAAAAATGATCCGAGGGCTGGAGCACCTCTCCTGTGAGGCCAGGCTGAGAGAGTTGGGGTTGTTCATCCTGGAGAAAAGAAGGATCCAAGGAGACCTTATTGTGGCCTTCCAATACTTAAAGGGGGACTATAGGAAGGATGGGGGCAATCTTTATAGCAAGGCCTGTTGTGACAGGACAAGGGGTGATGGTTTTAAACTAAAGGAGGGTAGATATAGACTGGGTATAAAGAAGAACTTTTTTACAATGAGGGAGGTGAAGCACTGCAACAGATGGCCCAAAGAGGTTGTGGAGGCTCCATCCCTGGAAACATTCAAGGTCAGGCTCGACGGGGCTCTGAGTAACCTGATCTAGTTGAAGATGTCCCTCCTCACTGCAGGGGCGTTGGTCTAGATGATCTCTAAAGGTCCCTTCCAACCCAAACCATTCTATGATTCTATGATTCTAAGTAAAATATTAGGAAGTCTCATCATTGCCTTTCCCCAGGTTTCATGCACCGCTACTTACCTGAGGAATAATCCACAAAGAAATAAAATCTGAACAAGGGTTAAATAACCTTAGACTTTTAATTTCATTTGAGGCACACCTACATCAACAGAAGGTCATAATCATGGAGAAATCTTAAATAATCTGACCTGCAGAGTGAATAATTTGCTAAAATACTCCAGCTTCACACATCCCAAATGCTTTGTCTTCCACAATTTTTATCTCAAATTAGGTGTTGTGGGCTTTTTTTCTAGAAAGGGAGGGAAGAAGAGAGAGAGAAAATACATAAAAATTACTCAAATTCTCTTAAACAAGAAACTCATGCACAGTGCACTCCAAAATTGATGGCAGTGGACAGTCTCTTCAAAACTAGTACATGGTTTTCTTCTATTTGCAAAAATAAAATATGAGTTCTCCTCCTCAAATCAACTGCTTCTTGGTATTGATCACACAGCTCAAGGCTGATGATAGACAATAAAGGTGCTAAGAAGACCTCTGTCTTAATACAGGTCCAAAATGCTGCTAATATTTCATAAGAATAAGTGGTAATCCTTTCAAATCATCTCTCTTGATTCCTGCTACCCCATTGTGTTATTGATGAATGCCAGTATCAGCCTTTTCTGAGTGACTATATACTAAACTTGCTGCCAGAACAAATGAATCCCCATGAGAATTCTTTTAAGACAGAGAGACCAGTTAGCAACTGGCAATGTAGCATCCTTGGAAGGAAAGAAAATATCATGAAAATTATTACTAGCAGAAGGAAAATGTGGAAGAATCAAAGCTGAATATCAACTGAGGAGGAAAAAAAAGTTTTAGTTTTTTGTCACATTTGTCACATGTCCTTATCAAAGTATAGAACTTAATCAACTGAAGTCATACAAGGTAGTATATTTACAGATTTCAGTAGTGGTGCTTCCTTGGCACAGTCTTGATAATTTCCATAACACTGAACCAGACGGTTAGGGGAAAAAAAAGAAAAGACATTGGTGTCACAGGCAGAATCTTTGCTTCTGTAACAAAGAAAACCACTTCTTGTGGAGAACAGTTACGATTAAGTCTAATGATAGACACAGAATCTTCCCACTGGGTCCCAGAAGCCTAAGGAGACATGGCTGTTATTTGTGTCACAGCACACATCTGTTTAAGTGGATGCAACTGGCTAAAATTGATTAGGGAATCTTGTTTATCCCTTATCAAGAAAATATTCTGCCTCTGTATAAATGTGTGCATGTACGTACATATATATACAATAGTGAATGTAGATAGCAAGCCTGCCTTATCATACATTCTGATAGCTGTGGACTGCAACAGTAATCTGAGGCCCATATTCTCTTTTAATTGATTAAGAATCCATATTTTATACAGATAGAATTGGTACCAAATCTAAGAAAGATAGCTCAGCCAAGAAACCATTCGTTTTGTGCAATACGTGCTGTTTATGCAGTTCTGTGTATGCATTTACATGTGCACATGTATCTTTATGTGCGAACACATATTTGTGTATATTGCTTCCCAAGAAATCAATATAATGCCATGGTTTTGCTTAAACTTCTGTTTTGTATTATAGATTCTTAGAAAGGGAGATGCATGGCCTGCTAATGTAGTGCAAATTGTCTTACGAGATTCTTAGCAGTGGTCAATGTGTTTACTGTTTTAGAGAATAAAACATTACCCTTGAGAGTTATGGCTCATATCCTAAAGAACAAAGAAATGTTTAGTGAACAAAAAGCAGGGAATACAAATAGAGCATACACTAAACATATTAATTTTAAATGATGCAGCCACATTCTTCAGCACTTGCTCACAGCAGTTTTTCCTTGACGTAGTAGAACGGCTTCTGATTTATGTCATGTAAATAACAGGAGAATCTATGCTACCATTTAAATATGCTTCATTGGAAAACAATGAAAACAATTCTAAAGGCATGCATTTTTGAACAGCATAAGCAGTTCAACTGCATAAGAAAGATATCTATATTGATCCAAACAAAGTCACTTCAGACTTCCTGGGCAGAAAATAGAAATAGAGAAAACCAACTTGTTCTCTTATTGTCTAAGTTCACTGAATTTTTATTACTTCTGTCACCTTTTTATTTTCTTTAACATCTAGGCAAAGTGAGTGCAATTAGGTGTAAGAAGCCTTGCTTTTTTTTTTTTTAAGACTATATACTGTTTTATCATTACTTTCATAGGGTTTGTATTGACCTGATGTTGCAAGATTGCATGGTTTATCTGGACTTCTCTTAGCCTCTGCTGATTTTAGCTCCTTTGAGTTGTGACAATCATCTAGCCATCAAGTAAGTGTCATCTAAATTTGTTTAAGCTTTAGTTTAGCTTTGTGGAATTGTATGGTGTGCTGCCCATCGTTCATGGATAAGTAGTAAAGCAAGTACTCTGCGCAGGATGAACTGCCTCATGACCCTTACAATGTAGAGTTTAGGTGAGGGGAGGCACAAGATGACGAAAGAAGTGCTAGGACTCTACACACAAATCACAGTGGCCAGATACTGGTGACTAAAGGCATAAACAAACAAATAAGTAAACAAATGTGAGTCATGTGAAAGAGGTTTCAGGGATAGTAACAGAATAACAAGAATATTGTGGCACTGGAAAGCAATGAAGTATTGGATGAGTCACTGCAAGAATGAAAGTGAATATCCTTCTAGAGGACAACTGGAGCTGATGACCTTCAGAGAAAAGTAAACATTGGAGAGGTGAGCATAACACTGCAGAAGAATGTATAGATCCTAAAAAGTTTTTATCAGTCTTAAGGGTGTTATTAACTAAAAGTGTTATTATCATCCTAACTGGACTATAATAACTGTTGTGCTTCCACAATATTTTAACTGCAGTAACTATAAATTCTTGAATTTATACGCAAAGTGTGTTTCCTTTGATCCAGAAGAAGAATTTAAGTGTAATATTTTATGCATGTAAATGACCCAGACATTTGTGACTGAAACCTACTAATTCCAAACTTAAGATCTCTTACACTGGACCATGCTAGAAATGTGACCAAGGCACTCCCTCTCTAGAAGAGGCTGGTAGTGGCTGGTTAGGGAAAAGTAGAGCACATGAGGAGGTAGGGAAAAACTCCTGCCCCTGACTGACATCCTACTCATTACCAGCCTGAAATTTAGGAAATTCCTGTGCCATATACGTTTAACAGCTTCTAATGAACTATTCCTCCATGAATTTGACTACGTTTTTTCTGAAGTAATATAGTGTCTTTTGGACATAGCTACCACAATTCAATTATGCATTTAATTAAAAAGATAAACAAAACAAAACAACCCACTATTTCCTTCTTTTGAATGCACAGAGTTCTTCTTTCTTTATGTCAGTGTAACTGACACTATCTTATGCTGTATATTTTTAAATAGTTGTCCTCTGAGCCTTGCTTTATGGTTATAAACATAGTGTCAGTTATCGTTCTGCACTTCACTAAAAGTTAACGGATAATACAGGTATGATACTAATTCAGACTGTTTAGGAATAAATTTAAAAAGAAAACAAACATGGAAATACTTAATTTGCAAAGCCATTGTTCTGTTTTGTTACTGCCAGCTGAACCCATCTGCTTCTTTCCTGGAACTTCAGGGAGTGTAGCCTGTATTCCAACTTAAACGCAAGAACAGGACAACATGGCTTATACATAACATGCTACTACTCTGTGACCTGTTAAACCTAATTAAATATGAGATAGTTTCTAGATTGAAACTTAATCTGCTTATGCAATTCTATGGCAATTTCTCGTTTCATTCTTAAGACATAAAGTGGAAGCTACAAATTCATTCCTTAAATTCACAGTTAGAACGGTTTTCTGAACAGGTCCCTCTATCAAAACACTGAATATTAACAAAGAAATGTTTTTCGTTTTGAGGGTGTTTTTGAGTCTGAACAACCTTACCTTGGCAGTGACAAAGACGTCCCTAATAGCTTTGGTTTTATGATGGACATTCATCCTGGATGAACTCAATTCATACCAAGGGATTTATAACAGATATAGTAAACAGGTCTTGGCATTTCCAAATTCATTTCCTTCACCTAATATAGAGACATAATCATAATCTTGAGTTTTCCTGCAAGACAGTTTCCCCATTCCCATTAGTGCTGCAGCAAATATTAGCAAAGTTTAGGCTGTCATTCACAGTGGAGAAAATTTTGCATTAATTTGTTTGGCAGCCGTTCTTTCTGTTCTCAGTGAGGGCAGGCTTCATCCCTGAGTACTTGCTTGTGTCTATAACAAAGGGGTGTGACAAGTACAGCAGTGTCAGTACTTTTAGAATAGTTCAGGTTTCTTCCTTTCTGGGGTTTCTTACTTCTCAAATCACTATGTGAGTGACTGCCTTCTACTTCAGTGGACCTGAGTATATACAAAGGATTTTCCTGTTAGCAAGGATTTGCTAGCTAGTTTGGCTCTGGCAAGCAGAAGCTTGTTGTTAAAGAGCTTCTGTCCCACATTCAGAAATGCTTTCTGCAGCTGTGTACAGCTGACTGGCATCCCCAGTACCTGTGTATACATGGCCACACATCATCATAATTGAGTCTCTCTGCTCTATTGGTTTAATTACTAGGAAGAGTTTGCTTATAAAACGAGTAGTCAGGTTTTATACGCTATTAACTCTGTTACATTACAGTGTCAGTGGTGCACAACTCCAGTTAATGTGTTGTCTGTCTTTTGTGACCTTTCTGACTTTTTTCCACTCCTCCTTCCAGAATTTATTCATTGTATCAACAATGTGGACAGAAGATTACATGGGATGTACCATGGTTAGCCAAAGATGACAGCAAAGAGCTCGGGACAGTCTAGAAATACAAGAACTGGAAGGCCCGTTGAGGCAGCAGATCTTGTAAATTTGGAGCATTTCCTGAGGACTGGAGATGCTCAGAGAGGACTTGAGTAATCTTAGTCAGTCACTGAGCCACAGGATGATGCTATTAAAAATAATTTACTTCCGCTTGTGAGCATATACATGTGGAGTAAAGGAGCATAATGCAGAGATGTTTGACTCAGCAGAAACCTGGGAAAGCCCATATGACTCTGCACAGTATTTATGATTTCACTAGGTTGGACTTAGAAGCAGCCTAGCTATGTTTACTGTGAATGGTGTCCTAGTTTATAAATCCTCTCTGTTGGCAGAGAAGCAACACCACACAAATACAACAAAGAATATCTTTGCGCTGCTTTTCATTTCCCTACATTTCTGGTTCAGGTAAGTATGTAGAATTCTATTCTTCCTGTGTAAACCCAACAATGCTTTACAAGGCAGAGCATCAGAAGGCTACAATGCTTAGCACAGCACTTCTTCAAGAATTCCCCTTTTCTCCCTGTCCCTATCTGTGGTCAAAGGTTAATGATTTTAAAAGTGTTCCTGTTTCACCTGGTCTTACTAAGAGCTTATGAAAACACCATTCTTGATGTGAAAATGAGCTGCATGTTCAGAGCCATGCAAAGCTTCATGCCTCCTCAGACCCTCATACTACTTTTCTCTATTAATGGTCATGTTCAGCTGCCCTGTTATGAACTGAAACCACAATTTCATGATTTTTAAGATGTTAAAAACATGGATTTTAAGAAAAATTGTGTACCAGATCTTACATCACAAATCATCATAGTTCCCCTCTGATATACTGTGTTATCTATTACAGGTCCCTACTGGTCAGCAGCAGTGTCTGGAATTCCTGAGACAGTTCATGCCAGAAATGTACTACCACATGTAGTGTCTGACACTACTAATACATGTTAACATTATCTCTTGAGGTTGGCTCTGAAAACAAAGAAAAAAGCCCTGAATGTTACATGATCAGAGTGGAGTGCTTGAATCATCCTATACAGCTGAGTTCAGTTACATAGAAAAACAAGACTTCTCTGAGACTACAAATATAAGCAGTATAAATATGATTTTATTCAGAAAATATCCAAGATTTGGTGAAAGTCTCCTGTGTTGGTCCCAGTGTCCCCTGTATATATGTGTGCAACATCTTACTTGAATGTCTTGGATTTTCTTGCAAGATCTACTGACCTGGATCAATCTAAATAGAACTAAAATTAATCTTTACTGAGGAAGTGTTCCTGGCTCTGGTAACCAGTCTTCTTGCATCCTTGCCACTGTTTAACAGTACATAATCACTTCTTTAGGTTTCAAAGGAAATAATTACTCTAAGTTAAAGTGAGGCTGAATTAATGAAAATTTTCAGCAAGGATGTTTTGCAATCCTTAGATGACAACTACCGTATTATGGGAAAGTGTATACCTGCATATCTCATGATATATCAAGAAACAAATGCTTCAGTGAACCTGACCATTTGGAAATATTCTAGTCAGACTAGAAAAGTGCCAGTAAAAATCATTGTCTGTTTTTAATTATTACACAAGAATGTAGGATAAGGATTTCACCTAACTGTTACCCTGATAATAAGATGGAAAGTAAACTGAGATACTTTATGGAACATCCTACTCCTTAGCCACGACTCCATATTCAGTGAGTGGAAGTATTGCAGTTCCTGATAACATGGGATTAGATCATAAGTCTGTCAGTCTGATGTCTTGCCCAAAGAACTGGGCAATACCAGGTAGCTGATGATAGTTACAGAAACTCAGTCTCACAGTTAAGTAGCTTCATTACATTACAGATCACTTGCATTAAATCAGAAATACTGATTTAATGACTGACCACTGCATCACACAGACACACTCCTAATCAAACCAAAATGTTCACTGTGAGAGTCAACATTTTCCCACAGGTATCACCTGATGACAAATGCAACAACTAAGGTTCTGTCACATCACATGCACTTGGCAGCAATTTCTCTTAGTGCTGTATTGTCAGGATTTCAGAAAATTTTTCATGAGGCTAATAAAGGTTCAAAATATAGCTACCATTCAGCAATGAGATACCATTTCAAGCTGGTAAGTAAAGATGGGAATGCTGTACAGAAGACATGGGAGACAGTCATTCAGCTGTATTTTGGTATTGGGGACTTATTCTGAGAAAAGCAGAAATGGCTTAAAGTGGTAAATATTTTTCTTTTTTTTTGCTTTGAAAAGGAAGAATGGAAAAGGAGATGACCCTCCAAGAAGAAAAGGATGAATACAATACAAATGTTGATCAATTGTCTCCACGCTGAAAAAAAAACACCAAAAAACATAAATTTGAAGAAAGATATCTGGCACTGCAGTTTAGAAATATTTCTTTGGTAGGAGAAGATTCATCTTCATCAGTCTTTGAGATCAGTTTAGATTAGCAAGTTAGAGGTGTTGTAAGTGTGGTTGGCCCAGGTGAGAGGAAAGGACTGTATCAAAACAGTTCTTGAAGTGACTTTCATCTCTTTTCAGTGATTGAGGCCTTTTCTTGACTTTGCTATCCACATGCCTGCCTTCTAATCCCTGTTCTAATTTCCCAGGTTGTTCCAGTCTGGTTCCAGAATCAAATTCAAAACAGAATAAAGTGCAGATTTTCAAAGTTTGAGTTTCCTGCACCGTAACTACAGGCAGATAATTTTTTTTTTTAAATTTCCTCAAAGAGCTCTGGTGCCCACCTTCAAAAGTATTTACATATCACACTCCGATTATCATTGCCACCTGTGTTATGCTTCCCACAACGTAATAACAGTGAATTAAGTGGCTTCCTGAGCCACAGATACTTCAAGAACATAAGCTTGAAGAAAGTTTGCCAACCTGAGCTCCAGAATCCTTTATGTTCTTCATCACAAAGTTGCTTGTAAGAAAAACTTACCTGAACAACATAAGTTGCAAAAAAGAAAAAAGTACATTATCTATATCACTTGATAGTCCTTTCTTTTTTATTTGTCTACACCAATATATGCAAAATATCCCATTTAGTACATGTGTTACAAAGTACAAGACAGAAAACAATTGGGACTTTTTGTCCTCTAATGGAGTATCTATACTGTTAATGAAAAAATTGTTTCTTAAAATAAAGTGGATTTCCCAGCAAAATACCTTCAAATTGTGTTACGTGTTCTCTGTGTTATCAGCACCAGTAAGTAAAAATTTATTGATTTAATTCTTGGTCCTTCTTCTTTGACTGACTGCAGGGGTACTCAGTGGGCTGGCTTTTGTGGTATGGAAACTTTATATTTTGAATCAGGACTACCACATGACTTCACAGTGTGATTTCACAGTGTGAATGAGAAAGGCATAACATAGCAGTGTTTTTGCTTCCAAACTGCATGAGGCTCAACTCAGAATTTTAAGGTAACTTTGTCTAAAGCCTTCCAGAATCAAACTTGGACCTCCTGAAGGTCCATTACCATTCCTTTTGGCAGTCCTTCCAAGACTTTCAATTGTCACGAAAGCTCTGCCCTGCACTAAAGACAAAATGATCACTAAATTTCTTGGTATGTCCATTTGGTACTTCCATGTTCCCTTCCTCCCTCTGCAAGAAAAGTCAGCAGGATTTTTAGCCTACAAGAGCCCTGTGCATAAATGTTTACTAAGAAAGGCTTTTCAGCAAATTCTTTTCTTGCTGCTGGGTTTTGGTTTTGTTTTTTTTTTTTAATCAGAAAATGCTGATTCGCCCCAAAGAAAACTTTACTGGCAATGTATTGTCTTCATTGCATTTGGCAATTTCCTGAGGCTGAAGGTAGAAATCTGTGTCTGAGAAATTCCCTTCCATTACTGAATAGCCCAAATCACTATGGAATATAAACAGCCCAAGTTCTTTGTTCCTCCTTTACCTCATTCAAGACCTGTTCAATGAAAGTGGAACATAAATTTCTCCATCAGAACTTATCATACGAATACATGAAAAATTATTCTGTTTTTTCTCATAGTTTTTTCCCTTTCCATAATTAATCTCACTAGCAGGTTTATTTGTTTGTTTTATGCTTACAGTAAGGGACTAGGTTGCATTCTGAATTACATGAAAACAAGTGCTTAAACCTAAGTCAGTAAATATACTGGAAAAGAAAAGGGATGTGTTGTTACTTGTTCATTCTAATTTGCAAGTTCATAAATCTTACATTTTTTTGCTGAATTCCTAACAGTTTGGGGGTGGGGGTGGGTGATATGTATATTTCAGATGCACCTGAAAGAAATTAATCTGATTGTGAGAAAATTAAAGAAACACCTGCATGTATGGCTGGCAAGAATGAGTAGTGAAACCTCAAAAGGCTCAGTTTTTAAGCTGAGATGAATTTCCTAAGGGCTGTGGAAAATTCTGCCTTGGGTTACACTCATGCAGTTTGACTGACTTCAGTAAGTGTGAAGGAAGGTACTCTTAAAGCTTTCAGAGTTACAGGATGCTCACATGGGCCTTATTTCCCACAGATTGCACTCTATTCCTTCAGTCTTGCTGGGAACTCTAAGACCATAACATAGAGAACTGAAATAGCAATACTTCAATGTTCTGTTCTGTCTTTTCCATCAATGCACAGAGAAGATTCTGGGCTAGTAGGAAAGGAACATCTGATCTACATACCTAAAGTGCACCTAAAAGTGGGCCTAAAAGTCTATGGGAGTCTGAAGACAAAGGATATGAGACGGAAAATACTGAGCCTTTAGAACTTTAAAATATTTCTAGTTCAAATCTGGTATGAAAATGACATACACTTGTGTAAGAAAGGAGGAAATGCCTTTTTGTTTTAATCCACTTCATTCATACTATTCAAAACTCAGCTTTTTTCATCTTCATACTACATTGCCATCCAAACTGCCAGCTATTTGGGAAACTTTGGAATGTGTGAGTAATTGCTACAGTGTATTTACAATTTAAACTAATCTTTAGTGATAATATTGTTTATCAAGAACAATCTGATGGATTTGAAATATTTATCTACTCTTCACCCCTCTATTTTTGTATTAGCATAGTAATCTGCCTTTTCAGTTCAAATGCAGCCTTTGTAGTACTACTTTGCAGTATGTTTCTGATGTCTTCTGCCCTTGTCTGTGTAATTCATGTTTGAAATATAACAAAAGATTCTAGAGAACAAGACAACTACATAAATCCTTCCTTAAATCCTTCAATCCTTAGTTTAAATAAAATCCCTGCATTAATGTTTGTAAACCCAGTAATGGGACCAGGTCCAATCATTTATGGCTACATTTGCAATTCAGTTCTCTGCTAACATGAAGATTAAAGAAAGGATTAATTTCCAGCCCAAAGAGCCACTGTTTAGCTTCATGAGCTGTCAGTAGTCAAAGTATGCTTTCATCACCAGATGTGCCAAAATGTAAAAATACAGGATTGATCAAAAGGATAATTTCTGATATCTCTTTGAAACAAAGACTAAAACCATTTTAAGTGGACTTTTAACAGGTGAGCTGCCTTGGCATTCTGTATGGCCTCACTGGACTTGCCAAACTACTCTTCCTGACCCTATCCTGTTGAAGTTTAAAAATACGAAGGCACCAGCTTTGGCGTCTTTATACTGAGGGTAATTTGACAGTGTTACTGGAGGTGAGCTGCTTCTCCTATGCGCTGACCCAGGGTAGCAAAATGGCAGTCTGATCTGGCAGATAAACAAGTCTGTGACAAATAGCACTGACATCCTTGTCAAAAGAAAAGACATGACTCAGACCCGATATCTATACGCAGACCAGTGCTAGCTTTCAGTGACAAATGGTTTTAGTCTGACAGCGTGTTTCACTGCTTGAACTTTCATCTATCAAAATAAGACACAGAAGCATGGGGACATAGACAAGAAGCAGGGAGCATAAGAGAAAGCCACAGATACAGACAGGCAGCCTGGCCTGCCCTCTTATAGCAGTACTTACTTTTTTTTCCAGTCTTTTAGTACATTTATCAATCCCTTGTGAATATTTTATTTCTCCCTGTTTTTTTTTAATTAAAAAAATGAACTAAAGAATTATTAATTTCATTACTTGTAGATTCAAACATTAAAAAAAAAAAAAACAGAAAAAAAACGTTATTTTTTAAATTTAATCTCTCTCCACACAGGACACTAAGTTTCACTCACCCACGGACAGGGTATCACAGTTAGTATTAGCCTAGTGGAAAATTGATATGTGGCCAAAGTGTAACTTCCAACCAGTTATCCACTTTGCGTTGAAGGCATCATCAGGTAGAGAATCAACACCAGGCGGTTCGTTCTGTCACTTAATCACCTTTCTGTGTTAACAGTTTAGATCTGGATTTCTATTTTCAGTTTTTCTGTCTCTAACTTCCAGCCATGAATTAATTTCAAAATTTTCTATGCTACAAAAAAAAAAAAATCAGTGGACCATTGTAGTGGGTGTCCGTGCCCAGGCACTGGCAGTGGGGCTGCAGGGGTGGTCCCTGTGAGGAGAGGCCGGGGCTGACCCGCGCCGGGCACAGCCGGTCCCGGCCGGCTCCAGCGGCCCCACGGCAGGGCACAGCCGAGCCCCTCAGCCGAGCTGGGGGCGCCGGGGGGAAACGGGCTTCAGAAAGGGCCAAAGGCAAAACACGGCACAGGAGGAGGAAGCCGAGGAGGGAGCAGCAGCAGAGGCACCCCCAGGCCGGAGGAGCAGGGGGAGGAGGGCAGGAGGTGGTGCAGGCTCAGAGCAGGGACCCCCCGCAGCCCTGCAGAGGCCCCGCTGGAGCAGAGCACCCATGGCCTCATCTTGTTCTTCTCACTGTCTGACCAGGAGGAAGGTACGTTAGTAAGAGTGTACATACGCTCACATACAATGTGGGTCCCTACAACAGATGGTCTTGGACACTCACTCTGCCCAGGAGCTGCCCCTGGGTCCCAGTCTTTCCAGTTGCTGGCACCCAGCCATTTGCACCCCAAAGCCTGCAGCCTCACTCCAGCTGCACGTGCACACGCACAGACACCTGCAGGACCACAGACACACAGTGGGTCTGTGCTGGTTTTGGCTGGGATAGAGTTAATTTTCTTGACAGTAGCTAGGATGGGGCTATGTTTCGGATTTGTGTTGGAAACAGTGGTGATAACACAGGGATGTTTTCTTTCCTGCTGAGCAGGGCTTACACAGTCAAGGCCTTTTCTGCTCCTCACCCCACCCCACCAGCGAGTGGGCTGGGGGTGCACAAGGAGCTGGGAGGGGACTGAGCTGGGACAGCTGACCCCAACTGACCAGGGGGATATTCCACACCATATGACGTCATGCTCAGTATATAAAGCTGGGGGAAGAAGAAGGAAGGGGGAGACGTTGGGAGAGATGGCATTTGTCTTCCAAAGTAACCGTTATATGTTATGAAGCCCTGCTTTCCTGGAGGTGGCTGAACACTTACCTGCCAGTGGGAAGCAGTGAATGTATTCCTTAAGTTGCTTAGCTTGCATGTGCAGTTTTTGCTTTACCTGTTAAACTGTCTTTATCTCAACTCATGAGTTTTCCTACTTTTGCTCTTCTGATTCTCTCCCCCATCCCACATGGGTGGGGAGTGATCAAGTGGCTGCAGGGTGCTGAGTTGCCAGCTGGGGTTAAACCACTAAAGGGTCCCTCCAGTAACTGTGCTTACAGAAACACTCACCTACAGACACACAAACAACCGGGTCTCTCAGTTTACACCTCAAAAAGGTACATTCTCTCCTGGAGCTGTCCATGATGGCTCGGGCAGTCAGGTAGCCAGGTCCTCCAGGTGCCTCATCCTGAGACACACACACTCCCCCTGGCTCCCACATCTGCCTCGAGACTCACCAGAGCTCACACACCTGCCCTCGCTCCAGGTGCTGCACCATGGAAACAGGGGCACCATGAGAGCGAAATGGGTACAGATACTGAGAGACACCAGTGCAGGGGGTGCCGGTGCCCAGGCACTGGCAGTGGGGGGCTGCAGGGGTGGTGTCTGTGGGGAGAGGCCGGGGCTGCCCCGTGCCGGGCACAGCCGGTCCCGGCCGGTCCCAGCCGGCTCCAGCGGCCCCACGGCAGGGCACAGCTGGTCCCAGCTGGCTTCAGTGGCTGGCACCACTATCTGTATCAACCAGCACTGTGTCAGTAGTTTTTTCATAAAACCTGTATTCTAGGATGCTGTTTTTACTGAGATTAATTCAATTCCTCTATTTTAACTGCCCACAACATGAAACTTGAGTGATGGTTTTCCTTAGTTTAACAGGCTTACAGTCACCAAGTCAGCCCACATAATCTTTTTGTTTTTTATTTGAATACTGGGCAAGTATTTGTGTTCTCCAAGGTTTTGTAAGGTTCTATTATTATATGCCTTAATATATGTCTAATTCTATATCCAGAGATTTGCTCAACAAACTCCCTGAGTCACTTGGGCATGATTTTGAAGGCCTCCTGTGTTAATGAAGACAGATAGTAACTTCTAATTACCAGTAAGTCAAAACTACCTATATGGTGCAATAAAAGATTTTTTTTTTCCCCAAGTAAAGAAGAAAACTTCTGGGTTTTCTTAACAATTACCTATAATAACACCTGTAACTAGTAGACTTACATTCAGAACTTGTTTCTCATATGCATAGTGTTTTTCATTGTTTATTTGAGCCATTAATTTTCCTTTATGTATTTGGCTTTTCTTATAATATTTTACTTGTAATAACTCTAATTTCTATTGATTATTATTTGTGTCATTTTCTTCCCTTTGATAAATATTGATTTTTATTTTCTGATTATTGCCTTCATTTTTCGATTAGGACAGGTTAAGTGCTAGGCACAAACTCTCTTCTTTAAAAATATGGAATCATTACTTCTCAAGTAAATATCAAAATAATCTCAGCAATTCTTTTCATAAGGCTCCATTTTTCACTGATACTGTTACTTTTTTTTTTTGGTTTTCATCTTCCATTTCCCATTTAATTCTCCTTAGCTTGGAAACTGAGCTTGTCTGAAATACCATATATAATTCATACAGAGAAGATAATCACCAGCTTGGAAGCTGGTGGTTTCCTAGGAAGTGGTGTTCAGGACTATCTTACAATCAATGAAATGAACTAAAAGTGGTTGGGACTATATTTTATCTGCTTATATTAAATATAAGCAGGTCATAATCACTGGTCTCTAAGCAACAGCCAGATACTAATCCAGCAATTAATTCATCTATATCCATATAATGAGATCCAAAATAGAGCTAGCTTGTTAAGCGAGATGCTTCTAGTGTGAGGGAAAAAAGAAAAAAAAAGAACCCACCCATACATGCATGTATTCAAGTACTTTAATGACTAACTACTGCCTGTGTGAGACCTTTATCATGTCTCCAAAATTGAAATCTTCCTTAGTAACAGAGTTTTGCTTTCTTTTACATACAGATATTAAAAAGTAAATCCTTTGTTCTTTGCTTTTTTAAGAATCTCAAATATAATCTGTTTCCATTCTTTGTTATTTAGCCCTTTAGTCCCTTAACATTGAGGTCCCTGGACCTATCAACCCTAAACACTGACAAACAGTACTGACATTGCTACTGAGTACCACCATTTCTTGTCCTCACCTTTACTTTTCACTTGTCCAACCCTCTCTGTCCTTGCTAAACACATTATAAGCAAAGCTGGCAATTCCAGTCATGCAAATCAGCCAAACATCAAGGTTAAAGTGACTCCAGTTATACATCTCTTTTCTCAGAAGTGACAAGTCTGGTCCCCAGTTTTGTACCACAGATATATAAGCAACTAGGGGTAAGTGGGAAACTTTGTTCCAGTGTTTGTTAGAGCTATTTAGTCTGCATCATATCATCTAGATTTTAATTTTTTATGCAATTTTAACCTAAATTCAATCTGTTCACTCTTGACTCTTCTAGCTACACTCCAAGTGACAGAAAGTCTCCATATCTGTCTGCAAGAGGTAGGGTATCCCATAAACATAATGCATTAGCTGTGGTGCCAAAGGGCTCTTGCTGTCGTTCATTCATTGGTCCTGTTGCAACACTAGTATAAGCTGGCAACCAACAGCACTTAAGAGAATCACCATCAGTGAAACTAGACTTGCACAATAATATAAAAATGGAAATAATCTAATGGAATAATATAAATAATATAAATAATATAAAATGGAATTTTTAGTCTTAAGCACACATGGCCAGCTATCAGTTAGCTCCATGAGGATGTTGTAAATGCACTATGACATCCTAAATGGCAATAAGCACCTATGGTGAGTCAAATACATTGCAGCCCAAGGAAAGAATCAGTTTAAGACACTTACATTCAGGTCACTGCTTACACATTGCTATGTCTAATTACCAGTGGATGGTTTTTTTTACTTTTTTTTCTGCCTGTCCCCATCCCCCAGTGATTATGAAATTTCTCAATAGTATATAGTGTATATATATGCTTTTCATTAGTAGTAAATTATTTCTTAATACAGCAACTAAGATAAGAATATACTGAGAAGATATTAATATTGCCTGCAACTTTCACTTACTCTGTTAGGTTGCTGAAAGTATTCAGATGGAAGACAGCTGCCCTTTTCTGGATATAGCTGTGACATAAGAAAAGGATGTAATTCTTGACCTCACATTACTGCTCAGCTGGTAGAGACTACATCCCTCCAAAATCTACAGACTAGTTTATTTAAGTGATAATTCCTTTCTGGCAAAATTACTAGTTTTATTGAGACTAGCCAAACTAGTGCTATTAGTCTAGATCATTTTGCCTGAATTCAATCCGATACTGCTCATGAAAATTTTGAATAGTAGGTGAAAGGAGTGGTAATGACCAACCTGATAGCCTTCTACGATGGCATGGCTGGCTTGGTAGATGAAGTGAGAGCAGTGGATGTTGTTTACCTCAACTTCAGCAAGGTTTTAACACTGTCTCCCATAACATCTTCATAGACAAGCTAAGGATGTGTGGTTTAGATGAGTGCACAGTGAGGTGGACAGAGAACTGGCTCAACAACAGAACTGAGGGTCGTGATCAACAAAGCAGAGTCTGGATGGAGGCCTGTCACTAGTGGTGTTCCCCAGGGGCCTGTGCTGGGTCCAGTCTTGTTCAACATATTCATCAATGACCTGGATGAAGGGACAGCGTGTAACCTCAGCAGGTTTGCTGATGACACCAAGCTGGGAGGAGTGGCTGATACACCAGAAGGCTGTGCTGCCATCCAGCGAGACCTGGACAGGCTGGAGAGCTGGGCCGAGGGGAACCTCATGAAACTCAACAAGAGCAAGTGCAAGGTCCTTCCCCTGGGGGAGAACAACCCCAGGCACCAGTACAGGCTGGGGGCTGAACTACTGGAAAGCGGCTCTGCTGAGAAGGACCTGGGAGTGCTGGTGGGCAGCGAGTTGACCCTGAGCCAGCACCATGCCCTTGTGGCCAAGAAAGCCAACGGTATCCTGGGATGCATTAAAAGGAGTGTGGCCAGCAGATCAAGAGAGGTTATCCTTCCCCTCTACTCAGCCCTAGTGAGACCACATTTGGTGTGTGCCCAGTTTTGGGCCCCCCAGTTTAAGAAGGGTGTGGAACTGCTTGAGCAAGTCCAGCAGAGAGCTACCAAGATGATCAGGGAACTGGAGCATCTGCTGTATGAGGAAAGGCTGAGAGACTTGGGTTTGTTTAGCCTGGAAAAGAGAAGACTGAGGATCTCATCAATGGTTATAAATATCTGAAGGGTGGGTGTCAGGAGGATGGGACTGGACTCTTTTCAGTGGTGCCCAAGGACAGGACAGGGGGCAATGGGCACAAGTTGGAACACAGAAAGTTCCACCTGAATATAAAGTAAAACTCCTTCCCTGTGCGGGTGCCAGAGCAGTGGCACAGGCTGCACAGGGAGGCTGTGGAGTCCCTTCCCTGGAGACATTCAAAATCCTCCTGGATGTTTTCCTGTGCCCCCTGCTCTGGGTGTGCCTGCTCAAGCAGGGGGGTTGGACATGACGATCTCTAGAGGTCCCTTCCAACCCCTTCCATTCTGTGATTCTGTGAGATGGGAAAGCTAGTGAAGAAGGGGTAAAGACAGTAATCTTTTGGCCTAACAAATCCTGAAGTGAATGTCTGTCAAGGGCTTCAGTTCCCAGGAAAGAAGCTGCAAATGCTACACATAATCCCCACACAAGCTACACTGGAAGTTACAGACCACCAACTAACAAAAAAAGTAAAATGTGCTAAATTAGCACAGCTGCAAACTCCTTTGCTCCTGTTCAAGATATCAGATCTCTTTCAACAGTCTAATTTCTTCTCTCTGTTTCTTAGATACTGTCAGCTGGACTTTAAACCTACCTTGCGAACCCATTAGGATGTAGCAATGGTAAAAGGTCAAAAACAGTCGGGATTTTCTGAAGTGTTCTGTTCTTCATATTGTTCCATCAGGTACTGAGCCATTGGCTTCAACATGTGCCGCCACTATTAGAGATTATGTATTTTTGCTTTAGGGACACATTGATGTTTTTCTCTGTTGTCTTCTCGATATTCTGGACACTTTAAAGCTTTTTACTGATAATATTCAGATTTGTCTGAAATCAGGAAGAGGTGAGAAGACTCATCATCTACTGCTTCAGAGTCTAAAGTATTTTTTTGCCTCTCATTACAAATCCCAAGAAATTTTAACAGTTAGTTCTCATTGTCAAAAGTGGAATTTACTGGTTCTTAAATCCGCAAAGTAGGAATTATCTTAGGCAACTGAAAAATAGGTGTCAAACCTATTGCCTCCTTCTGCTGTCCATGTTAGATACGTAACCTTTAGATAGATACAATGAACCCAAGCTTGAATTGCCTTGCAGGTGATCTGAGACTGTCCATATGGACAAATCCTGTGGCATGAAAAATGCTTAGGAGAGGATCTACTCTGGAAGATAAAACCACCTATCAGGTGAGTTTGACATTGACAGACACCTCTGGGCTCTCATCACTCACAAAAGGTGTCTCTGAGAAAGATTAAAAATAAATAAATAATTTTTTGTATACTATCACACTCTTTGTTAGAGTGAATGCAGCTTTATTTAAACATTGATAGAAATGCACCTCCATGTCAGCCACACCAATGGGATTTTTCTTCAATTATTTTTTTTTTCAGAGAAAGTAGCTAACTGAAATAAGCACAAGGATGTGGTGTGCAGTTCTAATAAAATATATCCCCAAATGTTCTGCATGCCTCTTTAGAATATTAAACTACTTCTATTTTTTATGTGCTATTTAAACTGACATGGAGATTTGTGGATATTCAAAGCCCAAAGACTATCAAAGGACATTCATAAGGATGTAGGATAGGAGAGACTGGTTTGTTTGTTTTTTGTTTACTTTTTCAATTTAAAATAAATTTTTGAGCTAACTTGACCTCCATCACTTATTAGGTGCATTAATTGCTTGCCTATGTTTGAAAATAATTCTATCTTAGCCTCTTCAGTTACATGCAGAGATTTAGCACTGCTCTCAGTAGTTCCTTTTTTTTCCAGGTTCTGATTTACAACATACAAAGGTCTCTGATTGTTCCAGTTCCTCATGTGTAATTCAATGAACTCTAAGGTCTTTTAGAAATATGTCCTAAATTACTAGTTTTAAGCATTTCAGAAAATGAAAGCTTATTTAAATTTCATACATTATGCTTTTGTTTAAATGTAAGCAAATTTTATAGTTTAGTGGTTTAGACCAAAATTCCAGACTCTGTGCAGACACTAAAAATTACTGAGTAGTTATTCAATACTAAGGATTAA